>NC_134687.1:552226959-552826959 GCF_050947455.1 Rhinoderma darwinii
ATTAACAATTACAATAATTCTCTTAAATCACATCACATACGCTAGCACAGTCATAAGTTTGTATCACTTATCTGCAGCCTAGGGACATTGGCCATAGGTAGCCACACCGAGTGAGGGAAGATGCATCCAAGTCAGTGCTTAACTGACTACACGAGATCCACAGCTTCAGGGGGTAGCTGTCTCAGGCTGTGCAGCCATGCAGCCTTCCGTTCTCCGGCTCAACAATCCCTGCATCTAACTTTTCTCTCCCTCTTCTGTCTCCTTGCTTCTCTCTGCCTCTTCTCTCTTTCTCCACCATGTCACATGGCAACCACTGACTTCCACTTCCTGCCAGTCAGCTCTGTCTCTTCAGTCACTGGTCCTTCAGTGACACCTTGTGGCTGCTAATAACATGGGAGGCATACACAGGATAACACATATAGTAGGTGCAGATAAAACAGGAGCAATCATCACTCCAGACAAGAGGGAATACAGAATAAAAGTACCAACAAACATGAAAGATGCACAGGGAAGACAGTTCAATTTAAAAGGGCAGTATCACCACCTTACACTTTTCCTGGCCTTTTCAAGTGCAGTCCCTTGCACTAACAGAGGCGAGCCAGGCATTCATTGCTGTAGCGGTACAGTTCCCCATTCTTGTAGAACTGTGTTTTCCTTTTTGTCGACCTCTTGGAATACCACTGCATCCGCTTCAGTTACTGTCGACAGGTCCCGCCGGTCTTTAGGCTGGTCAGTTGAACAGACTAAATGTTGTTGAAACGGTGGTTCTTTAGTAATCAATCCTGGTCTTGAGTTGTTGGCTGCTACCAACTATGGATGTTGAAAGACTGATGGTGTGAATTCCGCCACTGCAGGAGAAAGGAGGGATGGCTGGTCATGAGACGTTTGGCTTGACACTTAACCTATGGCCGGGTCTCACGAATCTTCTAAACTCTCTGACCTTAGCTGATGAAATTGCCGATGGGGTCGCCGCCTGTCAGGGGCAAATCTGCTTCCCTTAACTGGACCACCACCGGGGCCTGTGACAGTGCCCTTTCTTCCTCTCACTACATCAAATTCTACCATTTCTCCTTCTCCAACGCTGCACAGAGACTTCCGGGGGTTACTCCGCCTTATAGCAGACCAGTGAACAAACACTTTGCCTTTATGCTCAGTTCGGCGAATAAAACCGCAGCCCCTTTGGACATGAAACCACTTCACCGTCCCTTTTACTTGAATAGCATTAAATGTCTCTCCCACTCGGCTAAGATTCAACACCTTGTGCTGAACTGCTGGTATGCTTGTGTAGCGCTCAATAGCTCTCCGCATGGAAGATCGAGGGCCTCTACAAAGAACTTCCGCCACTCGGCCCTCAGCAGCGGGTCCTTCTAGTTTAAAGGTGGCTGTTCGCATCTTGGATAACGCTCCACCCTGCATGCTCTTGCAAAATGGCCTGGCTGGTCACATTGCCAACAAAGTCGTGGACCTCCTTGAGTCGATCGGGACAGTGGGGGCTGCCGCTCTGATCTATCAGCAATGACCATTAGTTGTGCTACGTCTGTCTTCAACTCTCGAATGGCTTCCTTGACATCTCGAGTGAAATCCTGAAATACTGTTACAGGTCGTTCGCTCACACTCTGGATGGGTTCTGGAGGGCCCGCACACTGCATGCCCATACTGACCTCCCCTGACTCCTCTTGATGTACTTCCAGAGTTTCTCTCAAGACCTCACTCATTGTGGCTGTAGATGTGGACCACACAAAGTCTCGTAGGGCCCTTCTCAGTGTACGACCATCCAGACCCGTTATAAATTGATCTTTTACGATCTGATCCAGCTCTGGCAGTGCTGCACAACCTGCTGGGTCCTTCTTCACTAGGCAACTCCACATACCCTGTAGTCCAACTGCAAACTGCTGCAATGACTTTCCATTCTTCTGTACTCTCGTATAGAACTTCTTACGGAGATCCGCTGCGAAGGTGACATCCCCATATAAAGAGTCTAACCGGCTGATGATCGCCTGGAGCGTACTGCGTTGATCTGGTGGCAAGACCAGAACAACTTGTCTGGCATCCCCTTCAAGAGAGTTGAAAGCTAAGTCGGCCTGGTGGGTCACTGGTACCTGGAATAATCTGGCAACGGTGCGAACCCGCTCTGTCCAGTCGGTGATTGGTACGCTCTTTCAATCAAACTTGGGAATCTACTGTAATGACAGGGATAGGGAAACAGACAAGTGAGCCCTAATCTACCCGCCACTCAGTCCCTGCCTACTTGCAACAACCTGCCCTAGGCGACGGGGTACAACTGGGCGATGGTACCTACACTCAATAAGTGCACGTCAGACAACCAGACAAGGAAACACCGAACAAAGGAAAACGGGGCAGTTGCCCACGGCAACACCGTGAGCAACAAGAGTAGTAAACGAGCCGAGTCAAACCAGGAGAGTACGAGGTGCCAAACGTAGAGCAGGAGAGTGGTGAACAAGCCGAGTCAAACCAGGAGTGCACGAAGTACCAAACGCAGAGCAGAAAAGTAGTCAGTAAGCCAGGGTCAATACGAAGCAGGGACAAGTAGTTCAAGAAGCTGCAGCAGGGCCAGGAAACTAACAGAGAAGAATCACAAGCAAGGAGGAACAGGAAAGGCAGGTATAAATAGACAGAGGGCGAGAGCTAGCTCCATCTGGCCAGGCTGTGATAGGCTCTCCCACTCCTAAGCCTGCCATCCTGAGTGGTGGAAGATGGAGTCAGTCTCACAGACATAGAAGCAGGTGCAGACTTATTACCTATGGGCATGGATACAGAAGCTGTGCCTGGCAGATCCTTAACAGTACCCCCCTTTTATGAGGGGCCACCGGACCCTTTCTAGATGGACCTGGTTTATTGGGGAAACGAAGGAGGAACCTCCTGACCAATACCCCATCATGAACATCCCAAGTCCTCTCTTCAGGCCCGTATCCTCTCCAATGGACCAGGTACTGGAGGGAGCCTTGGACCATCTTGCTGTCCACAACCTTGGCCACCTCGAATTCTACCCCCTCAGGGGTGAGAACGGGGACAGGTGGTTTCCTCGAGGGAGCCAAGGACGGGGAGCAGCGTTTAAGGAGGGAGGCATGAAACACGTCGTGTACTCGAAAAGATGGGGGCAACTCCAGTCGGAAGGAGACAGGATTGAGGACTTCAATGACCTTGTACGGCCCTATAAACCGGGGAGCAAACTTCTTGGACGGAACTTTAAGGCGCAAGTTCTTTGACGATAGCCACACCAGATCCCCGACCATAAACAAGGGGTTAGGCAGAACGTCTTCTATCTGCCTGAGTTTTTTGTATGCTCTGGGACGCCTCTAGGTTCTTCTGAACCTGGGCCCAGACTGTGCACAGTTCCCGATGAACGACCTCTACCTCGGGATTGTTGGAACTACCAGGTGAAACGGAGGAGAACCGTGGATTAAACCCAAAATTACAGAAAAAGGGGGAGACCCCTGACGAGTTACTGACCCGGTTATTAAGGAAAAATTCGGCAAGGGGAATGAATGAGACCCAATCATATTGACAGTCAGAGATAAAACACCTTAAATATTGTTCTAGAGACTGATTAGTCCTCTCGGTTTGGCCATTAGTTTCAGGATGGAAGGCAGAGGAGAAGGACAGATCAATCTCCAACTTTTTACAGAAGGCTCTCCAAAACAATGAAACAAATTGTACCCCTCTGTCCGAAACAATATTGACAGGGACCCCATGGAGACACAGGATGTGTTTCACAAACAAGGTAGCTAACGTCTTAGCATTGGGTAGTTTTTTGAGGGGCACAAAGTGGCACATCTTACTGAAGCGGTCTACTACAACCCACACCACCGACTTGCCTTGAGATGGAGGCAAATCGGTGATAAAATCCATGGAGATATGGGTCCAAGGTCCAAGGTCTCTGGGGAATGGGCAAAGAACGTAGTAAGCCTGCTGGTCGGGAACTGGGAGTCTTGGACCTAGCACAAACCTCACAATCGGCGACGTAGGCCTTAAAGTCTTTGGGCAACCCAGGCCACCAATAGTTTCTGGCAATGAAGTGCTTGGTACCCAGGATGCCTGGATGACCAGATAGTGCGGAGTCATGATTTTCCCTAAGTACCCTTAGCCGGAATTGCAGGGGAACAAACAGCTTGTTCTCAGGAAGGTTCCCGGGAGCTGAACCTTGATCAGCAGCAATTTCAGAGACTAAATCAGACTCAATAGAGGAAATGATTATACCTGGAGGCAAAATACAAGCAGGATCTTCCTCCGAAGGAGGGCTGGCCATGAAGCTACGTGACAGTGCATCAGCCTTAATATTTTTAGAACCAGCTCTATAGGTAACCAAAAAATTTAATCTGGTAAAAAATAACGCCCATCGAGCTTGTCTCGGGTTTAGCCTCCGGGCCGATTCTAGGAAAACCAGATTCTTGTGGTCGGTAAGGACCGTTACCTGGTGCCTAGCCCCCTCCAGGAAGTGGCGCCACTCTTCAAATGCCCATTTAATGGCTAAGAGTTCGCGGTTGCCAATATCACAGTTACTCTCAGTGGGCGAAAACTTCCTGGAGAAGTAGGCACAGGGACGGAGATGGGTGAGGGACCTGGTACCCTTGGACAAGACAGCCCCCACTCCCACCTCGGACGCGTCAACCTCCATGATAAATGGCTCCATTTGGTTGGGCTGAACCAACACCGGGGCCGAGATAAAGCACTTCTTAAGGACCTCAAAAGCCTGGACAGCCTCAGGGGGCCAGCGGAGGAGATCAGCACCCTTGCGAGTGAGGTCCGTAAGAGGCTTAGCGATGACCGAGAAGTTAGCAATAAATCTCCTGTAATAATTAGCGAACCCCAAGAAGCACTGTAACGCTTTCAGGGAGGCAGGTTGGACCCATTCCGCCACAGCCTGGACCTTGGCGGGGTCCATGCGGAATTCATGAGGAGTGAGGATTTGACCCAAAAATGGTATCTCCTGCACCCCAAACACACATTTTTCAGTCTTCGCAAACAGTTTGTTTTCCTGAAGGACCTTGTGCACCTTCCTGACATGCTCATGTGGGAGGACCAGTCCTTGGAAAACACAAGTATGTCATCAAGGTACACTACAAGAAATACCCCCAGGTAATCTCTTAAAATCTCATTTATGAAATTCTGGAAGACCGCGGGAGCATTACACAACCCAAAGGGCATGATGAGGTATTCGAAATGACCTTCGGGCGTGTTAAACGCAGTCTTCCACTCATCCCCCTCTTTGATGCGGATAAGGTTATACGCCCCCCGTAGATCAAACTTAGAGAACCATTGGGCCCCCTGAACCTGATTAAAGAGATCAGGAATCAAAGGAAGGGGATACTTGTTCCTTACAGTGACCTTATTCAAGTTACGGTAGTCAATGCATGGCCTAAGACCACCATCCTTCCTCCCTACGAAGAAGCCAGCACCTACCGGAGAAGTAGAGGGGCGAATGTAACCCTTGGCCAGGCATTCCTGGATATACTCTCTCATGGCTTCACGTTCGGGACAAGAGAGATTAAATATCCTACCCTTAGGGAGCTTAGCTCATTGTACCAAATCGATAGCGCAATCGTATTCTCTATGAGGAGGTAACACTTCGGAGGCCTCCTTAGAGAAAACATCAGCGAAGTCCTGAACAAACTCAGGTAGCGTGTTCACCTCCTCAGGGGGAGAAATAGAATTAACAGAAAAACATGACGTCAAGCATTCATTACCCCATTTGGTAAGATCCCCAGTATTCAAGTCAAACGTGGGATTATGCAACTGCAACCAGGGAAGGCCTAAAACCAAATCGGACGATAATCCCTGCATCAACAGTACAAAGAACTGCTCCAAATGCATGGAGCCAACAAGGAGTTCAAAAACAGGGGTATGCTGTGTAAAATAACCATTAGCAAGAGGAGTGGAGTCGATACCCACTACCGGGACAGGTTTAGGCAAATCAATCAAAGGCATAGCTAGAGACATAGCAAATTCCACAGACATGATATTAGCAGACGACCCTAAATCCACGAAGGCACTGCCGGTAGCAGACCTACCACCAAAAGAGACCTGAAAGGGAAGCAAGATTTTATTACGTTTCATATTTACGGGAAATACCTGTGCGCCCAAGTGACCTCCCCGATGATCACTTAGGCGCGGAAGTTTTCCGGCTGCTTATTCTTACGCCTAGGACAGGTGTTCACTTGATGCTTGTCATCCCCACAATAGAAGCAGAGACCATTCTTCCTGCGGAACTCTCTACGTTGTTGGGGGGACACGGAGGCCCCGAGTTGCATAGGTACCTCCGAGTCTTCCGTGGAAGAACAAAGCAACGGAACCTCGGGAGGCATCATGGGGGAGTCAGAGGAGAAAGCACATAAACGTTCATGTTGTCGTTCCCTGAGACGTCGGTCAAGTCGTACCGCTAAAGCCATAACCTGGTCTAGGAAGTCAGAAGAGGGATAGCTAACTAGCAGGTCTTTCAGGGCGTTCGACAGACTCAACCTAAACTGGCACCTTAAGGCAGGGTCATTCCACCGACAAGCTACGCACCACTTCCTAAAGTCAGAGCAATATTCCTCAACGGGTCTCTTACCCTGACGTAAGGTCACCAGCTGACTCTCGGCAAAGGCAGTCCTGTCAGTCTCGTCATAAATGAGTCCGAGAGCAGAAAAGAAAAGATCAACGGAGGAAAGTTCAGGGGCGTCAGGAGCCAAGGAGAAGGTCCATTCTTGGGGCCCTTCCTGGAGCCGGGACATAATTATACCCACCCGCTGGCTCTCAGAACCTGAGGAGTGGGGCTTTAAACGAAAATAGAGCCTAAAACTCTCCCGAAAGGAGAGAAAAGTGTTCCGGTCCCCTGAGAACCGGTCAGGCAACTTGAGGTGGGGTTCAAGAGGTGAGGTGATGGGTACTACCATGGTAGCATCAGGCTGGTTGACCCTCTGAGCCAGGGCCTGGACCTGTAGGGAGAGACCCTGCATTTGCTGAACCAGGGTCTCAAGGTGGTCCATAGTGATGTGAGGGACCAGGGTAGAGTAGGTATATGGGCTTGTGATTATGTAATGAAAGGGATAGGGAAACAGACAAGTGAGCCCTAATCTACCCGCCGCTCAGTCCCTGCCTACTTGCAACGACCCGCCCTAGGGTGGGAGCTAGCTCCGTCTGGCCAGGCTGTGATAGGCTCTCCCACTCCTAAGCCTGCCATCCTGAGTGGTGGAAGATGGAGTCAGTCTCACAGACATAGAAGCAGGTGCAGACTGATTACCTATGGGCATGGATACAGAAGCTGTGCCTGGCAGATCCTTAACATGTACATTATGTCAGCCCCCATAGGGATCACTACTGTCGCGGGTGCTGGTGAGCCTCCGCTGCTTGACAGTTCCTTCTCTGAGGTGCGGTTAATCCTGCCGACTACGCCAAATGTTGCAAGGGTACAATTGCTTGGGTTGAAGAGAGAAGAGTCGACACAAATGGAGAAAGTAGAGAGATGATCCAGCGTCGTACGGTGAGTAAAAGGAAATCCTGGTTTCCACTTTATTGAACAGTCAATATGACAGTAGACACACAGGAGGGTGAACGCAATGTAGGAGGTCTTCCAAGGCAAATAATAGAAGCCTACGCATTTCGAATACACACAGTATTCTTAATCATGGCTGATAACAGTATGTGAGTGCAAGCTCTTCTCAATAAATACACTGGAGAGGAGGATATGGGGCGGCATAGACACAAGACCGACGCCCATAGCCCAAAATAGTGCAGCTGGAACCTTTAACCCCGGTTTACCTGGAAATCAGGAGGACACAAAAACACTAGTAATAAATGTGGTCATACACAAATGGTCCCAAAGAAAGAGGTATTAAGATATGGCCAGCAATTATATATAAACTACCATAAAAACAGCAAGTCTGATGAAATATAAATCTGTTAAATGGATGCATTTATCAAAATCCAGTGTAAAAAAATTGAAAAGAGCTCCCAGAACACAACCGAACATAAACATAAAAAGAAAAAGGAAACATTTTATTTGCTAAATAAGGAAAACAATAATAAAGCCATAAAAGACATGTAGCAAATATAAATAGATAGTTATATTAAAAAGAACTATTGGTGGTAACTGATTAAAGATATCAGATAATACCCAACATAGCAATTAAAAAGACAAAAAAAAAAAAAAGATATTTTGTCTGAACTATGGAATAACATAGATAAACTACCTATGTGTGTATATATATATAGGGAGCATGTTCGGCCAGCCATATAAACCTTTTCATAGTATGAATGTTGACAATATATGCGTTGTTTTGCAAAGAAAGGGCGGAAACCTATAAAAAAAAAAAAAAGCCTGCAGCAAAACAGCAACAGGTGTGAATAGACACATAGCACACAGAAGAGAATGGATCAAAATGGCACTGTATGGCCCCTGTTTCTGTGCCAGTGTTCAAATGTAATAGAAGATTAGCACAAAACATAGTAATTTACCACATAATTGGTGTCAAGAAGTAGAGCATGAAATATGAAAATGTGGGAGCGCATATATTAATATAATTGAAGGAGCAACATATCGTATCACTGCAAAAAATCGGCACCCGTCAGCCGCTAAGGCAACTGAGTTTGATAGCCCGATTATGGTTGAAGAAATAGAGACCACTATTCAGTCATTACCATCGGGCAAAACCCCTGGACTTGATGGCCTTGGGGGAGAGTGGCATATGGCCAATGATGATACTCTGGTGCCGAGACTTCGAGACGTCTATTCTAGTGCTTTTGTGTTGGGCATCTTGCCGGCCTCTATGCGGGAGGCACCTATTGTGGTGGTGTTGAAGCCAGGGAAGGACCCTACTGTTCCGGCCTCCTTTCGTCCTATTTCACTTATTAATTCAGATGCTAAGATACTGACCAAAATCCTTTCCAAAAGATTAAAGAAGGTTATATTGTCTTTAGTCCACCCTGATCAAACGGGCTTCATGCCAGGGAAGAGTACGGACATTAACATACATAGACTGTTCTTGAATATTGATGCGGCCAGAGACAATGTGTCTCCGGGGTTCGTTCTCTCTCTGGATACATACAAAGCCTTCGACTCGGTTGAATGGTGGTATCTATGGATGTTCCTTTCTAGGTAAAATTTTGGATCCCCAGATTTTTGGCTCTTGTTCGACTCCTATATGAGGGCCCTAGTGCTAGGGTGAGAATGAACCTGGATATATCTGACACCTTTTTATTTGGACGTGGTATCTGTCAGGGCTGCCCGCTATCCTTGTTATTATTTGCCACACAATACCCCTGGCAGTGGCTATACGACAATCCTCTGACATACATGGTATTACTAGAGGCCGCATAACTGAAAAAATATCTCTATATGCAGATGACACTCTGGTATACTTGGCGGATGATGGTCCTACCCCGGCTTCTCTGTTTGCACTGATAGATGCATTTGGCAACTTTTCTGGCCTATCGGTGAGTTTGGGATAAATCCGTTATGTTTCCCCTTACTCCTGGTTATTGCTCCTGACGGAGCCTCCCTGTACCATTGCAAATAGTTTCCCAATTTACCTACCTGGGGATTAGGGTCTCCCTTAAGGTATCAAGGTATGGTGAACTGAACCTTGACCCTTTGGTTGTGGCTACTGAGAAGCAGCTGAACACCTGGAAAAATCTCCCTTTATCACTATATCGCAGGATTAATTTATTTAAAATAATCTACTTAAATAAATTTTTATATTTATTTCATGCCTGTCTTATTGTGTTGTCTAGAAGATTCTTTAAACAGCTTGATAGTATACTGCAATCGTTTTATTGACAGGGTGGCATTCCTAGGTTCAGTCTTAGTCTATTGCAGGCCCCTAAATGAATGGGGGGAATGGCGGCACCAAATCTTCATATCTATTACTTAGCCTCTCAACTGGTGATGGCACATTGGTGGATAGACGTCTACCTGCCGCCTGGTCCCAGCCGAGCCTGCCTTGCTACTGTCTACATTGCCTCAGGTACCCTTTCTGGACTATAGACTCTGTGCCATACCTGTATGGCCAGCTGCCATCCCGCTACGCGGTATGGCCCAGTGGGTCCACACCCCGCATCGTGACAGTACACTCAGGCCATGGACCCCGCTGGTCAATTTAAGGGCATGTCACCCTCCAAAGCCATGCAGGCGGACCTGCAGGATCTCCGAGCAAGATAGGATCAACTTCTTGTGGCAGTGGACTCCATGGCGCAGCAGCTAGGGGCGCTAGCTGCTTCCCTTCCTGCCTCTATGCAAGCTCCACCGATCGACCCCTCTGCTACGCCTCATGGCGGTTCAGGTTCGGATCCTCGGTTCTCGCTGCCATTACCTTCTCGGTTCCATGGAGACGCAAGGGATCTCTGAACCAATGCTATATTCATTTTACCCTGCATTCCCAAGCGTTTTCGTCGGACAGAACCAAGATCGCCTTAATCGTGTCTCTACTTGCTGGCAAGGCCCTGACATGGGTGAACCCAATCTGGGAACGTCAGGGACCCGAGACTCAAGACTTCCAGGGGTTTGTGCGGTTGTTCCGTACTGTTTTTGAGGAGCCAGGACGAGTCTCCTCGGCAGCCACTGCTATCTTCAACCTTCGCGAAGAGGACACCTAAAGTTCCGGACCCTGGCAGGAGAGCTGTCCTGGAACAATGAGGCCTTGGTAGCATCCTACTGGCATGGTCTATCGCCCAAGATCAAGGACTAACTTGCTGCCCAAGATCTACCACCTGCCTTGGACGACCTGATTCTGCAGGCTACTTGGGTGGATATACGGCTCAGGGAGAGATCTCATGAGGTTCGACAGCAGAGACGGCTTCCTAGATTGGCGCCCAACTTCCAGCAACCCCTCTTGCCGTCCTCTACTGCCTTGCCCGAGGTTCCGATGCAGGTGGATCGCCTAAAATGGTCTGCACAAGAGAAACAGCACAGGCACACCTCTGGAATCTGTCTATATTGCGGCCACACAGGCCATGTCGTGCGTTTGTGTCCACAAAAGACAAAAAACCCCAACGCCTATGTTTGGTTGGAGAGACAACCCTGGGCGCCACTGCATTTAAACGTGAACTCTCCTCCAAACTGTTTATTCCCATGACCATCATTGCTGGTGAGAAGCCCCATCCGGTCCCTGCCTATCTGGACTCTGGCTCTGCAGCTAATTTAATCTGTCAAGACCTTGTGGATCTTCTCCAGTTGCCCACTGTCCTGCTGGAAAGGCCGTTGATCATTGCCTCGGTAGATAGACTGCCATTGCCTGACCCAGTTTTGTCTGTGACCAAGCCATTGAGACTTCAAGTGGGAGCTCTTCACACTGAGCTGTTTGTCCTGCCAAAGGCCGTCAACCCCGTGCTGCTGGGTTTGCCTTGGCTCCGTTTAAATGCAGTCCTGGATTGGAACTCTGGAAAGGTTCTCCAGTGAGGTCCCAAGTGTCTCGACCGCTGTCTGGGTCATATCCATCCACCACAGTCTTCTCCGCATCAGTCATAGGCAGGGTTGCCTTCTTGTTTCTCTATGTCCTCTGATGTCTTCAATAAGAGGGAAGCAGAGACCTTGCCGCCACATCGAGCATATGATTGTCCGATCAACTTGGTTCCTGATTCATCTCCTCCTCGCGGTAGAGTATACCCTCTCTTTTGCTGCTCGACTGGCCGACCTCTTCATACAACACATTTTCCGTCTGCACAGCTTGCCTCTGCATATTGTCTCGGATCGAGGGGTCCAGTTCACCTCGAAGATTTGGAGAGCACTCTGCGGTCTCCTCGGTGTAAAGTTGGACTTCTCTTCAGCCTATCATCCCCAATCCAATGGGGAAGTCGAGAGGATTAACCAAATTATGGAGAACTATCTACGTCACTTTGTTTCCAGACGACATGATGACTGGGTGAAACTGCGTCTGTGGGCAGAATACTCCTATAATAACCATACTAGTGAGTCCACCACCTCCAGCCCGTCCTTCATAGTCTACGGCCAACATCCTCGAATACCTCTGCTTGTCTCTACTATGTCCCAGGTGCCTGCAGCTGACTCGACCTTCAGGGACTTTCTGCAAATATGGCCACAAACCCGATCTTCTATTCTGCTGGCAGTTGACTGCATGAGGGAAAAAGCAGATACTAGAAGACGAGATCCACCTCAGTTTTTTCCTGGTACAAAGGTCTGGTTGTCCTCAAAGAATATCTGACTGAGAGTGCCGTCCTGCAAATTTGCTCCCAGCTTCTTCGGACCCTTCGAGATCCTGCTACAAATTAACCCGGTGTCTTAAAAACTGCGGCTGCCGCCTACCCTCAAGATTCCTAACTCCTTCCATGTATCCTTGCTGAAGTCTGTGGTCCTAAACCGCTACTCTAGGACTCCTAGTTCCGCAGTGGCTCCTGGCGGCTCGTCAGGGACTTTCGAGGTAAGGGAGATTCTAGCCACTAAGAAGGTGGGAGGAAGGACGTTTTATTTGGTGGATTGGAGGGAACTCATTCCAGAAGAGAGGTCTTGGGAGCCAGAGGAGAACATCAATGCCCCTGTCCTCATGAGGAAGTTTCTCTCCCGCTCTGGCCCCAAGAAGAGGGGACATAAGAGGGGGGATACTGTAACGTCTATGGCCGCGGCCCGTCGTTCTAACTTACCCCTCGATGACGATTGACATCCTGCTAATGTGCTGCGTCGTCCCCCTGTGAGGCGCCGGCACTCACTTCCGGGTATCGAGACTGTCTCCCGGAGGGTGCGCGCGTGCTCGTGCCCGCTCTTAAAGGGTGTCATGGTTTGTGGTTATGTGGACCCACTATGCCGCCCCGCCGTAGCAGGGAGGCAGCTGGCCAAACAACAGAGAACCCCAGAAATACAAAGTCCCGCACAAGGGTACCTGGATAGGCCAGACAGTGGCCGCAGCTATGGCACGGATGGAGGTGGGTGCAGCAGGTAATGCCAGACATGGCGGATGACAGCAGGTGCCGCAGGTTGCGCCAGACGTGGCGAATGCCTCAAGTTGTGGCAGATGACACAGGACGTGGCGGATGACACAGGTGCCGCAGGTTGCGCCAGACGTTGCGAATCCCTCTAGACATGGCAGATGATACAGGACGTGGCGGATGACACAGGTGCAGTGGACACGACTCCAACTAGTAGGCACAGGAACAACAACACAGCACAGGATAAAGGAACGGGTAACAACTGGAACGGGAAACACTAAGGGACCATTTGCAAGACAGACTTGGGGTATACTAACAATGCTCAGGCAAGGATCAGATGGGCTGGGGCCTTCTTATAGTCCAGGAAATCATGTTTGTTGATGATGATGATTTCCTACATGTGCGCGTGCTGGCCCTTTAAGAGCAGGCACGAGCGTGCGCGCGCACCCTACGGGACACAGCGGAACGGAGCTGAAGTGAGCGCTGGCGTCTCCTAGGAAGGAGATGGGAACCAACGCTCACAGATCCATGGCTGCTACAGTATCCCCCCTCTTATGCCCCCTCATCTTGGGACTAGAGCGAGAGAGGAACTTCTTAACGAGAGCAGGGGCATCGAGGTTCTCCTCCGGATCCCAGGACCTCTCCTCAGGACCAAACCCTCTCCAGTCGACCAAATAGAAAGTCCTTCCTCCTACCTTCTTGCAGTCCAGGATCTCCCTCACTTCGAACACTTCAGAAGAACCGCTGGGAGCAGTTGTGGAACAGGAAGTCGTGCTGTAGCAGTTCAGGACCACTAGTTTCAGGAGGGACACATGAAAAGAGTTGGGGATTCTGAGGGTAGGATACAGCCGCAGTTTATAGGAGACAGGGTTAATCTGTTGCAGAATCTCAAAAGGACCGAGGAACCTGGGAGCAAACTTGTATGAAGGCACCTTCAAACGAATGTTCCGTGAGGACAGCCAGACTTTGGTACCTGGAAGATACTGCCGCGGCTCTCTTCTTCTAGTATCTGCTTTTTGCTTCATGCAATTGATAGCCAGGAAAATAGAGGATCAGGTCTGTTGCCAGATTTGCAGGAAGTCCCCAAATGCAGAGTTCGCAGCGGGTACCTGAGAAGTAGTTGACACTGAAAAGGGGACTCTAGGATGTTGACCGTATACAATGTAAAACGGAGTGGAAGTGGTAGACTCGCTTGTGTGGTTGTTGTACGAGAACTCGGCCCATGGAAGAAGCTGTACCCAGTTATCATGCTGTAAGGAAATTAAGTGACGGATGATCTGGTTGATCTTCTTTTTTTGAAATTCTTTATTTTTGTTGACCCATGAGGTCCATTTTATAACATAAAGGGAACATACAACAAGGTAATGTACATTTAGAATACATAATCCAAAGGCAAATGTACAGAAAAAACAATAAGTACATTGTTATATAATGGCATACTGAATGAAAAAGAGGGAATAACGACAAGGGAACACGAATCTCTAAAGTGTGGATGGAGCTAAGCTCCCAGACAAGAGAATGAAGAAAGAAGGGGAGAGCGGAAAGAAGAAGGAGAGGGGGGGGGGACCCTCCACAGCATCCCACAGACCAGGGTGTTATTGCGGCCGATTAAAAGGGATGCGGTTCTCAGATGATGTCTTTATAGGAGTTCGAATCCTGAAAAACCATCCATTGGGCCCAAGTTTGGCAGAACCTGGAGCTTGAGTCGTGGATAACGGATGTCAAGTCCTCCATATGCATGATGTCGTTAACCTGTGAAACCCAGAGGGATAGTGTTGGGGGAGATGGATCCTTCCATCTTAGTGGGATGCAATGACGAGCTGCCATCACTAGAAAGTGAAGCAGGGAACGCTTATACTTGTTCGCTGGAATGTCGCAATGATGAAGAAGGAAAAGGGCCGCATCCATAGTTACATTTGTATTTGTAACTTCCATTATCACCCTCTTTACACCTTCCCAAAATGGGGTAAGGAGAGGACATGACCAGAAGGTGTGAAGGAGGGTACCACTGTCTTGCCCACATCTCCAGCACATAGGGGACACTGTGGGGAAGATGTTATGTAGGCGGGCTGGGGTCCTATACCATCGTGAGAGTAGTTTGAAGCTTGCCTCTTGGTATCTTGAGCAGATGGAGGTTTTTTGAGCCATAAGGAATATACGCTGCCCTTGTGCGGGGGAGAAGGATATTCCCAGGTCCTCTTCCCATTTTGACATGTATGTAGGAGTGGGCATATCTGGGGGGTCCATGAGAATTCTGTAAATAGCGGACAATGTATGTCTAATCAGGTCAGAGCCTGTGCAGAGGGTCTCTAATGGAGTTTTTTCCTCCTGGTAGGACCTAGGGGCTGGGATAGACGTCAAAAAGTGTCGCAGCTGCAGCGAACGCCATTGTCCCAACGGAGGGAGATCAGCAATCTGGGCCAGGTCTACAACAGAAAGCCATTCACCATCCTTTAAGAACCGATCTGCACGATACCATCCCAAGGATTGCCATATACGGAAAATTGGGTCCGTCAAGCCAGTGGGAAAGGATGGATTGCCCAGTATCGGAAACATAGAGGAAGGGACTGGCAAGCAAGATGCCCTTACCGAGGGGAGAGAACAGCATACTAGTGTTGGGCCTATAGTAGGGTGATGATGGAGATGTCTGAGTTGGCTACGGTGCAGCCATGGAAGGGCCGATATTGGAATAGAGTAAAAACTCTGTTCCAAAGACACCCAAGACTTAACGGTTGCATGTCTGCACCAATCAACTACCCGAGCAAGATGAGATGCAATGTAGTAAGTGCGGACATCAGGTAATGATAGACCCCCCGTTGCCCTAGATCGGCATAATAACGTGCGGGACAGACGTGGAGTCTTACCATTCCATACAAACTTAATCTGAAGAGAATTGACCGTTTTAAAGAACTGTGTTGGGATGGCTATGGGAAGGGTTTGAAATAAATATAGTAGCCTAGGGAGAGCATTCATTTTGAAGATGTTACAACGGCCCAACCAAGTAAAGGTACCTTTGGCCCATCTGGCACAATCTGCCTTAAGCTCAGCAAGGAGTGGAGGAAAATATAGTTGGAAGAGATCTCTCAGGTCTGCTGTTAAGCGAACCCCAAGGTATTTCAATGCTGTTGGGTTCCATTTAAAACTGAAAGATTGTTTTAGGGTTGTGGAAAGATGAGGTGAAAGAGAGATGTTCAGGGCCTCGGACTTAGAGAAATTAATTTTAAAGTTGGATAAACTTGAAAACCGTTGGAATTCCCGCATGAGATTAGGAAGGGAGACAGTTGGATTGGTCAGGAAAAATAGCAGATCGTCTGCATAGGCCGCCACCTTGTTAGTTGAGGTATTCGTTTCTAGTCCCTTCACATCCGTGTTTGCACGTATATGGCGTAAAAGGGGTTCTAGTGTCAATATAAATATCAAGGGTGAGAGGGGGCAACCCTGTCTGGTGCCGTTGTGTATAGCAAATTCGTCTGAGAGAAGGCCATTTACTTGAACTCGGGCGGATGGGCATGAATATAGCGACATTATCCATCCCAGCATATGTGATCCAAGGCCCAGACGTGAGAGGGTTTCTTTCATAAAGGTCCAGTTAACTCTATAAAAACGCTTTTTCCGCATCTGTAGATAAAAGCATAAGAGGTATATTGGAGATTTTGGCCTTGTGGATCAGATTGATGGCTCTAGTTGTGTTGTCTCGTGCCTCTCTACCTGCCATGAACCCTGCTTGGTCCGTATGTACGATTCCTCCAATCAGTGGAGCGAGACGATCCGCTAGAATTTTAGCAAACAATTTGATATCTGTATTGAGGAGGGATATGGGTCTGTAGCTGGCACATTGTGTAGGGTCTTTACCAGGTTTGGGGATCACCGCGATATGCGCCCTGAGGGCGTCAGGAGGGATGGGGGAGGAGGCCGAGTATGAATTAAAGGAGGCTAGAAAATGTGGGCCTAGGGACGTCAGAAACTTTTTATAATATTGAATTGTAAATCCGTCTGGGCCAGGTGCCTTTCCTGTTCTGGAGTGTTTTAAAGCGTATGAGAGTTCTTTTGTGGTAAGTGGTTCTTCCAAGCTAGTAATGTGATCTTCCGATAGGGCAGGTAGACCAGAATCCGCGATATATTTAGAAATTTTAGACCTGAATTCACTGGATGTCACAGACGGATTGGTAGAGTCAGTATTATATAGGGCAGCGTAGAAATCCCGGAATGCGGAAGCTATGTCCAACGGCAAACGATGCCGTGTTTGTGAGGGGGATACTATGGAGGGTATGTAATTCTGGGTTTGTTGGGTCCGCAAGGCTCTAGCCAGAGACCTACTACTTTTGTTGCCATATTCGTAATAATGACGTTTACATCTAGAAAGCGTAGCCTTGGCTCGAGCCATCAATAAGGTACGCAGTTCCTCTCTTTTACGGAGGAGGGCAATCCTACACTCCGGGTCATGGGAACGTTTATGTGAGATCTCAAGCACTTCAATTTCAGACAGCAAGCCGACGTGCACCATGTTTAATAAATATACCCCTGATCACGCATTTATGCGCCTCCCAGATAATGCGAGGGTTAATGGTCTCTGTGGCATTAGTTGCGAAGTAGTCAGCTATATTACGTTGGATATCAGCAGTAACCACTGAATCCGAGAGAAGCGTTGGGTTCAGTTTCCACTGAGATTGGCGGTATAGAGGGGAATGTAGAGAGAGGGTCAAGGTGACTAATGCATGGTCTGAAAAGGAAATCGAGTCAATGTCGGCCGCGTGTATAGAATGTAGCGAGTGATGTTTGACGAAAAAAAGATCAATTCTGGAATATTTGTCATGTACTGCGGAGTAAAAGGAAAAGTCCCTATCTGCTGGGTGTAGGAGACGCCATGTGTCCACTAATTGGTGTTCGTGAAATGATTTCATAATGCGGCGCAGATGTGCCCTCGAGAATGAAGAAGAACCTACGGACGTGTCTAGTGCGGGATCCAACGCAACATTGAAATCCCCTCCCAGGACAATGGTACCCTCCCCAAACTCCTCCAGGGCATTCAGAAAGCCAACAAGGGCTGTACATTGACCAGAGTTGGGTAGGTAAAAAGAGGCAAAAGTGTATACTTGAGAGTCAATAACGCCTTTGATCAAGAGCATTCGTCCCACTTCATCACTGCGAGACCCCCTGAACTCCCAAGGAAGAGATCTAGAGATCAAAATGCTTGTCCCCCTGGATTTCGTGTCCGGAGAAAGACTATGATATGCATTGGGGAACCATGCGTTAGAGAGTTTAAAAGGTTTTTGCTGACATAGGTGCGTCTCTTGGAGGAACGCCACCTGTATATTTTTGCCTTTCAGCAAATTGAAAAGTATGGATCGTTTTCCAGGGCTGTGTAACCCCTTGACATTTATTGAGCCAATAGTCAGGTCCGTTTGTGTATGCTGCGACATATCTGTCCTGGGCTGCGGTGGAGGGGGAGGGGGAGGGGAAAGCAAAGTAAAGGGCAAGAGGAGGACAGATAAAGAGATAAAGATAGGAGAGAAAGAGAATAAGACGATACACAAGAAAGAGGCCCGCAGGCCGACTCCTATACGGTGTAAAAACCTGTAAAGGAAGGTTGTTAAATTTGTGGGGACCTGGAAAACCACGGGGGGGGGGGGGGGGGAGCCCCGCACCGCATACATAATCATCAAACAGTAAACCATTTCTTCCATCGCCTACCATTGGGGAGGCGACGGAGGCACAATCAATGATAGAACCGACGTGTATCTCTCAGCTACTACTAGCCAAGGGAGGTTAACCCAAAACCTGTGCTAATAGCCATGACCTCTGATGAACAACCTATAGCGACGCCACACCCTTCTATTTAAGTATACAAGGCTGCTATAACCGACTATCAACCAGAAATTCGACCTCTTAGCTGCTAAGAGGATTTGAAATTTAACACGCAACTGATGTATGCCCGGCAAACATCGCATTTTAAAATTATCAGAGATACCGACTAACAGAATCATATGGAACTCCCCATATCCCGCATTGCAAACCTTTGTCTAATATATATATAACCAGCAAAAGGGTGTGGGTGGGGGAGGTACCAGTAGGCTAAATGCCTCCAGCGCTGCAGGTGATAGCTCATCCTCTAAACAACTTCGGACCCACACACCTCATGTGGCGGTCTATAATTGACTTTTAAACTAATACGGTATAAGCAGCACGTATTTCCTGAGGGCTAAGTTAAGGCCCCTTGCGGCCATTCTATCTATACACGAAACCTGAGTATCCTATGAAAAAACTGGGCAAAACACTTAGTTGCAAAAGAGCCCTGCTAGATAACCATCAAAACATTATGTGAGCAAAATAAGATTTGACGACCTTAAGTCCCTTGAGCAGCAATGCTGCCGGCGGCCTAGCAAAACATTGACAAATAAAAGGATATTAGCAGGAAAGTCCTCTTTAAGCCTCAGGCGAGACCCGTCGGGAGAGGTCGATTAACGGCAAATATGGTGCACCCGGGATGGATCTGCTTCGTATGGGCTGGTTAGTCCTGTTGAGGCGACGACGTTGAGGTTGTTCAATTCTGTCCAGGGCTAGCCAATCCGGGACTGGGAACGGCTCGATCTGAAGAAATCGAAATAGGCCCTCAAGATCCGAGGAGTGGCGCAGGAGATAGAAGCCAGAGTTGTTCTTCACGACAACATGGAACGGGTGTCCCCATCTATAAGTGGCGCCTGCGGACTTGATTTTTTCAAGCAGAGGATGTAGGAGCCGTCTCATATAGAGTGTCCGTGGGGAGACATCAGGGTATATAGTAACCGTAATTCCTTCAACTGAGACCGGTCCATGTGACCATGCCCCCCGGATAATTGCATCTTTGTCGGTATAATAGTGAAGGCGACATAACACGTCGCGAGGAGAGGACAAATCGAGCGGCCCTGGGCGCGAAACTCTGTGAATTCGATCTAGGAGAAAAGTCGCTTCTGATGGTCGGTTAGTGAGCTTGTTGAATATAATAGATACTCTAGACACCAGCTCATCTCGTGGGCCGAGGTCTGGAAGGCCCTTCAGACGTACATTGTTTCTGCGTCATCTGTTCTCCTGATCATCTAATTGAAGCGCCAAGGATTGTAAATGTGTTCTAGTATCCGTGGCAGCTTTTTCCAACGCAGTTACTCTAGAGTCAATGGCCGACACAGTATTCTCAGATGTAAGCACCCTAGAGTCTAGTCTGACCACATCCTGACGCAGGTCAGCTATGTCTTGCTGATGTGCCTGCTCAACCCTGGACACCAAAGAGTCAAGATCCTGTCGGGTGGGGAGGGCTTGTATCATCTCCCTCAGTAGTTGTAGGTCAGCATGTAAGCCCGATGGCCCAGCCTGCACTTCAGGGGCATATGTGTGTGGTATAATGGCGGGCAAATCTCTCACTGATGACATGTTGAGGGGAGAGACAAGGCTTATCGCATCCTGAGTGCTGCAGCAGGGAGGACTCGTATCAGCAGTCGTGGCCGCTTGTGCTGACTGCAACAGGGGAGCAGGAGGAGAAGGAGCCAGAGTGTCTGAGGCCGGATGTGGCGGCAATGCGTCCGCCATTGCTGCTCGTTCATCCGCGGCCGATTGTGAGGAGGAAAGAAAGCGCTCCATGCTCTTGCAATGGCCAGAGGAGCGAGGTAAGGACCGGGAAGTTCCAGGGCACGTTCCCCTTCGTTTTCCTGGCATCGCCTGCCGGTTTTACCCAGGAAAGATGGCTGGTATTCAGCTGCTAGTGCGGAGCTCCCCCAAAACCCGTGCTCACGGCTCCATAGCTAAGCCACGCCCCCCCTGGTTGATCTTCTTGACTTGCCCATTGGACTGGGGGTGACAGGCTGAGGAAAAGTCCAATCTCACATCGAGGAGTTTACAGAGAGCCCTCCAGAACTTCGAGGTAAACTGAACATCCCGATCGGACACAACGTGAAGGGGCAAGCCATGCAAGCGGAAGATGTGCTGAATGAAGAGACTCGCCAGTCGGGGAGCAGAAGGTAGGCGGGTCAACGGGATAAAATGCGCCATCTTCGAGAACCGGTCCACCACCACCCAGACAGTGTTACATCCTGCTGAGGGAGGAAGGTAAGTGACAAAGTCCATTGCAATGTGCTGCCAGGGGTCATTGGGTACAGGCAGAGGTTGAAGGAGGCCGGCAGGCTTGGAGTGAGTAACCTTGTTAGAAGCACACACCGTGCAAGAAGAGACAAAGTCCACAACATCCTTGGGCAGCGTGGGCCACCAAAAGTGACGAGCAATCAGGTCTCGGGTTTTACAAACACCAGGGTGCCCAGCGAGTTTAGAACTGTGTCCCCATCGGAGAATTCTTCTCCTGTCTGCTAATCGAACAAAAGTTCTCCCCGGGGGAAATATCTCTAACCTGCAAAGGATTGGCAGTGAGTGATAATGCAGGATGGGTCTATGATAATTTGAAGAGACTCCACCATGTCATCCGTCTCTAATGACCTGGACAAGGCATCGGCCCTCACATTCTTGTCAGCGGGAAGGTAATGGAGCACAAATTGGAAACGGGTGAAGAACAGCGACCACCTGGCTTGGCGGGGATTTAGATGTTGAGCGGACTGAAGGTAGGTGAGGTTCTTGTGGTCGGTGTAGATCAGGATGGGGTGATGGGGTGAGCAGATGTCTCCACTCCTCCAGAGCCAATTTGATGGCCCGTAGCTCCCGATCCACAATAGAGTAATTGCACTCTGCAGAAGAAAAAAGTCTCGAGTAGTAGCCACATACTACTGCCTTTCCTTTTGAGCATCTCTGGAACAGAAGTGGACCTCCACCAATAGAAGAGGCGTCCACCTACAAAGAAAACTGTTGAGATACGTCAGGATGATGGAGGATCGAGGCTGAAGTAAAGGCCCTTTTGAGACTAATAAATGCGGACTCTGCCTCTGGGGTCCACACCTTGGCGTTCACACCCTTCTTGGTAAGGGTGGAAATGGGAGATGTCAGTGATGAGAAGTTTGGGATAAACTACCGGTAGAAATTGGCGAATCCCAGGAAACGCTGTATGGACCTTGAGGACGTGGCCACACCAGGACAGCATTCACTTTCTCAGGGTCCATCTTGAGACCTTGATCCGATATGTTGTAGCCCAGGAAGGGCAGAGAACTCCTCTCAAAGATGCACTTCTCCAGCTTGGCGTATAAACGATTCTCCCTTAATCGTAGTACAACTTGATGGAAATGCCTCTGATGAGTCGTCGGATCTGGAGAGAAAATCAAAATATCATCGAGATAAACAACAACACAGATATAGAGGAGATCTCGGAAGATATCATTAACGAATTCCTGAAACACTGCAGGAGCGTTACACAGTCCGAAGGGCATCACTAGGTATTCGTAGTGCCCGTCACGGGTGTTAAATGCCGTCTTCCATTCGTCACCCCGGCGAATCCGGATTAGGGTATAAGCGTCCCGCAGATTTATCTTAGAAAATTTTTAAGCTCCTCGTATGCAATCAAACAGCTCGGATATAAGTGGCAACGAGTATTTGTTCTTGCCCGTGATCTGGTTGAGACCACGGTAGTCAATGTAGGGTCGAAGGGATCCGTCTTTCTTTTTAACGAAGAAGATCCCAGCCCCGGCCGGGGAGGGAGACTTTCGTATGAAACCCCTCTCCAAATTCTCCTTGATATAGGCCGACATGGATAGAGACTCTGGCATGGAGAGAGGATATACTCGGCCATGGGGAGAGAGGCATTAGGAACCAGTTCAATGGGGCAATCATAAGTCCGATGTGGAGGCAGCGTCTCAGCCTCCCTTTTGCTGAAAACATCTGCAAACTGAGCAAACTGGGGGGCAGTCCCGCCAATGACTGAGGTAGAGGAGGCTGGACAGGTTGGATCTGCAACAGACAACGACCAAGGCACTTGGAGCCCCATTGGAGAACCTCTCCGGAATTCCAGTCCAGGACTGGGGCATGTAGTTGAGGGCAAGGCAGGCCCAACAGAACAGGATTGATGGCCTTGGGCAAAAGAGGGAAAGAAATTAGTTTAGAATGAAGGACTCCAACCTGGAGCTTCAATGGCTTGGTTTAAGAAATGATGGGATCAGGCCGAGGCATTCCATTCACTGAGGCAACAGCCAAAGATGTCTCCAGGGGAACTGTGGGCAACTGAAGAT
This sequence comes from Rhinoderma darwinii, assembly GCF_050947455.1. NCBI lineage: Eukaryota > Metazoa > Chordata > Amphibia > Anura > Rhinodermatidae > Rhinoderma > Rhinoderma darwinii. Next base: position 552,249,963 of record NC_134687.1, read on the forward strand.
GATACACTAGCTCCTTTTGGATGATGTTTGCAGCAGAACCAGAGTCAAGATAGGCAGAAATCCAATGCGTCCTCTCGCCGGATACTAGGGTCACAGGAATAGTCAACTTGGAACAGAATGCTTTATTAGGTACCGTTCCACCTAGGGTTGTCTCTCCAACCAATCCTAGGCAATGGGGTCTCTCTGGCCTCAGGGGACACAAACGCACAATATGGCCTCCGAGGCCGCAATACAGACAAAGTCAAGAAGTGCGTCTGCGTTGTCTCTCCTGGATAGACAATTTGAGATGGTTCATCTGCATAGGATCCTCTGGTGGGATGACTGAGGAGGATTGCTAGAAAGTAGAATCCAGCTTAGGAAGTTCTCTCTCCCGGAGAACCTCTTGGGAACGCTCCTGGATCCTCATGTCAACCCGGGTGGCACGTAGGATAAGATCGTCCAGGGTAGTTGGCAGATCGCGAGCGGCCAGCTCGTCCTTAATCCCCGAAGACAGTCCCTGCCAGAATGTGGCCACCAAAGCCTCGTTCTTCCAGGTTAACTCAGCAGCCAGGATTTGGAACTGAATGGCATACTCGCCCACGGAGAGGTCTCCCTGGTGTAGAATCAGCAGGGATGCAGCAGCCGAAGAAACTCTCCCAGGTTCCTCAAAGATCGAGCGGAAAGTCCGTAAAAAGCACTACAAGTCACGGGTCTCTGGTCCCTGATGCTCCCACAGAGGATTAGCCCATGCCAGGGCTTTGCCAGTAAGGAGAGAGGTGATAAAGGCGATCCTGACGTCATCCGAAGAGAAGGACCTGGCATGTAGTCTGAAGTGGATCTGGCACTAATTCAAAAATCCCCTGCAGGTCCTCGGGTCTCCATCATAGGGTGGAGGTAGCAGCAAGAAGCACAGGGGGTCGGTACTGGTACAGACAGGAAGTGTAGCAGGAGGAACAGCAGGAATGCATGCGGTGACGACTGTGGTTGGAGCAAGCAGCCAATGGGCTATGGCTTTCACCGACAGGAGAAGTTGGTCTTGCCGTGACTGGAGGTCTTGCATCTCAGACAGTACGGCTTGTGTCGTCATGGTCTCAGGTTGACCAGCGGGGTCCATGGCCTGAGAATACTGTCACGGTTTGTGGGTATGTGGACCCACTAGGCCGCACCGCCGTAGCAGGGAGGCAGATGGCCAAACAACAGGGAACCCCAGAAATACAAAGTCCCGCACAAAGTTACCTGGATAATCCAGACAGTGGCCGCAGCTCTGGCACATATGGAGGTGGGTGCAGCAGGTAACGCCAGACGTGGCGGATGACAGCAGGTGCCGCAGGTTGCGCCAGACGTGCCGAATCCCTCAGTTCATGGCATATGACACAGGACGTGGCGGATGACACAGGTGCCGCAGGTTGCACCAGACGTGGCGAATCCCTCAGGTTGTGGCAGATGACACAGGACGTGTCGGATGACACAGATGCCGCAGGTTGCGCCAGACGTGGCGAATCCCTGTGAACGTGGCAGATGACACAGGACAAGGCGGATGACACAGGTGCAGTAGACACGACTCCAACTAGTAGGCACAGGATCAAGAACACAGCACGGGATACAGGAACAGGTAACAGGGCACAGGTAACAACTGGAATGGGAAACACTAAGGGACCATTTGCAAGACAGACTTGGGGTATACTAACAACGCTCAGGCAAGGATCAGACGGGCTGAGGCCTTCTTATAGTCCAGGAAATCATGTGTGTTGATGATAATGATCTCCTACATGTGCGCGCGCTGGCCCTTTAAGAGCGGGCACCCTGCGGCACACAGCTTACCGGAGCGGAAGTGAGCGCTGGCGTCTCCTGGGAAGGAGATGGGGACCAGCGCTCACAGATCCATGGCTGCGGGCGTCAGGAGGTGAGTGGACCCGACGGCCCGCGGCCATGGACGCTACAAAGGGCCAGCGCACGCACATGAAAATCATCATCATTAACTCACATAATTTCCTAAACTATAAAAAGGCCACCGCCCTTCTGATCCTCGCCTGAGCATTGTTGTTCTTTCCCAAAGTTTGTCTTGCAAATGGTCTCCTAAGTGTCTTCCAGTTCCCAGTGTTCCCCGTACCTGTATCCAGTACTATCCTGGTCTACTGCCGTGCTGAGCTGTTGTGTTGTGCTGCATTCCACGCCTGTTCTGCTACTCCACCCCTGACGTCTACCTGCTGCCTGGTCCCAGCCGAGCCTGCCTTGCTACTGTCTACATTGCCTCAGGTACACTTTCTGGACTATAGACTCTGTACCATATCTGTTTGGCCAGCTGCCATCCCGCTACGCGGTACGGCCCAGTGGGTCCACACCCCGCATCGTGACAGTGGGTATGTCCCAGAATTGCCCCCTTTTTGTTGGAAGTAGTGGAGTTTCTTCATACTCACTATGAATTTCCACGACTTCTTACCCGTCAGCTGTGCCTCTTGGGTGTTATGAATGAAGTCATACCAAACCAATATGATAAGTTATTTTTGCTTTGTTCTTTTCTGTGCCAGAAAGATTGTGATTATGGCTTGGAAGAATACAGAGGGTCCGAGTTTACTACACTGGAAGCAATTGGTGAATAAATATATACCTATGTATCAAAAACTATATCTCAGCAGACGATGTCCAGTTAAACTCGGTAAAATTTGGTCGAGGTGGTTAGAGATTTTAGAAACTGCGGTTTAGCTGTTCTTTACATGAGTGGCAGAGGTTCTGGAAGTGGGAGGCTTAGAGCACTAGGATGAATGTGAGTGAATGTTGTTTTGATTGAGTTGGGCATTAAGGACTGACAATTTTGTATATCCTATATATGCACTGTATTTGCTCTCGATTGACATTGTCTTGACTGTATCGATGCCTTTCTAAATGTTTTTAGTTTGTATTACTTGTACATTTGTACGAGTTTTGTACAACAAAAAGTTTTGAAAATAAAGCCTTTTAAAAAAAAAAAAAGAATGAGAGCATGCAATATAGATCTAAAATCAATGCAATATTGTGGTCACTTGTCTCATCAGTCCATGCTCAATATATATAAGCTTATATCAGTCTGCCTTTCGGACTTCACACGTTACATCACACAGACCCCCTCCCAATCACAATCTACATTAGTTATCATCATCAATTCCTTATACGCAGCACTCCGGATTCATTTTCTGTCTCTGTCTATTCTCAAACAACTATTTATTAACATGACACAACATACATTTTTGAACAATCAACTTATTTGATCACATATCTCATCCTCCCCACTGTAGTCTGGGGATTTACTACATATGTTAGTGATGATTTCTTTAAAGGAACAGTGTCACCAAATATTTTTTTTTAATATGTTAAAGATGTTAGTGCTTTATTAAAAACGTTTGGATTAATTTGTGTGTTTGTGTGTTACTTTTTTTTATTTTTACACTTTTTCTTCCCTATGGGGGCTGCCATTTTTTTTTCCATTTCTGTATGTGTCGATTAACGACACATACAGACATGGAATACGGCAGCTCCAGTCCCATAGGGACTGCGAACGGGGCCCGTTCCATCCACTTTCGTGTACGCCGCTGTGTGGGAACGGCGCATGCGCTGCTCCCACACAGTTCAATTTGAAATGCGCGCCGTCCGGCGCCATTTTCCTGTGGACCAGAAGTCGCGGCCGGACAGTAAGATTACTACTTCCGGTCGCGGCTTCCGGACTTGTGCACATGGAGCAGCGGCAGCAGACGGAGCGGATGGACCGGAGGGAGCGGCGGCGACTGGAGCAGGTAAGTTATTTCTATGTATGTTCGTGTTTCAGTGTGTTTACTACTGTATGTTAACCTTCTACACTGTGTGTTAGCTCAAAAAATGGCGACACACAGTGTAGGAGGTTAGACCGTTCAAACCCCTCGTTTATCCCGGCACTAGCCAGGATAAACGAGGGGGGGGATTCTGAGAGCTCACTAGAGCGAGGGATTTTTACCCAATTTTGCAGCATAAAGCAATGTGGTTGCTTTACCACATGCAATGCTGCAATTTTGGGAATGGCTCCATCTAGTGACCAGTGCTGGGAAATATTATAAATTGAATCCAATTTATAATATTTCCTGACTCGTGAAAAAAAATAAAAAAATTAGAACAATGTTTAATCACCTATACACTAACTGTTTAATTAAAAAAAAACAAACATGTTTTGCTGGCAACACATTCCCTTTAAGGGCCTTGGGTGTGCGCCAATACCAAAGTCTTTTACTGTAATTTCTGTAGGTAGTTATACTACTACGACAATCTACGCCGGATTATCAAATGCATGCTAGAAATCAGTCTGTACTGATTCCTACCTTATGCCAGTCTGACAATGCATATAAGTGGTGGTTTTTAAGGACCCTTACACATAATAGGTCAAGCTAGCAGTGTATGCTAGAAACGTATACTCAATACAACATCCAATGTTTTCCCTATTGAACTAGGTAATGTTACATACACATTTATCACACTTCTCACATGCACTTTCATATATATTCATTTGACCATTACATTTCTGAAAAACTGTCTATTCAGACAGTTGCTGAGACAGGCGTCCCAGATACTCGGCTATCTCAGACCAAGCGGGCAACAGGATAACATCCCCCTTAACTCCTTAATCCTTAACAGTTTCTACACAACAGCCAAATAATAAATTAGATTTCCAACAGACCTATAACAATACACAAATCAAAAAAGCACAGTTCATTGCAGGTTCACTACACAGCATTCAGCATTCTCATCTTACACACAGACAGATGTACACAATGGATTCACACTAGTTCTGCACAAGTTTTTTCACTGACAATTTAAATGTTCATCTTTTCCCCTTTTTTTTACCACTACGTCATCACATTCCAAAGGTGGGTGTCATGCACTCACTCCTCACAGCTTCTGTTCTCACAATCTTAACAGTTTCAATGCTCAATGCTGGCAAAAATTCTCTCATAACATGAACCTCAATATTCACACATCTATAACAACAACTCAAGATAACGTACATATCTGCGATCATTCATCACACAAAAAGCTTTCAACATACCTCAAACTTCTGGATAAATTACTGCGTTCAGGAGATGTGATGTCATAAGAGCTAATTCCAGCCTCGAAAATGAATGAGTGGAAAAAGGTTTTGTAAGAATAAGCTCCTTACGTACCGGCCGGTTTTTAATTTTCACTGATGCAATGCCAGGCCTCAAAGTGACAGATAGGTCGAAGATAGCTTAACTTAGCAACATATGAACTTGTCTTAAAGGAGCAATGACTTTCCTATTCACTATAAAAGGACCAAGATGGAAACTCGAGGCAAGATAGCTGATGCACAAAATAAATTAATTTAAATATTATTTTAATCACTTTTACATCATATAATGTAGTTTGTGTGTGTGCAATAATAACAGCAGAATTAATAAAGAATGGGGATGTGTACTTGCTATGCATAGATTGGGGATAAGCCCTAAGAATCATCTAGGTGGCAGAAAATTTCTGCTGTAATGTGTTGGGGAAGGGTAAAACAGCACAGGAATTGGGGCACTTCTAGTTTTACTATGGTATTCTCTTTCTCTCTGTATGCTTCTGGCCTTTGGTAACAAAAAGCCAAGTGATAATATCTTAGGTTTTCTTGAACCACACATGCATATTGTGCACATTCTTTAGATTACAAGAGCTATAAATAAATCTGTCCATTTATATAAATACAGACGTCTGTTATCTTATGAAGTCCATGTTTTCATGCAGTGTCCATCTGTAGTCCCAGCTTTACTTATTCACCATGTGGGAACAAGAAAAAACACATATTCTTTATCATTCATACACATAATTGTTTACCTTCAGCCATTATGATTTCCCTGCAAAGCATAAGTGCTCAGTCATTTTCTTTGGCCTTGTAGATTATAGGCTAATAATAATGCACAGGACGGAAGGTAGAAGGATTGTTTGTGGACTGAGACAGGAGAGATTTTCTGTCTGTATTTAAGTGCTTATGTTTCATGATAAGCTGATGTAGCAGTTTATTTTATAGCCATTTACTCATCATCAAATTGGAACGATTCCTAGTCTTAAAAGCATCATCTACCCAGAGAGGAATTTCTGGCAGAACAAGTTAACAGTATGTGATCATCCAGGATAGCTTTCTTGTGGGTAGCAAGGAACTTCCATTGCTCCTTTGTTCTGTAATTACCATTTTTAAGACCGCAGTCCAGAGGACCTATTATTTTTGGTCTGTATTACATGGCTGCCTTCAATATAACCATTGTAACTGATCAGAAAACTAGATTTCAGATTGGCAGTCTGTTACTCGTACCACACAAAGTTAACTTTTTCAACTTGTGTCTTAAGGGGTAGAGGCAAATGTATAAGTGTAATGCCGAATTCAGACAAACGTGGGGAAACTCTGAAGTTTTTCACGTCTAAGTTGCCCCCGTGCGGGTCCCGTTTTCACAGATCTCCATAGACGAGTCTATCGAGGGATCCATAAAAACAGAACAAAACAGGACAGGTTCTATATTTCAACGGACCCTTCACACAGTCCGTTGAAACATCGGCGGTGTGAACGGCCCCATTGGACGTATATAACGTTCGTCTGAATCCGGCCTAAAGCATAAGGTCCTACTTTATCACCATAGACAATTTTCATAGTTTTAGAATTTATATAGAAGTATTTTCTAAAAAATAACTAGTTGCTGGGCACCGCTCAAAGATATTACAATATCAAACCAAAAGGGGTACTCTACATAATCTTCTAAGCAATTAGTGTCATAAGGAAAAAGAATAGGAACATCAAAATAGGCACACCAGAGCAAAATATTTGCAAATAATTTTAAATGTAGCATTGTTAAACCTTAATTCATACAAAACCACACAAATATAAAAACCTGCTTTAAATAAAATTGTTTATGAAAGCATCTCAATAAGATGGTCCTCATTAATAATTATATAGGGAACTGTGTGAATCTATAGCCCAGAATCTTAATACTAGATAAACTGTATGGACAAAAAGTGTCATGCCCATGGCCAAGGTCCGTCAGGCTCACTTACCTCCTAACGCCCGGCCAGGTCCCGTAGGGTGCGCGCGCACCCTCGTGCGTGCTCTTAAAGGGCCAGCGCGCGCACCTGGAATTAGTGCCTGAGCCTTGTTGTCGTTACCCTAGTTTGTCTAAGCAAATGGTCTCCTAAGTGTTTTCCAGTTCCCAGTGTTTCCCGTTCCTACTACCTGTAACCTGTATCCTGTGCTATCCTGGTCAAGTGGAAACAAGGGGGAAGGACCCAATAGTTGGTGGGCGTGATACAGTTAAATTCAATTCATTTGCGGCACCGTCTGTCTATCAATGAGGAGGGGGCACGTTCCTCTATTCTTCCCCTGATTGGTTATTGATTGATTGAGGTGACATGTGTAGTCAATCTCAGTACATATATAGCCAGGGTTATCCCGCCGCGCGCTGTCATTGGCCCCGATACCCCTGAAGACGCTACATCGTAGCGAAACATGTCGGGGGGGCTTCTACCTGAATTTTAATATATGTCCTGCTGACTCTTTAGAATCTAACTGTGGGTTGAGTGTTGCGTTCTGCAGCCGTTGGCACTTAACATTCTCAATATAGAGTCCTTGTATCCTGCACTATGCTGATCGCTGTCAGTAATGGACTTTAACTTTTAATCTTTATGTAGTTTGTCCTTGTTGCAAATCTAATAAAGACTTTGTTATTTTTGAATGATAGTTGGAAAATAGGGCTCTTCTTGCCGGTAGGCAATTTTTTGAATTTATCCTGGTCAAGTATCTAGTTGAACTGAAGTTGAGGTGTGCTGTATACTACGCCTGTCCTGCTACACCACGCCTGGCACCTGCCTGCTGCCTAGTCCCAGCCGAGCCTGTCTTGCTACTGTCTGAGCTACCACAGGTACACTATACGAACTATAGACTGTGACCTGTGTCCTGTTGGCCAGCTGCCCTACCGTCAAGGCAGTACGGCCCAGTGGGTCCACGTACCCAACGTGACAAAAAGTATATGCACCCACATCTTAGTCATTGACTTCGGGTGTTTTATTCTGTGCCATTACCACAAGTGAACAACATCCAGCCAAACTGAGGAGTGTAGTGTGTGTGTTTGTGAGTGAACAGGTGTGATCGCTTGTGGAGCAGCTCCTGGGACTCCAGCTTCCAGGCTCCAGCTTTCAGGCTCGGACCAGGGACTCTCCTATACTATCAGCCCAGGTTTGTAACATCGTACCTGGGCTTGGAGAGGGCCCTGAAGGGGGTTCCATCCTAGGATGGAGCCTCAGTCCTTCACCCTCAGGAGTAGGCTGGTGGAGGGACCAGCCAGCAGGCTGGCAACAGACAGTCAGCTTCAGGGGAGAAGAAAGCATCTCAGGGCAGCAGCAATGTTGTCCCAGCTCCCCCAAATTCTGAGGCTCCAAGAGGGGCCACAAGGAAAGGGTCGGAGATGACGTCAGTTTCCCCCGGAGAGGGCCCAGCACTATCAGGGCCAGAACAACAGAGCTGCAGGGACACCCTGGGGTGGGGATCGCTGAGACCGGGAGAGGATGTCACCGTATTTAGCCCCCGCCTGGCGGCCCTCATCCAGGAGTGCCGTGACCTGGGTAAGTCCCTGCAGCGCCTCCGGGGGGAGCTGGCAGTGGCACGAAGCAGGGCAGCCAGGTACTCCGGGGCAAAGAGGGCCCGTTGCTCACTGCAAGAGCGCACTTTGGTGCGGGACATAGAGGAGATGGAGGATAGACGACAGGAGATTGTCACTGGGGGAGGCGTCTTCTCGGAGAAGCTCCAGAACGATGATCGCTTTGGAGAGATTTCGTCCCCCAGCTTGAAGACATGTGTGGCAGAGGAGGAGCGATAAAAAGAAAAAAAATTACCATCTGTGCCGGTTTCCACCGGGTCCCCTCTGAGGGAGGATAGCGATTCGGAGGTCCCGAGGGAGACTGGGGAGACTGGCAGCAAGCAGGAGGATGGAGGAGTGAGGAGGATGGCGGAGCCCAGCAATGTGCGGCTGCCTTCCTCTTTTGAGAGCGGCTCTGACGAGCGTCCCTGGGTATACTTACGCAGATCCTGGAACTGGAAACCCCAATATCCGTGGAGGGATTCTGCTTCAGATCAGAGCTGACAGCTGAGGATGAGAAGAAGAAAAATAAGAAAAAGAAGACGAAGAAGGAGAAGGAGAATAGGCCCCAGGTGAGACTCGTATATAAATTTGGGTCTCCCCTGCACTCCGGGCCAGAGGATGTCTCGGTTCGGGGTGCAGGTCCCGCAAGCCCCCCCAGTTCCAGCCTCTGCAGTGGGGCTGGAACGGGGAAACGGGGAGAAAATCGTGGGGCCGGGCAAAGAGGTGCCGGACGCCGTTCCCTGAAAAGGGGGCGGTACTGGTGCCATCATGTCAGGGGGAGTGGTCCCGAGGCTGACGGAAGGCGAGCCCCTGAAGCCGGACAGTAGCGTGAGTCAAGGGCCGGTGAACGGGGCGGACCGGAAGTCAATGACGCGTCCCCGTGATGTAGCTGACTGGATGTCAGCCGGCTCTGTAGTATCTGGGTCGGCTGACAGAGTAGGCGGAAAGTCAGCTACCGCCCCAGACAGAGGCGATGCTGACAACGAGGGGCCAGTGGGAAGCCATTCCCTGAGAAAGGGGAGTGGTTTGGACGCCGCAGCCCAGCCCGGGAATTAAAAAACCCGATGCTGGCACTGCGGCAAGGCAGTGTCAGCATAAATGTCTCCCCTCCCCTGGTTGTGATGGGCACTAAAGATGCGGAGGGTAGCATGGAGGTACCGCCTACAACATCTGGCGGTCTCTCCACAAAAGCACCCAATGATGCAGAGGTGGGAAGTGGAGGAGAAGGGGGGAAGTGATGGAAAAATAGAAAAATATTGATCCTGACCTGGCCAAAGAAATTATGTATGAGAATATGTTTAGAAATGTGATAGGTAATAACTTGATTAATAAAAATGTGGTTAATGGGTCAAATAATTTAGATAGTGTGCCAACCAAAGGTGCGGAGAGGCCGAGTGCTCCCTCCACTACAGATCTTATGCTGGGGTAGTGAGGGGGGGGGGACCACACTTCTTCCTCCTCTAGCCCTAGGGACGGTAACTTGCAACAACATCTCCTGGAGGCCTTAAGGGAGGGGAAGCAGACCCTAACAGCAGGGGGTGTGCAGCGCGACCTATCCTTTTGGATAGAGAGGTACGGTCTGGATGCCTTCTGAGAGAGAAGGGGAGATCAGTGGTCGCTCCCAACAACCGGGCCGGCTGCTGCCAGGAGGAATGTAGTCCGCCTCCTGTGGCGGGGCAATCTTGCGTGCCCTCCTAGAAAGAGGGTGGTGGAGCTGCTGCTGGAGATGGGCTTCAAGGCGAGTGACATCTTTGCCTTGATACATTCTTATGGTATGGCTGAGTTCAACATCAGCTTTGTTCACCCGGTGGCCTTGAGGTTTTCTGGGGGAATTGTGAGCTGGTGAAGAGCGAGCCAAGCTGGCGGGATTTTGCTGTACAAGCAATATCCCACCAGAGTTGTCTCAAGAAAGTGACCGTTCTCACCCGTAACGAGTCACTTTTTTGCATTGACATCATGACCTGGTTGAGTAGATATGATGAAGTGGCGGAGATGCCAAAGAAGAACTTGGACGAATTTGGCATCTGGTCAGGGGCCTGGACATTTATGGTCAAACGTAAATGTCTGGGGCAAACTGTGTCCCACATTCCATCCTCCGCTTTTCTCGCAAGGGATCGAATCCTGTTCTTCTACCAGGGGCAACCGAAGCTGTGACACCGGTGTGACGACCCTTTGCACCTGAGCTGCACTGTGCAGAAGTGCGCTCATTGTGGAGGGGTAGGCCATCTGGCCGCAACGTGTGACCAGATTAGGTGCCTGTGTGGTCATTTCAGTCGGTGTCCTTGCTCCGTGGTCAACACGGTCTCTAAACCTGTGGAAGCGGAAAGTGGGGTGGCTTCTGCAGGTGAGGAGGCATGTGGCGATGGCGGAGCCCAAGTGCATGGGCAGAACGCTAAGAGAGGCCACCCTTCCTATCAACGAAGGCAGGAGAAAAGGCAAAAGGAAAGGGAGCAGAGAGAAGCCCAGGCAACTGGGGTGATTTCTGGACCTGACCTGGACCCTGCCCCGGAAACAGATGCCCTTGAGGAGGCCGATTTTGAATGAGGAGATCAGGAGGATCCAGACAGAACGAGTGGCTGAAGACTCTCATTCCTCTCATTATGAAAGTATTGGTGAGAAGGATAGGGTTCAGCCTAAAGAAAAAGGGACACAGGGAAAGAACTTAAAAGAGCCAAGAACATCTGGCTCTGCCCTGACCAAGGAAGGCAGGACCTGCACCTCCCTGGGTCTCTCCCCCAACCGCTACCAAGCCCTCATGGAGACGCTGAACCTCCTCACTTAAAAGGTGCACTGGCCTCAGGGGTGGCAGTTGCCCTGGAGTCGAAGGATAAAGAAGGGAAGGTAATTTGTTTAGAAGAGCTGAACTCTTCTCTTTCTCAAAAAAAAAAAGGACGAAGGGGAGGAATTCCAAGGGGTCTTCCACAGATAAGAAAAAGAAGGGTGGGAAGAGGAAATCTGTCTAATTCAATCATCTTAGATGACGGCACCTGCACCTTTGACAATAGATAGTTTTTTTTTTAAAGAGGAAGCCATCTCTTCACCAGTGTCCGTTGTTGAGGTGGAGTTCTCCGACCACTGTATGATTATGTTTTCTTTGAATATTGCAGATTCCCTCGAGATGGGAAGAGGTATATGGAGACTGAATTCAACTCTCTTGGAAGAAATGGAGATAAGACAGGCCTTTGAGTATTTTCTTCAGAGCCAGGTTATAACGTCCGTGGTCGCTGACCACAAACTCCTTCCATCCAGTCTACGCCCTTCTCTCCAGAGATGTCTGCACATACAGCCGTCCTGTTCCACAGTGAGCACCAGGGTGCGCTCGCGAACTCAGTCCAGACTTAAGAAGCCAAAGCGCGTGCAGGTGGGAGATTGAGCTGATTGCTCCCAGAGCACCCTGGGCTATAAGAAGGGCCCAGCCCCTTCCTCCCATTCCTAAGCGTTGTTGTCGTACCCTGAGTTTGTCTATGCAACTGGTCGCCTAGTGTCTTCCAGTTCCCAGTCTTTCCCGTACCTGTATCCTGTATTCCGTGCTATCCTGGTCAAGTGCCGTGCTGAGCTGTAGTCGTGCTGTGCTGCATACCATGCCTGTCCTGCTACACCACGCCTGATGTCTGCCTGCTGCCTAGTCCCAGGCGAGCCTGCCTTACTACTGTCCTAGCTGCCACAGGTACCCTATACGAACTATAGACTGTTACCTGCGCCCTGTTGGCCAGCTGCCATACCGCCAAGGCAGTACGGACCCAGTGGGTCCACGAACCCGATGTGACACAGGTACCTTTGTTGGATCGTGGTGGTACTAAGTCTGAGTGGTGGGAGATGTTCAAAGAACGGATGGCAGAGTTCTCGTGCCTCAGGTCCCTGAGTAGGTACCGCTTATATCAGGAGCTGAGGAGGAAACTCGAGCATCTAGTCTCAACCGGAGGTAGCCGTGAGGAAATCTCCGGGGTGAAAGCTTTGCTTAAGAGGTGTCAGTATGATAGGCACGCATCTTTGGTCCTTGAGAGGGATTTTGGGAGGTACCGCTCGCCCGACCCCTACAGCAACTGTAAGATGTCAGTAAGTCGTAAGATCGTTACAGGACTGGCTGATAGTACAGGCTACCTGAAGAGATCCAAGTCAGGGATTCTGGAAGTCGTCAGATCCTTCTACTCGCACCTCTTGAGAAAGCAAGATCTAAGCAGAGATAAGATGTCGGCTTTCCTGGCCGAAACCATTCCTGAACCAGGGGTAGACTCTGCTTTCGGTGTTTTGATAGAATCGATCAAGGAAGAGGAAGTGGGACTGGCGATTGACGAGTATGCTGTCAAAAAATCACCAGGTCCGGGTGGCTTATCATCTGGGTGTTATAAGACCTTTAAAGGAACCCTTGTTCCCCTCTTGACCATGGTTTTTAATGAGTGCCTTTCCTCAGGTACTTTGCCAAAGTCAATGAGGAGGTCAGCCTTGATAATTTTAATCGAACAGTAAAGAATCGACCCTTATTGAGAATTGGCGCCCCATAGCGCTTCTCAATATGGACAGAAAGATTCTGGCAAAGGTGCTATTTAATTGGCTGGCGAAGTTTGCATCCCGGCTCCTTTCGCTGGTCCAGCACTGCTCTGTACCAGGCCGCAGCACATTTAGTGCTGTTCTCAGTGTCAGAGAGGCAGTGGAACAGGGAAATGAAAGGGGTACATCCTGTCCTTGGACCAGGCCAAGGCTTTTGACTGGGTGGACCACGAGTGCCTCTGGTCAGTCCATCTGAGGTACGGCCTAACGGGTTGGTTTGTCAATTGGCTTCAGACCTTATAAACTGGGGCTGAGACTTTTGTGCTGGTGAACGGTTGCGTTGGAACCCCCTTTGAGGTTGGGTCTGGTGTTTGCCAGGGTCGTCCCTTGAGCCCTTTGCTATATGTGTTCGCGATTGATCCTTTTCTTAGGAGAATTGATCGTGGGCCATTAGCGGGGTCGGGGCCGGAAGCTACTCAGAGAGTGGTTGCGTACCTGGACAACGTCTCAATTTTTGCCTCCTCAAGAGGAGAGACGGAGTGGGTGATTTTGGAAGTGAAACGTTACTTGTTGGCATCTGGGTCCAAAATCAACCGGGATAAGTGCGAGGAAAAAAGGAAAAAATAAATTTACAATTCAAAAAAAAATGTTTTTTGGTTAAGGATTTAGAATTTGGATTTAATTTTTGTTATGCAATATAGTGGATTTGTTTTGTATTGTTCTATAAAATAAAAAAAGATTTCCAGAACCTAGCCATGCAGTCTGCCTTTACAAACATTTGTGAAAGAATGGGTCGTTCTAAAGAGATCACTGAATTCCAGCATGGTACTGTAATAGGACTCCACCGTTGTAACAAGTCAGTTTGTGAAATGTCTTCCCTCCTAGATATTCCACGATAAACTGTGAGCGGTATTATTGCAAAGTGGAAGTGTTTAGGAACTACAGCAACTCGGCCATGAAGTGCAGACCACGTAAAGTTACAGAGTGGGCTCACCGAGTGCTGAGACACATAGTGCATAAAAGTCGCCAACGCTCTGCTGATCCAATGACTGCAGAGTTCCAAATATCCTCTGGCATTAACATCTGCACAAAACCTATGCACTGGGAGCTTAATGGCATGGGTTTCCATGGCCGAGCAGCTGCATGCAAGCCTTATATCACCAAGCACAATGCCAAGCTTCAGAAGGACTAGTGTAAAGCATGCCGCCACTGGACTCTGGAGCAATGGAAACGTGTTCTGTGGAGTGATGAATCACCCTTCTCTATCTGGCAGTTTGATGGACGAGTCTGGGTTTAGCTAATGCCAGAATAACGTTACCTTCCTGACTACATTGTGCCAACTGTAAAGTTTGGTGGAGGGGGGGATAATGCTATGGGGTTGTTTCTGAGGAGTTGGCATATGTCCCGTAGTTCCAGTGAAGGGAAATCCTAATGCTTCAGCATACCAAGACATTTTGGACAATTAATGCTTCCAGCTTTGTGGGAACAGTTCGGGGAGCGGCCCTTTTCTGTTCCAACATGACTGTGCCCCACTGCACAACGCACTTTTGTCCATATAATGTGTACATATACAGTATATATATATATATATATATATATATATATATATATATATATATATATATCCAAGAAGAAAATTCAGCAGCACTCCAGTGATCAAGGTGAAAAAAAGGTGAAATTTATTGTGCCAACATGGCAATGCAACGTTTCCGTCCCACCTTGGGACCTTTCTCAAGCATAGTGATACATACAAGTTCAGTGATTTATATAGTGTGTATCCAATCAGTGTCGTCAATCTCATTAAGAAAATGAGGTTGATATATACATCTTAAAACAACGTGATATAAACAAAGAAAGAGTATCGAAGTGACATAAGTTGATACATATAGTGAAAACAATAAGTTGATGTTAAAAACAACATAACACATACATTTCTTATGCAAGAAAATACAAAATTCCATAAATCACAATATTCACCAGCTGGGCGAAATACGGAGACTGCACGACCACTTAACCAATCAGAATGCAGGTATTGTTGTTAGACGTATAACACTTGTCATTCACAGCCCGTATCTGTCCGGCTCCACTGCGCATGCGTCGGATCAGTCCGGACCGGATATGACGTCTCGCTATAGTAACTAGGATACCGATCATTAGTAAACAGAGTCCTCTCAGCATTCAGTTTGGTCGATCAGTATAACCCGGGAATGACATATCGCTCCAAGAGTTAAACATATCGATCCTCCGAAAAGACCATTGCGTATAATACAGGTAGGAAATATAAATCAAATAAGAATATTGCTCATCTTGTCTTTACACAGCACCTACAGGGTAAATATACCCAAATGTTATACCTACATGGAAATAGGCAATTTACCGCACATCATAATTAGAGTGTCAAAAGCTCATTCATGGTAATATATAAGAAAATAACCAATAGAATCCACACGAGGAAGACGGGATCCCGATCACATTCCGTGTACGGCGGTCTCCGTCATTCAGGTTCGTGGAAAGAAACGCACACAACATCGTGTACGCGGTCCCAACCATATCGCCTATAACACGTGTAACGGACTCACAATATTTTAAAATCATAAAAATAAAAAAGAGAAAAGATGTGCCGTAAATACAACCCAGTCATGGGAAAGGAAGAAACTAATAAAATATCAAATATGCTGAGAAACAGACACCTTGAGCAAGAGAATACTTCAACCACCTCTCCATCGCAGATATAGCTAATATTGGTTTATCATAATATCAATGAAGTCGATCTGAAGTGGTCCTGCAGTCCCATGTTTATCTACAATAGAAGAATTTTTTTATTAAAAACATGTCAGGTTCATGTATCACACATTTTCTTTTTAAAGAGGAGAACATCACCAGAAGTCGAGACACAACAGAAGGTAACAGACTCAGGGAGCAATTCTAGATACATTAAATTCAACGTTAAGACCATTAGGTCGCAAGGAATTCAATTGGAAGATCCATTTAAGTTCACATTTATGTAGTGCCCTGTGTCGATCACCACCCTTATAAGATAAAGGGATATGGTCAAGGATCATAAATTTCAGATCCTTTTCAGTATGGCCATGATCAGTGAAATGTTTTGCAACAGGTAAGTCACATTTCTTTTTTCTTATTGAGTACCGATGGTTATTCAACCTCGTTTTAAAATCACATGTAGTTTCCCCTACATACAATAAATGGCAGGGGCACCAAAGTACATAAATAACCCAGTCTGTATCACAGGTTACATGATGTTTAATCTTAAATAACTTATGTGTCACAGGATGATCAAAAATATTACCCCTCTGCATAAGATTGCAGTTGATGCATCTATGGCATGGGAAATTTCCTGGTCTTAAAGGGAATGTGTTGCCAGAAAAACATGTTTTTTTAAAAAAAATTAAACATTTAGTGTGTGGGTGATTAAACATTGTTCAAATTTTTTTTATTTTTTTCACGAGTCAGGAAATAGTCAGGAAATATTATAAATTAATTCTAATTTATAATACTACCCATTTTTGGTCACTAGATGGAGCTATTCCCAAAATTGCAGCATTGCAACATTGGGTTAAAAGCCTTCGCTCTAGTGAGCTCTCAGCATCCCCCCCTCCTTTATCCTGGCTAGTGCCGGGATAAACGAGGGGTTTGAACGGTGTAACCTCCTACACTGTGTGTCGCCATTTTTTGAGCTAACACACAGTGTAGTAGGTTTACATACAGTAGTAAACACACACAAACACGAACATACATTGAAATCTCTTACCTGCTCCTGCCGCCGCGGCTCCCTCCGGCCCGTCCGCTCCGTTTGCTGCCGCTGGTCCAAGTGCACAAATCCGGAAGCCGCGACCGGAAGTAGTAATATTACTGTCCGGCCGCGACTTCTGGTCCACAGGAAAATGGCGCCGGACGGCGCCAATTTCGAATTGGACTGTGTGGGAGCGGCGCATGCGCAGTTCCCACACAGACGCCGTACACTGAAGTCAATGGGACGGGAGCCGTTCGCAGTCCCTATGGGACTGTGGCTGCCGTATTCCATGTCTGTATGTGTCGTTAATCGACACAGACAGAAATGGAACAAAAAATGGCAGCCCCCATAGGGAAGAAAAAGTGTAAAAATAAGAAAAAGTAAAACACAAACACACAAATGAATATAAACGTTTTTAATAAAGCACTAACATCTTTAACATATAAAAAAATAATTTGTGATGACACTGTTCCTTTAAAGACTTTAATAACGCTTGTGTCCCTTTTAGCTGTTGTACACCAACTCTGGTTCTGACAAGATTGTCCCGCAGATTCTTAGATCTACGGTAAGACATTAAGGGCGGGTTGTTAAGTTCACAAATATGGTTATAGCTATTTTTAATGATAGGCCAGTGTCTATTCAAAATGCTGGATACACTACCGCTCAACACATTATATGTAGATATGAATGGTAATCTTTTGCTTTTAATGCGCTTACATGGTTTAGTCAATGTTTCCCTCGGGATACTCTTGATCTTCATTTTGTGAGTATATAATAAATGTTTAGGGTATCCCC
The DNA here is from genome assembly GCF_050947455.1 of Rhinoderma darwinii. NCBI lineage: Eukaryota > Metazoa > Chordata > Amphibia > Anura > Rhinodermatidae > Rhinoderma > Rhinoderma darwinii. The sequence goes on from NC_134687.1 coordinate 552,267,594, forward strand.
TTTGAGCAAAATTGGAAATCATGAGGTCTAGGGACGTATCTAAATCATTCGGATCATCCACAATCCGTTTTGCTCTCATCATCTGACTTAATGGCAAAGACCGTATCATGTTCTTAGGATGACAGCTCTCAAATTGTAAAAGGGTGTTACGATCTGTATCCTTCGTATATAACCTAGTGGTTAGGACATTGGTCTTCAGTATTACATTGACATCCAAAAACTGTACCATTTCATTGGAATAGGTCATAGTAAATCGGATATTATGATCAATCTGATTAAGGAACTGATGAAAAGACTCCAAATTTGCTACAGTATCCGTCCAGATGAGGAAGACATCGTCTATGTATCTCCACCACCCCAGTACATGGGTGAAGTGGTGGGACACATAGACGCATGTCTCCTCCATCATGTCCATGAAAATATTGGCGTAGGTGGGGGCCATATTGGACCCCATCGCCGTCCCCTTTAATTGAATGTAAAATTTATCATCGAACATGGAGTAATTGTTAGTCAAAATCAGTTCTAGGAGAGACATGATGAATTCCCTACACGGGATATCATAATCAGAATCCATTAGTCTCCGTCTCACTGCCTCCATACCTCTATCATGTCCTATAGAGGTATAGAGGGAGACAACATCAAAAGACACCAACAGTGCTCCTGCTGGGGGTCTTGTCTGTTTTAATTTCTGAAGGAAATCTGTGGTGTCCCTAATATAGGATTTAGTGCCTGTTGCAAATTGTCTCAATGCCTTGTCTACAAAAATCGAGATATTGTTTAAAAGGGAACCCCTACCATATACAATCGGGCGACCTGGCGGATTCACTAATCCCTTGTGAATCTTGGGAAGTAAATAAAGACAAGGAGTATTTGGATGATCTATAAGCAAGAAGGCATGTAACGCAGAGTCGATAATGCCCTCATCAACTGCTGATGTCAAAAAATTTCTAATCTTCTTCTCAATATCACACCTAGGGTCAGTTTTTAATAATTTATAAATATCTGTATCACTCAGTTGTCTATGAGCTTCTGACATATATGTTACGGTATCCATAACCACGACCGCACCCCCTTTGTCAGCGGGTTTGATGGTGAGGTCGTGGTTATGGATCAACTCATGCATAGCCGTCATTTCTGCAGTAGTGACATTAGGGTGATTAAGACAATCATTATTCTGTTCACGTAATTTAGACAAATCTTTCTTGACTAACTCAATATATGTTTCAATAGAATTAGATATCACAGGCGGCTGAAAGCCACTTTTGTTAAATAAACCAAAGTCCTTAAGACAAATTGGTTTAGATTCAGTCTCCACTACATTGTCGTGGGGCTTAGAATCAAACCACACTTTCAGTTTAATTGATCTAATAAAATTATATAAATCCAGTTCTAATTGAAACCAATCTAAGCGTTGACTCGGACAAAAAGACAGGCCTCTGGCTAACAATTGTAACTGTGCATCAGACAATATATGAGAAGAGATATTTACCACGGTTTCACTACATTCCTTTTTTGGTTGTTGTACACAGTCCTCTGATTCACTTGACGCTGTTGCCTTTGTGAGCGGGTTCTTCCTTCCTCGGTTTCTTTTACGTCCTGCCCTCCTGGTGGGTTTTGGTTTCTGTGCTCCATACTTGTTCCTCCTAAAAAATCACTGGCCTGATTTTCATATCGGTATTGACCATTTTCCTTTTGTCGATGTTCCTGATATCGATTTTCTCCACCGTAATAATTCTTAAGACCACGTCCCCTTTGTTCGCTCCTCAATGGATCCCTCACCCGATCATTAGAACGGTCCCATGTAAATATTTGACCTGTTTCATAATCAAGTTGATCTCTATACCATTTGCGTTTTTTGACCTCCTCTGTTTCAGCTCGTGTTTTAGAGAGAGTGACCTGTAGAGGAGGTCAAAAAACGCAAATGGTATAGAGATCAACTTGATTATAAAACAGGTCAAATATTTACATGGGACCGTTCTAATGATCGGGTGAGGGATCCATTGAGGAGCGAACAAAGGGGACGTGGTCTTAAGAATTATTACGGTGGAGAAAATCGATATCAGGAACATCGACAAAAGGAAAATGGTCAATACCGATATGAAAATCAGGCCAGTGATTTTTTAGGAGGAACAAGTATGGAGCACAGAAACCAAAACCCACCAGGAGGGCAGGACGTAAAAGAAACCGAGGAAGGAAGAACCCGCTCACAAAGGCAACAGCGTCAAGTGAATCAGAGGACTGTGTACAACAACCAAAAAAGGAATGTAGTGAAACCGTGGTAAATATCTCTTCTCATATATTGTCTGATGCACAGTTACAATTGTTAGCCAGAGGCCTGTCTTTTTGTCCGAGTCAACGCTTAGATTGGTTTCAATTAGAACTGGATTTATATAATTTTATTAGATCAATTAAACTGAAAGTGTGGTTTGATTCTAAGCCCCACGACAATGTAGTGGAGACTGAATCTAAACCAATTTGTCTTAAGGACTTTGGTTTATTTAACAAAAGTGGCTTTCAGCCGCCTGTGATATCTAATTCTATTGAAACATATGTTGAGTTAGTCAAGAAAGATTTGTCTAAATTACGTGAACAGAATAATGATTGTCTTAATCACCCTAATGTCACTACTGCAGAAATGACGGCTATGCATGAGTTGATCCATAACCACGACCTCACCATCAAACCCGCTGACAAAGGGGGTGCGGTCGTGGTTATGGATACCGTAACATATATGTTAGGGATCTGCCAGGTACTTCATCTAGGTATACTCCTGGGATTAATCAATCCACACCTGAGGCCAGACCTGTTCGACTGACACCATCTCCCACCAACCAGGATGGCAGGCTCAGGAGTGGGAGAGCCTATCGCGGCCTGGTCTGTCGGAGTTAGCTCCGCCCCCTGTCCTTTATTACCTGCCCTGTTCTCTCCCTCAGTGCTTGTAATTCTTTTGGATTCCTGGCCCCACTGCTGCTTGCTCCAGCCTGCTTCTGCCGTGCTTCTGCCTTGCTGCAGTTCTGCTTGACCTTCTTTGCTTTGCCCCTGGCTTGCTTCTGTCTCCTTGCCCGCTTGGGTGTACTCACTTCGTCCTGGTCCTGACTGTCCGTTCGCCGCTCCGTTTCCTCGTGGCGTTCCGTGGCTACTGCCCCTTCCCTTGCATGTTCCCTGTTTATTTTCCTGTGCACTTAGACAGCGTAGGGACCGCCGCCCAGTTGTACCTCGTCGCCTAGGGCGAGTCGTTGCAAGTAGGCAGGGACAGGGCGGTGGGTAGATTAGGGCTCACTTTCCCTTCACCTCCTTCCGGCCATTACATAATTACAAGCCCTTACCTAGTCTACCATTTCTCCTACGCTGACGCTATCATGGACCCCCTTGAGACCCTGGCCCAGCAGATGCAGGGCCTCTCCCTACAGGTCCAGGCCCTGGCCCAAAGGGTCAATCAGGGTGACGCTGCTTTAGTAGTACCCCTCACCTCACCTCTAGAACCCGACCTCAAATTACCTGACCGGTTCTCAGGGGACCGTAAGACGTTTCTCTCCTTCCGGGAGAGTTGCAGACTGTATTTCCGCCTAAAGCCCCACTCCTCAGGTTCCGAGAACCAGCGGGTGGGTATCATCATATCCCGACTCCAGGAAGGGCCCCAAGAGTGGGCCTTCTCCTTGGCTCCTGACGCCCCTGAACTTTCCTCTGTTGATCGTTTTTTCTCTGCCCTCGGACTCATTTACGACGAGACTGACAGGACTGCCTTAGCCGAGAGTCAGCTGGTGACCTTACGTCAGGGTAGGAGACCGGTTGAGGAATACTGTTCTGATTTTAGGAAGTGGTGCGTAGCTTCTCAGTGGAACGATCCGGCCCTAAGGTGCCAGTTTAGGTTAGGATTATCTGACACCCTGAAGGATCTGCTGGTTAACTACCCCTCGTCTGACTCCCTTGACCAGGTTATGGCCCTAGCAGTACGACTTGACCGACGTCTCAGGGAACGTCAGCTAGAACGCTTCAGTGTGCTCCCCTCTGACTTTTCTGCGATCCCCCACGAGGTCCCGTCTCCTCGCCCCTCCACGGAGGACTCGGAGGTACCTATGCAACTCGGGGCCTCCATGTCCCCTCGACAACGTAGGGAGTTTCGCAGAATGAATGGTCTATGCTTCTACTGTGGGGACGACAAGCATCTACTGAACACCTGTCCCAGGCGCAAGAATAAGAAGCCGGAAAACTTCCGCGCCTAAGTGATCATCGGGGAGGTCACTTGGGCGCACAGGTATTTCCCGTTAATGTGAAACGCAATAAAATTTTGCTTCCCTTTCAGGTCTCGTTTGCTGGCCGGGCTGCCACGGGCAGTGCTTTCGTGGATTCAGGGTCATCTGCTAATATCATGTCTGCGGAATTTGCTATGTCTCTAAAGATGCCTTGTATTGATTTACCTTATCCTATCCCTGTAGTAGGAATCGACTCAACTCCCCTTGCTAATGGTTATTTTACTCAGCATACTCCTGTTTTTGAACTCCTTGTTGGCTCCATGCATTTGGAGCAGTGCTCTGTACTGGTGATGCAGGGATTATCGTCTGATCTGGTATTAGGTCTTCCCTGGTTGCAGTTGCATAATCCCACGTTTGATTGGAATTCTGGGGATCTTACCAAATGGGGTAATGAATGTCTTATGTCATGTCTTTCTGTTAACTCTATTTCTCCCCGTGAGGAGGTAAACACGCTTCCTGAGTTTGTTCAGGACTTCGCCGATGTGTTTTCTAAGGAGGCCTCCGAGGTGTTGCCCCCCCATAGAGATTACGATTGCGCTATCGATTTGGTGCCTGGTGCCAAGCTTCCTAAGGGTAGGATATTTAATCTTTCATGTCCTGAACGTGAAGCTATGAGGGTGTATATCCAAGAATGCCTGGCCAAGGGTTTCATTCGCCCCTCGACTTCTCCTGTAGGTGCTGGCTTCTTCTTCGTGGGGAAGAAGGATGGTGGTCTTAGGCCGTGCATTGATTATCGTAACCTGAATAAGGTCACCGTAAGAAACCAGTACCCACTTCCTTTGATTCCGGATCTTTTTAATCAGGTTCAGGGAGCCCAATGGTTTTCTAAGTTCGATCTACGGGGGGCATATAACCTTATCCGCATCAAAGAGGGGGATGAGTGGAAAACTGCGTTCAACACACCCGAGGGTCATTTCGAATACCTGGTCATGCCCTTTGGGTTGTGTAATGCCCCTGCTGTCTTCCAGAATTTTATTAATGAAATCCTGAGAGAGTACCTGGGTAATTTTCTTGTTGTGTACCTTGATGACATACTGGTGTTTTCCAAGGACTGGTCCTCCCACGTGGAGCATGTCAGGAAGGTGCTCCAGGTCCTTCGGGAGAATAATCTGTTTGCTAAGACTGAAAAATGTGTCTTTGGGGTACAGGAGATACCATTTTTAGGGCAAATCCTCACTCCTCATGAATTCCGCATGGACCCTGCCAAGGTTCAGGCTGTGGCGGAATGGGTCCAACCTGCCTCCCTTAAGGCGTTACAGTGTTTTTTAGGGTTCGCCAACTATTACAGGAGATTTATTGCCAACTTCTCGGTCGTCGCTAAGCCTCTTACGGACCTTACCCGCAAGGGTGCTGATGTCCTCCATTGGCCCCCTGAGGCCGTCCTGGCCTTTGAGACCCTCAAGAAGTGCTTTATCTCGGCCCCCGTGCTGATTCAGCCCAACCAAGAGGAGCCATTTATTGTGGAGGTTGACGCTTCCGAAGTGGGAGTGGGGGCCGTCTTGTCCCAGGGTACCAGCTCCCTCACCCATCTCCGCCCCTGTGCTTACTTCTCTAGGAAGTTTTCGCCCACGGAGAGTAACTATGATATTGGCAACCGCGAACTTCTAGCCATTAAATGGGCTTTTGAGGAGTGGCGGCACTTCCTGGAGGGGGCCAGACACCAGGTAACGGTCCTTACGGATCACAAGAATCTGGTTTTCCTAGAATCTGCCCGGAGGCTTAATCCTAGACAAGCTCGATGGGCACTATTCTTTACCAGATTTAATTTCTTGGTTACCTATAGGGCTGGGTCCAAGAATATTAAGGCTGATGCTCTGTCACGTAGTTTCATGGCCAATCCTCCTTCTGAGAAGGATCCTGCTTGTATTTTACCCCCTGGTATAATCGTCTCTGCCACAGATTCTGATTTAGCTTCTGATATCGCAGCTGATCAGGGTGCAGCTCCCGGGAACGTCCCTGGGGACAAACTGTTTGTTCCCCTGCAATACCGGCTGAGGGTACTCAGGGAAAACCATGACTCCGCTCTATCTGGTCATCCTGGCATCTTGGGCACCAAACACCTCATTACCAGAAACTATTGGTGGCCTGGGTTGCCTAAAGACGTTAGGGCTTACGTCGCCGCTTGTGAGGTTTGCGCTAGGTCCAAAACCCCTAGGTCCCGACCTGCGGGCCTACTACGTTCCTTGCCCATTCCCCAGAGACCTTGGACCCAGGGGCGGACATACCGCATGTGCAGCCGGTGCAGCTGCACAAGGGCCCCGCGTGGGAAGGGGGCCCGTTCAGTGGCGTAACTACCACAGTAGCAGCCGTAGCAGCTGCTACGGGGCCCGCGGCATGGGGGGGCCCGTGTCGCCCTGACAGGCACATTACATTTTATGTACCAGGCCTGGCGGCACGGGCCCCCTCATGCCTAGTAGCATCACAACACTAGGCATGAGGGGAGGGAGGGGGCGGGGGCCCGGTGATAGCCGCCACACTGCACTACCAATCGGGAGGGAGGGGGCGGGTGCCCGGGCCCGGTGATAGCCGCTACACTGCACTGCCAATCTGGCACAGATGAATAGGACAGGACGGCGATGCTGGTGGTAGGAGGAGCGCTCAGGCAGGGGAGAGGACAGGGGGCGGTGCGACGTAAGACTTCGGGCGGCTGGACAGTACAGTCAGGACTGCCGGAGAACTCATAGGATGAGCGGAGGACAGACACAGGACGAGTGGAGGACGTGCAGACTGCAGAGGACAGGTAGATGAAGTTAAAAAGTTCATGTCAGAAGGGAGAAGTTTTTATGTAGAAAAATCTGCCTCATAATTCCTTCCGGAATTTTGAGGCATATTTTGACCTGCCGGTAGAACACTTCCCGCGTTTTTCATTGCGTTTTTTTGTGGCGTTTTTCGGCCATCGGGCCGTGGGCAGGGAAACGCAGCAAAAAACGCATTTTCTGCCTGCCATTGTTGTCAATGGGAAGTCAGAGACAGAAACGCCCGAAGAAAGGGCATTGCGCTTCTTTTTCCCGCATGCGGTTTTTACTGCTCGCAGGAAAAATTTCATGGATTTCAATGGGAGGCACTTTCTGACGTTTTTCGCGAAAAAAACCTCAGTGTGAACTCCCCCTAACACAGGGGCGTAACTACTGCTATAGCAGCCGTAGCGGCTGCTACGGGGCCGCGGCATGAGGGGGCCCGCGTCACCTGCCGGCACGGGCCCCCACCTTGGCCGGAATCTCCGCTAGCTGCCGCTATGGCTGCTACAGCGCGATGCCACGGAACACTACGGCAGAGCAGGGAGTATCTCCCCGCTCTGCCATTAAACATAAGACATGTATCCCCTATCCACAGGATAGGGGATACGTGTGTGATCGCTGGCATTGATAGGGAGAACGGGGGACCGAAAGTCCCCTGAAGTTCTCCATCACAAACCTCGGACTTCCGGGGTCTGTGTCGGCAGCTCCGTAGAAATGAATGGAGCGCCGGTCACACTTGAGCTGCGCAGACACCGGAAGTCAGAGGTGAGTGATGGAGAACTTCGGGGGACTTTCGGTCCCCCGCTCTCCCTATCAATGCCAGCGATCACACATGTATCCCCTATCCTGTGGATAGGGGATACATGTCTTTTGTCTTTTCACACTGTAGGTCGCATTTTTTTGAGTGATTGGGGGTGTATGGCGTTCCCTACAGGGGGGGGGCTGTATAGCGTTCCCTACAGGGGGGGGCTGTAAGGCGTTCCCTACAGGGGGGGCTGTATAGCGTTCCCTACAGGGGGGGCTGTATAGCGTTCCCTACAGGGGGGTCTGTATGGCGTTCCCTAAAGGGGGGTCTGTATGGCGTTCCCTACAGGGGGGGGCTGTATGACTTTCCCTACAGACCCCCCCTGTAGGGAACGCCATACAGAACCCCTGTAGATAACGCCATACAGACCCCACTGTAGATAACGCCATAAAGTCCCCCCTGTAGATAACACCATACAGCCCCCTGTAGATAACGCCATACAGCCCCCCTGTAGATAACGCCATACAGCCCCCTCTGTAGATAGCGCCATACAGTCCCCCCTGTAGATAGCGCCATACAGTCCCCCCTGTAGATAGCGCCATACAGTCCCCCCTGTAGATAGCGCCATACAGTCCCCCCTGTAGATAGCGCCATACAGTCCCCCCTGTAGTTGCGCCATACAGACCCCCCTGTAGATAGCGCCATACAGACCCCTCTGTAGATAGCGCCATACAGTCCCCCCTGTAGATAACGCCATACAGCCCCCTCTGTTGATAGCGCCATACAGTCCCCCCTGTAGATAACGCCATACAGCCCCCTCTGTAGATATCTTGAGATTCAGTCCTGCTTGATAGGTAACAGTGCAGTAAGCTAAGCATGATAAGATCATCTAAATTATTGCATCTCAGTTGCATGAGTGCTTTGTGTTATATTCAATGATTCAATTTAACCTAAGTCTCTAAATGTGGGCAAAGAAAATAAAAAAACTATACTCACCTCCTCCCTCGCCTCCGTTCACCCGCCGCAGCCCCCATCCTCCTGTCTCGGTCTGTGTTACAAGTGTACAAGGCTGCACTGGTGACGCGCTGCCGATGGCACGTGACCGCTGCTGCCAATAACTCCTCATTGGTGTGCTGCTGAGGACAGTAGTTCCACAGCAAATCGCTGTTGAGGGCATTGATTGGCTGCAGCGGTCATGTGCCATCGACCGCGCGTCACCACAGCAGCTTTGTAAACACAGAAAGGGATAGGGGCTGCGGAGGGGGAACGGAGGCGCCCGAGGAGGTGAGTATAGGTTTTTCATTTTCTTTGCCCACATTTAGGGACTTAGTTTAGATAAGAATTTAACCCGGAAAAAAATGTGTTACTTGTGTTCTAAACTGGTAATAAAATGTACAATATAAATCTTCCTTCATAATTTTTATTAGTAAGGTTTATTTTTATATGCATATATATGTTTAGGTAACTTTGTCGGTATTGGGGGGGGGGGCGGGGGGGCCCTGGCACATTATCTGCACAGGGGCCTTTTGCAGTCTGTGTCCGCCACTGCTTGGACCCATATCTCCATGGATTTTATCACCGATTTGCCTCCATCTCAGGGCAAGTCGGTGGTGTGGGTGGTAGTCGACCGCTTCAGCAAGATGTGCCACTTTGTGCCCCTTAAGAAGCTACCTAACGCCAAGACGTTAGCTTCTTTGTTTGTGAAACACATCCTGCGTCTCCATGGGGCCCCAGTCAATATCGTTTCTGACAGAGGGGTACAATTTGTTTCCTTATTTTGGAGAGCTTTTTGTAAAAAGTTGGAGATTGATCTGTCCTTCTCCTCCGCCTTCCATCCCGAAACTAATGGCCAAACGGAAAGGACCAACCAATCCCTGGAACAATATTTAAGGTGTTTCATCTCTGACTGTCAATTCGATTGGGTCTCATTCCTTCCCCTTGCTGAATTTTCCTTGAATAACCGGGTCAGTAACTCGTCAGGGGTCTCCCCGTTTTTCTGTAATTTCGGGTTTAACCCAAGATTCTCCTCCGTCTCCCCTGGTTGTTCCAATAATCCTGAGGTAGAGGATGTTCATCGGGAACTGTGCACCGTCTGGGCCCAGGTTCAGAAGAACCTAGAGGCGTCCCAGAGCGCACAAAAGATTCAGGCGGATAGTAGACGTTCTGCTAACCCCCGGTTTGTCGTCGGGGATTTGGTCTGGTTGTCGTCCAGGAACTTGCGCCTTAAGGTCCCGTCCAGGAAGTTTGCTCCCCGATTTATTGGACCTTATAAGATCATTGAAGTCCCCAACCCTGTATCCTTCCGTCTGGAGCTGCCCCCATCATTTCGCATACATGACGTCTTCCATGCCTCCCTCCTTAAACGCTGCTCCCCGTCCTGGTCCCCCTCGAGGATACCTCCTGTTCCCGTTCTCACCCCTGAGGGGGTGGAATTCGAGGTGGCCAAGATTATGGACAGTAGGATGGTCCAGGGCTCCCTCCAGTACCTGGTCCATTGGAGAGGATACGGGCCGGAGGAGAGGACTTGGGTACCTGCCCGTGATGTTCACGCTGGGGTATTGATCAGGAGGTTCCACCTTCTCTTCCCCACTAAACCGGGTCCCCTTAGTAAGGGTCCGGTGGCCCCTCATAAAAGGGGGAGTACTGTTAGGGATCTGCCAGGTACTTCATCTAGGTATACTCCTGGGATTAATCAATCCACACCTGAGGCCAGACCTGTTCGACTGACACCATCTCCCACCAACCAGGGTGGCAGGCTCAGGAGTGGGAGAGCCTATCGCGGCCTGGTCTGTCGGAGTTAGCTCCGCCCCCTGTCCTTTATTACCTGCCCTGTTCTCTCCCTCAGTGCTTGTAATTCTTTTGGATTCCTGGCCCCACTGCTGCTTGCTCCAGCCTGCTTCTGCCGTGCTTCTGCCTTGCTGCAGTTCTGCTTGACCTTCTTTGCTTTGCCCCTGGCTTGCTTCTGTCTCCTTGCCCGCTTGGGTGTACTCACTTCGTCCTGGTCCTGACTGTCCGTTCGCCGCTCCGTTTCCTCGTGGCGTTCCGTGGCTACTGCCCCTTCCCTTGCATGTTCCCTGTTTATTTTCCTGTGCACTTAGACAGCGTAGGGACCGCCGCCCAGTTGTACCTCGTCGCCTAGGGCGAGTCGTTGCAAGTAGGCAGGGACAGGGCGGTGGGTAGATTAGGGCTCACTTTCCCTTCACCTCCTTCCGGCCATTACAATATATGTCAGAAGCTCATAGACAACTGAGTGATACAGATATTTATAAATTATTAAAAACTGACCCTAGGTGTGATATTGAGAAGAAGATTAGAATTTTTTTTTGACATCAGCAGTTGATGAGGGCATTATCGACTCTGCGTTACATGCCTTCTTGCTTATAGATCATCCAAATACTCCTTGTCTTTATTTACTTCCCAAGATTCACAAGGGATTAGTGAATCCGCCAGGTCGCCCGATTGTATCTGGTAGGGGTTCCCTTTTAAACAATATCTCGATTTTTGTAGACAAGGCATTGAGACAATTTGCAACAGGCACTAAATCCTATATTAGGGACACCACAGATTTCCTTCAGAAATTAAAACAGACAAGACCCCCAGCAGGAGCACTGTTGGTGTCTTTTGATGTTGTCTCCCTCTATACCTCTATAGGACATGATAGAGGTATGGAGGCAGTGAGACGGAGACTAATGGATTCTGATTATGATATCCCGTGTAGGGAATTCATCATGTCTCTCCTAGAACTGATTTTGACTAACAATTACTTCATGTTCGATGATAAATTTTACATTCAATTAAAGGGGACGGCGATGGGGTCCAATATGGCCCCCACCTACGCCAATATTTTCATGGACATGATGGAGGAGACATGCGTCTATGTGTCCCACCACTTCACCCATGTACTGGGGTGGTGGAGATACATAGACGATGTCTTCCTCATCTGGACGGATACTGTAGCAAATTTGGAGTCTTTTCATCAGTTCCTTAATCAGATTGATCATAATATCCGATTTACTATGACCTATTCCAATGAAATGGTACAGTTTTTGGATGTCAATGTAATACTGAAGGACAATGTCCTAACCACTAGGTTATATACGAAGGATACAGATCGTAACACCCTTTTACAATTTGAGAGCTGTCATCCTAAGAACATGATACGGTCTTTGCCATTAAGTCAGATGATGAGAGGAAAACGGATTGTGGATGATCCGAATGATTTAGATACGTCCCTAGACCTCATGATTTCCAATTTTGCTCAAAGGGGATACCCTAAACATTTATTATATACTCACAAAATGAATATCAAGAGTATCCCGAGGGAAACATTGACTAAACCATGTAAGCGCATTAAAAGCAAAAGATTACCATTCATATCTACATATAATGTGTTGAGCGGTAGTGTATCCAGCATTTTGAATAGACACTGGCCTATCATTAAAAATAGCTATAACCATATTTGTGAACTTAACAACCCGCCCTTAATGTCTTACCGTAGATCTAAGAATCTGCGGGACAATCTTGTCAGGGTGTACAACAGCTAAAAGGGACACAAGCGTTATTAAAGTCTTTAAGACCAGGAAATTTCCCATGCCATAGATGCATCAACTGCAATCTTATGCAGAGGGGTAATATTTTTGATCATCCTGTGACACATAAGTTATTTAAGATTAAACATCATGTAACCTGTGATACAGACTGGGTTATTTATGTACTTTGGTGCCCCTGCCATTTATTGTATGTAGGGGAAACTACATGTGATTTTAAAACGAGGTTGAATAACCATCGGTACTCAATAAGAAAAAAGAAATGTGACTTACCTGTTGCAAAACATTTCACTGATCATGGCCATACTGAAAAGGATCTGAAATTTATGATCCTTGACCATATCCCTTTATCTTATAAGGGTGGTGATCGACATAGGGCACTACATAAATGTGAACTTAAATGGATCTTCCAATTGAATTCCTTGCGACCTAATGGTCTTAACGTTGAATTTAATGTATCTAGAATTGCTCCCTGAGTCTGTTACCTTCTGTTGTGTCTCGACTTCTGGTGATGTTCTCCTCTTTAAAAAGAAAATGTGTGATACATGAACCTGACATGTTTTTAATAAAAAAATTCTTCTATTGTAGATAAACATGGGACTGCAGGACCACTTCAGATCGACTTCATTGATATTATGATAAACCAATATTAGCTATATCTGCGATGGAGAGGTGGTTGAAGTATTCTCTTGCTCAAGGTGTCTGTTTCTCAGCATATTTGATATTTTATTAGTTTCTTCCTTTCCCATGACTGGGTTGTATTTACGGCACATCTTTTCTCTTTTTTATTTTTATGATTTTAAAATATTGTGAGTCCGTTACACGTGTTATAGGCGATATGGTTGGGACCGCGTACACGATGTTGTGTGCGTTTCTTTCCACGAACCTGAATGACGGAGACCGCCGTACACGGAATGTGATCGGGATCCCGTCTTCCTCGTGTGGATTCTATTGGTTATTTTCTTATATATTACCATGAATGAGCTTTTGACACTCTAATTATGATGTGCGGTAAATTGCCTATTTCCATGTAGGTATAACATTTGGGTATATTTACCCTGTAGGTGCTGTGTAAAGACAAGATGAGCAATATTCTTATTTGATTTATATTTCCTACCTGTATTATACGCAATGGTCTTTTCGGAGGATCGATATGTTTAACTCTTGGAGCGATATGTCATTCCCGGGTTATACTGATCGACCAAACTGAATGCTGAGAGGACTCTGTTTACTAACGATCGGTATCCTAGTTACTATAGCGAGACGTCATATCCGGTCCGGACTGATCCGACGCATGCGCAGTGGAGCCGGACAGATACGGGCTGTGAATGACAAGTGTTATACGTCTAACAACAATACCTGCATTCTGATTGGTTAAGTGGTCGTGCAGTCTCCGTATTTCACCCAGCTGGTGAATATTGTGATTTATGGATTTTTGTATTTTCTTGCATAAGAAATGTATGTTTTATGTTGTTTTTAACATCAACTTATTGTTTTCACTATATGTATCGACTTATGTCACTTCGATACTCTTTCTTTGTTTATATCACGTTGTTTTAAGATGTATATATCAACCTCATTTTCTTAATGAGATTGACGACACTGATTGGATACACACTATATAAATCACTGAACTTGTATGTATCACTATGCTTGAGAAAGGTCCCAAGGTGGGACGGAAACGTTGCATTGCCATGTTGGCACAATACATTTCACCTTTTTTTCACCTTGATCACTGGAGTGCTGCTGAATTTTCTTCTTGGATATACGTATGGTCTTTGGATCGGGACTATCAGCTGGCACCCTTCATTACTGGAACCTGAACATTGAATTAGAGTGCTGCCGTTTTTCTACTAGTATATATATATATATATATATATATATATATATATATATATATATATATATATATATATATATATATATATATATATATATATGCGCATGTGAAATTTATCAAATCAATCTAATGTGTACCCTTAATAAAGTACAAAAAGCTAATTTAAGAATATTGTTATGAGAAACATATACGGTAAATGTGACAAAAACATATACTTATCCCTGAGAAAGCTGCTGATCATATCAGCGACACACGTGGTTTTCTTTTCAATATGTCCTGGAACCACCCCACTTGTTCACTTAGATTTTTTTCCCTGTATATGTTGTTTTTAACATATATATATTTTTCATTAGTCATATACTTTTTTCTTTTTTTATCTATTATTTTTTGCACCATAAATGCCATAAGATTAGATTCTGATAACTATATCAAGTGTACATAATTCGTCACTGCACTGAAGTCCTACATATTCTGAGACAGGCTTATTGCTCAAAATTCGAAGTGTAATAACTTTATTTAAAGTGATACTAAAGTGGCAAAATATCGATAAGATACCAGCGATGCTTATCCAGGATACAGTATATTACGCTTTATTGATTCTTTTCTGTAAAATACAGGACCACAAGTGTATAAAAGCTGCAGCTGTTTGCCAATGTATTCCTAGTAATCAGTCTGTACCCAAATGACGCCACGCTCCTAGATTTGGATTGACACTGTGTTGACAGATGAGAAAGGAATTTTAAATTTTCTTACCTGCTTCTGTTTTTTTTTACTGTTTCTTCTTGCTTTCCATTTTGATTACAATGAAGGAGTGGAATCTTAATGTACAAGGATCACTGTGTTCACTGGCATCTCCACTAAGAAGATGGTCTAAGTGGCACAGGTCTAAGGCCAGCCTGGCATACATATTCACAAACTGTAAGTAAAATCTACATAGACAGTAAATTCAGATGTCATTGCTTAAAACTGTCAATGTCTACATTTTCTTTGATTATTGTGAGCATCTGTACAGTAAAATTCACTTAGTCTTGCAGCTGTGATGCTAAATTAGCCTATATATTCTTCATGAAAATTACTTGTCTAGAATTATCCTAAGAATATTTACACTTCAATCCATTCTCTTCAGATTATTGTTGTACGGTCTGTCATATTAAGCCCAATACAGGCTGTGATTTCACAGTGTGTGGCCAGCAGCAGTCTAAGCCTTTTTATTCATAGGCATGGATATAGATCTGTGTAATTCTCATTCTGTTTATATTCTTTATATTAGTATATGAATGAATAATGCCTACTTTCCGGTGCAACACAAAATTCCTGGTTGGAGATTAGGGAGCAAACAGAAAGGATCAAATGAGTTTGCCCATAGTGAAATGACTTTATTATCCATTATTTCTGTAATGCCCAAATTCTGCAGCACAAAATATATTAACTTACATTGGTGCCTCTCCCTAGATGAGACTCACAGTATAATTTCCCAATGGTTGACATGGCCAAAAACACACCAAGGCTTGGGAAGCCAATTGAGTAGGTTTTTAGTGTATGCACAAGATAAGTATATCTAGAATTCACCCACCAGGAAACGAAAACTGCCTAAAAATGTCGTTCTAGCTGGACTTGAACTTATGGCCCCTAGGGCTGTAAGGTGATAAAAAATAAAGACTACTCACTGAATGATGAACAGTTCTGCATTTTTTAAATATAACGAATGTGACGATCGCCAATCTCAGGTCACGTCACAGGGGTGAACTACACTACTGAGTTTATTAATTTACCTCATAAATCCACGCCCACCTACTCTAGATGACAGGATTATGCTAAATTACTCCCGTAGTTTCCAACACCCCAATTATTTATACCACAGTATGCTACCACCACCTATACTTATCTAGGCAATAGGGGCCTAAGTCTCTATGTTCCCTTAACACCAGTTCCTATAACACAGGTTATCTAAATTGAACATAAAATACAGGTAACGTTCCTCACCTTCGGAAGATTAAGTTCTGTAAGACTACAAGGAAGAGACTTATAAATATTTCAGATTTAATACACAATAGTGCAGTGCAATACATAAAATAGTTGTCAGAATAAAAGATAAAAAATATACATACAGTTACAATGCAATCAAACAGTTTATGAAAATAAAAGGGATAAAAGAAACAGAACAAAACCTTACTGATGTACAGCGGCGATATCCTGGCTGTGGGGACAGCTGAAAATATGGGCAGTCACTCCAACCGAGATATGGATCCCCAACGACTGACACTGACCCTCACTTCTCATGGCATTTTAAACCCAGTTTTTTCCCTCCAGTTCACTGGCTGGTGATGTCACTGAGAGGAGGCTGTTCATATGATAATGAAGGGTACTCCTCCCATTACACAGTTGTATTTCTATAGAGAAACATAAAAGTGATCATGTGTCCTTGCAGGAATCCCCTAGAAATATAATATTACCTGCATTCACCTGTGCAGACATTTACCAACCAGGGCATATCAAACACCACTATAATAGGCCCATGTTTTTAGCCAATAGCCAATCCCAGGTAGTTCCTCTGAGTGTAGGGATCTGAATTTGACATATATATGAGGGCTATTTTCCCTGATCATAACTAGCTATGTGGGTCATTACAAATATAAATTATGACGGGGTTTGCCTTGATGTATCATACTTTCTATGAACACCATGCCATTCTCCCATGTTTTTCCTGGTCCACAGACAGACACACCACAGGCATCCATTTGCATAGCTTTAGATGTTTGGTCAGGATGTTTGGTCAGCCCTAGTGACAAATCCTTAATCAGCACATCTCGCACCTTGGTGAGGAAAGAGCCAATTAAACATTTGTCAGACAGTGGACATCCTTTGATGGCCAAAGATCTGCATTTCCTATGCAAATCAGATGTATCTTCTGTGTCAGAGGGAGTTATGAAATTACCTCCTAGTAACCTACTTTTGATTCTCTTACCTATAACACCACACCTCCCCCCTTAAGACATGGCATGGGATCATTGATATAGCCATCAATATCCCAAGCCGATCTCCGCAGCTTCCCCCTGGCGCGATAACCCATCTGCGTTGCCATGCTCACTGCCCTTTTTGTGCTGGATAGTGAAATCATATTGTTGCAAGGCTAAACTCCATCTCAGCAGCTTCCCGTTATCACCTGCTACCCTGTGCAACCAACTAAGTGGGTTGTGGTCGGTCACTACGGTAAATCTGCGCCCATAGAGGTATGCCTGTAATTTCTGCAAGGCCCATACAATGGCCAAACATTCCTTCTCTACAGTGGCATACGCAACCTCCCTCGGTAGAAGCTTTCTGCTCAAATACATTATTGGATGTTCATGCCCTTCTGGATTTACCTGGCTGAGCACTGCGCCTAGCCCATAGGCGCTGGCGTCAGTCTGCACCACAAACTTACGAGTGAAATCCGGGCTTTGCAAGACTGGGGAGCTAGCAAGGGCAGCTTTTAAAGCTGACAGAGAACTCTCGCAGTCGGCAGTCCAATTAACTATTTGAGGCTGTTTCTTCTTTGTGAGGTCTGTCAAAGGTTTTGCTAGGGAACTATAGTTAGGAACAAACTTTCTATAGTATCCTGCGGTCCCCAAAAAGGACATAACCTGTTTTTTGGTCTTAGGAGTGGGCCAGGCAGAAATTGCATCAACCTTTCCTGGCTCTGGCTTTAGTGTCCCTCCACCCACCTTGTGCCCGAGGTACTGCACTTCGGTCATGCCGATTTGACACTTTCCAGGCTTGATGGTCAGTCCTGCATCCTGGATACGCCTGAGCACCTGTGACAGGTGGGTCAGGTGATCCTCCCAGGTCTGACTGAATACAGCAATGTCATCCAGGTAAGCGACAGCAAACCCTTCAAACTTCTCTAACAGCTTGTTCACCAAGCGCTGGAATGTGGCAGGAGCATTTTTCATACCAAAGGGCATTACCTTGGACTCATAGAGTCCAAAGGGGGTGATGAAAGCGGATCTCTCCTGCGCTTCCACGGACATAGGGATTTGCCAATACCCCCGACTTAAATCCATAATTGTTAGGTACCGGGCACCGGCTAGCTGATCCAAAAGCTCATCTATGCGGGGCATTGGATACGCATCAAACACAGTGATGGTATTCAACTTCCTGTAGTCCACGCAAAATCGTGTTGTCTTGTCCTTTTTGGGGACAAGCACTACAGGTGATGCCCAGGCACTTTGAGACTCCTGGATCACGCCCAGCCCTAACATTTCCTCTATTTCTTTCTTCATGTCAGCCCTCACTTCTAGGGAAACTCTATAAGCTGCTTGCCTAACAGGTTGGTGATGCCCCGTGTCTACATGGTGAGTTGCTAGCGGAGTTCTCCCAGGTCTCCCTGTAAAAGTGGCAAGGAAGGGGTTAAGTACCTCCTGCAGCTGGAACTTCTGACCCTCAGACAGCTGTGAATTGACTACGGCATCCTCAATGGATCCTATCTCCTTTGCGGAAGCCACTAAATCCAGCAGTGTTTCACTTTCTCCCTCCTCTGGCAAACTGCAGACTGGCAGAGCGCACATATCCCGGTCATAATGCGCCTTGATCATATTCACATGAAAAACTTTGTGTTTCTTGCGAACATGATCGATCGTGACTACGTAGTCCACATCGTTGAGGCGTTGATGAATTGGATATGGGCCTTCCCATGCCGCCTGGAGTTTGTTTTGGGTCATAGGGACCAGTACCCATACCTTCTGACCCACCGCATACACTCTCTCTCGGGCATTCCTATCATAATACCTCTTCTGACTTGCCTGTGCCTGCACCATGTTCTCATGTACTAGGCCTGTCAGTTCCTGCATCCTCTCTCTGAATTTCAAGACATAATCTATCACAGAGACCTCTGGTGTAACCAATTCTCCCTCCCATGCTTCTTTCATGAGATCTAGGGGTCCCCGTACCCTCCTTCCATACAGGAGCTCAAAGGGTGAGAAACCGGTTGATGCCTGCGGTACCTCTCTGTAAGCAAATAGCAGGTGCGGGAGATAACGCTCCCAGTCTCGCCCTTGGGACGCCACAAGCATTCGTAGCATCTGCTTGAGGGTCCCGTTAAACCTTTCACACAGACCATTAGTCTGAGGATGGTAAGGGCTGGCCACCAGGTGTTGCACCTGTATTTTCTTACAGAGGCACTGCATCAAATTTGACATAAACTGGGTCCCCTGATCTGTGAGCATCTCCCTGGGAAATCCTACACGGGAAAATATGGTCAGAAGGGCGTCTGCTACCTTATCAGCCCTGATGGAGGATAATGCTATGGCTTCTGGGTAACGTGTGGCATAATCCACTACCGTCAGGATAAAGCGCTTTCCAGAACTGCTGGGTATGGCCAAGGGCCCTACCAGATCCACAGCAATCCGTCGAAACGGCTCATCAATTATGGGCAAAGGAATGAGGGGGGCCCGGTGCACAGGTCCCGACTTCCCCATCCTTTGGCACACAATACAGGAACGGCAGTAATCTGTCACATCATTCCCCAGGCCAGGCCAGTAAAAATTGTGTTTTAAACGACTCTTAGTCTTACTTATCCCTAGGTGACCAGCTAGTGGTATCTCATGAGCCACCCGCAGGAGTTGTTCCCTGAACTGACGTGGCACCACTAGTTGCCTGTCTTTTAATGCATCCTGCTGGGGGTCAGTGGAAATACTTTGTCTATACAGTCTCCCCTGGTCCCAGGTTATTTTTTCAGTGTCCCCCTCCTCTGGGGTCCGATCAGCCAGCTGTCGCAGCTTCTGCAGACTATCGTCAGTGCGTAGGGCCGTCTGAAACAACTGACATTCTGCGTCAGTACTGGCTGATAGCAACACATTCTGACTAACTTCTGCCGCTGGCTGCGGGCTGTCAGCTGTCCCCACTTCCTCTGTAGCAGACACAGTAGGGGGCCCAGAACCCAGACACAGGTTTGTGTTACAGGCACCCTGACTGCGTGTTACAGGAGAAATGGACACAACATTCTCCCCGTCTTGGTGTACTGGTGTGTGTGTGCATGTGACAGGGATTTCATGCATGTTTATGACGTTTCCCGCTACTAAATCTACACACAAATCATTATCTGACGCTTTACAATCCCCACATCCTACATCATTGCTAGTTATACAGTCTATATCCAATGCATTGTTAGATGAGTCTAGGTTATCACTAAGTACAGTAACATTATGTAAGTCTATAACATTGCTGGACACAGGGTCTTCACATTCCTTAGTATTGACAGGTTCATTATTATCATATACTACCTGCGGTGACACACATGGGGCAGCAAGTACGCTAGAGTCCTCCTCATGGTCTGAAGAAATATATCTGGAGACTAAACGTCCCAGATCGGTTCCTAGTAACACATTAGTGGGGATTTTATCCGTCACTCCCACATCCATCATCCCTCTTCCCGCCCCCCAATCCAGGTAAACTCGTGCCATGGGTAAGGCCGGGATCAGACCACCAACTCCAGAAACAGTTAGAGTTTTTCCTGGGATAATGTCTTCTGAAGAAACAAGCTCTGGGTGGACAAGAGTCATTTCGGCACCAGTGTCCCTCAGTCCCATGGTAACCGTCTTGCCCACAGTGACCGCTTGTAAATTGTCACAAGATGCCCTCTCCCTCCCACCCACAAACAAAACTGCTGGGGACAAAATAGATGGTTTGGGCAAAGGGGTAGTTTTCCTCTTCTCTGGGCAAGCAGTGCTGATATGCCCCACTTGGTTGCATCCAAAACACCTGCGATTATCAACAGCAGGCCTGGGAAGTGGGGCAGGGGCAACACCTCCTGGTGATCTGCGAGTAGGGGCAAAAGTGTTAAGAGGGGGCTTTCCCCCTTTCCAGCCTGGAACAGCAGGCTTTCGCGCCTCTGGCGCTCTGTTGGCGGCATATACATCCGCTATCTGGGCAGCTTTATCCAGGGTCTTGGGCTCACGGTCCAAAATAAACTGTCGTACTTCCATAGGACAGGTGTGGAGAAACTGGTCCATGATCATCAGATCCTCCAAATCTTCAAAAGTGTTGACAGCTAATCCCTGCGTCCACTGCCTGAAGTGGTTCTTTAGTCCATCGGCCAGGTCTGAGTAACTGTCAGTACCCGTGCGCTGCAAAGCCCGAAATCGCTTCCTGTATACCTCTGGGGTGAGGTTAAATCGTTGGATTAAGGCCTTTTTAATAGCCTCATAATCTTGATCGATAGTTGTGGGCAGGGCTGCAAACACCTCCAGAGCTTTGCCTTTCAGCCCTGGAGTCAGATACTTAGCCCAGTCTGCAGGTGGCAGTTGGAATTGTCTGCAGACCTTTTCAAAACCTTTCAAATAAACATCCAGATCGCCGTCTTTCTCCATGACAGGGAAACGCTCTAGACGGGGTTTAAGGTTGATTGTGCCTGTGGACTCACTCTGAGGTGAGGATGAAGCACTTGGCAGCTGCATTTGGGTCAACTTGAGCTGGTACTCCCGCTCTGCCTGGCGTTCTTCTCGCTCCGCTTGACGTTCTGCAAACTCTGCTTGGCGTTGTGCAGCTTCTCGCTCTGCTTGGCGTTGTGCAGCTTCTCGTTCTGCTTGGCGCTCTTGCATCACCAGTTGCATCCGCATATTCGGATCACAGTTGCCAATCTGCTGGAGGATTAGAGAAAGAGAAGACTCCATACCGTTTTGAGACCTGGTACTGCTGGTACTGCCATGCCCAGCCAGTTCCTGACTGGAGTCTCCTGTCCGTTCCTCTGAGGCTGAAGTTTCCTGCTCTGGTCCCTCGGGATGGTGGAGCTGTGTATCATCTGCCACCAATGCTAGGATCAGTTCCGCTTTACTTTTGTTCGTTCCGTCCAGCCTTCTCTCCTCACAGAGGACTAGCAGTTCATCTTTCCTCTTATTTCTATACACCTCTGCCATCTTATCAGCGGTTTTTTCAAAATAAAAGAAAGAAAAGAAAAAACAAGAAGGGGAAGGGAAACTGTTTTGCACGTATGTATGTTAGCTGACAAATAGTATGCACTGAGTTCTTCCTTGTGGACTGTTGTATTCTTTTCAAGGATACTCCAGCCCTTAAGTGTAAAGGTTAATTTCTTAAACAAAACACTTAACGTCTTTAACAGTGTAAATGACAATAACACTATCCCACCGCTGCCACCAATCTGTGACGATCGCCAATCTCAGGTCACGTCACAGGGGTGAACTACACTACTGAGTTTATTAATTTACCTCATAAATCCACGCCCACCTACTCTAGATGACAGGATTATGCTAAATTACTCCCGTAGTTTCCAACACCCCAATTATTTATACCACAGTATGCTACCACCACCTATACTTATCTAGGCAATAGGGGCCTAAGTCTCTATGTTCCCTTAACACCAGTTCCTATAACACAGGTTATCTAAATTGAACATAAAATACAGGTAACGTTCCTCACCTTCGGAAGATTAAGTTCTGTAAGACTACAAGGAAGAGACTTATAAATATTTCAGATTTAATACACAATAGTGCAGTGCAATACATAAAATAGTTGTCAGAATAAAAGATAAAAAATATACATACAGTTACAATGCAATCAAACAGTTTATGAAAATAAAAGGGATAAAAGAAACAGAACAAAACCTTACTGATGTACAGCGGCGATATCCTGGCTGTGGGGACAGCTGAAAATATGGGCAGTCACTCCAACCGAGATATGGATCCCCAACGACTGACACTGACCCTCACTTCTCATGGCATTTTAAACCCAGTTTTTTCCCTCCAGTTCACTGGCTGGTGATGTCACTGAGAGGAGGCTGTTCATATGATAATGAAGGGTACTCCTCCCATTACACAGTTGTATTTCTATAGAGAAACATAAAAGTGATCATGTGTCCTTGCAGGAATCCCCTAGAAATATAATATTACCTGCATTCACCTGTGCAGACATTTACCAACCAGGGCATATCAAACACCACTATAATAGGCCCATGTTTTTAGCCAATAGCCAATCCCAGGTAGTTCCTCTGAGTGTAGGGATCTGAATTTGACATATATATGAGGGCTATTTTCCCTGATCATAACTAGCTATGTGGGTCATTACAAATATAAATTATGACGGGGTTTGCCTTGATGTATCATACTTTCTATGAACACCATGCCATTCTCCCATGTTTTTCCTGGTCCACAGACAGACACACCACAGGCATCCATTTGCATAGCTTTAGATGTTTGGTCAGGATGTTTGGTCAGCCCTAGTGACAAATCCTTAATCAGCACATCTCGCACCTTGGTGAGGAAAGAGCCAATTAAACATTTGTCAGACAGTGGACATCCTTTGATGGCCAAAGATCTGCATTTCCTATGCAAATCAGATGTATCTTCTGTGTCAGAGGGAGTTATGAAATTACCTCCTAGTAACCTACTTTTGATTCTCTTACCTATAACACCACAACGAACGTTTCAATTTCTCTCTTTTTTTCAAAATCTCTTCTTGAATGGGAACATCTGTGTTAAAAGGGATTTATCAGCTAATCCTTGCGACTCTACCACCTGGAAGTTTCATTTGGCCATACATTTCCCTTGCAGTAACTGATATTACATGCTGGCCATTCACATCAATGGCCAACCATGTAATACATAAACAGGTTAGTTAGGCCAGGGCAGTAGCTGCACTTAGGCCCCATGCACACGACCATATAACCGCAGACAGTAATACGGACCCATTCAGTTCTATTGGCTGCAGACACTATCGCTACAGATGGGTGTCCGTGCCGTAGAACCGTGCCGGGAATTATGGAGCATGTCAGCAGACGGCCGTGCCCGCAGTCGTGGGCCGTGATTACGGGCATGGTCATGTGCATGGGGCCTTACTTAGCGGCTCTAGTCTATGGCTCTTAGAAGAGGACCCTCATAGGACAAGGCATATGATAAAAATCCAGAGACCTAAAACCTGTACAGGCGTAGCTATGTCCACTTAAGCATATTATAAGGATATTCTACAAAAAAAAACACTTCTTTATACTTGGGTACATTTACAAACACAGATCTGAAATTCCACCCAGAAGTAATAAACCTGAGTTGGAAGTGATATATTTTGTGCTATGTCCATATTAATCTGTAATTTGAGCATTTGTTGGAATCGGATGATAATGTAGCACATTATATGGTGCTTTCACTATCTTGCTATATTTATTGTTCTAAAAACAGATTGCAGCAAAATTATGTTTGAAATTACTGCAAGTGTCTCTAGCGGAGCTGGAAAGCATGCTGGGGTCATAAAATCTTTTGTCTAGGAGCCAAATTGCTTAGTGCTATGAGACAGAGGTCAGACAATGACTCAACAGTACAGCAAATTTCATCTTCAACACCGTTAGCATTGAGATATATGGCTCACAGACCTTCTTACATCGAGGAGGTTCTTCATATATGTATAGATGTAAACGAGCAGGTTACTTTAAAGGATAGGTCATTAGTTGTCCGGTCATGGAAAACCCCTTTAAAGCAATCCAGGCTTCTCTTCTGCAGCCTGGTCTACACTCGTATATTGAGTATATTAGTGGATGGATATTGAGGAACTATGGATTGCTCCTGTACACCCCTGACTTCCTGCTCTGGTCAACCTCTCACATAGAATTTGCTTTATTACGCCCTATAGCTTTTACAAGAGATATTTGCCATTCATTCTATAGGAGATTTCCCTTGTCCTTTAGTCACTCTATCATGACATCTTTTTTAATTAAATCCTTTGCTACTGAAAAGTGGTACAAAAGCTATGTCTGTAGTAGACTACAAGACAAGGGAAATTGTACCCTTTTTAAAAAAAAAAAAAAAATGCTTTATTTATGCAATTTTCACAAATAGCTCACAAACAAAAAACAGTCAGTGCAATCTGGCCAGTAGGCCAAATAGTACGAGTTAATAAGGCTCTCCTCATAGAGTAAATCACATTGATGAGAACTTCAATAATCCAAAAACAATATTCCATTTCAAGAATATACACATACAGCATTTAAAACTAAACAAAGATTTAAAAAAAAAAGGAGAAAAAGAGGAAGGGAGGATGGGGGAAGAGAAGGTACCTCAGGATGACTCTAGGTCAATACCGCTGAGTAGTCCGAAGACTCCTGAAAACGTACCCAATGAAACCATGTTTTATTAAATTTATCTTGAGAGTTATGCGTCATAGCAGTGAGGTCTTCCAGCCGTATTACCTCCTGAATTTTAGAAAACATTTGTCCAATTGTAGGGGCATTTTTCTGGCACCACAATGCCAGAATACAGGCGCAGGCTGCATTATTCAGGTGTACAATCACAGATTTTTTGTAATTTGAAATGGGAATTTTGCTGAGATGGAACAGGAACAGAAAAGGCATACATGGACTAGATTAGTCTGTGAATTTGGAGGGATTTCTCCACACAGTAAACCAAAAAATGGACAACAAGTAAAAAACACAAAAGACATAAAGACATGTAGTTCAATATTGAAGAGGAAGAAAACTGCCCGGCACTGCTCTGTCTCTTGGAGTAACATAAATCCCAACACAATGCACGATCCCTCAGCAGGATGCAGTCATACCAGTAGGCAATAGGTGGTGCTCTGTGAGGTATAGAGATAGATTCTTGGAATGCACTTTGAGAAGAGAAAAATCCATGGCTCTCACCATTTAGTTAAATGTCTTCTTCTTTATTATCAAAAGCAGCAATGGGATGTGGAGCAATAGCCTGCTGTAATGTCTATGGCCGCGGCCTGTCGTTCTGACTTACCCTCTAACGGCCGCGGCCATGGACGTGTGAGTTCTCGGCGGCATCTCCCTCCTGAGAGACGCCGGCACTCACTTCCTGGTTCAGAGACTGTCTCTTGCAGGGCGTGCGCGCCCGCGTCTGCCCAGACTTAAAGGGCCAGTGCGTGCACAATTGCAGGAAATCTGCAATCAGCCCAGAATGCTGCTGGACTATACAAAGGGCTCTGCCCTCTTGATCATTGCCTGAGCATTGTTGTGTACCTAAAGTTTGTCTTGCAAATGGTCTCCTAGTGTCTTCCAGTTCCCAGTGTTACCCATTCCTGCTGGCTGTACCCTGTATCCTGTGCTACCGTGCCTCTGTGCCATCTAGAGTTGAAGTCGAGTTGTGTCTCCCGCTGCATCTACTGTCACACCCCGCTGGGTGTCCGACTACTGCTGGAGCCTTATCTTCAGGCTGAATCACCGCTACTGTCTACATTGCCTCAGATACCCTTACTGGACTATAGACTTTGTATTGTACCTGTTTGGCCAGCTGCTATCCCGCTAAGGCCTCTGTAAAATTTCTTCTCCTTTATTAGCAAAAGCAGCAATGGAATGTGGAGAAATAGCCTGCACACTATTTGTGAATGCCCCCAAAATACATGTAGTTTGGAGCTCAGTGGCATAACTAGTCCTATGGGCCCCAGGGCACATTATTAACCTTAGTACACCCCTTGTTGATCGGATGCGTGGACCCCAGAGGGATTGTGAGTCTCAAAGACTCCACCACATAATGACTGAATAATACCACCACATTGTTACTGAATAATGCCGCCACACCATGACCAAATATTACCACCACACATGACTAAATAATACCACCATACTGTTACTAAATAAAATCCACTATACAAAGACGAATATTGTAACCATACAGTAAAAATACAGTGACAGATACCAGTCCTACACAGGTGGTCTACAGACCATATAAGTGATTACAGTACAGTTTCATCCAGTGACTCACAGGTGACATCTTTTCAGATTGGATGCCTTCACTTACCCTTTTCTTCTTCATCCAGGCCAAACCACCATAATGGCTTCTTACAGCACAGACATCTTTGACTGTTTGATTTTCCTTCCCACCTATTCCCAAACAGTTATAGTGCCCCCTTTAGGCCCCGCACTGTAACAGTGTCTCCTTTAGGCTTTGCACTGTAATAGTGCCCCACTTAGTGCCCCGCTCAGTAATAGTGACCCCCAAAAAGTAATAGTGCCACCAAACAGTAGTAATGTCCCACTTTTTGGTGTCTCCTACACAGTACAAGTCCTCTTTTATGCCCCAATATAGTAATTATGTGCCCACCATATAATAAATAGGTGCCCCTATATAGTAGATAGGCCCTCATACAGTAGTTAGGTGCCCCATATAGTAGTTAGGTGCCCCATATAATAGTTAGGCCACCTTATAGTAGATAGGTGACAGCCATATAGTAGTTATGCCTCCCATTAAGTAGTTAGTGACACACTTTGGCCTTTTATTTTACATTTTCTGACGCAAATATTTGTTGCAAACTAAACCAGCTCCAATGTGATTTAAAGTTAAACAGTAGTGTCTAAAAATGCACCAAATGTACCATATAACATGAGCCACTTTGATAAATATGGCACATCTAGTCTAATTCTAAGCTGTCTAAATTTGAGATAGTATTAGTAAATCTCCACCCGTGCCCTTCCACAATTTCATTCATTGCCGTATGCAGCTCCTCTTACGGAAAGGGATCTATTGCTCTTTTCATGTTGAAGGGGTTGCTTAAGGTTACAAAAAAAGGGTCTGCTTTTCCCCATGCATTTGGAGCATTTGTTTACATTGCTGGTTTATCAGTGTCTGAACTAACAAGTACTATTGCCTCTTGCACACGGCAGTGTGTGCCGGCCGGGTCCCGTCAGTGATCCGTGGATCGATAAGACATTTCCTATCTTTCCACGGATCAGAGAATCGGGTCAGTTTTCACGGACCCGATTCACCCGCTTCGAGAATGGGTCGGTGAAAACTATCGGGTGTCACTCGGATGCCGTAAAAAACGGCCCAAGTGGCATTCCTTCGTGTACAACTGCACTGTAAGGGAGATTTATCTAAATATGGTACAAAGGAAAAGTGGAGTTGTTGTCCACAGCAACCAATCAGAAGGATTAGAGGCCCTCTGATTGTTCATTATTTACATCAATATCAATGTACAGTTTACACACAATTAACTGCACTTAGTATGTGATCATTGATCTGGCTGGTGATTTAAACCCACACAACGTTCCTGTGATAAGACAGAACCATCAGAACACATGACAAGAGCTGTTGTTATGGGGATACTTAAGTAGAGGAGCTGCAGGCGTCAAGCCTGTAACTGAAACAGTTATAGCCTGACAAAGAAGTTACTGAAGTTTTAATAAAAAACTGTTTCACATTTTTCATGTAAACTAAACACATTAAAATTGTCCTGGTATTGCCGTGTTTGATCTTTTATCAGACATATATCAACGTATTATGAGAAGATGGAAGAATAATACTTTTGTCTTGTGTATGCATTTATTTCCAGGTCCTAGAAAAAGTCTACAGGTCTCTTTCAGTCCAGCAGATCTCCCATTGGCTTGACCTACACTGATATGCCTATAAATGTAATTTATCTT
This sequence comes from Rhinoderma darwinii, assembly GCF_050947455.1. Lineage (NCBI taxonomy): Eukaryota > Metazoa > Chordata > Amphibia > Anura > Rhinodermatidae > Rhinoderma > Rhinoderma darwinii. Next base: position 552,296,073 of record NC_134687.1, read on the forward strand.
GTCGTGATTGAAGTTTAAAGTAGTTTTTCAGTGAGAATAAATTGATTTATCCTTAGTTATTTTGAAGGGGCCGTGGCGTGCATGTGATCGCTGCTTCCCCTTACTTTCCCGTCACTGCTCCGTATTGTAAGATGCCGACAGACTTGTAGCAGTGGTTCACTGTATCACAGCCTTTTCCCATTTAAGTGAATGGGAGATGGCTGTAATACTGTGAACCGCTGCTACAAGTGTATCACTTTTCTCAGTACGGAGAGATAAAGAGCATGAAGAGAATGAGTGTTTGCACGATCTCCACGGCATCTTCAAAACAGCTGATCGGTGGGGGTGATGAGAGTCGGACTCCCACTGATCAGATGTTAATAGCCTACACTGAGGGTAGGCCAGCAATTTATTCTCACTGGAAAAACCCTTTTAATATGTCTCTATCTTTACTCTATAGAGAAGATAAATTGCTGCTTGGCAAAAATTGGCACTTGCTCACCTCTCTTCTCATTCCGTAAGGATAGAGTCTTATGGGTTTGTTCTCATCAATGTTTTTGCAAGCAGTGTGGTGCCTGTGGAGAGAGGGATTCTTCACAGGTTCACGGGGCTGATGAGAAAGGGGCATGAAGCTGCACTGAGCTGATCTGTCATGGCCCTTATAGTAGCTGTAAGGATCTTCCTTTGTGAAATGTAAAACTTTGCTCTCAGATACGGGAATCCCTTGTGTCTTAACAGTTGCACTGGGAGGGAATATAGAAGGCACTTAAAACTTCCTTATGAGAGCGCATATTATACAGTGGCAGATTATCATATAGGCGATTCGGGCGGCCGCCTGGGGCCCGAGGCTCCTAGTGGGCCCATGGCAGCCCGAACCGCACATCGTCCTGTAAACCTATTCAGCGTGCTAGCGTTGCTAACTGCCGAAGATGGGGAGGAGCAGGGAATTGGCCAGGATCCAGGGGTAGGACACGCCTCCCTGACAGTGCGGGCGCCGCCATTGAGTAACAGAACAGCGACGGACGGCTGTTCTGTTACTCCAAAGCTGCAAGAGAAGAGCCGGGCGGTCGGTCACCGGCGCTTAGGTTAGTTGACTTATCCTGCCCAACTGGTTCCCGACCGCTGGCTGTATTTTTACGGCCAGCGGTCAGGGACGGGTCCTTAAAACCCGAGCCATAGACTTTCTACGGCTCGGGTTTTAACTTGCTGCCCGCGCAATCGGGCAGCTGAATGTCGGGTCTCCAGCAGTCAGTGACTGCCGGGGACCCTGAGGAGAAGATAGAAGCAGCTTTCGCTGCTTCTGTTTTCTCTGATGTCTTTTTACACAGCGCTCAATGAACGCTGTGTAAAGGAATAGAGACAGCAGCAGCGGCGCTGTCTCTATTCCTCCCGGTGATCATGTGAGTGGTCACATGATCAACGGGTGCCGTTAGTGGCAGACTGTTGCTGGGTCTTACTAGACCCAGCACAGCCCTATTAGTGACAATCGTCACTATGAGAGGGCTGATTTCCCCTGTAACTGGGGCTGCTGTGCAGCCCCAGTTACAGTGGAAAAACATGGTGTAAAAGAAAGAAAAAAAATATATAAAGTTCCACAAAGGTCTTTTTTGACCTTTGGGGGACAGACCATAGTAATAAATAAATAATAAAGTAAAGTGCAAAAAAAAATTAAATAATAAATACACATAAAATACCCACCCCAAAAAAAAACGTTCCCCCCGCCAATCATTGTTGTAACGCTAGCGCTGACCCAATTACCCTAATATAGACATGTAATATATTAAAATTTACGGTAGACAATGACGATCACAAATAAAAGGTCTATTTTAGGGTAAAACTATGTTATTACCAAAAAAAAATAGCTGAAACGTAAAAAAGCTTATTTTTTTACTATTATTTTCAAACTTTATGAACAAAAATTCTAAAATAGCAAAAAAGGTGTGTATAAAAACGAAACCTGCATTGTCTACGGAAAAAAACGTCGCAAAAATCACGTCGGTTTTATTTTTTTTTAATAAAAATGTGTGTTTGGTGCAACTTTGTAATTACGTTTTATTAAAAAATATTTTTGCTTTTTGAGATACAGCTGCTTTGTATCCTGTATCCGTCAGGTCAGCAGGACTGACAGGATCAGTGAAACGGGCGCTGCGCTAAATTATAATCTTAGATGTGATAGATTTGAGGTGGATCCTGCGTGTCACTGATCCTGTCAGTCCTGCTAACCTGACGGATACAGGATACAAAGCAGCCGTATCTCAAAAAGTAAAAATATTTTTTAATAAAATCAATCAATCACACTGATACACACACATACTATATATATATATATATATATATATATATATATATATATAATTATAATATAAAGTTTTTAAATGTGTACATAACCTTGTGGCACTATATACAAGGGGGAGCGCTGTGAGGCACTATATACAAGGGGGAGCGCTGTGAGGCACTATATACAAGGGGGAGCGCTGTGAGGCACTATATACAAGGGGGAGCGCTGTGAGGCACTATATACAAGGGGGAGCGCTGTGAGGCACTATATACAAGGGGGAGCGCTGTGAGGCACTATATACAAGGGGCAGCGCTGTGAGGCACTATATACAAGGGGGAGCGCTGTGAGGCACTATATACAAGGGGGAGCTGTGTAGTGCTATCCACAGTGGTATGTGTGTGGCGCTCTTTATAGGGGGGCTTTTTGGTGCTATTTACAAGAGGGGGAGGGCTGTGTGGCGCTCTCTACAGGGTGGCTGTATTGCAGTATCTATAGGGGGCTGTGTGTAACGCTCTCTACGAGGGGGATGTGTGATATATAGAGGGGGCTGTGTATGGCAATATCTATGGGGGTGTGTAATATCTACAGGGGCTGTGTGTGGCACTATGTACAGGGGGCTGTGTGTATGTGGCGTTTTACAGTGTGTGGTATTATATTCAGGCGCGCAGTGTTTGGTGCTATTATATTTAGGGGTACAGTATGTGGCACCATAATAACTTTATTTTCGTTTATAGGTGTGGAAATGTTGGAAAAGTGAGGAGACGTCTGAGTGGCAAATTCTGCAGAAATGAGTCATGGCCGGGAGAAGTCGTCATGAGCGCTGGACCGGATGGAGAAGAAAAGAGGAAAAAAACTACTAGAATCTGAGACGTCGTCACCTGTGAGTCACTAGATTTATAGAGAATCTGTCACCTCTCCTGACATGTTTATTATAGGAAATCCTTGTATTTCACTAAAAGTCTTTCTGCAGTCCAGGACTGATAGACAATTCCCCTTGTCATTAGGTTGTGTCCCTGCACAGTGTGATACTGTCAGTATGTAGGGACACCGCGCTGTGACAAGGGAAATCGTAACACTGTTAATGCTTGCCCAAAAAGGTAGTGTTAAAAATAGTTACGGCGCGGCAGGGCGGCGGTGAGGAAGGGGGGCCCAAGTTTGGATAACAGCCCAGGGCCCATGGTCTACTTAATCCGCCACTGATATTATACATAATATACTTACTACATTTCTATCCACATATCTCACAACATAGCATATACTGTATCATAGCATATCATGTATACTAAGAAAATTTGTGGCAGTACCCCAAGTGGATCCATGTGTCTAATTTCCTTGTATACATGACTTTTTCTCAGAGATGTTAAAATGGCATATAAATGATGTCTTAATCTATGGGATCTGACTGGTTCTGTTTAATAAGTTTTTTGGTTGCCTTATACGCCATGTACTGCTATATAGAAAATATCAAATATTCTGCAACTGATCACCAATTTAATTTCTCCTTCTCTGTCAGAGCCAACTTTAATTTCTACGACTGTACTGTACATACTAGCAGATGAAATTGGCTGTGCATATTGTACAGCATGTCACGATCTAGGGGTATGTGGACCCACTCGGCAGCTCCACCGTAGCAGAGTGGCAGCTGACCAAGTCACATTCTATGCAAAGTCTATCCAAAAAGTTTGTAGCACAAGGGTACCTGAGATAGTCCAGACAGTGGCAGAGACTCTGGCACGGATGGGGCTAGATGTGGTAGTTTGCGCCAGGTGTGGCGGATGATACCAGGAGTGGCAGATGACACCAGATGTGGTATATAACGGCAGGCATAGAAGGTTGCACCAAACGTGGCAGATGATACCAGGAGTGGCAGATGACACCAGACGTGGCATATAACGGCAGGCGTAGCAGGTTGCGCCAGATGTGGCGGATGATACCAGGAGTGGCAGATGACACCAGATGTGGTGTATAACAGCAGGCGGCACAACATGACTCCAACACCAGACATGCTCAGGAACAAAACTCAGCAGGGGATACAGGATACAAGTAGCAGGCCACGGGAACACTGGGAGCAGTAGAACACTAAGGGGCCATTTGGAATAGAAACAATGGAAGACTACAACAACGCTCAGACAAGGAGTGGAAGGGCGGAGCCCTTTTTATAGTCCAGGGTGATCTGGGGATAGGTTAGGGAAATTTTAGAGATTGCACGCGCACCCTGTAGCACAGTCCAGGACGGGAAGGCCAGCTGGCGTCTCCAGGGAAGGAGACACTGGCAGATAGCCAGGAGGCTGCGGCAGCAGTTCGCCGAAGGTAAGCGGCGGCGGTCCGCGGCTGCCGTTGTAACACAGCATAAGCTGTTCACACCATGAGCTGTTCACACCATGTTCTGAAAAAACTAAATCTCCCAACGTATGCCAATGGTATAGACCCAACATATGCAACTGTATGCATACACGGTTTACAAGCGTGGTCAACGATGGAAACTTTCAGTATATATGTCGGGAGCATTTTTTGGTGTATATGTTGAACGCACACCACACACGTGGTATGAACATAGCCTAAAATATGGAACAAGTTGAAACAATATTCAGTTTTATTTATTTGGCATTTATTCCATCTGTTGTTCAGTGAGATTATATTTTCTTTGTCTCTGTTCACATGAACGCCATGGCGATGTGCCAAATCCATCGTACGGCAGATACCACCAATGCCCGTCTGACCCCATTGACTTTAAATGCGGTCTGTCTGGTTCTGTCATAGAATAGCGCTGCATGCACTGTTGTAAGATTCATGATTATACAAGTTGGTGAAAATGGTGCAATAGATGCCAACTTTATGAAAATGGTACACATGGCACAATTTGCTAGGCATGTGAGACTATTTGGCACAATTCCCAAGACATTTGAGACTCATTTCTCTTCCATACACCTTGATATCAACAACTTGTGAAGTCCCTTTTTTTGGCACATTTTATTACTCCCCTTTGGCACGTTCCTTTCTTTCAACATTTCTCTGTGAGGTAGGTATCAAAAGTGTCAAAACCACACAATACATTTCATACATGACGTGTATTTTTTGGTGCAATTTTTGTCACAATTGTGTCACATTTTGTTTACTAAATCTCCCCCCCCAGGAGTGAACGCCAGACCCCAAAACATTTTTCTATCTGTTTTTTTTTCTATTTTAATAGGAAATAGCCTGTCAAATTAATTAAAAATTGCATATTTTTGCATGAGTTATAAGCTTTTCCATCCATTGACCTTAAAGTATGTGTCTGTCTATGAACAGCATTTTACTATTTATATATAGATATAATCTAAATAAAAGCTGAATGGCTTTAGAAATACAGTACATTGCATTATTTATATTGGTCTAATCCTAAATTACAGTCTGTATTATACTGTAGAACAGAGCGACATTCACATATCTGTTAGTTGCTACTGGAGACAGTCAGCAATCTTGTTTGTAAAAGCCGCTAGTAAGTTTCTAGTGTATAAAGAATGTCAAGCGACACACCAGATAGTCACTTCAATGTACATGAAAATATCTTACCTGCTGCTGCAAAAAAAAAACTATTTCAATGGAACAAGCTGTTGAAGCCTTATCACAGCCCCTGTATAAGGCCTCATTTACACGAGCGTAATATACGCGCGTGCGACGCGCGTGCTTTTCACGCGTGTCGTACGCACCTATATTACTCTATGGTACAGTTTAGACGATGCGTGATTTTTGCGCAGCGTGAGTGCGTTGCGTAAAACTCACGACATGTTCTATAATCGTGCGTTTTTCACGCAACACGCACCCATTGAAGTCAATGGGTGCGTGAAAACAACGCATGACACACGGACGCTCCTGCGTTGCATGCGCGAAAATCACGCAAGAGCTGTTATGTCCATGCTAAATAGTCTATAAAGCTAGACAAAGCAAACCCAAACCAGGAAGTGCCTGCGTTTCCAGTGCGAGGGGGCAAGCCTAGCCAGTGCCTGGAGACTCTGTCAAGGTTGCTTTCAGCGTATCATCTACTCTACTGCCATGCCACGCGGGATGGATGTCGAGCGCCTCATCCTGTTTGTCCAGGACCATCCGGCAATATGGGACACCCGATCAGAGGAGTACCACAACAGGACGGTAAAGGAGGACGCATGGGAGTTGGTCGCTCAGAACCTGTTTGAGCAAGAGTGGGAGACTGGCCGAACCCGGGACCGCACTCGCTTGGGTGAGTACCACGCTTTTTCTGTCAATGCCTGTCATCCCTATAGAAGACCTGGGGCCCTGTATGTGTAGTCCGCTCATTAGCACGAGAAACTTAGGTGGAGCAGGTGCATCCCCGTGTCCCACGTCCTTGGCACTGCAGGGCCCTTCATTTAGAAGTGAGAGGTGATAGTTCTGATGGCGTGTTATGTTTTTGTTACATCCAACAGTCCAAGATATCAAGACACGGTGGCGGAGCTGCCGTGATCAATTTAGACGAGAGATGGGTGACAAGGGTCGCAGCGGAGATGGGGCATCTCGCAAACGCCCATACATTTACACCAAGCAGCTCATGTTCTTGAAGGACGTCATGGATATGCGCACGTAAGAGTTTATGCCTTTGCATGTGTCTAATGTGTGTTTGGCAATGTCCTGTCTGCCAACGTGTTGGACTGGGCAATGTTCTAGATTGTATTCTTACGTTTTTTTCTCCTTGTAGAACCACCGACAATTTGGAGGACACCGCAGAGGAGACTGACGTGGGGGAGTCTCTGCGCGAACCTCCTTCTCCGACTGTCCTGCCGCCCAGCCCCGAGCCGACACCCCAGGAGCCCGCACCTGGCCAGTCTGCAAGGCCCGTTGCCTCGCCAGCACAGGAGCGCCCCGTGCGTGCCCGCAGTCGGCGTGTTCGTGCACCACAGCCCTCCACAGCTGCCCAGGTCGATACTCGGGTACTCGACTATCTTAGGCGAGCCGCAGAAGAGGACGGGAATGATGCCTTCGGCCGCAGCATAGTCCCCCTCCTACGCCTGGTGCCCATGGACCGTATGGGCCGTCTGCAGGCGTCGATAGTCACATTGATCGACGCTTGCAGACCGCCCCACAATCCAAACATCTGTTTCACGGCGATAGAGCAATGGCGCAGTGCATACATGCCGCCATCCACGCCCCAGGTGCCTGCCCAATTCCACCCTGTCCCCCAGATGGGCCGGCCGCATCCGTACATGCGCCCTATGGCTCCCCACTTCACAGGGCCAACTTTCCACCCACAACATCAGCACCACTATGCTGGCGAGGAACAAGCTACCCAGCTCCAGGTCCAGCATAGTGGTGCTGAAATGCAGCCGTATGCCTCCCCAGGACAACAATATCAACACCTCTGAGTGTGTTGGTGCCCATATATTTGGACGCCACAGTTGTGTGTGGTGCAGGCCTGGCCACGTTTGTTGTGGGCTCATGGTTTTGATTTTGATTACTTTACACCATGTTGGTGTCTATGCTTTGCTACTAAACGTTTGTGTTTGGTCCTAAGACATAAATAAACTGTTTCATGGTTAATGGTTTGAATTCGTGTTGTTATTCATTTAGACCACACAACACAAGGTTTGCAACACATTTCCTTGGGCACACACTTCTGGCCTTTTGGGCCAATGCATGCCCACGTGATATGAGGTTTTAGTTAATCTCTCGGGGTTTGACATGGCTTGCAAGCGATGGCAACGTTTAGGTCCTGCCATGGGCCCCGAAGCAAACTAAGTACACTTGCAATTGGACTTTCCTAACTGTAGTCGGCACAACACGATATCTGGGGAAAGTAAGTCGGCAACTGTCTAAAGTCCTGGTCAAACCCCGAGAGATGTAAGCTCGCAACCCGCGTCAAGGGTCCTCATGTTTTGCGAGTCCCTAACCCAACACCAACCCCAAAAAACACAAAATTTCAAAATGGTCACATGTGACGTGGGAAGGTAAGCCGCCAAACAACATACACCCCTTCAAAGGTCATGAGCCCCCCACGGTGCTGGTCCAGATGGGCACTCAAAATATGCCGCCAAATTAGCCACGAACTCGAAGGCCGGAGGAGACAGATCGGCCGAGAGGAATCACCGGGACATTGTCAGTGGTGTCTGCATGTGTTAGGATATAGTCAGCATCAAAGTTTGCATCATTAATGCGGCAGAAGTTATGCAGAACTACACCCGCTTGTATAACACGTGTGACATTCTGCATGGACAATTGCATTGTTGACAGAAAGACACGCCACCTGTTCGACATAATGCCAAAGGCACATTCCACACATCGCCGAGCTCGGCCCAGGCGGAGATTGAACATGCGCCGACGGTCATCCAAGCCCCTTCTTGCAAAGGGACGCATGACTTGCCTTGTGAGTGCAAACCCCTCATCCGCCACGATTACATACGGGATTGGGGGCCCGCTGGAGCCCGGGAGGATGGAGGGTTCCGGCACCCCCAGTCGCCTATTCACGAGTCGCTTCCCCATTCTTGATGTACGGAATATGCGTGCATCTGCCGAGCTTCCATACGAGCCAATGTCAACAATAGTGAAACAATAATTAGTGTCCGCCAAGGCTAACAATACCATAGAAAAATACTGCTTGTAGTTATAGTATTGCGAGCCGCTGCGTGGGGGCTTTCTCACACGAATGTGTTTGCCGTCAAGGGCACCAATGCAATTTGGAAATTCAGTAGCTCTAAGAAATCCCTCTGAAATACTTAGCCACTGTTCTGTCGTGGGCTGAGGCATGACCGTGCTCTTTAACCTCTGCCACAACACGACACAGGTGGATATGACAATTAAGGAAAAAAATGCAACGAATGATAACTATTGCCTGTGGCCAGAAATCTAGAAAAGAACGAGAAAGAAAAAGAAAGCCAGAACACATGTTAGTGGGGGGCTGGTGAATCAGACAGCGTCATGGACTAAGTTATAGCAGCTTCACACATACCTCAAGGTCACAAGCAGACGTTCCTCGGCCGAAATGCAGCGTCTCATGTTGGTATTCTGGTAGGTGAGACCAGAGCGAGTTTGCTCAAGCAGAAGGTCAAATGTGGCCACAGACATGCGGCAGAAGGCTCGAAATTTGTCGGGATGCCGGCGTAAGTCCTCATACAGGGTATGGAAATGGCCTTTTATTGTACGTTGGGCCACAAGTGGATGAACCCAAATGCGACTTCTTCCAGGCGTGTGGTGCTGCAGCATGTGTCGGCGCTCGCCAAACCGACGTGAGATCATCCAGAGAAGAAGCACACGCGCCAGCGCTGGCGAAGCCATAATAGTTGGGTGTCCAAGCGATTCCAACGTGAAGGGAAAAACAAACACTGTGGTTTCTGCAGAGGCGGAAATAAGGTTCCAAAAAGATTTCTACCAGCAAGCAGGGGTTGGGCCAGCTGGCCTATTTGTAGGCTGGCGTCCCACTAATCTCCTCTGCGTTTTTTACGCGCGATGCAAACGCTAGTCGTGCGCGCGTTTAAAACGCACCAACGCTGCGTATACGCAGTGCATACGCAGTACAAACGCGGCCAAAACGCAGCGTTTTTTGCGCGCGCAAAACGCACACGCTCGTGTTAATCAGGCCTAAGAACCATTCACATAATGCAGGCTACCATAAATGCTGCTACTGCCTGCAGACTAGAGGGAATCTGATCTCTCAACCACTAAACTAGTATAAAGAGAACCGTTTCTGGGTATATATTAGCTAATTGTTCATAATGCAGATTATATATTTTTTTATTGGAGTTCACTATAATTTTGCCTGCCTTTTTAATGGGCTTCAATTAATTGATCTACATAGATATATGGTATATGCAAGAAAACACAATGTTCTCTGCTAAAGGTTTTAACATTCTTCAATGCTATCTTTAGATCAGATGGACAATTCCTGCATACATTAAACAGGATCTCATTATCTATTGCTGTACAGCATCTTATGCTTTAGTTGATCTTTCAAGGTTAAAACTGATGTTTAGGTTGAAGAGTTCACTAATGTTGTGAACTTATAAAATTTTAATCTATACTTGTCCATTGTCTATGCATTTTTGTAGGTAGTCTACATACACTATATGGACAAAAGTATTGGGACCCCTACACATTACACCTACAGGAGCTTTTTATGACATCCCATTCTAAATTCAAACGCATTAATATTGAGTCTCCCCCCCCCCCCCCCTTTGCTGCTAAAACAGCTCCCACTAGAACAGAAAAGAGTCTTCCCCAAACTGTTCCTACAAAGTTGGAAGCATATAATTGTCCAAAATGTCCTGGTAAGCTGAGGCATTAGGATTTTCCTTCACTGGAACTAAGGGGCCGAGGCCAACCCCTGAAAAACAGCTCCATAGCATTATCCCTCCTCCACCAAACTTACAGTTGGCCCAATGCAATCAGGCAGGTAACGTTCTCCTGGCATTCGCCCAACCCAGACTCATTCATTAGACTGCCAGATAGAGAAGCGTAATTCTTCACTCCACTCCCCGCTCTGTAACTTTACTGGTCTGCCACTTCGTGAGTTGCTGTGGTTCCTAAATGCATCCACTTTGCAATAATACCTCACAGTTGATTATGGAATTTCTGAGAGGAAATACATTTTACAAACTGACTTGTTACAACGGTGACATCCTATTACAGTACCACGCTGGAATTCAATGAGCTCTTTAGAACGACCCATTCTTTCACAAATGTTTGTAAAGGCGACTGCATGGCTGGGTGCTGGATTTTATACACCTGTGGCAATGGGACTGAATGAAACACATGAATACAATGATTAAGAGGTGTGTCCTAATAGTTTTGTCCATTTAGTGTAGGTCAAATTAAAATGTATCTTCAACAGTAGAAGAAACATTTTAGGGTTGATTGGTGAATGATAGAGATATGTCATCATCAGCAGAACATCTTGAAACACATAAGACTAGCGTTTATAGAGGAATGGAGTATATGAGACCAGGGGCATAGCTACAGTAGGTACAGAGGTCGCAGTCACCCCTGGGCCCTAGGGCCTGAAGAGGCCACAAGGCACTAGAGATGAGCAAATCAATTCTAAACATACCCTATACTCTCACAAACATGAGAAAAATGTGAAGAAAAAAAGAAGCAGATTTTAGTATACATTCAATAATCACTGTTGATGTTTTGTTGGGAATGTCCACGTTTTAGCAGACATCTTCAACCCTTTCCCGACATTTGTCCTTAGGATACATCATGGAAAGCCAGTGTTTCCTGCATTTTGCCATATCTATACGACAAATGGTGGACACTGGCTCAGAAGCTGAGTCGGTGCAATCATCTCCGGGTGTTGGCTGTATGTTACAGCTGACACCCTGGGGTAATGGCGGAGACAGAAGTTTACTCCGATTCCTGCCATTAACCCTTTAAATTCACCGGTCAAAAGCGATCGCTGCATTTAAGAGGTTTGCCGCTAATCTGCACCCCAGCAATGAAATTGCCGGGGTGCCATTGGCTGAAAAGGCAACCGGAGGCCTAACAATAGCCTCCCGGTATGCCTAGTACTGAAGCCTTTCAGGCCCTGCCTGGAGGCGGGGCCTAAAAGGCTTCTGTAGCCACCGGCAAGGTGGTGCCGGATCATTAACTGAGCCGGCTCCATCAGCGGTGGATGTCAGCTGTATGTTACAGCTGACATCCACCTGTAATGGCAGGAACCGTATCTAGCTCCGATTCCTGCCATTAACCCCTTAAATGTAGCGATCGAAAGCGATCACTGAATCTTAGAGGTTTGTGGCAGATTGGCAGCCCTGCCATGCAATCGCATCGCTGCCGACTGCTGCTATGGCAACAGGAGGCCTAACAATGGCCTCCTGCTCTGCCATTATGGAAGCTGATTAGGCCCCGCCCAGAGGCGAGCCCAATCAGCTTGCTGTCAGTGAATGACTGACAGATTTAATACATTGCACTACATAGGTAGTGCAATATATTAGGAAAAAAATGACAGCTGGACCTTCAAGTCGCATAGTGGGACTAAAGAAAAGTGAAAAAAAAATGTGAAAAAAAAGTTGTAAAAAATATAATAAAAGTTTCAAGTAATAAAATAACACTATCGCCCTTTTTCTCTTATCAAGTCCTTTATTATTGAAAAAAATATAAAAAAATAAATAGGATTGCTTAGAGCTGACCGAACGCCCACCTATCAAAGCAAGAGGAGTTTCCACAGCAACACCAATATAGATTTCATATTTCATATAAACACCTTTTCCAGATGCGAAATAAAGTAATATCCATGAGTAGGAAAGGAACACAAAACAAACACCACAAAAATAAAATAAAAAAAGAATAAATAAATAAAAATAAACCAGACATATTTGGTATTGTGTCTGTAACGGCCTGAACTATAAAAATATTATGTTATTTACAGATGTAGCCATCTTTAACTTGATTCTGATAACTTGCTGCAGCGTGATATCACACAACAAAAGCCATTGAAAAGTCATTTGAAAAAGTCAAGATAAGAGATCTAGCCATTGTTTATTTAATGCGTTAAAAGTCAAGGTAAAGACGGCTACATCTGTATTCCACATGGTGAACGGCGTAAATAGAAACCTAAAAAACAATGTCAAAATTTATTTTTTTTTGGTCACTTTGACATACAAAAATTGGAATAAAAAGTAAATAAAAAAGTTGCATGTATCCAAAAATGGTACCTATAAAAACTATAGCTCGTTTTGCAAAAAACAATACCTCATACAGCTGCGTCGACAAAAAAATTCAAAAGTTATGGTTCTCACAACACGGCGACAGAAAAAATACATTCTTTTTCCAAAAATAATTTTATTGTGCAAAAACTTGTAAAACATAAAAAAGTGCTATAAATTAGGTATCGCCAGAATCGTACTGGCCCGCAGAATTAGGGGGGATTCACACGAACGTGATTTGTGTCCGTGCAGCCCGCGTGGTTTTCACGCGGGTTGCACGGACCTATGCAAGTCTATGGGGCAGTGCAGACTGTCTGTGAGTTTTGCGCAGCGTGAGTCCGCTGCGTAAAACTCACAACATGTTCTATATTTCGGCATTTTTCGCGCATCACGCACCCATTGCAGTCAATGGGTGAGTGAAAATCACGCGCACCACACAGAAGCACTTCCGTGGGACGTGCGTGATTCGCGCAACAGTAGTAAAGGAATGAATGTAAACAGAAAAGCACCACATGCTTTTCTGTTTACAAACATCCAAACGGAGTGTCATAATGCTGGCGGCTGCGCGAAAACCACGCAGCCACGCATCCATATGAACATGACACACGGAGCTGTCACGCTGCTGCCACGTGCGCAAAACGCAGCGTTTTATGCGCGTGGGAAACGCTCACGTTTGTGTGAATCCGCCCTAAAGGTAACATGTAATTTTTAACAAATGTATGTAGGTTACTCCTGGCTCAAATGGCTACAGTGAGTATAACTCAGTCCGGAGCAGGTAAAGTAAATCAGGTGAAATCCGAAAAACACCCTAACAACATAAAGTACAATACAGCAAAGTTTTACCGCTCAGACGGCACTGGGTAGATAATCCAACATGTAGTCGGTATGGACAAACTCAGTCAATATGCAATAGACAATCCGCGATCCAGTATGAGTGTGAGTAGTTGTTCTTGTTCCTGTACCCAGTCTGAGCCGTAAAATTTTGCTGTGTTGTACTTTATGTAATTTATAACACATAGTGAACACTGTATAAAAAAAAATTAAAAACGATGCCAGAATTTCTGTTTTTTGGTCACCTTGCCTCCCAAAAAATAGGATAAAAAGTGATCAAAAAGTCGCATGTACCCCAAAATGGTACCAATAATAAATACAGCTCTTCCCACAAAAAAACAGCCCTCATGCCACTACGTCTATGAAAAAATTAGTTAAGGCTCAAATAAGTCAGGAAATAAAAAATATGCAGTTGTGCAGGCCCTAGGGAAACATTTCTTCTGTTTCAAGAGGCGATTTATCAAGGCCCTAAAATTAGAGAACCAGGAAGAGGAGGACCCAAACATATCTGCTGGAAGCGAGGGTGCCCGTATTATACCAGGACAACAATTCCCAGCAAAATTCCCCAAACTGCAAAGGTGCGGAGTGTGAACCAAAAGGTGGATGAATTAAGGACACCATTTATCAGTGCGACACTGGCCTGTGCAGAAAGGATTGCTTAACATCCTTACATATACCCCACATTATAAACTGAAATACCAACAAAACTACCAAGTAAAATCCACGCTCCAAAAGCCAAATGGCGCTCCCTACCTTTTGAACCCTACAGTGTGCCCAAACAGCAGTTTACTTCCACATATATGGCATTACCATATCCAGGAGAACCCTTTTAACAATATTTGGGGTGTGTGTCTCCAGTGGCACAAGCTGGGCACGACATATTTGCCACTGAAATGGCATATCTAGGGAAAAATTTAATTTTTTAATTTGCACAATCCGCAGTGCAATCATTTATGGAAAAGACCGGTTGGGTGAAAATGCTCACTACACCCCTTAATAAATGCATTGACGGGTGCAGTTTCCAAAATGGGGTCTCTTCTCAGGGGTTTCTTTTATTACTTCACATCAGAGCCTCTGCAATTGTGAACCAATACTTTGTAAATCGCCAAATTAGGCCTCAACTTCGCATGGAACTCTTTCACTCCTGAGCCTGGTCGAATGTCCAGGCAAAATATTAGGGCCACATGTAGGGTGATTCTAAAACCAGGAAACAAAGCATAATAATTAGAGAGCTGTCTTGTTATGGTGGCACAAGCTGGGCACCACATATTGGCATGTTTATAAACAGATAGATCGGCAAGTGCAGCACAAACCAACTTGATATAAACAGATAGAAAGTATCGAGTCACTCACCGGACTTGCAACAAATTTCTTTACTCAAAGATCTTGGTCAGGATGTGGAATTAGCCTACGGCCGTTTCGCGTGCTTACACGCTTTTTCAAGGCCCTAAAGAAATTTGAATGTGAATAAAGAAATTTGTTGCAAGTCCGGTGAGTGCCTCGATACTTTCTATCTGTTTATATCAAGTTGGTTTGTGCTGCACTTGTCGATGAGCACCTCTGGGGCAACTTAACTGCTGAAATCCATTAACCTCTTCCCGCCCTGCTCCGCAATAGTACGTCCTGCAGAGGGTTTGCTTCCCGCATCAGGACGTACAGTTGCGGAGTAGTTCCCGGCGCACACTGTCCTAACAGACAGTGTCCGGGAACCGGGAGGTCAGCTGTCCCCGACAGCTGACACTCCAGCCTTGCCGGTCAGCGGACCATCGCCGCTGATTTTGGCAATTAACCCCATAAATGCGTCGACTATTGCGTTCGCCACATTTAAGGGGTTTGAAGCACATCGGCAGCCCCCACGAAGTGATTGTGGGGGCTGCCGATGCTTGTCGTGGCAATTGGAGGTCAGACAATGACCTCCGGGTTGCCATGTATGGAAGCCTCGGTGGAGCAGCCTCCGGCCGGTCCTCCGAGGCTTCCTGTCAGTGTGACTGTCACGTCACAATGACAGTTGGAATGCATTACATTACGTGTGTAGTGTAATGTATTCCAGCAGCGATCAGAGCTGCAAATCTAAGTGTCCCCTAGTGGGACAAGTGAAAAAAGTTTAAAAAAAAAGTAAGAAAAATGTTTTAAAAAAGTGTAAAAATAAAAGTTATAAGTTATATAAACAAACTGCATTTTTTTCCTATAATAAGACTTTCATTATAGGAAAAAATGAACACGTTAAAAAAAGTACACAAAAGACCCCAACTATAAAACTGTAGTGTTATTTTTTTCCCGCACGATGAACACCCCAAAAAAAAATCAATAAAAAACGACACCAGAATCGCTATTTTTTGGTCACCACCCCTCCCAAAATAGTGAATAAAAAGTGATCAAAAAGTCGCATGTAACCGAAAATAGTACCGATAAAAGCTACAACCCGTCCCGCAAAAAACAAGATCTCACATGGCTTTTTTGACTGAAAAACAAAAAAGTTACAGCTCTCAGAATGTGGTGACACAGAAAATAAATTATTTTATAAAAAAGTGATTTTATTGCGCAAACGCTGCAAAACATAAAAAAACCTATATACATATGGTATCGCCGTAATCGTATCGACCCCCAGAATAAAGTAAAATTGTCATTTATAGAGCACGATGAACGCCGCAAAAAAGAAACTAAAAAACATTGTCAGAATTGCTTGTTTTTCGTCACCCGGCTTGCAAAAAAAAAGTGATCAAAAAAATTGCATGTACCCCATAATGGTACCAATGAAAAATACAGATTGGCCCGCAACAAATAAGCCCTCACACAGCTCCGGTGGTGAAAAAATAAAGAAGTTCTGGCTCTCAGAATATGGCGAAATGTCAGTGTTGTCTAAAAGCGGGGAACATCCGACACCATTATCAGTGCGACACCGGCCACACATCTATGAATTATTATTTATTTACCGCATTATTATACGCTCTTATTATGCCCTGCTGTTCTCCCCACAGCCTACATATGCCCCCACATTATAAACTGAAATACCAGCGAAACCCAAAACAGAAAAACTACCAAGCAAAATCTGCGCTCCAAAAGCAAAATGGTGTCCCTCCCTTCTGAGCCCTGCAGTGTGCCCAAACAGCAGTTTGCGTCCACATATATGGCATCACCATACCCAGGAGAACCTGGCTTTTACGGCTGAAATGACAGCCTGTTTTCAGGAGAAAATAGCTGCCTCGTTTCAGCCGTAAATGCTCCTCCTCGTATTATGCGAGGCGTCTGTGACGCTCGTAAATCTTGAGCTGCTCTTCATTGAGTTCAATGAAGAACGGCTCAAATTACGGCAGTCAATTTACGCGTCGTCGTTTGACAGCTGTCAAACGACGACGCGTAAATTACAGGTCGTCTGCACAGTACGTTGGCAAACCCATTCAAATGAATGGGCAGATGTTTGCCGACGTATTGTAGCCTTATTTTCAGACGTAAAACGAGGCATAATACGCCTCGTTTACGTCTGAAAATAGGTCGTGTGAACCCAGCCTTACCAAAAAAATGTATTACAAATGAATTTCAGCAAAAAAAAAAAAAAATTTGTTAATTCCCCCTCTACTTTGCTTTAATTCCTGTGAAGCGCCTAAAGCCTTAAGAAACTTTCTGAATGCTGTTTTGAATACTTTGAGGGGTGCAGTTTTTAATATGGGGTGATTTATGGGGTCTATCTAGTACATAAGGCTCTCAAAGCCGCTTCAGAACTGAACTGGTCCCTGTAAAAATGGCCTTTTGAAATTTTCTTGAAAATGTGAGAAATTGCTGCTAAAGTTCTAAGCCTTATAACGTCCTAGAAAAATAAAATAATGTTCAAAAAACTATGCAAATATAAAGTAGACATATGGAATATGTGAAATAGTAACTATTTTGTGTGGTATTACTATCTGTTTTACAAGCAGATACATTTAAAATGAGAAAAATCATAATTTTTGCAAATGTTCTCAATATTTTAGTGTTTTTTACAAATAAGCAATGAATTTATTGACCAAATTTTTCCACTAACTTAAAGTACAATATGTCATGAGAAAACAATCTCAGAATAGCTTGTATAGGCAAAAGCATTCCAGAGTTATTACCACATAAAATGACACATGTCAGATTTGAAAAAATGGGGCTGGTCCTGAAGGCCAAAATGAGCTTGGTCCTGAAAGGGTTAACTAGAATCAGACAGTTAAAGTGTGTCCTACTGAGTCAGTGATGATTATGGCTTCAGCCTGACAAAGCCAGTAAAAAAAATAAAAAATCAATATTAATACGGAAATGAATGTCAGAGGAACAGTAACTGCTTCTTTATTCCAATGGCTCCAACTCAGATACTGATCTGTGGTGGGTGCAGTCATGTTATTGTAGTAAACCGTCGGAGATGCATCATATTTTCTTTATAAGCAACATAAATGTTATACTTAAAAGATATCTACCAGAAGGAAATATAGAAAGGCTCCTTATTGTACATTAAAAAAAGTGAAAAGGTTGTATGTCATTAAGATAGATAATACAACATAATTGATGGATTATTCAATAACCAAATGTTTTTGTTATAATTCCTCACTGTCCAGCAGACTAATATGATAAAAGGAACATTGGTGACATGATAACATTTTGGCCTAGTGGTTAATGGGTTTTCCGCTTTGGACAATACCTTTTTGCTAGATGGTTCTCCCAATGAAAACGGAACAGAAGGTGTGCTTCTGCTAGGGCCCCAGCAATCATCTGTGATCTGCTTGGCAATCCAGCAGAAAGTGTTCAATTCCGATGCAGTGCCACTGCAGGGGAAATTAAGCATTGCATAGTGCCCACTAAAATTGATGGGCTGTCTGTGTAATCCACTGCGATGCCGGGTCTTCCAGAGACTTTTTTTTCAGCCATTCTCCACTCAGGCTAATAGATGAAAATTCTGAACATAGGACCCCTGTCCATTTATTTAGAATTCCCTAATTCAGTGTTTGAAAATCGGTTTCTAAACCAGACAATCCATTTAAGAACTGCTGCATTGCAGGACTGTTGCAATAAGTTTAGACATAAACAAGGTGGAGGATTGTTGTATCCGCCCACACAGCACAGCAAATCAATTTTCTTCCTTTGACTGGGACTTAAAATCATCCATGGCATTTTTAAGCACACAGGCCCACCGCAGGCCAAACGCAGCCGCCAGTGTTGGGCTGGAGTACATGGGACCACCTTACTATACAAGACACGGGGAGATTTATTAAAACAGGTGTAAATGATAAAAGAGGAATAGTTCCTGACAGCACCTGCTCATTATTGTAGAAGATTATTTTTTGCGGAGTGGAAAAAAATTCAATCAGACTTATTTCCGCTGCAGGTGAATGGGGTATAAAATAGCCCATTCACTTGTAATGGATGCAGAATGTTAGTAGATTTGAAAGGGATTTAGGTGTGGAATAAGTGACTTAGTCTTAATCAAATCCTGATTGTGTGATCATGGCCTTATACTGATGTATACTGACGTATAAAGATTGCACCATTATACAATGCTAAAATATCACCATACTGTAACTAAATAGTATGATTTCAATTTTATATTTAGCCATATACACACTCACTCACATGCTGGACACATGACGCACATATGCAACCCACAAGGTGGACACATGCTGCATTTGTGCCACTCACACCTAGGACACATGCGCACGAACGCCACTCACACTTAGGACACATACGCACTCACACCACTCACACTTGTGACTCATGCACACGCACACCTAAAGACACATGCACACGCACACCACCACTAGAACACATCCCCCACTCACATCTAGGACATATGCCACACATGCACCACTCAAACCTAGGACACATGCGCACGCACACCACTCACACCGAGGATATATCCTACATTCTCGCCACTCACACCTAAGACATACGCCGCATGTTGTCTACCCACACCAAGGACACATGTTGAACACACACTATTCACACCTGGCACGGATGCTGCACACACACCACTGATATACTATACACATACCACTCACACACTAGACAAGTACCACACGCTAGACACATACCGCACACCCTACTTACACTAGACACATACCGCACACACCACACAATGCTAAACACATACCTCACATAACACTTACACACTAAACCTATATCACACATACCACTCCCACTCACATTGAAAACAACATGCACAGAAATACCACTAATACATTAGAAGACACAAAACTCACACAAATTGCATATTTCACTCATACAATTAACATACGCTGTTAACACTACATCAACCAGTCACACTACAAAAATCAATCCAACACTTCACTCACATTGCTATATTTACTTGTTTTCTTTTGTTGACTGCTGATTCTTGGGCACTGGCATGTAGGGTGTTGGCAGTACATAGGCATCTATACCCGAGATGCCCCCTCCACCACCAAGCCCTGTCCATGTGCCCATGAAGCCACACCCCTTTTACAAAGCCCCTCCCATCTGTGGCTCAAATTAACCATAACCTGATGCTCACCCTTTTAACCCTATAGCTCCTCCTATCTACAGAATCTGGACCCCCCACAAGCAGGTTGCTTGCAGATACTGCGTGCATCACCCATGTCCTTTACACTCACGTATGCCCCCCATACCCCCTCATTGTAGAAGGCTGCTTGCAGTTTACATGAAGCTGAAGCAGATAAAGAAATAAACCTGCTGATGCTACAGCCATCAGCAACAAACCTGGCAGGGGCTGGAGTCTCCTTCTCCTCGGCAGCCTGACTGAAGCTGTGCTCAGGGGGCAGTAGAAAGACCAAGCCCATCACTGATTGGCTGATGCTCAGCCAAACAGCGTTAGGTTCAATTTGTACATGCAGACTGGGCAGGTACTGATTCTCCTTTTCCATTGGGGTGCCAGAGATGTGCGGTAATAAGCGAGGCATCAGTACAGAAAACAAGTCTAGAGCTGATTAGCTGTGGCTCGGCCAATAAGCACTATACCTCATTTCTGCAGTGCTCCTTCCCATCATTGCAGACCACACAGCAATAAATCTCGAAAAGATGTGGTTTTAAACACCATGAGGCAGCAGTTATTGTAATGTTGGTGCTTGTGTTCACCACTGTCCACAGGGCCGATTCTAGCTTTTCTGCTGCCTGAGGCGAAAATTGAAATGGTGCCCCCCAGATTTTTATTGACATCCCCCTGGCCATTCTACATCCCTAGCAGCCTCCTCCAACTCTTGCGGATGCACCGTTGCCTTGTACTGGCATGCGCGGTGCAGCTGGGCAGAGTACACCTAGCTGCACGGTGTGTGCCCAAGTTGTACTAGGCAATGGTGCATCCGAGAACGTTGGAGGAGACTGGTATTGATGTATAACAGCCAGGGGGATGTCAATCAAGCATGGAAAGGTGGGTTTAGAGGCGGGGCTATATGACTGTTCAGGATAGCGTCACCGCCCCATGACCCTTTAAGGAGTAATTAGCATATAGTGTGCGCTGTTTTAAAAGTTGATTTTATAGATTTTTCTGCATTTGAAAACAACATACAGGGGAATGTTTAGAAATATTGTCAGGTCATGTATTACTGCATGGTGGCAGTTCAAGGGGTTAAAACTACATGACAGGTTCCCATTAAATATACAATGAATTGAAAACAATTCCATCTGCCCTGTAATTTTTTAGTTATAAATATATTCTATATAATTACAGCTCCAGAACCAGATCCAAGCGCAGTACATTTATACAGTGTCACGAACTGTCGGTATGTGAACCTACTAGGCCGCACCGCCGTAGCAAAGTAGCAGATGGCCAAACAACAGTCCTAGTACAAGGGTACGTTTGATAGTTCAGACAGTAGCAGAGGCTAGGCACAGATGAACTTGCAGGCAGATGACACCAAACGTGGTGTATAACAGCAGGCATGACAGATGGCACAACACGACTCCAACACTCTAAGGCACAGGAACAAATATAGCACGGGATACAGGTAGCAGAGCATGGGAACAACGGGAACAGAATAACACTAAGGGACCAACATGGGTAAACACAGCAACACTCAATGCGTGTTATAGTCTAGGGTGATCATGGGCTAATTACAGATTTTACACATGTGCGCGTACTGGCCCTTTAAGGCCGGGCGCAAGCAAGCGCACCCTAGGGGAACTAGCACAGTGATGGGGAAGTGAGTGCTGGTGTCTCTCAGGAGGGAGATGCCGCCGAGCACTGACTCGTTCTTGGCCGCGGCCGTCGAGGGGCAAGTTAGAATGACGGTCCGTGGATGTGGACGTTACATACAGCACCAGAACAAAGCTCATACACATATATATACAGCACCAGAAACAAGCACAGTACATATATACAGCATTAGAACCAAGCTCAATACATATATACAGGACCAGAACCAAGCTCAGTATATACATATAGCACCAGAACCAAGCTCAGTACATATATACAGTACCAGAACAAAGCTCAGTACATATATACAGTGCCAGATACAAGCTCAGTACATATATACAACACCAGAACAAATACAGCTCAATTTAGTGCAACCCCTGTCGTATAAGTTTGTATGGTATAAAACTACAGCTCCCAGCATTGACCAAACAATGGTAAGGATATGCTGGTAGTTGCTGTTTCACAAAAAAAATAAATCATACCACCCATCATCTCGCTGCAGATCATACAGTGACTACAGTACTGATTAGAGGCAGAATAAACATTTAGAATAAATGACTCACCGGTGACGATCTCAGATTCTAGTTGTTCTTTTTCTCTTTTCTTCTCCATCCAGTCCAGACCTCTATGACGACTTCTGAATTTTGATGCTCAGATGTCTTCAGCTTCTAACTATTCAAAATTTCTGCACCTCTAAACAAAGATAAAATTCTCATGATGCCATACACTGTACCCCTAAATATTAGTTCCATACACTGTCTCTGATTATAATAGCACCATACACTGTGTCCCTGCTTATAACAGCACCATACACTATGTCCCTGCTTATAATAGCACCATACACTGTGTCCCACACACACACAGTGCTCCACGTGGATAGTGCACCAATAGAGCCCCCTGTAGATAGTGCCCCACATATAGCCCTCCTGTAGATAGCTCCCCACAAATAGCGCCCCCTGTATATAGTGCCCACATACAGCCCCCTGTAGATGGTGCCCCACATATAGCCCCCCTGTAGATAGTGACCCACAGTTAGCCTCCCCTGTAGATTGTGCCCCACATATAGCCCCCCTGTAGATAGTGACCCACATATAGCCTCCCCTGTAGATTGTGCCCCACATATAGCGCGCTCTGTATATAGTACCGCACATATCGCCCCCTTGTAGATAGTGCCCCACATATAGGCCCCCTGTATAGTGTGTCCCACATATAGCTCCAATTGTATATAGTGCCGCACATATAGCCCCCCCTTAATGTCCCACATATAGCCTCCCCTGTAGGCTGTGCCCCACATATAGCCTCCCCTGTAGATAGTGTCCCACATATAGCTCCCCCCGTAGATAGTGGGGAAAACAACCTGCTTCCCAATCATTTCTACTTGCTCACTGTCATTTATCGACATGGATAAAGCGGCGATTCACATGTATTGCAGCCAGGGCCGCCATCAGGGGGGTATTAGGGGTAGTACTGTAGGGGGCCCGGCCAAACTTAATTGAAAGGGGGGCCCGGCAACTGCCGCGACTTGCTTTTGGTAGAAAAAAACAAGCCCCTGCAATGGGGCCTGTTCTTTTCACCAAAACAATGTCGTGAGCTGCTGCGGGCCCCCCTCTCATCACCGCCGCCGCGCTGCGAAACACCACCGCTTGCGCACGTACGAGCGCGCACGACCGCAAGCGCGCACGATCGCAAGCGCGCGCCCACGTGCGAACGACCAGGCGCGCCGCCGAGAGGGAGCAACACAAGTACATCGACGGGGAAGGACAGCCACACAGGGACAGCGGCGCACGGTTACTTACCTGCTGGCCCGCCTCCGACTCCGCCTCCTCCTTGTCCTCCTCCGCCTCCTCGTCCTCCTTGTCCTCCTCGTCCTCCTTGTCCTCCTCCGCCTCCTCGTCCAACTCCGCCTCCGACTCCGCCTCCTCGTCCTCCTCCTCGTCCGCCTCCTCGTCCGACTCCGCCTCCTCCTCCTTCTCCAGAGCGTAGCTGCGTAAGGAAAGGGGGAGGAGTCTAGTTCTTGCGCGGCGGCAGTTCTACGATCCCCGCCATTTTCTGGAGCCTGGAGGTGAAGGACGACGTCTGGACCGAAGACATCGCCTGAAGAGGACTGGAGTGGGAGCAGCTCTTCTGACATGGTGAGTAAAGTGTGTCAAAGTGCTGTTTAAGTATGGCCTTGTTCACACAGAGTATTTTGCAGGCCGAAAAAATCTGCCTCAATATTCCTTAAAGAATTTTGAGGCAGATTTTGACCTGCCCACACTATCTTGCTGCGTTTTTTGCTGCGTTTTTTGCCCGCTGCGATTGAGGACAGCAGACAAAAAACGCAGGGAAAAATGCATTTTCTGCCTCCCATTTATTTTGATGGGAGGTCAGAGGCCGAACCGGGGCAAGAAAGGACATGCTGCTTTTTCTTTTTTCTGCGACTTACTCTCATTGATTTCAGATTAAATCAATGGGAGGCGGTTTTGGAAGTTTTTTGGTGCTGATTCTGACGCAGTGTCCGAGTCAATATCAAGGCCCAAAAACTGTGTGAACTGGGCCTTATTGTTAGGGCTTATTCAGACGAACGTGTAATACGTCCGTGCAACGTGTGTGATTTTCACGCGCCTCGCACGGACCTATGTTACTCTATGGGGCCGTGCAGACTGTCAGTGATTTTCACGCAGCGTGTGTCCGTGTGTCCGCTGCGTAAAACTCACGACATGTCCTATATTTGTGCATTGTTCGCGCATCACGCACCCATTGAAGTCAATGGGTGCGTGAAAATCCCGCCCAGCACTTCCGCAGCCGTATAAACTATGAATGAAAACAGAAAAGCACCACGTGCTACAAACAGAGTGTCATAATGATGGCGGCTGCGCGAAAATCACGCAGCCGCGCGTCATACGCTGCTGACACACGGAGCTGTTATGGACCTTTTGCATGCGCAGAACGCCACGTTTTTGCGCATGCAAAAAGCACACGCTCGTGTAAATCCGGCCTTAGGGTAGGAACACACTAGGCATGAACGCTGCGGATTTTATGCAACACATTTTATTGTGGATAATCCGCAGCGTATTACAGTCGCAGCAGAGTGGATGAGATTAGAACAAATCTCATTCACACGCTGCAAAAAAAATGGACCTGCAGTTTGGCTTTTTAAGCCGCAGCATGTCAATGTATTCTGTGGGATCGCTGCTCCTCTGTTGCGGAAATGCTGCGGTTCTGCCGCAAAAATCACAAATGAGAAAAAAAAGGTACTTTTTTACATTTATAAAAAAGTTTAGACTTGCCCCGGCCGTAGTCCAAGTGACGCGATCCTCTATTATTAGCGCAGCCCGGAATAGAGGATCGCGTCACCAGGACTACGGCCGGGGCAAGTCTAAACTTTTTTATACATTTAAAAAAGTGCCTTTTTTTTTTTCTCATGTGTGATTTTTGCGGCAGAACCGCAGCATTTCCGCAACAGAGGAGCGGCGATTCCACAGAATACATTGACATGTTGCGGCTTAAAAAGCCAAACTGCAGGTCCATTTTTTTTGCAGCGTGTGAATGAGATTTGTTCTAATCTCATCCACTCTGCTGCGACTGTAATACGCTGCGGATTATCCACAATAAAATGTGTTGCATAAAATCCGCAGCGTTCATGCCTAGTGTGTTCCTACCCTAAGGCCGGATTTACACAAGCGTGTGCTTTTTGCGTGCGCATGCAAAAGGTCCATAACAGCTCCGTGTGTCAGCAGCGTATGATGCGTGGCTAGGTGATTTTCGCGCAGCCGCCATCATTATGACACTCTGTATGTTTGTAGCACGTGGTGCTTTTCTGTTTTCATTCATAGTTTATACTGCTGCGGAAGTGCTGGGCGTGATTTTCACGCACCCATTGACGTCAATGGGTGCGTGATGCGCGAACAATGCACAAATATAGGACATGTCGTGAGTTTTACGCAGCGGACACACGGACACACGCTGCGTGAAAATCACTGACAGTCTGCACGGCCCCATAGACTAACATAGGTCCGTGCGAGGCGGGTGAAAATCACGCACATTGCACGGATGTATTACACGTTCGTCTGAATAAGCCCTAACAATAAGGCCCAGTTCACAGAGTTTTTGGGCCTTGATATTGACTCGGACACTGCGTCAGAATCAGCACCAAAAAAACTTCCAAAACCGCCTCCCATTGATTTAATCTGAAATCAATGGGAGCCAGTCGCGGAAAAAAGAAAAATCAGCACGTCCTTTCTTGCCGCGGTTCTGCCTCTGACCTCCCATCTAAATCAATGGGAGGCAGAAAATGCATTTTTCGCTGCGTTTTTTGTCTGCTGTCATCAATCGTCGCAGGCAAAAAACGCGGCAAGATAGTGTGGGCAGGTCAAAATCTGCCTCAAAATTCGGTGCGCAGTTCCAGGCGGGTGCGCATGCGCGGGAGTGCGCGATCGGTCGCACGGGCGGCAGTGTTTGACGACCCCCATGCTACCCAGGGCCGCCATCAGGGGGGGTATTATGGGTACTGATGTGAGAGGCCCGGCCAAACCTAATTGAAAGGTGGGCCCGCAGCTCACGACATTCTTTTGGTGAAAAAAACAAGCCCCATTGCAGGGGCCTGTTTTTTTTCTACCAAAGGCAAGTCGCGGCAGTTGCCGGGCCCCCCTTTCAATTAGGTTTGGCCGGGCCTCTCACATCAGTACCCATAATACCCCCCCTGATGGCGGCCCTGGGTACCATAATATAGTGCTGGACGGAGTACCGTTAACAGGCGGTGCCACGGTAGGGGGGCCCAGAAAATTTAGCTGTAGGGGGCCCTGAAATTCCTGATGGCGGCCCTGATTGCAGCCTTCGTCTCCCATTGAAGTGAATGGGAGAAAAGGCTGCAATACCTGTGAATCACTGCTAAATGTGTGTCGATGATTCACAGTGAGCAAGTAGAAATGAAAGGGAAGCAGCACACATATGAGCGCTGCACCCTCTTCTAAACAGCTGATCGAGGGGTGTCGGGTGTCAGACCCCGGCCCATCGGCTATTGATGGCCTAACCTGACGATAGGCCATCAATTTTTACTGGCTGGAAAACCCCTTTAATGTTTATGACCAACTATACTCTTGAAACAATACTTACATATGTGATAATGTTTATTTGGAAATCTTGAGGGGAGTCTTGAATTGCCTTTTGATCTGTATGAAGATATTCCCTCTATTACATCCTTTAATTTTTAATAAAGGAAGTTTTATCACACCACCCTGTAACAGTCTTGAGGATGCAGTCAGAGGACACCTCAGAGATCTGTTTATCAGGGGACCCCAGATATGTGATCTATTGGGATGAGAGTCTGCCCTTATCCTGGGAAAAACTACATGTTTTATGTGTAAAAATTGGGAATTTATTTTAATAAAAGAACAAAACATGAAGTGTAGTGTCAGTTCAGCACTTACATTTTTCCACATAGTTAACCTTAAAATATTCATGTTAAAGTAATCATTTATACATAACATGACCCAAATTTCACAATCAAAGTGAGAACAGAGAAAGTTTAGTTCTTTGTTGTCACTTTCTAAAAAAAAACGATTAGTACATTTCAATAAAAGCTATTACAGCTAGAAGGGATCTTATCAGGAAGCCAATTACAAGGGGGAATCAGAAGCAGCAGGGATGAATTAACGAAAAGGCACAACAATTCTTTGCGTATTATAAGTTTAGAGTCACGACTACAGAGTACAGGTATCAAAAGTTATTCAAATTGACGTTCATTCAGTGTAGACAAAAAAAAAAGGAGAAATATATTTTAAATCAGAGTTTAAAATGTTTGTCTTGTTTAAATTAATATTCTCATCCATAGGGTGCAGCATTAAAGTGGTTAATGCTAGTAAAGTAACTTTTCATGCGCACAGTTTAATTGGATTGAAAAAAATGACTATAACTTTTTTGCGCAAGAAATGTGCTCCGAGAAGTTGTCAGTTCCCTTCCTCCACTTCTCTTGGCACGTCTTATAGGACAAGTGTAATGTAAAACAGTGAGGTGTTTTTAGCAAAAGAAAATAAATCGCTTTCCTGGTTAGAAAGAATGTGAATTTGCATAATAAAATATAAACCAGACTATAGAAGGATTTCTTCATACACGCTATTTTATCAGCATTCTAAAATGCAATGTAAAAAACGCTATGCGGTTTATGCCTTTTTAGTAGCATTTTTTATTTAGTTTCACTTTGTTCACGTTTTTCCTGGTGTTTTTGAACTACCATACAAAAGCCTAAAAATAAACGCCACTGACCCTAAAAAGCTACAAAAACGCCACAAAGCAAAACACTTTGTCTGTAAGCTTTCCCATATTTTATTAGGCTTCTTTCACACTGGTGTTACTATCAGTTTACCTTTCTTCCGTCAGAGGAAGAGAGGATCGATACACTAAACGGAAAGCAACGGTTCCATTAGAATTACCATTGATTTAAACGGTAATTCTTTTGTTTCAGCTGCTTTCCGTTTGTCTCCGTTCGCTAGGTTTCCGTATTTTTGAACGGAAACAAAAGTTCTGCAGACTGCACTTTTGTTTCCGTTGAAAAAAACGGAAACCTAGCGAATGGACTCAAATGGAAAGCAAATGATACAAAAGAATTACCATTGAAATCAATGGTAATTCTAACAGAACCGTTACTTTCCATTTAATGTATCGATCCTCTCTTCCTCTGACAGAAGAGAGGTAAACTGATGATAACGATAGTGTGAACTTAGCCTTATAGACTTTAAATAAGATTTGTCACTAGATTTCGCAATAGACACTGGATACATTATTAAATAGATCTCTTAGACCAGATGAAGCTGGTGTAATTACTTTAAAAATCTGTGTAAGAATTGCTGTTTAAAGGGTAACTAAACTTTCAAAAAAACTTCTGACATGTCCGAGCACTGAGATCCCCACCGATTGCTAAAACGAAGCTGCAGAGGTGCTTGAGTGAGCGCTGAGCCGCTTAGTTTCTGATTGGCTTTTCTCGGAAAGCCGAGTAATTGGTGTATGGGCTCATAGATTTTCTATTAAGCCCGTACACCAACTGCTCGTCTTTCAAGACCTCAACAAGACCTCATATGGGTTCATCCAGGTATAAATAAAAAAACTTAAGGCTGCTGGAATGTAGGAAGGCAAAAATATAAAAAAAATCCTCTTGCCATCTGAAGAAATAGAGCACCCATCGTTCCATCAATGGAAGGGTTAAAATACAAACTTTGCGGCATGCAGCTGCCTCCTCCCTCTTAGGGTATGTTCACACGGCAGCGCCGATTATGTCTGAAATTACGCAGCTGTTTTCAGGCGAAAACAGCTCCTGAATTTCAGACATTTTGACAAGTGCACTCGTTTTTCGCGTTTTTTACGTACGTAATTGGAGCTGGTTTTCATTGGAGACAATGAAAAACGGCTCCAATTACGTCCCAAGAAGTGACATGCACTTCTTTGAGGCGGGCATCTTTTTACGCGCCGTCTTTTGACAGCGGCGCGTAAAAAAAAAGGTTTGGAGCCGTTTTTTCGTCCGTAATTCGAGGCGTCAAACGCCTGAATTATGTCCGTAAATAAGGCGTGTGAACATACCCTTAGAGCATTTTCACGTTTAATCTTCACCATGTTTTTTGTTGTTCTTTGGTAATATTTACAGGAAAATATATTCATATTATTTATAAATTATTTTATATATATATATATATATATATATATATATATATATATATATATATATATATATTTATAGAACGCTAAAAATGTCACATGAGAACATTAAACTTGTGGCTTTAGAAAGTAAAAGTAGCTGACATATAAGGCTAGGTTCAAACATCGTGAATTTGTTGCGGATCTCACCCTTCACATTGCAAAGGGTAAAATCTGCATTAAAAATACGTGAGGAATCTACAAGGGCTTATTTAGACGAACGTGATATACGTCCATGCAACGCGCGTGATTTTCACGCACCTCGCACGGACCTATGTTAGTCTATGGGGCCATGCAGACTGTCCGTGAGTTTCATGCAGCGTATGTCCGCTGCGTAAAACTAACGACATGTCCGATATTTGTGCGTTGTTCGCGCATCACGCACCCATTGAAGTCAATGGGTGCGTGAAAATCACGTGCAGCACACGGAAGCACTTCCGTGTGACGCGCGTGATTCGCGCAAGAGCAGTAAAAATTATGAATGAAAACAGAAAAGCACCACGTGCTTTTCTGTTTACAAACATACAAACAGAGTGTCATAATGATGGCGGCTGCGCGAAAATCACAAAGCCACGCATCATACGCAGCTGACACACGGAGCTGTTAAGTACCTTTTGCGAACGCAAAACGCCGCATTTTTTGCGCCCACAAAACGCACACGCTCGTGTAAATCCGGCCTCAGGGTATATTCACACGCAGCAAATTTGTTGCAGAAATTTCGGCGACTGTGTCAATCATCTGATTGGTGCTTTCAGAAATACATGCATATGCTGAAAAGAAAACCCCATTCACATGTATGGAATGGTTTTTCAGTCACAGAAATATTTGCAATTTATCTGCAGTGTGAATATACACTAGGGACCCCTGTGACTATTGCCTTAAGGCCCACATGAACCTTAAATCAGCCCTGAGATACAGTATACAGATCTAAACATATATTATTTGCATATAAATATGCACAGAAGGTACATACGAGAATAATAGGTTTCAACAATGCCATTTCAAAAAAGAGGAGGACGATTCTTCAGACTGTCTGCGACTCATCAATGGAAATGACTAATCATCATCATCAGCTAGAAAAAGACATTGCAAATATTCCTGATGCCAGTATCTTCACGAGTGTCTGAGCTCATGATAACCCAGCAGTAATAGCATTTCCACACTGGTCTGAAAGGCTTGATCTCTATTATTTATTTTACAAAAGCACACTTCTTGTACAAGACTCTGTACTGTTAATAAGAAGAAAGGCAGATGGGTATCTCACATTTTCTATAAATGTTGTAGATTGCGTCTTTGAATCCTATGTAAGACGTTGTTAAAATAAACAGAACCATTGATTTAGCAAACTGAATGGTAGGCCACACATACTTATATACACCGAAGGGCATAGTAAGGGTACTTTATAAAAAATCTTAAAGAAATAGGTGGTGTTACATATAGCGATCAAACAGACTTCATGTATCTTAAGCAGCTGATAGTAATAGTAAGGCTGGATTCACACGAGCATGTTACGTCCGTAATGGACGGAACGTATTTCGGCCGCAAGTCCCGGGCCGAACACACTGCAGGGAGCCGGGCTCCTAGCATCATAGTTATGTACGACGCTAGGAGTCCCTGCCTCGCTGCAGGACAATTGTCCCGTACTGTAATCATGTTTTCAGTATGGGACAGTAGTTCCACGGAGAGGCAGGGACTCCTAGCATCGTACATAACTATGATGCTAGGAGCCCGGCTGTAATGACGGGGGTGGGGAGACAGACAAGTGAGCCCTAATCTACCCACCACTCAGTCCCTGCCTACTTGCTACGACCCGCCATAGGCGACGGGGTACAACTGGGCGACGGTCCATACGCTCAATAAGTGCACGGCAGACAAACAGACAAGGGTACACAGAGCTAGGGGGAGAAAGGGGCAGTTGCCCACGGCAACACCGTGAGCAACAAGAGAAGTGAACAAGCCGAGTCAAACCAGGAGAGTACGAGGTGCCAAACTCAGAGCAGAAGAGTAGTAAATAAGCCGAGTCAAACCAGGAGTGTACGAGGTACCAAACGCAGAGCAGGAGAGTAGTCAGCAAGCCGGGGTCAATATGAAGCAAGGACAATGGTACAAGAAGCTGCAGCAGGGCCAGGAAACCAAACGAGAAGAATCACAAGCAAAGGAGGAACAGGAAAGTCAGGTATAAATAGACAGAGGGCGGGAGCTAGCTCCGTCTGGCCAGGCTGTGATAGGTTCTCCCACTCCTAAGCCTGCCACCCTGAGTGGTGGAAGATGGAGTCAGTCTCACAGACATAGAAGCAGGTGCAGACTGATTATCTATGGGCGTTAACCCCGAAGCTGTGCCTGGCAGATCCTTTACACCGGCTCCCTGCAGTGTGTTCGGTCCGGCACTTGCGGCCGAAATACGTTCCGTCCATTACGGACGTAATGTGCTAGTGTGAATCCAGCCTAATGGTAACAGGGAAACGGACACAGACAGCACAGACCCGTGCAAGAACAGTATATGGGCAACTTTTACTTCAAGGGCGAAAAAAACGCACCATTTCCTGCGTTTTTTACTGCAGAAAATTGTGCAAATTTTGCTGTGTTTTTCTCAATGCTGGGAGATGGTGACATCTCCTCTGAAAAATGCAACAATTCAGTCCACTCTCCGCAGCAGGAATTGACATGCTGCGGTCCAAATAATACTCACCGCAGGTCAAATTCTGGTCGTCAATTTTACGCAGCATGTGGATGAGATTTGTTAAATCTCACCCACTTTGCTGCTACTGTATTTTGCTGTGTATTTTACGTCCGCAATTCTGGACGGAAAATACGAAGCAATTCCGCTACGTGTTGACAAGCCGATGCCGCCGGGCTCCTCTCAGTAACGAGTAAGTTATTTTGATAACTATAGCCTGAACCGCCGGATTTGAGCTAGGTGGATTGCGAGCGCTAAGCCCCAGTTGTATATAAAGAGGTGGTTTAGTGCCTCCAAACATAGTGACTGGTTCCCTTTAGGGTGGTAGTGCCACCCGCCCCCCCCCCAACTACGGTAGTTTTGCCACAGACAGCAATGCCATGCTATTCTACATTTTGTGCCACCTGATTAAAAATGTGAAATTGTCTTTTCTCACAATCATGTTTTACCCATAAGTCTTTACATTTAAAGTGTAAATTCACCACTTAAATGCTGTAGAAAGCAAGAAAATCCAAGTTCCCAGCAAGTTTTCTATCATTCTGCCACTCTATAGACATTAACCAAATCTATTCTTAGTCTACTCAGACTAGTTTCACATAAGCGTATTTTGTCCATATTGCAGAGCCACTGTTAATTTATAGGTCTTTTTATCTGAAACATGCGCTACTTTTACCTCTTTCGCGGGAAGACGACAGAGTGGGCCTATGGAAGGTGTTCAATACATGTATGCATCCATATATTATCAGTATTGCATCCACATTTCATCCATAAGAGCCTGTCATATGTGCTCGATGTTCTTCCCAGATAAGACAGCACTTCAGTAGTACCGATCCATAATATGAATGCAACTCTTATGACATATGGATGCTATATTATCTGTAATGACAGATTACGGATCCATAGTCTGCATATGGAGAAATACTCATTAGTAATAATCTAGCCTTATTTTATATACAGTATGTATCTAAATGATCACGTGGGTCTAGATATATAGAATAAGAATACCATTACTTGTATGAAGCCTTATCGATTGTGCTTGGTCCTTTATGCCCTTCTGATGCCCGGTGATAGGACTTTGCCTTTGTGCGTATATTAAAGTCATCTTTTACAAATACATGATTCTGGTGATGGTACATAATTCGATCTCAATGGAAGATGACGTTTATCACGTTCTTGAGAAATTTAAAGATTTGCCTTTTCGTGATTATATTCACTTCTTAGATTGAAAAACTTAAAAAGAGATGCCATAAATAACTTAACCATTACAGCCTCTATGATAATATCTACTTTTGTACAAGCAGAAGAAATATTGCTTATTACACCTATGGCAATAGTTGTGCCATTAATTGCTACCAACAAGGCCGAGGTTAATAGTAAGTGGAAGTAGTTAATTACCAGTATACCTCCTATACATAAATGACTGCCAATTGTACGGGTGATTGCTCTGTGCCTATTTACCAGCAGAAATTCATGAAAATAATCTACTTCTACCATATGTATTTTGTCAGCATCGGCCAACCGACTGACAGCTGGCATCCTTATCTCATACTAGTGATTACCCGCACCCCTTTACAATGGCTCTGGCTTCCTCTGTTCAGCTGGCTTTGTCTTTATTTGGGTGGAATTTCATTGTAGACTGCCGGGAACTAATTAGATCATTGAATAACGTTGATTTTAGTTGAAAAAAGGTTATGTGCATAATAAACAAGCATTTTATTTTAATTAACCCTTTCTCCTCTATAATTCTATAATGTATTTCTTGTTCGCACTGCCATGACTTGTGTATTATAAATAGTTATTATTATTATGATATTATGTGCACATTATGTGAGTTTATATTCCAGCACAGTGCTGCAAATCCAGCCTTACTTGACAGTATTTTTGCAAAACATTTAGATGCATACTGTAAATACGGTTACGGGTTTTTATTTGCACCTTCAGTGATCCCTCATTTGCATCTAGTATAACAGAATTGTACAGTTCGCAGGACT
Organism: Rhinoderma darwinii; assembly: GCF_050947455.1. Classification (NCBI taxonomy): domain Eukaryota; kingdom Metazoa; phylum Chordata; class Amphibia; order Anura; family Rhinodermatidae; genus Rhinoderma; species Rhinoderma darwinii. The sequence continues at coordinate 552,330,256 of NC_134687.1, forward strand.
GCCATCTGGACCCTAATCATTTTGTTATGCCAAGTTTCAAAGCCTGGTCTGTTCTCATGGATATTCAATGACAGGTGGCATCCATGCCAGCCCATAACTCAACTGTCCCCTCTATCATCACAACAGAGTCTTAAAATAGAAGCACAGGTAAAATGTCTCTGTTCGTAATATTCATTCCTTGTCTGACAATAAATAAAACAGAAGAGCAGCACCATTTTCATCTGAAAAAATAAAAAAATAATTTACGGTACTTAATTATAGTTGACTGGTTGGATTACTTAAAGGGGTATTCTGGTTACACATTACCCCCTATCCATAGGGTAAGGGGTAACTTACTGATAGGTGGGTGTCTGACATCTCGGACCCCCACCGTTTACGAGAACGGAGAGCCCGAAATTGCCCGATGCCCAAGTTTGAACCAAGCGGCAGGTCGCTCATGCACATGAGCAACCTGACGCTCGGTTCAAACTTGGGATTCAGGCAACTTCGGGCTCTCCATTCCCATAAACGGTGGGGGTCCGAGCTGTCGGACACCCACCAATCAGCAAGTTACCCCTTACCCTACAGATTGGGGGTAACTTGTAACCGGAATACCCCTTTAACTGATGATGCAGTAGTAACAGTGGTAATTCTCCAAATTAAGATAAATACAGTTGTACCTAAAGCTCTGTGCACAAATGCAGATATCACAGCGGTGTCAAATTAGAAACTCAGCTTTGCTACATCCAGCTCTAATCTACATCCCAAAAACTCAACTCTGCTACATCTGAAAAAACACAGCTTTAATACATCTGCACATTAGTAATAAGAAATGTAAAGCTGTAGTAGCAACAGGTAGGAATTCAAGCCCTGTGGAGGACCTCGGACAAAACGTGGAAGTAAGGGAGAAAAGCTGAGGAAAAAATGAAATGTCTACAGCAGGGGCGTAGCTAAAGGCTCATGGGCCCCGATGCAAAAGTTCTTATTGGGCCCCCCCCCGCAAACTCCTCATGGCCGACGGTCCGCAGTTTTCAGCTGCATCGCTGGGTCTCCTAAGTGACCCAAAAATGCAGCACTAGCAGCCGGGGGCGTCACTAAGATTACTGTGTGCTGGACCCTGTATCTAAACCTACAGTGTGGTAGGCTTATATACAGGGCCCAGCAGACAGGATCACGCATGGTCCATGTATCTAAGCCTACCATGTGATTGGCTTAGATACAGGGCCCATCAGACAGGATCACGCATGGGCCATGTATCTAAGCCTACCATGTGATTGGCTTAGATACAGGGCCCAGCAGACAGGATCACACAATCTGTGATCCTGTCTCATGGGCCCCCTAAGCCTGCTACATCGTAGGCTTAGGGGAGGTCCAGTCCCTAAACATTGATGGCATATCCACAGGATAGGCCATCAATAGCTGATGTGTCGGGGTCCGTCTCCCGGGGACCCGCAAATCAGCTGTTTTGAAGGGGCCACAGCACTCGTACGAGAGCTGCTTCCCCTTCATTTCACTACTCGCTCACACTGTGAATCGCCGACACCGATTCACAGTGTAACCGGAATGAAGTGACCGGAATGAAGGGGAGGCAGCTTTTCGTACGCTGCGGCCCCTTCAAAACAGCTGATTGGTGGGTCCCGGGAGTCGGACCCCGCCAGTCAGGGCTAATCTTACCTTCCTCTTCAGCCGCGGCAGTAGTTCTGTCGTCTCGATGCTGTGCGCGGCGCATAGCGCTGTGACGTCATGCGCTGCGCACAGCGCTTGACGTCAGGACCTTCGCTGCGATCCGGAAACAGGAAGGTAAGTACAGTCTGTTACTATAGTAACAGGGGCCCGCGGCCTGAGTTACTATAGTAACTTTTTATTGATGTGGTGCGGGGGGCTGTGGGCCCCCCTGGCTTCGGGGCCCGGTCGCAATTGCGACCGCTGCGACCCCTATAGCTACGCCAGTGGTCTACAGCTACAATACAATAAAATATCTTTTTTTCAACAAAAAAAAAGCAAGACAATCATTACAATAGTCTTAAAAAAACCTCAATCAAAAAGTGAGCCAGTAAGAGTAGTGTGTTTGGTGCAACTTTACAATACTTTTTATTAAAAATGAGTTTTACTTTTGTTTTATCTATACAGTGCAGCTGTATCTAGTGCTATTCAATAAATCCTTCAGTCCCGCGTATCTGACGGGTTAAGCATACCTTTCAACCGTCTCGGATCCGCGGGACAGTCCAGTTTTTTCACTGGGGTCCCGCCATCCCGGGCGGACTTCAAAATGTCCCGCTGGGCGCTGCAGCTGTATCAAAACAGCTGATCTCTGCTGACAGGTGCCCTGCATGCCAGACGACTGCAGCAGCGATCAGAAGAAGGCAGGAGTCTTGCGGCGGTGTTCTCACTGGGATCGATGCCAGTACGGGACTGGACCAGTCCAGTCACCTGACCTGTCATCTGACTTAACCGGTCAGAGTACAGGTCAGGTGACTGGACTGGTCCACTCCCAGGCCGGCATCGACACCAGTGAGAACGCCGCTGCAAGACTCCTGCCTTCTTCTGACGGTGAGTGACGTCAAAGCAGAGTGGAGAGTGGCAGCAGTAGGCTACCTCTACCGCTCTCCACTCTGGCAGCATTGTGTCACAAAGTATAAGGGGGTTGTGTTGCGCTACCTACAGGGGGGCTGTGTGTGGAGCTATGTACAGGGGGGCTGTGTGTGGAGCTATGTACAGGGGGGCTGTGTGTGGCGCTATCTACAGGGGGACTGTGTGTGGCGCTATCTACAGGGGGGCTGTGTGTGGAGCTATCTACAGGGGGGGCTGTGTGTGGAGCTATCTACAGGGGAGCTGTGTGTGGAGCTATCTACAGGGGGCTGTGTGTGGCGCTATGTACAGGGGGGCTGTGTGTGGAGCAATCTACAGGGGGGCTGGGTGTGGGGCTACCTACAGGGGGGCCGTCTGGAGCTATCTACAGGGGGGCTGTATCTGGAGCTATCTACAGGGGGGCTGTGTCTGGCGCTATGTACAGCGGGGCTCTGCGTGGAGCAATCTACAGGGGGGCTCTGGTGGATGATTTTTCCATTGAACGGTAGCAGAGTTACACAACTGGAAAAAAAATCCCCATCATGTAACTCTGCTACTTGTCAATTGAAAAGTCATCAACCACAGGGTCTCCCTCTTGACTTTCATTGTTCTCAGCTTTTTGGTTTGTCCTGCAGTTGCTCCCGTGATGAGCAAATGTTATACCCAAGATAGGAAAAGTAACATAAAGACGACATAACCGGATCCATAATATCTGTGATATCCAGACAGTCTAGAGAACCGCAGTGAGAATGTGCGCTTGTTATTTGCAGAAGGCTCTGGCCGTGATTTGATGTGTATATGCGGGATATTGGGCGTGGTTAGGGGCGTGACTTAAAAATGTCCCTCTTTTCTGAATTAAAAAGTTGGGAGGTATGGGTTAAGAGACAGCGGCTCCGGCATTTCTCTGACACGCAGGATCCACCTGTAATCTATCACATCTAAGTTATGAACTTAGATGTGATCGGTAACAGCTCGATCCTGCGTGTCAGAGACACGCAGAAGCTGCTGTCACTTAACCCGTCAGGTCCGCGAGATGGGCGTATTCAGTGAATAGCACTACATACAGCTGCACTGTATAGATAAAACAGAGATAATACACAGCTGTATCTAAAAAAGGAAAACAATTTTTAAAAAAAAGTATTTGTAAAGTAACACCAAACACACTGATACACCTTTTTACTAAAAAACAAAACAAAAAAATTTGCCTTTCATAAGTTTCCATAGCCTTTAATGCTTCAGCATACCAAAACATTTTGGACAATTGTAGCTTCCAACTTTGTGGAAACAGTTTGCGTTTCGGACATTTTCTGTTCCAGCATGACGGTGCCCCAGTACACAAAGCAAGGTCCATAAAGACATGGTTGGATGAGTTTGGTGTGGAAGAACTTGACTGGCCCGCACAGAGCCCTTACCTTAACAGCATCTATACACCTTTGGGGAGAATAGAACGGAGATTGCGAACCAGTCCCTTTCGTCCAACATCAGTGTCACTCCAAAGTCTTGTAGAAAGCCTTCCCAGAAAAATGGTAGATGCTTTAGCTGCAAAGGAAGGGGGGGGGGGGACCAGCTCCAAATTAATGTCTGAATTTACAATGGAATATCATAAATGCTTCTGTAGGTGTAATGTGTAGGTGTCCAGATAGTGTATCTGGTCTGCCGTTTCATTTATTTACGCTGATGTCTTGTCTTTGTTTAATAAAGGTTTTACCGAGAACGTACTGGACTGCTGGCATAGCTATAGTACGTGCAGAGGTAGAACCTGGGCTCTGGTAGTTGAGGGGGCTCAAGGGCTCTTTTGCCACAAATGGTATTAAGTGGGGCTCTATTACAGATTTTGCATTTGGGCCCAGGAACTTAAAGTTACGCCTCTAATCACCAGTATTAACAAAGATGGAGGGCAGGCAATGGGATTTTTAAGTTGTGCTACTCCATGGTCACTGCAGTCATATACCTCCAAAGTCTTATGGCCTGGTTCACACATCATGTAACTAATACGCTGTTAAACCAGCCTGGAAATCCACACCAAAATTCACAAGGAAATCCAAATGTTTTATGCGTGAATTTTGCTTTGGATTTTGTTGCAGGTATAGTTGCATTTCAATGGATGAAATCCACAGCAGAAATCATCAGCAGCTTTGACAATCTGCAAAATCTAGAATCCGCGGTGGAATTTTTACACTGTAAATAAATATGGTTTGTTAAATCCCTTTCACTTACATTTTACTAAACTTTATTGCAGAATTTTGTTGCGGATGCTGCAATCAAAATTCCAAAACAAATATGTGGCATTTGAACCCGGCCTAAAACTGCCTTCACTCATGCAGATTGTGATGCACTTTTAGTACAAAGTACTAAGGAAGAATTTATACTTCTCTTCTCTTTTGTATCCGCTCCTGTTTGAGGCAAATAAAAAAAAAATGCAACAAAATCTGTATGTTTGAAAGCAGCCTTAGTCCAGGATCACAAGTATAATTTTGATGGCGTTTTTGGTGCAGTTTTGGCTCAAGAGCGGACACGAGAAATGGGACGCATCAGTCTTTTTTGTTATACCTTTCCTTCCTTTTGGGTCCACTTCTGGCTTTGGCTCAAAAAAATTAAGGCTGGGTTCACACGACCTATTTTCAGGCGTAAACGAGGCGTATTATGCCTCGATTTACGCCTGAAAATAGGGCTACAATACGTTGGCAAACATCTGCCCATTCATTTGAATGGGTTTGCCGACGTACTGTGCAGACGACCTGTAATTTACGCGTCGTCGTTTGACAGCTGTCAAACGACGACGCGTAAATTGATTGCCTCGGCAAAGAAGTGCAGGGCACTTCTTTGCAACGTAATTTGAGCCGTTCTTCATTGAACTCAATGAAGAGCAGCTCAAGATTTACGAGCGTCACAGACGCCTCGCATAATACGAGGAGGAGCTTTTACGGCTGAAACGAGGCAGCTGTTTTCTCCTGAAAACAGTCTGTCATTTCAGCCGTAAAAGCCTCTCACCGTGTGCACATACCCTAAAGCTGAAAACTGTACCGAAAACTGCATCAAAATTGTGTGTGTGAAACTGACAGTATTTAGCAGTTTCTTGGCAGCAAACTACCTGCCATATGTCACTACCTTTAGGTAAAGCTCACCTGCTATTTATTTTCTCCAGCGTTGGATGCTTCCTAGTTCTGCTTCAATAGAGCAAGATCACTAACAGCATCTTTATTTACTAAGAGTCTTAATTAGTTTGTCTTATCAGTGGTTCAGTCTGCGTCTCTGCCCTTTCCCCATGCTTTGCACTGCTGTTCATATTGGCTGCTGTGTGTATACACAAGCTTATTGACAATTCAGTGCTTGAAGAGTTGATTTCTATTTTGGCAAGTACAGAATTATTATTACCTTTAAATACTAACCCACCAATGAGAAAATAAAAATAATTGGCATACATACACTGAGAATCCATAAGGGTGATCCTGGTTTGCTAGTCCCATCTTCTAGTGCAAGCCTCCCACCAAAGGTCAGTTTAACAAACTCCTGATATTTAGATACATTTTAATGGTATAAGAAAATGTACTGTATAATTGTGTTTCCTGAAATACAGAATATTTTTAATGGACTCTATATATAATGGTGGATCAACGAGAAGTGGTATGCTTGTATAATTAGGATGTATACATTATGGTGTGTGTACTTTTTGTGTATATATTAATTTCGTAAAGGGATTGTCTAACTTTGAACATCACTTTCTTAGTTAATTTCTTGACGTATTAAGCTGTTGCAGAATCTCCCAAGACATCAAGACTTCTCTTAGCTGAATTGAATTTTCCAAAGTTCATTGCTACGGTCAGGAAGGAGAAACAAGACCCCCATTTAATAAGAGTCGCAAGATGGAACTTCAGGTTTGGGTCAACCTTAACCCCTTAACGGCATGGTGAATTTTTGTTTTTTCATTTTTGTTTTTTCCTCACCGCCTTTCAAAAGCCATAACTTTTTTATTTTTTTGTTGACATAGCTGTATGAGGGCTTGTTTTTTACGGGACAAGTTGTCGTTTTTCATGGCAAAATTATAAAAAAAATCTATTTGTTAAAAAAACAACTGTTTTGCGTCACCATATTCTGAGACCCATAACTTCTTTATTTTTCTGTTGATGGAGCGATATAAGGGCTTGTTTTATTGTGGGGTGAAATGTCGTTTTTATTGGTACCATTTTGGAGTACATGTGACGTTTTGATCACTTTTTATTCCATTTTTACGGGGAGCTGAGGTGACCAAAAATAACTGTAATTTGGGTGTTTTATTGGGTCTTATTTTTTTTTACGGCGTTCACCTAGCGGGTTAAATATCATTATATTGTAATAGTTCTGACTTTTACGGACATGGCGATACCAGTTATGTTAACCTTTTTTTTTAAACATTACTTTAGGGGAAAAATGGGAAAAGGGGGATCTTTTAATTTTTTATATTATTTTTAGAACATTAAAAAAACTAACTTAATTTAACAATTTTTTACTCGTCCCCCTAGGGGACTTGAAACAGTGATCGTTGGAATGCTTGCATGATATACTGCAATACTAATGTTTTTTTTTTCGTGTTTCTTACAGTCGTCCATGGCTTTATAGGAGTACAAAGATAGCAGACCAGGGGGCCTTTATTAGGCCCACAGGCTGCCATGACGACCATTGGTACCCTGCGATCGCGGCACAGGGGGAGCCGATGGCACATTGGAGTGAGCTGCTTTCTCATTCTAACGCTTTAGATGCGGCAATTGACCACGGCATCTAAGGGGTTAAATGGACAGAATCAAGGTGATCTTTGATTCTGCATGCTGCAATGAGGTGTGGGCTGTAGTACACAACAATCTGCTAAGTATGGAGCAAGCTCAGCCAGTGAGCCCGCTCTATACTTCCCCTTAATGGTTGCCACGTACATGTACGTGGCATTTCGTTAAGGGGTTAAAAGTTATTTGTCAAAAGTAGAGAGAGAAAAGGAGAAATGAGATGAAGATGACTCTTGGAACAGATGAATGGAAGCTGTCCTATCATAATTGCTGTGTTCTCCTGCTTTTTGCCATGCTGTGCCTGCTATCCAGCGCCATGCCTTTTTCTTTATCTATCTCCGAGAGAACAACAGCGGTGAGGTAAAGGGGAAACAGCAGCGATAAGATAGAGGAAGAACAGCAGCGGTGAGATGAAGGAGGAACAGCAGCGGTGAGGTAGGAGGAGGAACAGCATCAGTGAAGTAGGAGGAGGAACAGGAGCGGTGAGGTAGAGGAGGAACACTAGTGTTGAGGTAGAAGAGGAACAGCAGCGGTGAGATGGAGGAGGAACAGCAGCGGTGAGATAGAGGAGAGTTGAGTGTGCAAAAACTATGAGGTACAGTTCGTACGAGGTAAATTTTGTACCATAAAAATACATTTAGTCACAAAATAGAATTTAATGTCACAAAACATACATCTGTGTTCAAAAATGCTATGTGACAATGTGCTAATTTGTGTCACCAAATGTCATTTTGCATTATATAATATTGTTATGTGTTTCAAAATTGTATTCTATGTAACGTCCATCTAGTTCACAGAATTGTATATGATGTCATAAAAGAACATTCTGCATGTGCACAAGTGGTGGACCTTAGGAAACGTTTTCAGGAGAGGGGGTATAGCAAGAGCTGTATCCAGCGGGCCTAAACTAGATCTAAGAAATGCTACAGACTGTCACTGTGTGGGGTGTGGACCCACTGGGCCGTACCGCGTAGCGGGATAGCAGCTTGCCAAACAGGAATAATGCAATGTCTATAGTTCTGAGAGGGTACATGAGGCAATGTAGACAGTAGCGGTGGATTCAGGCTGAGACAGGTGCCAGAACGAGCTTGATCTCTGAGGAGAGAGGAGTGTTTTGGGTGTGGTGCACTGTGCTTGGAGCAACTACCAGTCCCAGGGACTCTGCCTTTTTCACCTGCCCAGGTTTATTACACCTGCCTGGGCTAGCAGAGTGGGGGGTGGAGGGACATCCCAGCCGGCTGGGAAAGTGGAGCCAGCCCTGGGGGAGAGAAGGACATCTCGAGGCAGTAACAGCGTGACCTCGTCCTCTCCCAGAGATGGGGCATCGCAGCATGCCGTGAGGAGAGGAGGAGAAGGACAACTGGGAATGGATCAACAAGGCTGCAGGGACCCGTCCGAGTGGGGGTCAATGAGGCCAGGAGTAGACGCCACCACGTTTGGCTCCCGCCTGGTGGCCCACATGGAGGAGTATAAAGACCTGGGGAGGTCCCTGCAGCGAATCCACGGTGACCTGACCGTGGCCCGGCAGAGGGTGGCCAAGTCATCGGGCAACAAGCGGGTGAAATTTGCTGCACAGGTCCATGCCCTGCTAAGGGAAGTGAAGGAGGTGGAGGAGCGGAGGGGAACGATAATGACCGGAGGGGGAGTCTTCGCCGAAAAACTGAAAAACGAAGACAGATTCCAGGCAATGGCTGACGCAAGCCAGAGAGGGGGGAAGCAGCAAGAGGAGGCAGCTGAGACCAGCATGTAGACCAGCATGGAGATCGTCGTGGGAGAAACCCCTGACATGCCGGTGCCGTTCCCTGACAGTGAGTCAGTCTCTGGGGCACCGCGTGAGTCAGGGGAGCTCACGGTGAGGGAGGAGATCTCTCCCAACATGGCGCGCCTGCCAGAGTCCAGTTCCGGGTCGGAGGGAGAGCATCCCCCCGGGATACTAACACAGATCCAGGATCAGGAGTCCCCCGTGTCTTTGGAGAGTTTCAGCTTTGGCTCGGATCTGCCCCCAGAGGAGGAAGCACGGAGTGCAGCAGCAGAGAAGCGCAGAAGGAAGAAGCTGAGACAGAAGCAGAGGGAGGAGAGACGGCTAAAACAAGAGGTGAGGCTCGTATATGTTCATGGGTCTCCCCTGCACTCCGGGTCAGAAGAGATTCTGGTCCAGAGTGCAGGTCCCGCAAGCCCCCCAGCCCCGGCATCTGCAGTGGAGTCGGGGCGGGAAAGCGGGAATATTGAAACGAGGACGGGCAAAATGGCGCCGGACGCTGCTTACTGTGAAGTGGGCGCCGCAGGCAGCTGGAGCGCAGCAGGGGGCGTGGTCCCAGACCCGGCTGACGGCGAGCCCCGGAGACCGGTGAGCGGTGTGAGCCGTGCATCGGAGGAGGGGACGGACCGGAAGTCGGCTGCAGCGTGGTCCCGTGGGTCGGGTGCCTGTAATGTGGCCGGTCCTGTCACATCGGGACCGGCCAGCGTGATAGGTCTGCAGGCACCCGATGCCTCAGATAAGGGCGGAGTCAGAGCCTCTGTGAGGGGCGGAGCCAGCCACTCCGGAGCGGAGGAGGGGAGTAGCCTGGCAAGAATAAGCGCAGAACAGCCGCTGCAAAGCAGCCCTGAAAAAGGAAAAATCGCTGATAAAGTTAATGAAGAAAGTAAAAGTAAAAAAAAAGATATGGAAAAAAATGTTTCTGCAGATAAAAGAGTGTATTTTCCTGCCCTGGCAAGTGATATGGACACCGATGACGTGGAGGGTCGCGTAAAGGTGCCGCTTATGTCAGCTGGTGGCCCCTCCATAGCTGCACCTGATGATGCAGAGGTGGGGGTTGGGGTCAGGGCAGGAAAGGTAACAGAAAAGCAAAAAAATAAAGAACCTGGCTTGGCCAAGAGAATGGTAGGATCGAGGGTGAATGTATCAGCCGGTGATGTGGGGGGGCCTGGTGTTCCTCTTCCCAGTGCCCCAAGCAGGACTTATGCTGGGGTAGTGGGGGGAGGACCACCAGCCCACCCATCCTCGTCCTTTGGCCCTGGGGAAGGTCACTTGCAACAGCGCCTCCTGCAGGCCTTAAGGGAGGGGAAGCAGTCCCTAACTGTAGGGGGTGTGCAGAGGGACCTATCTTTCTGGATAGATAGGTACGGGTTGGAGGCCTTCCGAGAGAAAAGAGGGGATCAGTGGTCACTCCCGACAAACGCGCAGGCTGTGGTCAGGAGGAATGTGGTCCGTCTCCGGTGGCGCGGCAATGAGATCTGTCCCCCCAGAAAGATGGTGGTGTAGCTGTTGCTGGGGATGGGCTTCAGGGCACGTGACATCTTTGCCCTGATACATCCTCATGGCTCAGCTGAGTTTGACATCAGCTTTGTTCAACCGGGAGGCCTGGAGGTCTTCTGGGGGAATTATGAGCTGGTGAAGGACGAGCCCGGCTGGCGGGATTTTGCTGCACAAGCAATATCCCGCCAGAATGGTCTCAAGAAGGTGACCATTCTCACCCGTAACGAGTCACTTTCTTGTGTTGACATCATGACCTGGTTAAGTCGGTTTGGAGAGGTAGCGGAGATGCCCAGGAAAAATCTGGATGAGTTTGGCATCTGGTCGGGGGCCTGGACGTTTATGGTGAAACTTAAGCATCTGGGGCAAACTGTGTCCCACATTCCATCCTCTGCTTTCCTTGGGAGGGATCGCATCCTGGTCTTCTACCAGGGACAGCTGAGGCTGTGTCACCCGTGTGGCGACCCCTCGCACTTGAGCGCGGCCTGCACGGTGCAGAAATGCGCTCATTGTGGGGGGGGGGTAGGTCATCTAGCTACATCGTGTGGCCAGATTAGGTGTCATCTGTGTGGTGACTTAGGTCACCCATTCAGTAGGTGGTCTCGCTCCGTGGTCAATGCTGTCTCCAAGCCTGCAGGAGAAGAGAGTGGGGTGGCTCCTGTGGGTGAGGAGGCATGCAGATATGGCGGGGCAAAAGGGCAAGTGAAGACATCAAGGAAAGGGCTCCAGCCTTCCTACCATCGAAGGCTGGAGAAGAGGCAAAAGGAGAGGGAGCTGAGGGAAGCCCAGGTAACTGGGGGGACCTCTGGCCTGAACCCGGAGCCTGCCCTGGAGACGGATGCCCTTGGGGACGCTGAACTGGATGAGGAGGTCAGGAGGATCCAGAGGGAGCAAGCGGCTGAGGACTCTCAATCCTCCCAATATGAAAGTGTTGGTGAGGAAGAGAGGGTACAGCCAAAAAAAACATCTGGGACACAGGATAAGATCTTGAGGGGGCCAAAGTCATCTGGCCAAGCCCCGGCCACGAAAGGAAAAATCTGCACCCCTCTGGTGCTCTCCCCCAACCGCTACCAAGCCCTCATGGATCTTCCAGCTCCTCAGCAAAGTTAGGATGAGGGTGAGGTAGGGGTCTCCGGGGGTGCTGGGCTCCTTCCCCCGAGAGGTACAAAGGCCTCTGGGGCAGGGGTCAACCTGGGACAAGGGGACGAGGATGGGAGTGTGAGTGAGGGGGGGGAGGTCCGCCAGGAGGAGATGGACTCCACTACCTCCAAAAAAAGAACTAAAGAGAAAGGGTCTGGAGGGTCCTCTTCAGATCACGACAGGGGAGGGAAGAAGAAAGCCGTCTAATTTTATCATCTAGGATGGCGGTACCCGCACCGTTGACACTGGCTTCCATTAATGTTGCCAGCATTAAGTCAGATATGGCTAAATTTGCAGCCTTTGATTTTCTCAGCCGACTTGAAGCTGACGTTTTGTTTTTGCAAGAGAGCAGACTGTCACTTTTGGCAGATGTCGTAAAAGCCAGGAGGGATTGGCGACGTGGACCCTCCTACTGGTCTCTTGCGGCTGAGCCATATAGCGGTGTGGCGGTTCTTTTCACTGCATCGGTAAAATGCCGACGGATGATAGAATTAGAAATGGGGAGGTGCCTGATTTTAGATGTTCTCATGAAGGGACAAGAATTAAGGCTAATTAACATCTATGGTCCCCAAACAAAGTGGGACCGAAAAAGTCTCTTTATGAGGATTAAGCCTTTCCTTTTTTCCAGTCGGCAGGTCATCTTTGGAGGGGATTTTAACACTGTCGTTAGACCCCGTGATAGAGGAGGTTCCAAAGATAGACTGGGCTATGATAGCGTGGCCTTAAATAGCATAGCTAGCGAGGCTCGCCTGGTGGATGTCCACATTAGGCATACCCCAGGTCACCCCGGGTTCACATATCAAAGAGGTAGGTGTAGGTCTAGGATAGACAGGTTTTTTTTGAAGGAGGAAGCCATCTCTTCACCAGTGTCCGTTGTTGAGGTGGAATTCTCCGACCACTGTATGATTTTGTTTTCTCTGGACATTGCAGAATCCCTCCGGATGGGACGAGGTATATGGAGGCTGAATTCCACTCTCCCTGAAGAAGCAGAGATAAGACAGGCCTTTGAGGATTTTCTTCAGGACCAGGTACCTTTGTTGGATCTAGGTAGCACTAAGTCAGAGTGGTGGGAGTTGTTCAAATATCGGGTGGCAGGATTTTTCCGCCGGCTTTCAGGCCTCAGGTCCATGAGCAGGTATCGCCTGCATCAGGAGCTGTATCGGGAACTGAGAAGGAAACTCGAACATCTGGTCTCGGCCGGAGGTAGCCAGGTGGAGATCTCCGGGGTGAAAGCGTTACATAGTTACATAGTTAGTACGGCTGAAAAAAGACACATGTCCATCAAGTTCAACCAAGGGACGGGAAAAGGGAAGGAAAAATTTCTACACATAGAAGTTAATACTTTTTTGTTCTAGGAAATTATCTAACCCTTTTTTAAAGCCATCTACTGTCCCTGCTGTGACCAGCTCCTGCGGTAGGCTATTCCATAGATTCAAAGTTCTCACGGTAAAGAAGGTTTGTCGCCTCTGCAGGTTGAACCTTTTTTTCTCCAGATGGAGGGAGTGCCCCCTTGTTTTTTGAGGGGGTTTTACAAGGAACGGGATTTCACCGTATTTTTTGTATGTGCCATTAATATATTTATATAAGTTAATCATGTCCCCCCTTAGTCGTCTTTTTTCAAGGCAAAATAGGTTTAATTCTTTTAATCTTTCCTCATAACTTAAATTCTCCATGCCCCTAATTAGCTTCGTTGCTCTTCTTTGTATTTTTTCCAACTCCAGGGCATCCTTTCTATGAACTGGAGCCCAGAACTGAACTGCATATTCTAGATGAGGCCTCACTAATGCTTTGTAAAGTGGCAATATTACATCCCTGTCCCGCGAGTCCATGCCTCTTTTAATACACGACAATATCCTGCTGGCCTTTGAAGCAGCTGATTGACACTGCATGCTGTTATTGAGTTTATGATTTACAAGTACACCCAGATCCTTCTCAACAAGTGAATCCGCCAGTGTAGCTCCCCCTAGGACATATGATGCATGCAGGTTGTTGGTACCCAGATGCATAACTTTACATTTATCTACATTAAACTTCATCTGCCAAGTGGACGCCCAAACACTTAGTTTGTTTAAATCTGCCTGCAATTCATGAACATCTTCCATAGACTGAACTATATTACATAGCTTGGTGTCATCTGCAAAAATAGAAATAGTGCTATTAATCCCATCCTCTATATCATTAATAAATAAGTTGAATAATAGTGGTCCCAGCACTGAACCCTGGGGTACACCACTTATTACCGGGGACAATTCAGAGTAGGAATCATTGACCACAACTCTCTGGATACGGTCCTTGAGCCAATTCTCAATCCAATTACAAACTATATTTTCTAAACCTATAGTCCTTAATTTACCCATTAGGCGTCTATGGGGGACAGTGTCAAATGCCTTTGCAAAGTCCAAAAACACTAAATCCACAGCGGCCCCTCTTTCTAGGCTTCTGCTTACCTCTTCATAAAAACAGATTAGGTTAGTTTGACAACTTCTGTCCTTTCTGTGCTGGCTGTCACTTATAATACTATTTTTTGTCACATAATCCTGTATATAGTCCCTCAATAGCCCCTCAAACATTTTCCCCAAGATGGATGTTAAGCTTACTGGTCTATAATTACCCGGGGAAGACCTAGAGCCCTTTTTGAAAATCGGCACCACATTTGCGCTGCGCCAGTCCCTTGGCACTATACCAGTCACTAGAGATTCTCTGAATATTATGAAAAGGGGGACAGAAATAACTGAACTAAGCTCTTTAAGAATTCTAGGGTGTAACCCATCTGGTCCCGGGGCCTTGTGCACATTTATTTTATTTTATTTAGCTTGCACCATATCTACATTCATCCAATTCAGTATATCAACTGATATATTAACAGCACTGGCACCGGCTACATCAGCTGCTCAAGAGGTGTCAGTATGATAGGCACGCATCTTTGGTTCTTGAGAGGGATTTCGGGAGGTACCGCTCGTCCGACCCCTACAGGAACTGTAAGATGTCAGTGAGTCGTAAAATTGTGACTGGACTAATAGACAGTACAGGGTCCCTGAGGAGATCCAAGTCAGGGATTCTGGAGATCGTTAGATCCTTCTACTCTCACCTTTTGGGTAAGTAGGATCCAGACCGAGAGGAGATGTCGGCTTTCCTGGCTGAAACTGTTCCCGAGCCAGGAGAGGATTCCTCTCTTAATGTTTTGATAGATCCAATCAAAGAAGAGGAAGTAATGCTGGCGATTGACGGGCTAGGTCTGAAAAAATCGCCAGGGCCGGATGGCTTAACATCCGAATTCTATTAGACCTTTAAAGGAACCCTAGTTCCCCTCTTGACATCGGTGTTTAATGAGTGTCTATCCTCGGGCACTCTGCCGAGGTCAATGAGGAGGTCAGCTTTGATTGTTCTATCAAAGGTTCTCGCCAAGGTGCTGTTTAATCGGTTGGTGAAATTTGCACCCCGGCTCCTTTCACCTGTCCAGCATTGTTCCGTTCCAGGCCGCAGCACATTTAGTGCTGTCCTCAGTGTCAGAGAGGCAGTGGAGCGGGGAAATTCTGGCCAGTGGAAGGGGTATGTCCTGTCCTTGGACCAGGCCAAAGCGTTTGACCGGGTGAATCATGAGTATCTATGGTCGGTCCTTCTGAGGTATGGCCTGCCGGGTGGGTTTGTCAATTGGCTCCAGACCTTATACGCTGGGGCAGAGACTTTTGCACTGGTTAACGGTTGGGTTGGAACCCCCTTTGAGGTTGGGTCTGGTGTCCGCCAGGGCTGTCCTCTGAGTCCCTTGCTATATGTGTTCGCGATTGACCCTTTTCTTAGAAGGGTTGACCGTGGAACATTGGCGGGATCGGGATCGGCTTGGAAGGGCCAGAAGCCACTCAGAGGGTGGTTGCATACGCGGATGACGTCTCCATCTTCGTCTCCTCGCAAGGGGAGGCGGAGTGGGTGATGTCAGAAGTGGAATGTTACTCGCGGGCATCTGGGTCCAAGATTAACCGTGACAAGTGTGAGAGTCTCTGGCTGGGAGGAGGAGATCCTAGTTTTGGTCTCCTGGACACCCTTCCTGAGCCTCAGGGGTCTGCAAAGATCTTAGGAGTGGAATTTGGCCCGGGTGATTAGCCCAAGAAAAACTGGGATGGCAGGCTAAACTTAGTTGCCCAGAAGGTCGGCCAATGGAAGGGTTGGTCCTTAACCCTTAGAGAAAGGGTTCATTTGGCCAAAGCTTACCTGATGCCCATGTTGCTCTACCTTGGCAGTGTGTGCATCTTGGCAGAACCTTTCTGGGCTCGGGTCTATAGCCTGTTCTTCCAACTATTGTGGGGGAGCAGGCTTAACCTAATTAAGAGAGAAGTCACGTATCTACCAAGGAGACTAGGAGGGTTAGGTATGGTTAACCCAGTGGTGTTCCTAGTGAACACTTTTATTAAGATTAATCTAGCAAACCTCGGACAAGAGAGGGCTCCTTGGTGGATTCTCTCCTGCAGGGAGTGGTTTCAGCCCTTCTTCCAGGAATGGGAGAGAGGAGGCCAAGTGAAAGACCTGCGTACACCCCACGGGCATCTCCCGGCTTATGCCGCCCTGGTTTTGAAGATGGTGCGCCGGTGGGGTCTGGAGGTGTGGGAGATCGGGACCATGCCGAGAAAATTTCTCGACAGAAGGGTTCTGATGACCCACTTCCAGAAGCCCCTGGCACTCAAAGACTGCCCAAGTAGTGACAATTGGGGAGGGATTAAAACTTTTAAATTCAGTGAGGATTCCCCAGAAGATTTGGGATCTGGCTTGGCGCTGCTTCCACGGGAGACTGTATGTAAGGGGCAATCTGAAGTACAGAAACACTGATGACAGAGGATGTCCTCGGGAGGAGTGTAGCAATACACTGGAGAGTATGGAGCATTTCCTGCTTTATTGCCCCTTTAATGCAGAGGTATATAAAAGGGTGGGTACCTCCATCGGCTGGCCCGGCTTAGCCAACCTCTCCTATGCCGGGTGAACTTATGGGATGTTCAGAGACCTAGGTGGTAGGGACCGTAACACTTCCTTTTTAGTTAGCATAGTGGTTAGGCACTTTACTTGGAATGCACGGTGTTTAGTATCTACGCAGAGCAAAATCCTCCGGGTTGATGAGGTCGTAGGGAATATCATCGGTGACCTGTTGAAGGTGCGTTCTTTGGAGGTCGATAGACTGGGAGCACCCAAAGCCTCTCGCTTGTGGAGGGGCTTTTCATTTAGGGTGCCTTAGGGTATCGGCCTTCAGGGGGGGCTCATCCGGCTCGTCTGGGGGGGGGGGTTTGCCCTCGTTCCGGCACATAAAACAAAGCGATAGGGAGAATAATAGGGAAAGGAGGGTAAGTTTAGGGCTAGATTAAACATAGAGTAAGAGAAGGGACAGCAATAGGGGAAAGCGATAGGGGAAGCGATAGGGAAAGTGTCGGCGTGGGTGGGACTTGGCCTTGGTGGGGCCGGGTGGGTCTCTTTTCTCCTTCCTTCTGGTGGTAGGCTGGTTTAGTGCACTTCAGGTTTTTGTTTTTTTGATACGTAAAGGCAGTATAAAGGCTTACAGGAACCGAACTTGGTGCTTTCGGGTTGTGGTTTCGTTGTTTCGTTGCTATGAATATGTGAGGGATAGTGAAAGGGGTTTAGATAGGTTGGGTGGGGGAATTGGGGGGTGTGGGGAGGGGTGTGGTTAAAGTTTATTTTGCCGCTCAGGCCCGGACTATGCAGAACATGAGAAGACATGGGGCGAGGGTCTGAGTGGGAGGTTTAGGGTGAGGTGGTGGAGGCCAACGCCAGGACTAAGCGGACATGAGAGGACATGGGGCAGGGTGTTGGCCTGGTGTGGTGATGGGTTAGTTTAGATAGAGCTAGGGTCAGTATATTAATATAAAAAATAAAAATAAATTTATAAATTATATATATATATATATATATATAAAAAATAAATAAATGTAAGGGTGTATATAATGTGTGCGGTGTATGGTGTTTCACCATGTATATAGGTATGTATGCCGGAGGTTTGACACATTTCCGGCTGATTGTTTCAAATGAGTACGGAAGGGAGTGAGTGGGGGTGAGTGGATTCTGGTGGGAGGAGAGGGGAATATGATAAAGGTTGAATGTGGATGAGTGCAAATGGATGAGGGAATTGGCCAAGACCAGGGATGGGAAAAAAATGCAGTAATGTATTTTGTGTATATATTGTATATATTGTTGTGATTTATGTTATGTATTAGTTATGTTGTTATGTTTTTCTATTTTTCTAATAAAACAAAGAGTTTCAGGCTAAGATGAGGCTCCGGCAGTAGACAGACACCCGGCGGGGTGCGACACAATAGATGCAGCGGAGGGCCCAACACGACTCCAACACTTGAAGGCACAGAGGCACGGTAGCATGGGATACAGGGTACAAGCAGCAGGAACGGGAAACACTGAGAACTGGAAAACACTAGGAGACCATTTGCAAGGACAAACTTAAGGTAACACAACAACGCTCAGGCAATGATTAAGAGGGCAGAGCTCCTTTTATATATATTTTTTAATTAAATTTTTTATTATTATTTTTCAACATAACATGAACATAATAAAAGAAAAAGACAGATTAATTTTAACATACATATCCAAATACCATTAAGTATTAAGTTGTCTTTTCCACTATTCTACTGTCGTGGAAATCCATCGCTCAAAATATATTAGACTGAAATTTATACGAGTCCAAACAGACTCTCAAGGCCAGACCCAATTAGTCAGTATCCTAATTAGGATATTTCACCGATATATATCGAGAGAGGAGAAGAAAACACACAGACATGCTGATATGTTCAAAAATACTCCTCTGAAGGATTTATTACCAAACTCAAACTGTTAAACTGAAATTCAGAAGGGGTGTAGGCTTGAGGTTAACCAATCAGAGACAATATAACAATATTTGTTATTCAGTAAAAAGCATACAATAAAATACATCCCAGATACATCATTATAATTCTTCACACATTAGGTTTGCAGGTGTCTTATCTCTTTTGGACAGAATATTCTCGTGGAGATGGGAGAGACCTTTCTTCACGCATACTTGCTACCCTCCCTTCTTACTCCCTGTCCATTCTCTACCCACTTCGCATGGGAACCAAGGTCAAAGATAAAACATACGAAATCAACATTACTTGTATTAAAGGAACAATGACTTTTCTATTCACTACAAAAGAACCAAGATGGGAACTCCAGACAAGATGGCTGCTGCACGAAACTAAATCATTTAAACATTATCATCACTTTCACATAATACATATCTTAGTAATTCGGCATCCTGCTTGATAATTCACAATGTAATTTCATACAGAGAATATAAGCAAATAAACCATCCTTCAAAAACCCCCCTTTTTCTCATATTAAATTACAGAAATTATATATTATGTTTATGAAACTCAAGCAATATATCAATAGGGCCACAACTAATATGATGCCATCACCAATGTCCGGTTTGGGTATGGGGTCCCACCAGTGTATTGACAGGTCCTGTACATCATCGTCCTCTTCTTCTCCTGTCTTCTGATTAGAACACTTGATACTGCTGACGGATTCACTCAGGTCTTTGGTCTTTACTTTGAACTTTGCTGATGTCATCAGGACTTGGTTTGGTCCTTCTCATCTGTCCGACACCGTCTCTTTTAGTTTACTTCACCAGGCTGTACACAGCACCTCATGCTGTGAGCCTGGTGTGAGATCCCACGTAGGCGGATTAGTGGAGTGTTATTGTGACCACCACAAACCCTCCGCATCTGCCTTCTTCCTCCGGTAAGTTACTTGTCTGGGCGGCTGCTTGGAATTGTGACACTGCCGTCAGTTCATGACAAACGCGTTGTATTGGCTCCGGCTGCGCCTGCCGCACCTCAGTGATGGAGTTCATCGTATTAAAAATCTTTTAGTTCATATTTACTGGCACTTGCTGGGGACCCCCAACCCTTGTCAATTGTTAAAATAAATACTAATCTGGTGATAACATCTACGTACTATAAAGTTGTTCTAAGTACATACAATAACAATGTCAGGCCCTTAAACTACATCAAACAAACACCTTTTATATAAGAAAAACTTCTCTGTTCCAATGGACATGGCACCTAGAAGATGTGTAATTATTGGGTACATTTCATTTGCACTTGGTGTCACGCTTTCCAGCAGGATTTGTACCTTGATCTGAGCTGATTGCCTGGAACATCTACAGCTCACCAAAATATACACAGATTCCACATGTTTATCTGACAAATGTCGCAAACCAATTTTTCTTACTCTAATTTGTATTGCATGGGAAGGCCTCTCAAGGTCTGTTCTCTTTGTGGGAGGCGGGTATGATAAGGTTGGCACCGGTCTGCCAGGACTGTTCTGTAGGCAAATCAAACAGCTCTAACAGAATTTAGCAGCAACAGCTGTAAAGCCTGGGACATACCAATTAGATCTTACCAAATCGATCCTTGCAGTCTTGGGGCATATGTGAGGTCATACACCATCAAAAGTGCTATCAAGAGTGCCTTGGGTGTTACCGGTTCACATTTCCTTATCCGTCCACATTCTGTCAGAATCTGGTTCTCACGCCTCCATTCAGAGTAGGACTCTTCCTGTGGAGAACAAGCTATTTCATTGTATAAACATTAATTGATCTTAATCAAATAATTTATTTGAAGAAAAACATGAACAAATAACATCTTTACATCAAACATTCACATTGAGCAATAACTGGAAGTGATACATGCAAACAAATTTTTCTTCTTATATATATATATATATATATATATATATATATATATATATATATATATATATATATATATATATATACACTGCACAGAATTTTCCTTTCACAATAATAACAACAAAAAACAAATAACTAAAAATGCTTTCAAATGGGAATATTCCACTTCTGTACCTTTTATCTGTCGCATTACTCTAATAGTCCAATGCTGTGACTCATCCAGAACTTTACATAAAACTTAACTTCAGTATTTATTATTCCCACAACATTTCTTAAATACAATTATTAAACAAACTAACTTTGGGACAACATCTGGAGAACTGCTGACATCTTATTATTGTACAAACATCAGGTCAATACTTGGGATAACATTGTTCCCCTGTCACTACACACAACGTCTGCAGTGGGGAAGATACAGGCCGGGCTTCAGACCCCCCTGAGAACAGGTCTACACATATACGAGCACCTTGTCATACACGTCTACCTCGGGTAGTTGTATGTTCTGCAGTCGCTGGGACGGATAATCTGGCCGGGCTGCACTTTTCACAGGTACCTTTGCTGTTTTACCTATGTCACGCCGTGCGCACATCATGCCGGCTGCTACAAACCTAGTGGTGGCATTATTGTATCCAGGGACAAGCCAATTTACTGATACCTGGCTGCACATACTCTTGTTGTCAGGTCTGTCTTCTCTTGCTCTCTCAATTGGCTTACCCGATGATCCAACAAAGTTCCTACTACCAATGAGCCCATAATTGTGGGCGATGCCAAAAGCGTACCTAGAGTCAGTGTATATGTCGGCCGTCTTACCTTCTGCCAGGTTACAAGCCTCAGCGAGCACCTCCAGCTCCGCTCCTTGAGATGAACAAGGTGAGAGTGGTTTCTGGGTAATTTACCTTGTGCCTCGTATCCTGTTCTACACATACTGTATATGACGAAGTATGTCTACATTACAAATTTACATTGGAAACCCATGTTACATATAGATAGAACATTTCCAAAGGGTGGAGTTTTATTGTTCCACATTCATCTGATAATCCAGAGCACTTGTAAATCCCAACCCACCAGGTCCTGTAAATACCTGATTAATACAAAAACAAACAAAATATGTTACTGAAATCTGGCATAAAATAAACAATATTCAAACAATTTTTTTTTTGTTTTGCCTTCTCCCCATCTAAATCTGTAAAGATTCATGTGTGGGTGACGTCACCTCTGCCTCCTGTGTATATTTGCTGGAGGGGGATGGTCTCTTACACAATACCTCATATTGGGTGGAGACTACAGCACAGCTTACCCAGTGCCATATTCACCGTTCTGGAAGGATCTGGAACCATCTATACAGAAATACCTCAAAATGTAGGTTACTGTCATACACATTTAATCTGGATTACTCATTGAAGCTCATACACATTTTGTAGATCTCCTAGAACCAAATTCATTAATTCAAAACAAAATAAAACACAAAACAAAACTACCTGATCAATCCCTTCCCCATTCCCTCCTATTTGGACTCTGCGAAAGTAATGTAGCAGGGTTCAAAACTACAGGTCAACATAATAAAATTGGGCACTCTATCGGGGGGGGGGGGGCACTAATTTAACCCCCTGTAATACACAACAGCCTGGAACAAAAAAGATGACTTTCTCCTGACAAAAATACATTTTATCTTTAAAATGTCCTGCAACCATTTACTTGTAAAACATCTCACATTTTCAAAAATAACATTTAGGCAGCACCATAGCACGTGCCTCATGTGTGAAAACAAAAAAACAAGACAAATGTAATTAGTTATTCAATAACACAGAAAATAATATATCTGGTAACATTAATTACTGCAAACCAATAAACTATACATAAAAATAGGGAACAGTGTGGGTACATACATTTTCAAGACCCCGTGTCTCACAATATCTGTATTTTAATTCATTTGAATCAACATCAAAACATTCCAACATTAAATCTTATCACATCATAACACATTAATATGCAGTATAGCTTTTATCTTTTTACAAACAGATCCAGCCGGCTGTAATATTTTTCTCGCTTAGTATAGTTACAGACGACTGCGCGTGCGCGAAGATAAGACACATTCCATAAAAAATGAAAAAAAAGTGGAACTGATTTTAACCCCATACACAAAACACGAACATTTTTAGACATTACTGCTGTTAAAAATAGGAAACATACAATATAGATCTGCTTCATTGTGGCCACAAGTTTCAAACTTCAGACATGTTACATTACACACATCACACATCACACAGATGTCTCATCACATCACACATGTTACATTACACACATCACACAGATGTCTCATCACATCACACATGTTACATTACACACATCACACAGATGTCACATCACACCCGTTCACATTACACTCCCCCCGTTCTGACCCACATTAGTCACTGCAATATACCTGGCTGCGTCGTTTTTTTCACTCTTCCAATGAAAATTTACACCTGTATTTAAATTGTTCTTTCTCACATCATCTTACTTGTAACCACCTGTAATCACCTGCTTTGTCCTTTTAACTTATGCCTTGTCCTGGCCACTCCTCACCCTTTCTCAACATCTATTTATCACATGCAAACATCCTTCTTAGGCTGGGTTCACACGACCTATTTTCAGGCGTAAACGAGGCGTATTATGCCTCGATTTACGCCTGAACATAGGGCTACAATACGTCGGCAAACATCTGCCCATTCATTTGAATGGGTTTGCCGATGTACTGTGCAGACGACCTGTAATTTACGCGTCGTCGTTTGACAGCTGTCAAACGACGACGCGTAAATTGACTGCCTCGGCAAAGAAGTGCAGGGCACTTCTGTGCAACGTAATTTGAGCCGTTCTTCATTGAACTCAATGAAGAGCAGCTCAAGATTTACGAGCGTCACAGACGCCTCGCATAATACGAGGAGGAGCTTTTAAGGCTGAAACGAGGCAGCTGTTTTCTCTTGAAAACAGTCTGTCATTTCAGCCATAAAAGCCAGCTAGCGTGTGCACATACCCTTACAGCTTCCAGCCTCTTCAACAATTTTTTACAGTGTGTTATTTTGCCTTCACATACTTTACAATTAAAGCCCCAGCTCCTTTTGCTCATTCTAATGTTGGCCAACTTCCTCCTGACCCCATGGTCGGAGAGCAGTAGGGTGTTTTCCGGTAAATCCCCCACCTCCAGGCAAACAGGCCACGCCACGTTTGCCGACAGATATCTCAGACCAGTCTATCTCCTAGACTGTCTTACCAATACGATATCAAAAGTCGTTCCTCCAGACATTCTAGCAGTAGGATCCTCTGATCCCTCACTGGATTGAACATCAAGAACAGACAAAATGCTGCCAATCAACAATTACAAGAGCAAATTCTTCAACACAATCAACATTTATGAACCTCCATTGATTCAAGCAGGAGTTGGTCACATTCATTTCTGCAGAACACTTGCTGCCGGGGGGTGTCTTTCGGTTCATACAGCCTGTGATGTAGCATATATCCCAAACTCTTTCCTCTAGCACTTTGCAATGGTTTCACATGCAAATTATATTTGGTAACATATATATTATCCTCCCCGCTCAGCCGTTCACTCTGTGGGTTGTAGTTTAGGGGGCTGTTATGTATGTTGGCGATGATTTCTTTAGGGGCTCTGGGTCTGAGCCAATACCAATGTCCTTCACTGTAATTACTACTACGACACAGGTGGCACCTGGGGTAAGTGTCAGGGTCATTCATTGAATACAGGATGTTATATTACAACGGTATTCAATCCAGCGGTCTGATGTTATTCTACTACAGACTTAATTACCTGGATGTTATTTTACATCAAAGTGTATATGCCGGATTATCACATGTGCTAGAAATCAGTCTGTACTGATTCCCACCTTATGCCAGTCTGGCAATGCATACAACTGGTTTATGGACCCTTACACACAATATCACTGTCTGGCAATGAGTTAGGAAAATATAAATGATTTCTAATACAGTTTTCAAAGTTTTTCCTGTTGCACTGGGTAATGTTATTGAGTGCAAATTCAATATAGACACAATTGCTTCTCCTTGTACTGGATTCTCTATTATCAGGACTTAACCATTGAAGCCCCTGTGGTACTACAGGATATTACTCCCAACTATCCAACTTTCCTCTTACCTACAAACAGTCAATACCTCCCAACTATAATCACAGACAAACGGGTAACAGAACAACTATTAATCCTCAACAATTTTACACAACTAAATAACAAATTACGCTACAACAGAGCAGCACAAGTTTTGTTTTTTCCTCTCAGTCCAAACTAAAATATTTTCATTTCAAATACTTCACATGTGAGTTACGACTTCTCTCCACCATGCGCTACGTCACTGCATTCCAAAGGCGGAGGTCTTACACTTCTCACAATTTTTTCTGGTTAACAATGTAATTGCTGGCAAAAAATTCTCTCATGTCTTTCATATCAACAGTTTAAAATCACGTACACACCTGCAATCCCTCATCACACAAAAAGCTTCAACATACCTTTTTGGATCCATCTTTCAACCCACTGCTGACTAAGGAGGCCTCGTCCAAAAGATGTGACGTCTGACAGCTAGATTCCAAGGCTTACGCAATACATGTGTGAATGGTGTAAGAATAAGCTCCTTACTTACCGCGGTTCTTTGTAATTCACAGATGCAAAGCCAGACCTTTCCAGTGACAGCTTATCAGAAGTGCAATCTACCGGGTTTTATCGGCACCATTACTGTCGTGGAAATCCATCGCTCAAAATATATTAGACTGAAATTTATACGAGTCCAAACAGACTCTCAAGGCCAGACCCCATTAGTCAGTATCCTAATTAGGATATTTCACCGATATATATCGAGAGAGGAGAAGAAAACACAAAGACATGCTGATATGTTCAAAAATACTCCTCTGAAGGATTTATTACCAAACTCAAACTGTTAAACTGAAATTCAGAAGGGGTGTAGGCTTGAGGTTAACCAATCAGAGACAATATAACAATATTTGTTATTCAGTAAACAGCATACAATAAAATACATCCCAGATACATCATTATAATTCTTCACACATTAGGTTTGCAGGTGTCTTATCTCTTTTGGACAGAATATTCTCGTGGAGATGGGGGAGACCTTCCTTCACGCATACTTGCCACCCTCCCTTCTTACTCCCTGTCCATTCTCTACCCACTTCGCATGGGAACCAAGGTCAAAGATAAAACATAGGAAATCAACATTACTTGTATTAAAGGAACAATGACTTTTCTATTCACTACAAAAGAACCAAGATGGGAACTCCAGACAAGATGGCTGCTGCACAAAACTAAATCATTTAAACATTATCATCACTTTCACATAATACATATCTTAGTAATTCGGCATCCTGCTTGATAATTCACAATGTAATTTCATACAGAGAATATAAGCAAATAAACCATCCTTCACACAACCAATACAATAAAAACATTTAAAGAAGGAGAAAAAAAAAGTAAAAAAAGAAAGAGAAACAAAAAGAAGAAAAAAGAAAGAAGAAAGAATACATAATACAAAAATGGCAGTTACGATTTTTTCTGAAAGTAATTTGGCTTTTTTTTTTTTACGGCATAAGTAACAATACGGGACTTTGCCTTCGTAGTCTACTATTGATCCAATTCATTAATATTGTTAAATCCTTATATCTATGTCCTAATGTCCTTACACCAATCTATTAGTAAGGCTTCTAGTAACCTAAGAAGGAAATAATCTTGAAGTATTAGGCTATGTTCACACGGGGTATTTTGCCGAGTTTTTTGACGCGGAAACCGCGTCGCAAAACTCGGCAAAAACGGCCCGAGAATGCCTCCCATTGATTTCAATGGGAGGCGTCGGCGTCTTTTTTCCGCGAGCAGTAAAACTGCCTCGCGGGAAAAAGAAGCGACATGCCCTATCTTCGGGCGCTTCCGCCTCTGACCTCCCATTGACTTCAATGGGAGGCAGGAGAAAGCGTATTTCTCGCTGTTTTATGCCCGCGGCGCTCGATGGCCGCGGGCGAAAAACGGCGCGATAATCGCCGCGAAAATCGGCGTGCAGGGAGAGGAATATCTGCCTCAAAGTTCCAAACTGAATTTTGAGGCAGATATTCCTCCCCCAAAATACTCCGTGTGAACATAGCCTTATAGTCTGACCATAACATCCAGTTGCTTAAAAATTTTCCCATATGAATTAGAGCGAACCGCTACCATTTTTTCCATGGTATAATCAAATTGAACAAGATTTATTAACTCGGTGATAGTAATAAGGTCTGAAGATTTCCAAGATCTGGCTATCAGCAATCTAGCTGCAAGAATAACATGCCCCGTTATGCACCTTAGATCTCTAGGGATGTCAATCAGACCAATAAAACACAACGCCAATGCAGGGGAGAGGCGTATTATATGACGTAGAATGGTGGACAAAAATACAAAGGTAGCTTTCCAGGAGCTAAAAACTAAAGGGCAGTTCCACCACATATGCATTTAAATCACCTAACATGCCACAATTTCTCCAACAAAGAGGAGAGTAGGAAGGATTAAATTTAGTCAACAGTGTTGGGGTTCTATATCATCTGAGCAGTATTTTATGAGCTGTTTCTCTGTGACTCTCTCCTTTAGAAATTTTAGAGACCCAATTCATCGCCTGATGCCATTCTGCTAAGGTGATAACCACATTCAAATCCACCTCCCATTTAAGCAAGTACCCTGGTTTAGTTAATCTCTGGGAATTAGAAATGGTAGAATAAAACCATGAAATGCACTTTAATTTAGGCGCAGCGGAGTTAAAAGCCACAAATGCACTTTTTGAGAATATTCGCCCATCCAAGTTCCTACTGTTTAAAATATGACGGATCTGAAAGTATTTGTACAGATCATGAGTAGCTATACCATATATTTCAACCAATTTGTTAAAGGGTAACATTCCCTTTGATTCGTAAAGAGAACCGATCGTAACTATCGTAACTATCGTAACCGATCGTTAAATCCGGCATGAAGGAGGAGAGGTACCGGAGGGTAGTAGCCGAAGGGTATGACAGTCAGCCTTAGGGGTATGTGAAATCAAATATTGCCAAGAGGCTATAGAAGCAACAATAGAAAGCATGTTTATATTCCTATACGGGCGCTTAGAGCGATCTAGTGACAAAAGAGAAATTAGGTTAGTCCCCAGTATGGCCCTCTCAATTTCTACCCATTTAAGATCATTATGCCTACCCCACCAATGGTAAATCTGACTGAGAACCGTAGAGTGAAAATATCGCCCGATATCAGGTACCCCCATCCCCCCTGTGGACCAAGAGCGGGACATGGTGGAAAATCGAAACCTAGGTTATTTACCAGCCCATATGAAGTCCGTAAGTATCTTTTGAAGTTTCGAGAGGTACTTGATAGGGAGTGGAATAGTTACTGTATGGAATACATATAGTATTATAGGCAGAATCATCATCTTAAAGGGGTTTTCCAATCCTTTTTTTTTTTTTTTTTTAAATCAATGCAACGGTCCTCTATTAATATATTAGTGCCCTCTGACTATCTTTTTCTTGATAATAAATGTTTTTAGTAACACTACTCCCTATTGTTTACCTTGAGAGGTTTGTTTTGCTCAGTAAGTTCATTCCTATTCTCTTCATGTGTTTCTCCTCCCTGCATGCACTGCTCTAGTCCCAGCATGCAATGTGCATGCAGCAGGGAACTTACTCCGCCTACTCCACCCAGCTCTACTAACTGAGCAATCTCAGTCTTCATTTTGGTGCTCTCATTCTATTACTGATAGCACAAGCTGAAATCACTGGATATCTGCGTTTTTAAACAACACTCACCCTATATGATGGTACGCAAAGTTTGGTTTTTATAATTATAAGTTTTCTAAATGTATATTAACTGTTTATACAATCTTAGTTTTAAATACTGTAATATATATATATATATATATATATATATATATATATATATATATATATATATATAATAAAAAAAATTAATTCTGACATTGAAGTGAATTGGGAGAAAATGAGCAATACCTGTGAATCGCCGCTGCATCCTGTGTCGGAGATTCACAGTGAGCAAGAAAAAACTAAAAGGGAAGCAGCGCTCCTAACTAGCCATCAATGAAAAATAATGCCCCTTCATGTAACTCTGCTACCTGTCAACTGAAAAGTCATCCACCACAGGGAAAAAATGTTAGTCTATCATGTCTGATTCCCAGGTGTTTCTTTGTGGTACTCCTCTGTGGGGAAACATTTTTCACTCTGGCAGCTGATTTTTCCATTGACCGGTAGCAGAGTTACACAACAGGAAAACAAATTCCCCATCATGTAACTCTGCTACCTGTGAACTGAAAAGTCATCCACCACAGGGTCTCCCTCTTGACTTTCATTGTTCTCAGCCTTTTGGTTTGTCCTGCAGCTGCTGCTGCCGTGATGAGCAAATGTTATACCCAAGATAGGAAAAGTAACATAAAGACGATATACCCGGATCCATAATATCAGTAATATACAGACACTCTAGAGATCCGCAGTGAGAATGTGCGCGTGTTATTTGCAGAAGGATCTGGCCGTGATTTGATGTGCTTAGGCGGGATATTGGGCGTGGTTAGGGGGCGTGGCTTAAAATGTCACTCTACCAAATTCAAAAGTTGGAAGGTATGCTGTATGGCATGGCATCACAACCTGACCAACTCTCACATTATGATGTCTGAGTTATTCAGTCTCACATACGTGGCATGACAACCAAACAATCTCCTTGAGCACCAAATTAGTTATTTTGAATACGATTCATGTAATTCTAATTTTGCTAACTAAGGCCCCATGTACACGAACGGACGTTTTTTTCTTCCCGTAAATACTGGCGTAAATACGGGTACTTTGTCCCACATATTCGACCAGTATTACACCAGTATATATGGACCCGTGCCTGTAAATACGGGCCCGTTGTCACCCGTATTCCACCCGTATTTACGGGCACGTTTTCTCTGCAAAATTGCACTGCACTAATCGGCAGGCCCTTCTCTCTATCAGTGCTGTATGGAGAGAAGGGGCAGCCATTTTGGCCAGATTTTACCAGAGAAACGCAACTCAATATTTATTGCCCAGATTCTGCAGTTTTGAGAAATATCCCACATGTGGCCCTAGTGTGCTAATGGACTGAAACACCGGCCTCAGAAGCAAAGGAGTACCTAGTGGATTTTGTGGCCTCCTTTTTATTAGGCAACATGTCCGGTTTGAAGAGGTCTTGTGGTACCAAAACAGTGGAAACCCCCAAAAGATGACCCCATTTTGGAAACTAGACCCCTTGAGGAATTCATTGTAGTTTTCATGGGATGCATGCAGCTTTTTGATCAGTTTTTATTCTATTTTTAAGTGGCATGGTGACTAAAAAACAGCAATTCTACCATTGTTTTTTTATTCTATTTTTTTTACAGCGTTCACCGTGCGCTATAAATGGCATATTCACTTTATTCTGCGGGGCGATACGATTAGGGCTCATTTACACGAGCGTGTTATACGTCCGTGCAACGCGCGTGATTTTCACGCGCGTCGCATGGGCCTATATTAGTCTATGGGGCCGTGCAGACAGGTGCGTGATTTTCACGCAGCGTATGTCCGCTGCGTGAAACGCACGACATGTCCTATATTTGTGCACTGTTCGAACATCATGCACCCATTGAAGTCAATGGGTGTGTGAAAAACACGCATGTCTCACGGAAGCACTTCCGTGGGACGAGCGTGATTCGCGCCACAACACTGTAAAGGATGAATGAAAACAGAAAAGCACCATGTGCTTTTCTGTTTACAAACATCCAAACGGAGTGTCATAATGATGGCGGCTGCGCGAAAATCACGCAGCCGCGCATCATACAGGGCTGACACACGGAGCTGTTAAGTGCCTTTTGCGCATGCAAAACACCGGGTTTTTTGCTTGCGCAAAACGCACACGTGCATGTAAACCCGGCCTTACGGTGACACCATATATTTATAGTTCTTTTATGTCTTATGGCGTTTGCACAATAAGATAAGTTTTTCCATCAATAAAGCCGTCCGAGGACTTATTTTTTGCGTAACGAACTGTAGTTTCAATCATTACCATTTTTAGGTACATGCGACTTTTTGATCTCTTTTTAATAAATTTTTTGGGAGGTGAAGTGACCAAACAATTGTGATTTTGGTACGGTTTATTATTATTTTATTTTAGGGCATTCACCGCGCAGGATAAATAACTAAACAATTTTGTATTTCAGGCCGTTACGGACGCGGCGATACCAATTATGTATAGTTTATTTATTTATATATTTTTATTAATAATAAAGGACTGATAAGGGAAAAAAGGGGGATTTTTACTTTTTTCACTTTTAAAACTTTTATTTTCTTATTTTTACACATCTTTTTTTTACTTTTTTTTTACTTTATTACTTTGTCCCACTAGGGGACATGCGTAGTGCAGTGTATTAGAGCTGTCAACTACTCACTGACAGCAAGCATAGTGGGCCCTGACTTTGTCAGGACCCACTAGGCTTCCGTTGATGGCATAGCCGGACGCCATTGTTTGGTATCCGGTTGCCATAGTAACCATCGTCGGCCGCTATCTTGTAGCAGGCCGGCGATGGTAACTTAACCCCTAAAAAGCCGCGATCTCTATTGAACGCGGCTTTTAAGGGGTTAAACAGCGGCGACACAGCGATCGGTCCCCGCTGTAGGAGCTGCGGCAGCTGCTGTACGATAAAGCAGCTGTCACAGCTCCTGCATCTGACGGGAAGGCGGCCGAAACGGCCGTTATTCCCGCAACTTCATATTCCATCGCTAATTGATAAGGGGTACATGCAATATAAATCAAGACCTAAAATCTGATCCTAGAACTTTATACTGACCTCACTGAGGATGAATAAACATTTATTACACGTATCGTATGTGGGAGTCGCTAGGACACTAACGCTACACACCAACTTCAAACTTGCGCATGCGCAGTGTAATATACACGGCCGCTGAAGACGCAGCTACATAATTTCACAGAGCATGCGCGGTGGAGTGTGTTAACCACGCATGCTCTAATCAGATAAAGAAGCACGTGGTACGGTTACGTCATTTGTGACGTAACCGTACAGTGTGAAAGCCGGAAACGGGAAGTAAGGTAGCAGACCAAATGGACGGGTCTGCACAGGAAGTGCAGATTTTGCATTACTAAGAGGGCGGTGACGGAAGAGGATATACAACGCTACAGCCATCTGATCAAACGTAAGTACATTGTTAAGTTATATATTTTCCATTGTTTAATTTAAATTAATGTAATTTTTTACTTCCGGAAAACCCCTTTAACAATAGCTATTTTCCCGGCCCAAGAGATCATTGGTTTGTAGAAACTGTCCGTTAGTTTTGATACCTTAAGTAAAAGCGGAAGATAGTTCTTTGAAAATAGTTTCGAACTCGAACTTGTAATAAATGTACCTAGGTATGTAATACTCTCTTCACTCCACTCAAAGGGAAAGCGTACAATTAAAGAAGTTTTCATTACCTGATCTAATCCAATCCCCATCATTTTAGACTTGTTTGAGTTAACTTTATAATATGAAATTTTACTAAATTTGGAAAGCGTGTCTTGAATAGCGGGTAGAGAGTTAAAAGGATCGGAGACCATCAAAAGTACATCGTCCGCATACAGACCGATTTTATGTGCTTTAGTTCCCACTTTGATGCCCTGAATTTTTATATTAAGTCTTATTGCTTCTGCTAAAGGCTCCATTGCTAGGGCAAACACGATTGGAGAAAGTGGGCAACCTTGACGAGTGCTGTTCATTATTAAAAAAGGGTCAGAGAGAAAACCAGCGGAAAGAACTCTAGCTGTGGGGGACGAATATAATGCCAGTATTGACGATTTTATTCGTCCCTTAAGACCAAAATGTTCAAAAAGTTGGGACAAGTAACCCTAGTGTACTCTATCGAACGCCTTCTCCGCATCTAAGGAAAGAAGCAGAGAAAGCGTTCTCAAGGTCTCCGCACACTGGATTAGATTCATAAACCGCCGGGTTCCATCAGAGACCTGACGACCCGCCACAAACCCAACTTGGTCAGGGTTAATCAAATGTGGGATAATATGATATAATCTTTGTGAAAGCATTTTTGTATATATTTTAATGTCTGTATTTAAAAGAGAAATTGGTCTAAAAATAACTGGGGACGTAGGGTCCTTATCTGGCTTCGGGAGGGTAACTATCGTGGCCAAAAGCATTTCCATAGGGAAAGCACCTTCCTGTGCTGCTTTATTAAATATCTGTACTAAATAGGGAGCTAAAATCTGTGAATATTCTCTGTAGTAATTTGTATATACATCTGGACCCGGAGCTTTATGAAGTTTAAGCAATGATATTGCTTTAAGTACGTCGGGCTCAGAAAAAGGAGCCGATATAGCTGCGAGTTGAGACTGGGAAGCCTCAGGCAGTGGAACTGTAAGGATAAAATCTGCAATATCCGACTGTGAAGGCTGATAAGTATTATCATCCATATGTAAATTATAGAGATTATTCTAGTAAGTTCGAAACTGACCAGCTATCAGCCTAGGATCTATTATTTTATTACCCTGGTTATCAATAAGGTGAGTAAGACAAGAACATGGGGTAAGCTGTTTTATCCTTTTGGCCAAGAAAGCGCGAGCTCTGTTGTTATGTACGTAGGTGTTCATTTGTAAACGTTTAAGATGAATGTCATGTTGGGTTGCCAGCAGTGACTGCAGTGACAAACGCAGGGACCTGAGTTCAGAAGAGTATGCCGGTGTAGGTGTAGCCTTGTTTTTACCATTTATAACTGTTATCTGCTTATTAATATAAAAAATTTCAGCTCCTTTTATAGTCCAGAGACATTCTGGGCTAATTGCCTCTATTCTGCAAATGTGCGCGTACTGGCCCTTAAAGGCCGATCATGCACGGGCGCGCGTACCCTGGGAGACCAGGAAGTGAGTTCCGGCGTCTCCCAGGAGAGAGATGCCACCGGGAACTGTGGTGGTGGACTCGCTAGTATGGTTTTTGTAGGAGAACTCAGCCCAAGGAAGGAGCTGCACCCAGTCATCATGCTGCCTGGAGATAAAGTGCCGCAGATAGTTCTGTATAATATGATTAATCCTCTCGACTTGACCATTGGACTGAGGATGGTAGGCTGAGGAAAAGTCCAACTTCACACCGAGGAGACCGCAGAGGGCTCTCCAGAACTTTGAGATGAACTGAACTGAACTGAACCCCCGATCCAACACAATATGCAGAGGCAAGCCGTGCAGACGGAAGATGTGCTGGATGAAGAGGCCAGCCAGTCGGGAAGCAGAAGGCAGACCAGTCAGTGGAACAAAATGAGCCATTTTGGAGAATCGATCCACCACCACCCAGACTGTACTGCATCCAGCAGAGGGAGGCAGGTCCGTGACAAAAGTCCAGCAGAGGCAGTGGCTGGAGCAGACCAGCTGGTCTGGAGTGGGCAACTTAATTTGCTGCGCACACCGTGCAGGAGGAGACAAAATTTGTGACGTCTTTGGGCAGCATGGGCCACCAGAACTGACGGGCAATTAGGTCTCGGGTCTTACAGGCACCCGAGTGACCTGCCAGCTTGGAACTGTGTCCCCAGCAGAGGATTTTTCCTCTGTCTGCCAGATGCACAAAAGTCCTCCCTGGGGGAATGTCTCTAACTTGCAGAGGGTTGACAGAGATGATGCAGGAAGGGTCAATGATATTCTGTGGGGACTCCACAGTGTCTTCTGTCTCGAACGACCTAGACAAGGCATCGGCCCTAGCATTCTTGTCGGCAGGGCGATAGTGCAGCTCAAACTGGATCCGAGCGAAGAACAGCGACCACCTGACCCTGACGAGGGTTCAGCCGTTGGGCCGTCTGGAGATAGGTAAGGTTCTTGTGATCCGTGAATACCAGGATTGGATGAGCTGCGTCCTGTAGTAGGTGTCTCCATTCCTGCAAAGCCAGCTTGATGGCCAGTAACTCCCGATCCCCAATCGAGTAGTTGCACTCTGCAGGAAAAAAAGTTTAGAGTAGTAGCCACATACCACAGTCTTGCCTTTGGAGCCTCTCTGGAACAGAACTGCGCCAGCACCAACAGAGGAGTCGTCCACCTCCAATGAAAACTGTAGAGACACATCAGGATGATGGAGGATTGAGGCTGACGTGAAGGCCTTCTTTAAGCTCTTGAACGCGGCCTCTGCTTCCGGAGTCCACACCTTGGCGTTCACGCCCTTTGTGGCAAAGGCAGAGATGGGAGCTGTCAGTAGGGAGAAGTTGGGGATGAACAGCCGGTAGAAGTTGGCAAATCTCTGGAAGCGCTGTATGGCCCTTAATCCTTGAGAGCGTGGCTATTCCAAGACAGCCTTTACCTTTTCAGGATCCATTTTGAGGCCCTGATCGGAGATTATGTAGCCCAGGAAAGGTCAGGGACTTTGTCTCGAACATGCACTTCTCCAGCTTGGCATATAGGTGATTCTCCCTTAATCGAAGCAAAACGTGGCGGACACGTCTCTGATGAGTCGCTGGATCTGGGGAAAAAAAATAAAAATGTCATCGAGATACACCAAAACACAGACATAGAGGAGATCACGGAAGACGTCATTGACGAACTCTTGAAAGACCGCGGGGGCGTTACACAGGCCGAAGGGCATAACCAGGTATCCGTAGTGCCCATCACGTGTATTAAATGCTGTCTTCCATTCGTCCCCCTGACGAATCTGGATTAGATTGTTGGCCCCCCGTTAGGTCTAATTTGGAAAAAAAATTTGCTCCCCGTATGCGATCAAACAGTTCAGAGATTAAAGGCAATGGGTATCTGTGCTTTACCGTGATCTGGTTAAGACCCCGATAGTCAATGCAGGGTTGGAAGGATCCGTCCTTTTAAAAATTCTCCTTGATATAGGCAGACATCGACTGGGTCTCAGGTAAGGAAAGGGGGTATACTTTACCGCGAGGAGACGAATCAGGGACCAAGTCAATAGGACAATCATACGCCCGGTGTGGTGGCAACGTCTCTGCCTCCTTCTTGTTGAAGACATCCGAGAACTGAGAGTTACTAGAGGGCAACTCTGCCAATGACTGATGCGGAGGAGGCAGAAGTGAATGGATATGCCCCAGGCAGCAGTTAAGGCACTTGGGACCCCACTGGAGAACCTCTCCGGTGGTCCAATTCAGGAGAGGGGCATGTAGACGGAGCTAAGGCAAACCCAGCAGCACAGGGTTGACGACCTTGGGCAGGACAAAAAAGGAGATGAACTCAGAATGAAGGGCTCCCACTTGAAGCCTCAGCGGTTTGGTGACAGACAATATTGGGTCGGGCAGTGGCAGTCCATCTACTGAGGCAATGATGAACGGCTTCTCCAGAAGGGTAGTGGGCAAGTGAAGAAGATCCACAAGGTCTCCGCGTATAAAATTGACTGCAGAGCCAGAGTCCAGATTGGCAGAGGCCAGGTGGGTCCTCTCACCAGCGACAATAGTCACAGGGATGGACAGCTTGGAGGAGAGTTCTCTGTCAAATGCTGTGTCACCCAGGGTTGTCTCCCCAACCAATCCTAGGCGTTGGAGTTTTTGGCTTCTGGGCACACAGACGCACGACAAGGCCAGCAAGGCCGCAATATAGACAAAGTCCAGAAGTGCGCCTGCGCTGTTTCTCCTGGACAGATAGTCTAAACATATCCACTTGCATCTGGACCTCGGATGGAGCAACTAATGAGGACAAGAGGGGTTGCTGGAAGTTGGGAGCCAACCTAGGAAGCCTTCTCTCTTGACGAACCGCTTGGGATCTTTTTCTGAGCCTCATATCAACTTAGGGTTGCCAGTAAAATTAGGTCGTCCAAGGTAGATGGTAGATCACTAGCAGCCAGTTCATCCTTGATCTCAGGTGAAAGGCCATGCCAGAAGGAAGCTACTAATGCCTCGTTGTTCCAGGACAGCTCCCCTGCCAGGGTCCGGAACTGGATGATGTACTCGCCCACGGAGGTGTCTTCCTGGCGAAGGTTCAGTAGAGAAGTAGATGCTGACAAGACTCGTCCAGGCTCCTCAAACACAGTACGGAATAACCGCAGGAACCCCTGAAAGTCTCGGGTCTCAAGTCGCTGTCGTTCTCAGATAGGGTTCGCACCTGCCAGGGCTTTGCCGGCAAGCAGAGAAACGATGAAGGTGATCCTGACGTCATCCGAGGGAAATGCTCTGCCGTGCAGGGTGAAGTGGATATGATACTGGTTCAAAAAATCCCCTGCACGCGCTTGCGTCTCCGTAAAAACGAGGCAGTAGTGACAGCGAGAACCGAGGATCAGAACTGCTGCTGACAGGAGAATCAGCCGGGGAAGCTGGAACAGGAGCAGAAGAGGAAGCAGCTAGCGCCCCTAGTTGTAGTGCCATGGAGTTTACTGCCACAAGGAGTTGATCCTTTCGTGTTCGCAGGTCCTGCAGGTCCGCTTGCACTGCTTGAGAAGGTGACAGGCCCTTGAATTGACCAGCAGGGTCCATGGCCTGAGCTTACTGTCACGGTGCAGGGGGCGTAGCGGGATAGCAGCTGGCCAAACAGGTATAATGCAATGTCTATAGTTCTGAGAGGGTACCTGAGGCAATGTAGACAGTAGCGGTAGTTTCAGGCTGAGAATGGTGCCAGCAGCCACAGAAAGAGGAGGAGTTTGGCGGTGCTGGTGTCAGAACAGGCTTGCTCTAGTGAGGAGAAGGTGTGTGGTGCTTGTGTTACTCCGGGGATTCTGCTTGTTTTCACCTGCCCAGGTTTATTACACCTGCCTGGGCATGCAGATTGCCCGAGGGGGACTCCATCCGGAGTAGGCCGGTGGGGGTGGAGGGACATCCCAGCTGGCTGGGAAAGTGGAGCCAGCCCTGGGAAAGAGAAGGCCATCTCGGGGCTACATCAATATAGCCTCGTCCCCCCCCCCCCCCCAGGGTTGGGGCATCGCAGCATGCCACGAGCAGAGCAGAGGCGACGGAGCACTCTCCAGGAGAAGGACCAGCAAAACCGGGCCCGGAACATCGTGGCTGCAGGGACCCCTATGAGTGGGGGTCACTGAGGCCGGGAGAGGAGGCTACCACTTTTGGCTCCCACCTGGTGGCCCACCTCGAGGAGTATAAAGACCTAGGTAGGTCCCTGCAGCGTCTCCGTGGAGAGTTGACGGTAGCCCGGCAGAGGGCAGCGAAGTCCTCTGGCGGCAGGAGAGCCAAATATTCCACACAGGTCCGCTCCCTGGTCCGGGAGGTGAAGGAGGTGGAGGAGAGGAGAGCTACTATCTTAGGGGGAGAAGGAGTTTTTGCTGAAAAACTAAAAAATGAAGATCGTTTCTCAGAAATGGCTGAATCAAGCCACAGAGGAGGAAAAGAACAAGGAACCACGGTGGCAAACATGGAAGCCTCTGTGGACAAAACCCCTGATGAGCCGGTGCCTGTCCAAGCACGGGAAGAGTCGGACTCAGAGGCACCGTGCGAGTCGGAGGAGTTAACTGCAAGGACAATATCGCCCAATATGGTACGTTTACCGGGGATGCAGCTCCGGGTCAGAGGAGGAGCATCCCCCTGGCCTGTTGACACAGATTTGCGACCAGGAATCCCCTGTGTCGCTGGAGGGGTTCAGTTGTGGCTTGGAGCTGCCCCCAGAGGAGGAAAAAAAAAAGTGTGGCAACTGAAAAGAGGAGGAAGAAAAAGCTGAGACAAAAACAGATGGAAGAAAGAAGAAAAGAGGTGAGACTGGTGTACATTCATGTGTCTCCCCTGCACTCCGGGCCAGAAGAGATTTTGGTCCGGGGTGCAGAACCCGCACACCCCCAGCTCCGGCCCATGAAGTGGGGTCGGGGCGGGGAAGCGGGGAGAATGTAGCGAGGCCAGGCAAAATGGCGCCGGACGCCGCTCGCTGTGAAGTGAGCGGCGCTGGCAGCCGGAGCGCAGTGGGGGGCGTGGTCCCAGAGCCAGCTGACCGCGAGCCCCGGAGACCGGTGTTCGGCGAGAGCTGAGTATCGGAGGAAGGGGCGGACTGGAAGTCGGCAGCGGCGCGGTCCCGTGGATCGGGTGCCTGTAACGTGGCCGGTCCTGTAACACCGGGACCGGCCAGCGTAATAAGACTGCAGGCAACCGATGCCTCTGACAAGGGCGGTGATGATGCCACCCACTCCGGAGTAGAGGCGGGGAGTGGCTGGGCAGGAAGAACGGTCGAGTGCCCGGAGCAGCCGCTGCAGAGTGGCTTAAAGGGACAGAAGAACAATAAAAAAGAAAACAATGTCAGTAAAGAAGGCGGAAATGTAAAAAATGTCAGTAAAGAAAAAAATGTCGATAAAGAAGGGAAAAATGTTAGTAATAAAAAATGTGTCAGTAAAAAAAATGTGTCAGTAAGTGAAATGGACACTGATGATGCGGAGGGTTGCGTGGAGGTGCCACTTATACCATCTGGTGGCCCCTCCGCAACTACACCCAAGGATGTGGAGGTGTCAGTCACAGCAGGGAAGGCAACAGAAAAAAGAAACCATACTGAATCTGGCTTGGCCAATAGAGTGACTGGGTCACGAGAGAAAGTGTCAGCCAAAAATGTGGGGGGGCTTGGTGCTCCTCTTCCCGGTGCCCCAAGCAGGACCTATGCTGGAGTAGTAGGGGGGGGGGACCACCTGCCCACCCATCCTCGTCATCCGGCCCTGGGTAAGGTTACTTGCAACAGCGCCTCCTGCAGGCCTTAAGGGAGGGGAACTGTAGGGGGTGTGCAGAGAGACCTATCTTTCTTTATAGATAGGTACGGGTTGGAAGCCTTCCGAGAAAAAAGAGGAGATCAGTGGTCGCTCCCGACAACCGGGCAGGCTGTGGTCAGGAGGAATGTGGTCTGTCTCCGGTGGGGTAGCAATGAGATCTGTCCCCCCAGAAAAAACGGTGGTGGAGCTGCTGCTGGAGATGGGCTTCAGGGCACGTAACATCTTTGCCCTTATACACCCTCATGGCTCAGCTGAGTTCGACATCAGCTTTGTTCAACGAGGAGGCCTGGAGGTCTTTTGGGGGAATTATGAGCTGGTGAAGGACGAGCCCGGCTGGAGAGGTACAAAGGCCTCTGGGGCGGGGGGGGGGTCAACCTAGGACAGGGGGACGAGGATGGGAGAGTGAGTCAGGGTGGGTAAATTTGTCAGTAGGAGATGGACTCTACTTGTTAAAAAAAAAAGGGTGAAGGAGAAAGAGTCCGTGGGGTGCTTTCCTGACCACGACAGGGGAGGGAAGAAAAAAGCTGTCTAATTTCATCATCCAGGATGGCGGTACCCGCACCGTTGACGCTGACTTCCATTAATGTCGGCAGCATTAAAGAGGCTCTGTCACCAGATTTTGCAACCCCTATCTGCTATTGCAACAGATAGGCGCTGCAATGTAGATTACAGTAACGTTTTTATTTTTAAAAAACGAGCATTTTTGGCCAAGTTATGACCATTTTTGTAGTTATGCAAATGAGGCTTGCAAAAGTCCAAGTGGGTGTGCTTAAAAGTAAAAGTCCAAGTGGGCGTGTATTATGTGCATACATCGGTGCGTTTTTAATACTTTCACTAGCTGGGCGCTCTGAAGAGAAGTAACATCCTCTTCTCTTCAGAACGCCCAGCTTCTGACAGTGCAGATCTGTGACGTCACTCACAGGTCCTGCATCGTGACGGCCACATCGGCACCAGAGGCTACAGTTGATTCTGCAGCAGCATCAGCGTTTGCAGGTAAGCCAGGAGGGATTGGCGACGTGGACCCTCCTACTGGTCTCTTGCAGCTGAGCTATATTGCGGTGTGGCGGTCCTTTTCACCGCACCTGTAAAATGCAGATGGATTATAGAATTAGAAATGGGGAGGTGCCTGATTTTAGATTTTTAGGGACAAGAATTAAGACTGATTAATATCTATGGTCCCCAAACTAAATGGGACAGAAAAAGTCTCTTTATGAGGATTAAGCATTTCCTTTTTTCTAGTAGACAGGTCATCTTTGGAGGGGATTTTAATACTGTCGTTAGACCCCGTTATAGAAGAGGTTCCAAAGATAGACTGGCCTATGATAGTGTAGCCTAAAATAGCATAGCTAGCGAAGCTCGGATGGTGGATATCCACATTAGGCATACCCCAGGTCACCACGCGTTCACCTATCAAAGAGGAAGTTGTAGGTCTAGGATAGATAGGTTTTTTTTGAAGGAGGAAGCCATCTCTTCACCAGTGTCCGTTGTGGAGGTGGAATTCTCCGACCACTGTATGATTTTGTTTTCTCTGAACATTGCAGAATCCCTCCGGATGGGTAGAGGTATATGGAGGCTGAATTCCACTCTCCTGGAAGAAGCGGAAATAAAGACAGGCCTTTGAAGATTTTCTTCAGGACCAGGTACCTTTGTTGGATCTAGGTGGCACTGAGTCAGAGTGGTGGGAGTTGTTCAAATATCGGGTGGCAGGATTTTTCCGCCAGCTCTCAGGCCTCAGGTCCATGAGCAGGTATCGCCTGCATCAGGAGCTGAGAAGGAAACTCGAACGTATGGTCTCGGCCGGAGGTAGCCAGGAGGAGATCTCCGGGGTGAAAGCATTGCTCACGATGTGTCAGTATGATAAGCACGCATCTTTAGTTCTTGAGAGGGATTTCGGGAGGTACCGCTCGCCCGACCCCCTACAGGAACTGTAAGATGTCAGTGAGTCGTAAAGTAGTGACAGGACTAATAGATAGTATAGGGTCCCTGAGGAGATCCAAGTCAGGGATTCTGGAGGTCGTTAGATCCTTCTACTCTCACCTTTTTGGTAAGCAGGATCCAGATCGGGAGGAGATGTCGGCTTTCCTGGCTGAGACTGTTCCCGAGCCAGGAGAGGATTCCTCTCTTAATGTTTAGATAGATCCAATCAAAGAAGAGGAAGTAATGCTGGCGATTGAGGGACTAGGTCTGAAAAAAATCGCCAGGGCCGGATGGCTTAACGTCCGAATTCTATAAGACCTTTAAAGGAACCCTAGTTGCTCTCTTGACATCGGTGTTTAATGATTGTCCATCCTCGGACACTCTACCGAGGTCAATGAGGAGGTCAGCTTTGATTGTGCTATCAAAGGGTAAGGATTCGACTCGTATTGAGAATTGGCGTCCCATAGCGCTCCTCAATACGGACAGAAAGGTTCTCGCCAAGGTGCTGTTTAATCGGTTGGTGAAATTTGCGCCCCGGCTCCTTTCACCTGTCCAGCATTGATCCGTCCCAGGCCGCAGCACATTTAGTGCTGTCCTCAGTGTCAGAGAGGCAGTGGAGCGGGAAAATTCTGGTCAGTGGAAGGGGTATGTCCTGTCCTTGGACCAGGCCAAAGCTTTTGACCAGGTGAATCACGAGTATCTATGGTCGGTCCTTCTGAGGTATGGCTTGCGAGGTGGGTTTGTCAATTGGCTCCAGACCTTATACTCTGGGGCAGAGACTTTTGCACTGGTTAAGGGTTTTGAGGTTGGGTCTGGTGTCCGCCAGGGCTGTCCTCTGAGTCCTTTGCAGTATGTTAGCGATTGACCCTTTTCTTATAAGGGTTGACCGCGGACCATTGGCGGGGATCATGGTCAGCTTGGAAGGGCCAGAAGCCACTCAGAGGGTGGTTGCATATGCGGATGACGTCTCCATCTTCGTCTCCTCGCAAGGGGAGGCTGAGTGGGTGATGTCAGAAGTGGAATGTTACTCACGGGCATCTGGGTCCAAGATTAAATCGTGACAAGTGTGAGAGTCTCTGGCTGGGAGGAGGAGATCCTAGTTTTGGTCTCCTGGATACCCTTCCTGAGCCTCAGGGGTCTGCAAAGATCTTAGGAGTGGAATTTGGCCCGTGTGATTATCCCAAGAAAAACTGGGATGGCAGGCTAAAGTTAGTTGCCCAGAAGGTCGACTAATGGAAGGGTTGGTCCTTAACCCTTAGAGAAAGGGTTCATTTGGCCAAGGCTTACCTGGTGCCCATGTTGCTCTACCTTGGGAGTGTGTGCATTTTGCCAGAACCTCTCTGGACTCGGGTCTATAGCCTGTTCTTCCAACTGTTATGGGGGAGCAGGCTTAACTTAATTAAGAGAGAAGTCATGTACCTACCAAGGAGACTAGGAGGGTTAGGTATGGTTAACCTAGTAGTGTTCCTAGTGAACACCTTTATTAAGATTAATTTAGCAAACCTCAGGCAAGAGAGGGCTCCTTGGTGGATTCTCTCCTGCAGGGAGTGGTTTCAGCCCTTCTTCCAGGAATGGGAGAGAGGAGGCCAAGTGAAAGACCTGCGTACACCCCACGGACATCTCCCGGCTTATGCTGCCCTGGTTTTGAAGATGGTACTCCGGTGGGGTCTGGGAGTGTGGTAGATCGGGACCATGTCGAGAAAATTTCTTGACAGAAAGGTTCTGATGACCCACTTCCAGAAGCCCCTGGCACTCAAAGACTGCCCAAGTAGTGACCTCGGGGAGCGATTAAAACTTTTAAACTCGGTGAGGATTCCCCAGAAGTTTTGGGATCTGGCTTGGCGCTGCTTCCATGGGAGACTGTATATAAGGGGCAATCTTAAGTACAGAAACACTGATGACAGAGGATGTCCTCAAGAGGAGTGTAGCAATACATTA
The DNA here is from genome assembly GCF_050947455.1 of Rhinoderma darwinii. Taxonomy (NCBI): domain Eukaryota; kingdom Metazoa; phylum Chordata; class Amphibia; order Anura; family Rhinodermatidae; genus Rhinoderma; species Rhinoderma darwinii. Next base: position 552,373,208 of record NC_134687.1, read on the forward strand.
GAGAGTATGGAGCATTTCCTGCTTCATTGCCCCTTTAATACAGAGGTATATAAAAGGGTGGCTACTTCCATTGGCTGGCTCGGCTTAGCCAACCTCTCCTACGCCGGGTGGGCCTATGGGACGTTCAGAGACCTAGGTGGTAGGGACCGTAACACATCTTTTTTAGTCAGCATAGTGGTAAGGCACTTTACTTGGAATGCACAGTGTTTAGTATCTACGCAGAGTAAAGGGAATATCATCGGTGATCTGGGGAAGGTGCGTTCTTTGGAGGTTGATAGGCTGGGAGCATCCAAATCCTCTCGCTTATGGAGGGGCTTTTTATTTAGGGTGCCCTAGGGTATTTTCCTTCAGGGGGGGAGGTCTCATCCGGCTCGTCTGGGGGGGTTCGCCCTCGTTTAGGCACCTAAGGAAAAAATGAAGCGAAAGGGAGAATAATAGGGAAAGAAGAGTAAGCTTAGGGCTAGATTAAACACAGTGGAAGGCCTCATGCACACGACCATACTCGTAATTACGACTCGTAATTACGAGCACGGCCGGCCATGGGCAGCCGGCAGTTTTTTCGAGCCGTGCTCCCATTATAAAGTATAGGAGCACGGCCCGTAAAATAAAAAAATAGATCATGTTCTATCTTTTTAACGGCACGGGCACCTTCCCGTGAGAAAATGGGAAGGTACCCTTGGCCAACAGAAGCCTATGGGCCCGTTATTTCGGGTTGTAATTACGACCTGTAATAACGGGTGTTTTTACGGTCGTGTACATGAGGCCTAAGAGAAGGGACAGCAATAAGGGAAAGCGATAGGGGAAGCGATAGGGAGGGTGTCGGCGTGGGTGGATCCTGGCCCTGGGAGGGCTCGGATGGGTCCCTTTTTTCTCCCTCCTTCTGGTGGTAGGCTGGTTAGTACACTTCAGGTTTTTGTTTTGATATTTAAAGGCAGTATAAAGTCTTACAGGAACCGAACTTGGTGCTTTCGGGTTGTGATTTTTGATTGTCATTTCTTGTTATGTATAATGTTATGTTATTATAATTAGTTATGTTTGATGTTGATTTAAGATTAATAAATTTTTGGTCTTTTTCATTTGTCAGTTATTTTCCTTATCTTTTTTTTCCCCCTTTTTCTTTTTCTTTTCTTTTAATTTGATATTTTTAATTTTTATCTTATTTTATTTTTAATTTTATTTTAAGTTTTGTTATATTGGTTATGTGTACATACAGTATATATATATATATAAAAAAATATATATATATGTCTATATAATATGTGTGGTATTTCACTTGTACACTGCATTCCAAATTATTATGCAAATGTTATTTTTCGCTGATTTTCCTAAATAGTCGATGCAAATGACAGTCAGTATAATCTTCAAGCCATCAACCGTTGGAGTATAATGCAAATTTTATTGAACAAAACTCCTAATGATAACAGATTTTTTGTAGAAGTAAAAAACTCAAAATGCACGGTTTCAAATTATTATGCACAACAGAGATCAAAACATTTTAAAAGTTGTAAAGAGAACTAAAATGGTAATTTGTTGAATTTGCAGCATCAGGAGGTCATATTTACAGAAATCAAAAGCTCTTTCAATCAAAAAAAACATAACAGGCCAAGTTACATGTTAACCCCTTAGTGACCACTAATACGCCTTTTTACGTCGGTCACTAATGGGCTTTAGGCTAGGCTGACGCCTTTTCACGTCAGCCTAGTCTAAGTCCTGCACGGGTCTCCCGTGCAGGCAGGAGCCGGGGCTCTGCTGTCTGATGACAGCTGAGCTCCTGCTCCAACGCCCGCGATCGAAGTTTACTTCGATCGCGGCCGTTTAACCCGTTAAATGCCGCCGTCAATAGCGACCGCGGCATATAACTTTGTTTACAGAGGGAGTGCGCTCCCTCTGTCACCCATCGGCGGCCCGCGAATGCAATCGCGGGTCTCCGATGGGGTGTCATGGCAGCCGGGGGCTTGATAAAAGCCCCCAGGTCTGCCCTGGACATATGCCTGTTAGGACGCGCCGGAGATTGCCTGTCAGATTTACACTGACAGGCAATAATGCTCTGGTATACGAAGTATACCAGAGCATTATAGCAGCGATTGGAACATCGCACAGTAAAGTCCCCTAGTGGGACTAATAAAATAAGTCATAAATGTGAAATAAAAATTATTAATAAAAAGTACAGTAAAAAAATAAATAAAACCATTTTTTTCCATAAAAAGTGGTTTTATTTAGTAAAAGTGTAAAAAAAAAAAAAGTACACATATGTGGTATCGCCGCGACCGTAATGACTCCATTAATAAAGTTAATATGTCATTTAAACCGCAAAGTGAACACCGTAAAAAAAAAACGCAAAAAAACGTGGCGAAAATGCAATTTTTTTCCATTGCCCCCCAAAAAAGTCATAATAAAAATGAATCAATAAGTCCCATGCACCCCAAAACAGTACCATTCAAAACTACGTCTTGTCCCGCAGAAAACAAGCCCAAAAAATCACTACATTGATGGAAAAATAAAAAAATTACGGCTCTTGGAAAGCGACGATGCAAAAGCAAATAATTTTAGTTCAAAAGTGTTTTTATTGTGCAAAAGTCGTAAAACATAAAAAAACCTCTACATATGTGGTGTCGCCGCAATCGTACCGACCCATAGAATAAAGGTAACATGTTATTTACGTCGCATAGTGAACGGCGTCAATTTAAAAACGCATAGAACAATGGCGGAATTTCAGTTTTTTTTTTATAATCCCCCCCAAAAAGGTTAATAAAAGTTAATATAAAAATTATATGTACCCAAAAATGGTGCCATTAAAAAGCACAACTAATCCCGCAAAAAACAAGTCCTCATACAGCTATGTCGACGTAAAAATAAAAAAGTTATAGCTCTTTGAATGCGACTATAGAAAAACGAATAAAATAGCTTGGTCATTAGGGCCTAAAATGGGCTGGTCACTAAGGGGTTAACATAGGACCCCTTCTTTGATATCACCCTCACAATTCTTGCATCCATTGAATTTGTGAGTATTTGGACAGTTTCTGCTTGAATATCTTTGCAGGATGTCAGAATAACCTCCCAGAGCTTCTGTTTTGATGTGAACTGCCTCCCACCCTCATAGATATTTTGCTTGAGGATGCTCCAAAGGTTCTCAATAGGGTTGAGGTCAGGGGAACATGGGGGCCACACCATGAGTTTCTCTCCTTTTATGCCCATAGCAGCCAATGACACAGAGGTATTCTTTGCAGCATGAAATGGTGCATTGTCATGCATGAAGATAATTTTGATACGGAAGGCACGGTTCTTCTTTTTGTACCATGGAAGAAAGTGGTCAGTCATAAACTCTACGTACTTTGCAGAGGTCATTTTCACAACGTCAGGGACCCTAAAGGGGCCTACCAGCTCTCTCCCCATGATTCCAGCCCAAAACATGACTCCGCCACCTCCTTGCTGACGTCGCAGCCTTGTTGGGACATGGTGGCCATTCACCAACCATCCACTACTCCATCCATCTGGACCATCCAGGGCTGCATGGCACTCATCAGTAAACAACACGGTTTGAAAATTAGTCTTCATGTATTTCTGAGCCCACTGCAACCGTTTCTGCTTGTGAGCATTGTTTAGGGGTGGCCGAATCATAGCTTTATGCACACTTGCAAACCTCTGGAGGATCCTACACCTTGATGTTTGCGGGACTCCAGAGGCACCAGCGGCTTCAAATACCTGTTTGCTGCTTTGCAATGGCATTTTAGCAGCTGCTCTCCTAATCCTATTAATTTGTCTGGCAGAAACATTCCTCATTATGCCTTTATCTGAACTAACCCATCTGTGCTCTGAATCAGCCACAAATCTTTTCACAGTACGATGATCACGCTTAAGTTTTCTTGAAACATCCAATGTTTTCATACCTTGTCTATGGTATTGCACTATTTCACGCTTTTCGGCAGCAGAGAGATCCTTTTTCTTTCCCATATTGCTTGAAACCTGTGGCCTGCGTAATAACGTGGAACGTCCTTCTTAAGTAGTTTTCCTTTGATTGGGCACACCTGGCAAACTAATTATCACAGGTGTCTGAGATTGATTACAATGATCCAAAGAGCCCTAGGACACAATACCATCCATGAGTTTAATTGAAAAACTAATAATTAAATGTTTATGACACTTAAATCCAATGTGCATATTAATTTGGAACACGGTGTATATAGGTATGTATGTTGGGAGTAAACACATTTTCGGTTGATGGTTTCGAATGAGTATGGAAGGAAGTGAGTCGGCGTGAGTGGATACTGGGAGGAGAGGGGAATATGAAAAGGATTGAATGTGGATGAGTGCAAATGGATGGGAAAATTGGCCAAGTCCAGTGGTAAAGATAATACAGCAATGCATTTTGTATATAATGTATATATCGTTTTATTTTGGGTTTTGTATCAATTATTTGTTATGTTTTTATACTTTTCTAAATAAACAAAGAGTTTCAGGCTAAGATGAGGCTCCGGCAGTAGACAGACACTCGGCAGGGTGGGACACAATAGATGCAGCGGAGGGCACAACACGATTCCAACTCTTGAAGGCACAGAGGCACGGTAGCACGGGATACAGGGTACAGGCAGCAGGAACGGGAAACACTGGGAACTGGAAAACACTGGGAGACCATTTGCAAGGACAAACTTAAGGTAACACAACAACAATAACTCAGCCAATGATTGAGAGGGCAGAGCTCCTTTTATAGTCCAGAGGCATTCTGGGCTAATTGCAGCTATTCTGCAAATGTGCGCGTAGTGGCCCATTAATGCCGAGCACGCGCGGGCGTGCGCACCCTGCGGGAGACAGTGTCTGGACTAGGAAGTAAGTGCCAGCATCTCCCAGGAGGGAGATGCTGCCGGGAACTCGCTCGTCTATGGCCGCGGCCGTCAGAGCGTAAGTCAGGATGACGGTCCGCGGCCAAAGACGTTATACAGAACTACTCTGTAACACGATATTTGCCTGAGCGTTGTTGTATACCTAAAGTTTGTCTTGCAAATGGTCTCCTAGTGTTTTCCAGTTCCCAGTGTGTCCCTTTCCTGCTGCCTGTACCCTGTATCTAGGTGTCTAGAGTTGAAGTCGAGCTGTGTCTTCTGCTGCATCTGCTGTGTTACACCCACCGGGTGTCTGTCTGCTGCCGGAGCCTTATCTTAAGCCTCAATCATCGCTACTGTCTACATTGCCTGAGGTACCTTTTCTGGACTATAGATATTGTATTGTACCTCGTTGGCCAGCTAACTTTCCGCTACGCGGTACGGCCCAGTGGGTCCACACCCTGCACCGTTACAGAGGGGCACGCGGATGTTGGCTGTAAACAATGAAAAATGGAGATGTAGCAGTAGATTCACGCGTGTGATTATTGTAAGAGAATTGGAAGGAGATGTACGCAGTTGTCGTGTTGAGCAGATACAAAATGGTGAAGATAATCTTTAAGTACTTGGTTAATTCTTTCAACTTGGCCATTGGATTGCGGGTGATATGCAGACGAAAAGTCCAATTGGAAAATGAAATCAGCATCTCCATAAAGCATGAAGTGCTTGAAAATTTCCTGGTAGGACTTTCATTTTTCCAGCAGGACTTGGCACCTGCCCACACTGCCAAAAGTACCAATACATGGTTTTCTAACTACAGTATCACTGTGCATGATTGGCCAGCAAACTTGCCTGACCTAAACCCCATAGAGAATCTATGGGGTATTGTCAAGAGGAAGATGAGACACCAGACCAAACAATGTAGATGAGCTGAAGGCCGCTATCAAAGCAACCTGGGTTTCCATAACACCTCAGCAGTGCCACAGGCGGATCGCCTCCATGCCACGTCGCATTGATGCAGTAATTCATGCAAAAGGAGCACCAACCAAGTATTGAGTGCATATATTGTACATACTTTTCAGTAGGCCAACATTTCGGTATTAAAAATCATTTTTGAAATTGGGCTTATATAATATTCTAATTATCTGAGAGACTAAATTTTGGGTTTTCATTAACTGTTAGCCATAATCATAAACATTAAAATAAAAAAATGCTGGAAATAGATCACTCTGTATGTAATGAATTTATATAATATATGACTTTTACTTTTTGAATTGAATTACTGAAATAAATTAACTTTTTGATGATTTTCTAATTCATCGAGAAGAACTAGTATATACATCCGAAGAAATTGGACCAGTTCAACTCTAATAACAACGGGTTATGTTGGAGAGACTGTGGGATAACGGGTGATTTGTTACATATTTGGTGGGGGTGTGGAAAATTAAAGACCTTTTGGTCCGAATTTCTGCTCTAATTGGTCAAATTATTGGAGAAAGTAAAGAAATTTTTACAATATAATTAGCTCTATTAAATATGAGAGTGAATCTAATCGGAAAATAAAAGAGATGGGTCTGTTGCAGAATTTTAGATACAGCACGACATATAATTGCATTCAACTGGAAAACAAATAAAATTCCTTTTATTACTGAAGTAATAAATAAAGTAAATACATATTTTCAGTATGAGAAAGTCCTAGGATTAGATTGGGAGGTGGAAAACTATTTATTCCAGGAAAGATGGATGCTCTGGATCAGAAATCAACACTTTTCAAACCTATAGGTTGTTATTCTATTAAGTGGATAGTACTTCCGCTTTTTTTTTCAATTTCTTTCTTTTTTTCTTCTTAACTTTTTCTTTTTTGCTTTTTTTATGTTACTTCTTTTGCTTTGTGTACCATTATGAATTGTATGTCTATAAATTTATTAATAAAAAAACATCACTGTAAAAAAAAAAAAAGAGGAGACATAGTCCATAACATCTTTGGGCAACGTGGGTCACCAAACGTGGCGAGAGGTCAAGTCCCGAGTCTTGCGAATGCCCAAGTGACCCCCCAATTTGGAGTTATGACCCTAGATGAGAATTTTTGACATTTTTGTCAGCAGGACGGAAATGGAGGTGTCTGTTTTATACGCTATAGGCTTGCTGTTACTCTGGCCCTCTAGCTTGTTGTCTGGGCCTTATATATGCCTTTACTTATGTATATTTTTGAGGTTCATAATTACAATTTTCTTTATCTGCATTTAGCACTTTACATTACATTGCCACTGATACACATATCGATTACTTTGATATATACGTGACATAGCCAGTGATCTTGGTCTTTTGTGTATACATATGCCTATATCTCCACATGCATGTATGTTCATGCTCTTATTACATGTCATCTGGTCTTGCACAGGTGGAAGCCTTCTTCTCATTGTGTGACTCATCTTTTTTAATGCTTTGTATCTGTCTTTAATAAAAATGTATATTTTTTTATACTCTTTACGATTGAGCTAGAATTGATATTTTTCTGTCTGTAGGTTTTTCCATTTGCCTTTGATCAATGCAACAAGTTACGCTTGGTTTTCATATTGTGGTTGTCTCTAAGTGATATATATGATTCATGGGTTTGTCTAAATATCATGATGTAACACACTATATCACCACATATAGAGAATCTCTTTCAGCCCTCTTTGGGTACAATTGGTTATATATAGTCTATTATCAGTGTAAAGGATCTGCCAGGCACTGCGGGGTTAACTCCCAGAACTAATCAGTCAGCACCTGAGAATACATCCCTGAGACTGACTCCTGCTTCCACCATTCAGGCTGGCAGGCTTAGGAGTGGGAGAGCCTATCATAACCGGGCCAGACTCAGCTAGCTCCCGCCCTCGGTCTATTTAAGCCTGCACTTGCTGTCCCTCGGTGCTTGTTATTGCTTTTGTTTCCTTCCTTGTGGTTCCTGGCCCAGCTACAGCTCCTGCTATTTTTGATCCTGCTCCATACCGACCCTGGCTTACCGACTACTCTTCTGCTTTTCGTTTTGTACCTCGCACACTCCTGGCTTGACTCGGCTCGTTCACCACTCTGGTTGCTCATGGTGTTGCCGTGGGCAACGGCCCCTTTTCCTTGCTTGTGTTCCTTGTATGTTTGTCGTGTTTGTCGTGCACTTACTGAGCGCAGGGACCGCCGCCCAGTTGTACCCCGTCGCCTAGGGCGGGTCGTTGCAAGTAGGCAGGGACAGAGTGGCGGGTAGATTAGGGCTCACTTGTCCGTCTCCCTACCCCCTGCCGTTACATAATAACAAGCCCATACCTAGTCTACCCCTGGTCCCTGACACCACTATGGATCCCCGTGAGACCCTGGCTCAGCAAATGCAGGGTCTCTCCCTACAGGTCCAGGCCCTGGCTCAGAGGGTCAACCAGCCTGATGCTACCCTGGTAGTTCCCCGCACCGCACCTCTTGAACCCCACCTCAAGTTGCCCGACCGGTTCTCAGGGGACCGGAGGACTTTTCTCTCCTTTCGGGAGAGTTGTAGGCTTTACTTTCGTTTAAAGCCTCATTCCTCAGGTTCTGAGAGCCAGCGGGTGGGTATAATTATGTCCCGGCTCCAGGAAGGGCCCCAAGAGTGGGCCTTCTCCTTGGCTCCTGACGCCCCTGAACTTTCCTCCGTTGATTGTTTCTTTTCTGCTCTCGGACTTATTTATGACGAGACTGACAGGACTGCCTTTGCCGAGAGTCAGCTGGTGACCTTAAGTCAGGGTAAGAGACCTGTTGAGGAGTATTGCTCTGACTTTCGGAAGTGGTGCGTAGCTTCTCGGTGGAATGACCCTGCCTTAAGGTGTCAGTTTAGGTTGGGTCTGTCGAATGCCCTGAAAGACCTGCTAGTTAGCTATCCCTCTTCTGACTCCCTAGACCAGGTTATGGCTTTAGCGATACGACTTGACCGACGTCTCAGGGAACGACAACGTGAACGTTTATGTGTTTTCTCCTCCGACTCCCCCATGATGCCTCCCGAAGCTCCGTTGCTTCGTTCCTCCCCGAAAGATTCAGGGATACCTATGCAACTCGGGGCCTCCGTGTCCCCCCAACAACGTAGAGAATTCCGCAGGAAGAATGGTCTCTGCTTCTACTGTGGGGACGACAAGCATCAAGTGAACAACTGTCCTAAGCGTAAGGTTGCAGCCAGAGAACTTCCGCGTCTAAGTGATCATCGGGGAGGTCACATGGGCGCACAGGTATTTCCCGTAAATATGAAACGTACTAAGATCTTGCTTCCCTTTCAGGTCTCTTTTGGTGGTAGGTCTGCTACCGGCAGTGCTTTCGTGGATTCAGGGTCCTCTACTAATATCATGTCTGTGGAATTTGCTATGTCCCTTGCTATGCCTCTTATTGATTTGCCTAAACCTGTCCCGGTAGTGGGTATCGACGCCACTCCTCTTGCTAATGGTTATTTTACACAGCATACCCCTGTTTTTGAACTCCTTGTTGGCTCCATGCATTTGGAGCAATGCTCTGTACTGTTGATGCAGGGATTATCGTACGATTTGGTGCTAGGTCTTCCCTGGTTGCAGTTGCATAATCCTACGTTTGACTAGAATACTGGGGAGCTAACCAAATGGGGTAATGAATGTTGTACGTCATGTTTTTCTGTTAATTCTATTTCTCCCCCTAAGGAGGCGAATACGCTACCCGAGTTTGTTCAGGACTTCGCTGATGTTTTCTCTAGGGAGGCCTCCGAAGTGTTACCTCCTCATAGAGAATACGATTGCGCCATCGAATTGGTACCAGGAGCTAAGCTTCCTAAGGGTAGGATATTTAATCTTTCTTGTCCCGAACGTGAAGCTATGAGAGTGTATATCCAGGAATCCCTGGCCAAGGGTTACATTCGTCCCTCTTCTTCTCCGGTAGGTGCTGGCTTCTTCTTCGTGGGGAAGAAGGATGGTGGTCTTAGGCCATGCATTGACTACCGTAGCCTGAATAAGGTCACGGTAAGGAACCAGTATCCCCTTCCTTTGATTCCTGATCTCTTTAATCAGGTTCAGGGGGCCCAATGGTTTTCTAAATTGGATCTACGGGGGGCGTATAACCTTATTCGCATCAAAGAGGGGGATGAGTGGAAGACTGCGTTTAACACGCCCGAAGGCCATTTCGAATACCTCGTCATGCCCTTTGGGTTGTGTAATGCCCCTGCGGTCTTCCAGAATTTCATAAATGAGATTTTGAGAAATTACCTGGGGATTTTTCTGGTAGTGTACCTTGATGACATACTGGTGTTTTCCAAGGACTGGTCCTCCCACGTGGAGCATGTCAGGAAGGTGCTCCAGGTCCTTCGGGAAAATAAACTGTTTGCCAAAACCGAAAAATGTGTGTTTGGGGTACAGGAGATTCCATTTTTGGGTCAAATCCTCACTCCTCATAAATTCCGCATGGACCCAGCCAAGGTTCAGGCTGTGGCGGAATGGGTCCAACCTGCCTCCCTGAAGGCGTTACAGTGTTTTTTGGGGTTTGCTAATTATTACAGGAGATTTATTGCTAACTTCTCGGTCATCGCTAAGCCCCTTACGGACCTCACTCGCAAAGGTGCTGATCTCCTCCACTGGCCTCCTGAGGCTGTCCAGGCTTTTGAGGTCCTTAAGAAGTGCTTTGTCTCGGCCCCGGTGCTGGTTCAGCCCAACCAAATGGAGCCATTTATCGTGGAAGTTGACGCATCTGAGGTGGGAGTGGGGGCTGTCTTGTCCCAGGGTACCAGGTCCCTCACCCATCTCCGCCCCTGTGCCTACTTCTCCCGGAAGTTTTCGCCAACTGAAAGTAACTATGATATTGGCAACCGCGAACTCTTAGCCATTAAATGGGCATTTGAAGAGTGGCGCCACTTCCTGGAGGGGGCTAGGCACCAGGTAACGGTCCTTACCGACCACAAGAATCTGGTGTTCCTAGAATCTGCCCGGAGGCTAAACCCGAGACAAGCTCGATGGGCGTTACTTTTTACCAGATTCAATTTTTTGGTTACCTATAGGGCTGGGTCTAAAAATATTAAGGCTGATGCACTGTCGCGTAGCTTCATGGCCAGCCCTCCTTCGGAGGAAGATCCTGCTTGTATTTTGCCTCTAGGTATAATCATTTCCTCGATCGATTCTGATTTAGTCTCTGAAATTGCTGCTGATCAAGGTGCAGCTCCCGGGAACCTTCCTGAGAACAAGCTGTTTGTTCCCCTGCAATTCCGGCTAAGGGTACTTAGGGAAAATCATGACTCCGCACTATCTGGCCATCCAGGCATCCTGGGTACCAAACACCTCATTACCAGAAATTATTGGTGGCCTAAAGACGTTAAGGCCTACGTCGCCGCTTGTGAGGTTTGTGCTAGGTCCAAGACTCCCAGGTCCCGACCAGCGGGCTTACTGCGTTCGTTGCCCATTCCCCAGAGACCTTGGACACATATCTCCATGGATTTTATCACCGATTTGCCTCCATCCCAAGGCAAGTCGGTGGTGTGGGTGGTGGTGGACCGCTTCAGTAAGATGTGCCACTTTGTGCCCCTCAAGAAACTACCCAACGCCAAAACGTTGGCTACCTTGTTTGTCAAACACATCCTGCGTCTCCATGGGGTCCCTGTCAATATTGTTTCGGACAGAGGGGTACAATTTGTTTCATTGTTTTGGAGAGCCTTCTGTATGAAGTTGGGGATTGATCTGTCCTTCTCCTCTGCCTTCCATCCTGAAACCAATGGCCAAACGGAGAGGACTAATCAGTCTCTAGAACAATACTTAAGGTGTTTTGTCTCTGACTGTCAATTTGATTGGGTCTCTTTCATTCCCCTCGCCGAATTTTCCCTTAATAACCGGGTCAGTAACTCGTCTGGGGTCTCTCCTTTTTTTTGTAATTTTGGGTTTAATCCACGGTTCTCCTCCGTTTCACCTGGTAGTTCCAACAATCCTGAGGTAGAGGTCGTTCATCGGGAACTGTGCACAGTCTGGGCCCAGGTTCAGAAAAACCTAGAGGTGTCCCAGAGCGTACAAAAAACTCAGGCTGATAAAAAACGTTCTGCTAACCCCCTGTTTATGGTCGGGGATCTGGTGTGGTTGTCGTCTAGGAACTTGCGTCTCAAGGTTCCGTCCAAGAAGTTTGCTCCCCGGTTTATTGGGCCGTATAAGGTCATTGAGGTCCTCAATCCTGTCTCCTTCCGGCTGGAGTTACCCCCGTCTTTTCGGATACGCGACGTGTTTCATGCCTCCCTCCTCAAACGCTGCTCCCCGTCCTTGGCTCCCTCGAGGAGACCTCCTGTTCCCATCCTCACCCCGGAGGGGGTGGAATTCGAGGTGGCCAGGATTGTGGACAGCAAGATGGTCCAAGGCTCCCTCCAGTACCTGGTCCATTGGATAGGATACGGGCCCGAGGAGAGGACTTGGGTACCCGCCCGGGATGTTCACGCTGGGGTATTGGTCAGGAGGTTCCACCTGCGTTTCCCCAGTAAGCCAGGTCCACTTAGAAAGGGTCCGGTGGCCCCTCATAAAAGGGGGGGTACTGTAAAGGATCTGCCAGGCACTGCGGGGTTAACTCCCAGAACTAATCAGTCAGCACCTGAGAATACATCCCTGAGACTGACTCCTGCTTCCACCATTCAGGCTGGCAGGCTTAGGAGTGGGAGAGCCTATCGTAACCTGGCCAGACTCAGCTAGCTCCCGCCCTCGGTCTATTTAAGCCTGCACTTCCTGTCCCTCGGTGCTTGTTATTGCTTTTGTTTCCTTCCTTGTGGTTCCTGGCCCAGCTACAGCTCCTGCTATTTTTGATCCTGCTCCATACCGACCCTGGCTTACCGACTACTCTTCTGCTTTTCGTTTTGTACCTCGCACACTCCTGGCTTGACTCGGCTCGTTCACCACTCTGGTTGCTCATGGTGTTGCCGTGGGCAACGGCCCCTTTTCCTTGCTTGTGTTCCTTGTATGTTTGTCGTGTTTGTCGTGCACTTACTGAGCGCAGGGACCGCCGCCCAGTTGTACCCCGTCGCCTAGGGCGGGTCGTTGCAAGTAGGCAGGGACAGAGTGGCGGGTAGATTAGGGCTCACTTGTCCGTCTCCCTACCCCCTGCCGTTACAATCAGATACTATATACCCCAGAAATGGTAAGGATTTATTTTCGAATACACACTTTTCCAATTTGGTGTAGAGATTATTCCCCCTAAACCGAGACAGGACTTGGCATGCATGCTTCTCGTGAGTAGTCAGATCTGGTGAGTAGATCAAGATATCATCCAGATACACCACCACACAGACGTACAGTAGATCCCGGAATATGTCGTTCACCAATTCCTGGAACACAGCTGGAGCATTACACAGTTATCATGATGCGTGGTATGGACCCACTGGGCCGTACCGCGTAGCGGGATGGCAGCTGGCCAAACAGATAAGTACAGAGTTCAATAATTCAGCGAGGATACCTGAGGCAATCGTAGGCAGTAGCAAGGCAGGCAAGTCCAGAACCAGGCGGGGGAAGTCGTCAGGTGAGGCGTAGCAGGTCAAGCGTAGACTGCAGCAAAACATGGCAATAGCACAGCACGGCAATAGCACAGCACGGCACTCAAACTAGGTAGCACGGAAACAGGATACAGGATACAGGACCAAGGTACAAACTGGAAGACACTGGGGGACCATAAGCACGACAAATGATGGGTAACAAACAACGCTCTGGCAAAGAGCAAGAGGACAGAGCCCTTTTTATAGCCAAGGGCATCCTGGGCTAGATTGCAGAGTTCCTGCAAAAATGCGGGCACTGGCCCTTTAAGGCCGTGCGCGCGCCCGCCGGAGACACTCGTGGTCCGGAAGTGAGTGCCAGCGCTTCACAGGAGGACGACGCTGCAATGAGGTAAGATGTCCATGGCCACGATCGTCGAGGTTAACGACGGAACGATGGACCGTGGCCATAGACGTTACAACAGTCCAAAGCGCATCACAAGATATTTGCAGTGGCTGTCCCTGGTGTTGAATGCAGTTTTCCACTCGTCACCTTTACAGATACGTATAAAGTTATAAGCCCCACGTAGATCCAGCTTAGTAAAAATCTCGGCCCCATGTAATCTGTCGAAGAGCTCAGAGATCAGCGGTACTTGTTCTTGACTATAAAATCGATACAATGGTGGAGCGATCCATCTTTTTTCTTGACAAAGAAAAACCGGCTCCAACAGGAGTAGACTTTCTAATGAACCCCCTCTCAAGCTTCTCCTTGACATATGCTGACATAGCTTGGGTCGCAGGCAGAGAGAGAGGAAGTCCCAGGGAGTAACTCAACTGGACAATAGTAAGGACGATGCAGAGGAAGAGTTTCGGCATCCTTGTTAAGTACGTCAGCATAATCATCATACAGTGGAGGCGACCAGGAAGAGACTGAAGTATGGGAGGTCGAACAGGATGAACTTGGGACAGACAATTATGTAAACACCAAGGTCCCTACTGGAGGATTTCTCTGGAATTCCAGCCAAGAATCGGAGCATGTTTACAAAGCCAGGGAAGTCACAGTAGGATTTGGTTAATAGCCTCAGGAAGAACATAGAAGACTATCTGTTCAGTGTGGAGAGCTCCTATTTGTTACTTCAACTGTTCGGTAGTGGTGAAAATTGGATACGGCAGCGGACATCCATTCGTTGAAGCTACTGCTAGAGGTTTCTTAACCCCTTCCCGCTCCAAGACGTACTATTAGGTCATGGTAACCATAGCGTTCGCGTTCCATGACCTAATAGTATGTCTCGGGAGTAACAGACATTTCGGCCGTCCTCAAAACACATACAGGAGCTGTGACAGCTGCTGCCTCGTACAGCAGCTGTCATAGCTCCTACAGCGGGGACCGATCGCTGTGTCCCCGCTGATTAACCCCTGAAAAGCCATGCTCAATAGCGATCACGGCTTTTTAGGGGTTAAGCTGCCATCGCCGTCCTGCTGCACGATAGAGGCTGGCGATGGTGACTATGGCAACCGGACACCAAACAATGGCGTCCGGCTATGCCATAGATGGTAGCCTAGTGGGTCCTGACGAAGTCAGGACCTACTATGCTTGCTGTCAGTGAGTAACTGACAGCTCTAATACACTGCACAACGCATGTAGTGCAGTGTATTAGAATAGCGAACAGGTCCTCCTGCCCTCAAGTCCCCTAATGGGACAAAGTAATAAAGTAAAAAAAAAGTTAAAAAAAGAGGTGTAAAAATAAGAAAATAAAAGATTTAAAAGTAATAAAAGTAAAAATCCCCCCTTTTCCCTTCTCCAAACAAATAAACTATACATAATTGGTATCGCCGCGTACGTAACGGCCTAAACTACAAAATTATTTCATTATTTATCCCACGCGGTGAACGCCGTAAAAGAAAATAATAAACCGTACCAGAATCACAATTGTTTGGTCACTTCACCTCCCAAAAAATGGAATAAACAGAGATCAAAAAGTCGCATGTACCTAAAAATGGTACTGATCGAAACTACAGTTCGTTACGCAAAAAATAAGTCCTCACACGGCTTTATTGATGGAAAAATAAAAAAGTTCTGGCTCTTAGAATAAGGTAACACAAAAAGTTAATGATTTTTTACAAAACGTATTTTATTGTGCAAACGCCATAAGACATAAAAAAAAACTATAAACATCTGGTATCGCCGTAATCGTATCGCCCCGCAGAATAAAGTGAATATGTCATTTATAGCGCACGGTGAACGCTGTAAAAAAAAAAAAATCAAATAAAAAAACAATAGTAGAATTGCTGTTTTTTAGTCACCACGCCACCTAAAAATAGAACAAAAACTGATCAAAAAGCCGCATGCACCCAATGAGAACTGCAATGAATTCCTCAAGGGGTCTAGTTTCCAAAATGGGGTCACTTTTGTGGGGTTTCCACTGTTTTGGCACCACAAGACCTCTTCAAACCGGACATGGTGCCTAATAAAAAAGAGGCCTCAAAATCCACTAGGTGCTCCTTTGCTTCTGAGGCCGGTGCTTCAGTCCATTACGACACTAGGGACACATGTGGGATATTTCTCAAAACTGCAGAATCTGGGCAATACGTATTAAGTTGCGTTTCTCTGATAAAACTTTTCGTGTTATAAAAAAAATGGTATAAAAAGGTAAAAAAAAAATATGTAAATTTCACCTCTACTTTGCTCTAAATTTCTGTGAAACACCTAAAGGGTTCATAAACTTTCTAAATGCTGTTGTGAATATTTTGAGGGGTCTAGTTTCTAAAATGGGGTGTTTGATAGGGGTTTCTAATATATGTAATATTTGTATAAACGGAGACCATTAGACCATTTCAGTGCCCGGTTTTCCCAAGCATACACCCCCGAGAAGTGTATTTCTATTGATGTGTCCTTGGTACATTTTAAAGGGAGGGTTCAATTCCGCGAGTACCTTCCGGGTAAGAGGGCAAGGTAAGGCGTGAAGATGTATAAGCTGTGCGAGAGTGCATTAGGGTGTACCTACAAATTTAGGATATATGAAGGGAAGGACACCAGTATTCAGCCCCCAGAATGCCCCCCGTTACTGGGAGTTAATGCAAAAATTGTGTGGGATTTGGTGCACCCACTGCTGGACCAGGGTCACCACCTCTACCTGGATCATTTTTATACGAGCGTCCCACTCTTCAAACTGCCTCGCTTCCAGAAGTCCTGCGGCATGCGGCACTGCTAGAAGAAATCTGAGAGGCCTCCCTAAGATTCTGCTTGGGCAAACAAGAAGGGGTGAGAGCAGGGCACAATCTAGCAGCAACATATTGTGTGTCACGTACAAGACAAGAGAGATGTCACACCAGTACCCATGTACCAGTACGAGGTACCAGTACAGAGACCCCCAAACCAGACTGCATCCTGGACTACAATAGGTACATGGGAGGGGTGGACTTGTCAGATCAAGCCCTGAAGCCCTACAGCGCCATGCGGTGTGGTATAAGAAGCTGGCCATGCCCATCATACAGATGGCATTGTACAATGTGTACGTGCTACGTCGATGTGCAGGCCAGAGGGGAACTTTCCTGGAATTTCAAGAGGTGATTATCAAGAACCTAATCTTTAGGGACCAAGAAGGGGGGGGGGCACCCAGTACTTCTGGAAGTGAGGCCACACGCATCATACGAGGGCAACACTTTCCAGGAGAAGTTCCCCAAACTGGCAAGAAGAGAAAAAGTCAAAAGAGGTGCAAAGTCTGTTATAAGAGGGGGATAAGGAAGGACACAATATATTAATGTGACACGTGTCCTGAAAAACTAAGGCTCTGTATGAAAGAGTGTTTTAAAATTTATCATACATCCCTTGGTTTATAATTTACCCCAATTTTACTTACCCTGATGTACTCCGCACAGCTTATCCTCCCTCGTCTTTCCCCTCTGGGCCCTGCTGTGTGCCGAGGCAGCTGATAACAGCCACATGTAGGGTATTGCCGTACCCAGGAGAACCCACATTACAGTTTATGGGGTGTATGTCTCTGGTCAAAATGCTCACTACACCTCTAGATGAATGCCTTAAGGGTGTAGTTTTTAAAACGGGGTCACTTCTAGGGGGTCTCAACTGTACTGGTACCTCAGGGGCTTCTGCATACATGACTTCGCACCAGAAAATCCCCAGTAGGCCAAATGGTGGTCCTTTGGTTCTGAGCCATCCCATGGGCCCAAACGGCAGTTTATCACCACAAATGGGGTATTGCCGCACTCAGGACAAATTGGGCAACAAAATGGAGTATTTTATTTCTTGTGAAAATAAGAATTTTTGAGCTAAAACGACATATTATTGGAAATTTTTTTTTTTTAATTCCCAGCCCAATTCAAATAAGTTCTGTGAAGAAACTATGGGGTCTAAATGGTCACGTTACCCATAAATGAATTCCTTGAGGGGTGTAGTTTCCAAAATGGGGTCACTTCTGGTGGGTTTCCATTGCTTTGATACCTCTGGGGCTCTGCAAATGCGACATGGCACCCGAAAACCAAACCAGCAAAATCTGCACTCCAAAGACCACACAGCGCTCCTTCCCTTCTGAGGCCTCACATGGGCCCAAACGGCAGTTTATCGCCACAAATGGGGTATTGCTGCACGAAGGACAAATTGGGCAACAAAATGGGGTATTTTGTTCCCTGTGAAAATAAGAAATTTTGATCACAAATGGCATCTTATTGGAAAAAATTACATTTTTTTAATTTCACAGCCCAATTGAAATAGGTGCTGTGAAAAAACTGTGCGGTCAAAATGGTAACAACAACCATAAATGAATTCCTTGAGGGGTGTAGTTTCCAAAATGGGGTCACTATTGGGGGATTCCTACTGTTTTGGCACCTCAACACCTTTTCAGACCTGGCATGCTGCCTAAAATATATTCTAATAAAAAAAGAGGCCTCAAAATGCACTAGGTGCTTCTTTGCTTCTAGGGCTTGTGTTTTAGTCCACGAGCGCACTAGAGCCACATGTGGGACATTTCTAAAAACTGCAGAATCTGGACAATACATATTTAGTAGTGTTTCTCTGGTAAAACCTTCTGTGTTACAGAAAAAAAATGGAATAATATTGAAATTCAGCAAGAAAAATGAAATTTGCAAATTTCACCTCCACTTTGCTTTAATTCCTGTGAAATGCCTGAAGGGTTAAAAAACTTTCTAAATGCTGTTTTGAATACTTTGAGGGGTCTAGTTTTTAAAATTGGGTGTTTTATCAGGGTTTCTAATACATAGGCCCCTCAAAGCCACTTCAGAACTGAAGAGGTACCTTAAAAAAAAGGCTTTTGAAATTCTTAAAAATATGAGAAATTGCTGTTTATGTTCTAAGCCTTGTAACGTCCAAGAAAAATAAAATAATGCTCAAAAAACAATGCCAATCTAAAGTAGACATATGGGAAATGTGAACTAGTAACTATTTTGGGTGGTATAACCATCTGTTTTACAAGCAGATGCATTTAAATTCTGAAAAATGCTATTTTTTCAAAATTTTCTCTCAATTTTGCAATTTTTCACCAATAAACACTGAATATATCGACCAAATTTTACCACGAACATGAAGCCCAATGTGTCTCAGAATCGCTTGGATAGGTTTAAGCATTCAGACGTTATTACCACATAAAGTGAAATATGTCAGATTTGAAAAATGGGCTCTGAGCCTTAAGGCCCAAACTAGGCTGCGTCCTTAAGGGGTTAAGTGCAGTCGTAGCCAAATGGAGCTGAGTAAGTCTTGATGTATAAAATTTCCGGCTGCTCCCGGATCCAGATAAGGGGGAACTGGGTGAGATGTTCCACTTGTGCAGATAAGTACTGTAATTGAAAGTTTGGAGTGAATTTTGCAAAGGACATAGATTCACCTATCAACCCTAGGCGCTGGAGTTACCCGGCTTCTGAGGACACTGACACACGTAATGACACTTTCATTTCACAGTACATGCAGAGATTAGTGGCACATCTATGCTGCTGCTCTTCATCCGACAGTCTGACCCGAATAACCTGCATAGGTTCCTCAGAGGTCACATAAGAAGGAGGTTACTGGGATCTCTAAAAATTAGGTGCCAGTCTACAGGACTTTCTCGAAGAACATCCTGGAAGTGCTCTCGGTCATATCAATGCGTGTAGCCAGAGTATTGAGGGCATTCAGGGGAGGTCGAAGATCACGACCTGCCAATTCATCCTTGATTCTACTGGCTAATCCCTGCTAGAAGGTTGCCAAAAACATTGTTCCAAGCAAACTCTGCTGCCAAGGTACAGAATTGCATGGCGTACTCTCTTACTGTCGATTCTCCTTGGCGGAGTGACAGAAGCGAAGCAGCGGCTAACAAAGTATGGCCAGGATCCTCAAACACGGTGCGGAAAGTGTCCATGAAAAGCTGCAGATTAGACAACTCTGGTTCCTCATTTTTCCCAGATAGGATTTGCCCATGCCAGGGCCTTGCCGGACAACAGGGAAACAATGAAGGCTACTTTTGGTCTGATCTGATGGAAACAGATGTGCATGCAGTTTGAAATGTATTTTGCATTGGTTAAGAAAGCCTTGACAGGTTTTTGCTTCTCCATCGCAAACAGGGTGGAAGTGGCAATGAATTTCTGGCTCCGGAGCTGACTGGAGCTGTGATAAGTTGAGGAGTGGATGAAGAAGCCATTTGTGGGGTTGCCAGAGGTGTAACAGGAGCAAAGTCCAGGTGCGTGGCTGTCACGATCTGTGGGTATGTGGACCCACTGGGGCGTACCACTGTAGCGGGATAGTAGTTTGCCAAACAGTGTACCAAGTCAATGTATATATAGTACAAGCACAAGGGTACCTGTAGTAGTTCAGATAGTAGCAACGGCTAGTCTCAGATGGGACCTTGGCAGCAGACACCAGGCGTGGTGTAACACAGCAGGCGTGACCGGTGGCACAACAAGGCTCCAACTTTCTAAGGCACAGGAATAAAGGAAGCACGGGATAAAGGATACAGGTAGCAGGTACGGGAACACTGGGAACAGGATAACACTAAGGGACCATTTGCAAGACTAACACGGGTAAACACAACGCTGCTTAGGCAAGGAGTAAAAGGGGCAGGGCCCTTCTTATAGTCCAGAATGATCATAGGCTAATAGATGATTAATTTCATTGCGCACACTGGCCCTTTAAGACTGGGCAGGAGCGTGCGTGCGCACCCTACGGGACACAGCAGGAAGTGGGAGATCACAGATCCATGGCTGCGGCCGTCGGGGGGTGAGTAATCCAGACGGTCCGCGGCCGTGGACGCTACAGTGGCAATGGTATTGACTGGACTACTGTCCAGATACTGGACTTGTCACGGACACTGGACACGGATACTGGACTCGTCACGGAAACTAGACATGAATACTGAAGTTGTCACGGACACTAGACACGGATACTGAAGTCGTCACGGACACTAGACACGGATACTGAAGTCATCACGGATACTGGACATGGATACTGAAGTCATCATGGACACTGGACACAGATACTGAAGTCGTCACAGGTTTCAGGAAGAGGCTACGGAACCTTCGCAGATGGGAGATGGAGGAGGTGCCTTAAACAGTCCTGGGAAACAGCAGGGGTGATTGGGTAAGTTTAGAATTCCGCTCGCACTAGTCTTTTATGAGGCAGCTGGAGCGGGAGCGCACTAGGGATCTGGCGGCCGTGAGCCGCAGAAGACGGTGCCGGCTGAGAGAGGTACAAGACCCGGCAGCTGGGACCGCTGGCAGATGCGGGGCCTGCCGCAGGCTTTACAGACTGCTTCAGCTTATTCCAGAAGACAGGAAAAAAGTTAGAAGTCCAGCACATTATATGATGTGAAAAAATACAAAACTGTTTATTTAAGTCAAAATTAAAACAAAAAATTAAAAAATCCTGGGAGAGAACGCCTACGCGTTTCGAACCTTTCAGTTCTTAATCATAGCTCATGACTTCCAGAAGACAACCCAACCCATTTTCACTAAGAAGCCAGCTTTTGCGCCGGATCCCGCTTCTCTCACCCCTGGTGATTAGCGGTTATCGCCGGGGGAAGCAACGGCTAGCCACACATTCCTCTGCAGTGACTGCATGCCGTTCTTTTCCTTGCAAGGAGGTGCCGGGCTTGCCAGAGGGAGAGTAGCATATAATAGGGTATATGGACAAAGATTGTCCTGATGGTACAACTCCTTTAAAGTGTACCTCTCATTTAAAAAATAAAAAATAAAATATTATTTATAGTATTAGTGATCAAATGCTGTCGCAATATATACCGACTGGTTGTTTTACCTTTTAATCCCTTAATGACCGGGCCTGTTTGGGCCTTAATGACCAAGCCAGATTTGTTAAATCTGGTATGTGTGACTTTATCAGAGAATAACTCAGCGAAAGTTTTGAATATCCAAGTAATTCTGACATTGTTTTTTCGTCACATGTTGTACTTTATTTTAGTGGTAAAAGTAGACTGATACGATTTGCGGAAATTAAAAAATAGAAAAATTGAAGAAATTTTGTAAAAATTGTCATTTTTCCCTATTTTTAACGGCAATATTTCACATATGTACATACATACAGTACAATTTTTTTTATTAAATATATATTTCCATCTCTTTACTCTATTTTTTTTTTTAGCAATTTAGACGACTTACAAGTTTCGTAATAATTTTATACATTTTGAAGTACATTTGGTTTTCCTGCACCAAGCCAGGTTTTCAGAGGCTCATAGGTGTCAGAATGGTGGAAACCGCCACAAGTGACACCATTTTGCAAACTACACCCCTTAAGGTATTTATTAAGGGGTGTTGTAAGTATTTTAACCCCACAGTTTTTTTGTAAAAATTCATGCAAAGCAGGCATAAAAAAATATAATCTAACTTTTTTCATAAAAGTATCACTTTGAAGACCGATTTCTTTGTAAAGCGACCATGAGAATGAAGAAACACACCCCAAAATCTATCACCCTGTTTCTCCTGTTTTCAAACATGCCCACATTGTGACCCTAATGCATTGCCTGGACACACGGCAGGGCCCCAAAGGAAGGGAACACCCGGAGACTTTGAGGTCTCATATTTTGCTTGAAAATGTTTTAGGCCCCACTGTATATTTGGAGAGGTTTTGAACTACCAGAACGATAGAAACTCCCCATAAACGACCCCATTTAGAAAACTAGACCCCTTAAGGTATTTATCTAGGGGTATAGTAAGTATTTTGACCGCACAGTTTTTTGCTAAATTTAATGCATAGCAGGTGAAAAAAAATTAAACTTCACTTTTTTCATAAAAGTATCAGTTTGAAGACCGATTTCTTTGTAAAGCGAACATGAAAATGAAGAAACACACCCCAAAATCAATCACCCGGTTTCTCCTGTTTTCAAAAATACTCTCATTGTTGCCCCAATCTGCTTATTAGACGTGTGGCTGGGCCAAAAAGAGAGGAAGCACCCTTTGGCTTTCAGGGCACAATTGAATAAATTCTCGTCCCCATATCATGCATTTAGAGGCATTGAGCTGCCTGAACAAAAAAAAAAACCACGCAGAAATGACCCCATTTTAAAAACTAAACCCCTAAAGGTATTCATCTAGTGGTGCAGTGGGCATGCGGACCAAACATTTTTTAAAGGAGGAAATAATGGGTATCATTTCAGACACTATGGGTATATAATGTTTTCTTCAAACTCTTATTACGTTTCCACATGAAATAGAGGAGACGTGGTAGAAGGTCATTTTGTTAGAAATATGCCACATTAATACATTTGTGCGGCATACAGAAGAGAAGTGAAGCCGTGTATTCATAATGGATACATGTTGCAATAGACGTATTTGCCTGTACTTATGACTATGTCTTGCTGAAGAAGCAGTTGGTGCCATTATGATGTCATTGTGGACAGAATTCTGTCCTAATATAAAATCAGTCAGAGAGGAAAATATAAACTGTACTGGAGTGACGGGCAATATCTTCAAACAAATGGAGGAAAATGTATCCAACTATGTTGCAAACTCGAGTCTGTTCACTAGATATTAGAACACCTGTAGGGCTGTCAAGACAAGCTGTTTTTTTCAGTGATTGGTTGTACAACTTCTCTTTAGCTCCATCAATCCTTATATGAGGGACGAACGTGCCAAGTGACGCGGTACACCATAACAGGCCCCTGCCCGGCGAGGTAGGAACCGCTATGTGCACAAAACAACCAATCACCTACAGAATATATAGAGGGGCAATGCCCAAAACCATCTATAGGAACAGTAAAGGATCACTAATCCCCAAAATGATGTCAGTATTTCCATAAGAACCGTTACAAAGCCCATGGTGTATTGATAAGGAACAGCTCAATTATTAGAGATCCTCCCAAAAAAAAATATCATGCCCGTATCACGGTACAGAATTAGGAATGTAACAGCTGTATGTGGCAGGACA
The DNA here is from genome assembly GCF_050947455.1 of Rhinoderma darwinii. Taxonomy (NCBI): domain Eukaryota; kingdom Metazoa; phylum Chordata; class Amphibia; order Anura; family Rhinodermatidae; genus Rhinoderma; species Rhinoderma darwinii. The sequence continues at coordinate 552,396,831 of NC_134687.1, forward strand.
TAGTCATAAGAAAAAGGAAATACATCCCCAATTTATTCTTGTAACCATTGCTAAAATGCACGACTTCCACTAATTCAGGGGCGGCACGGGCCGCAGGTGTTGGATTTATCTACTAATAAATGCAATGCCCACATTTATTTTTTATTTCAAGAACACTTGTGGGGTCCATGTTCTGAATAGACAGATGTGGGCTCCTGCACAATAAACTGTATTCATTTGTGAGTGAATAAGTCCAGGATTTAATTGTCCAAGAATTGTATAAAAAAAATCATAAAGGGGAAATTTAGTTTTACAGTCTGAAATAAATAAACCTCCCCGTGAGAATCCCTCCCTCCCTTGGAAAGCACAGAAACTAAACAAAAAAATATGCATAAATGAAATTGACTCCCTAAAAAGAATCCCCCCCACCCCACCCTTTTTGGTTTTCCCTAAATTATAGATAAAATTAATAATTAGAAACGGTGTGGTACGTCTCAAAACAGGGGTAGTTGCACAGGCCTGGATTTGAAGGGCACATGTGGCAGTAAAACCGGGAATCGCTCCTCCTTCCGTGTTTACTGCACACCCGGCATCTCTTTTGGGGGTATCTTTGGTTCACAGAGGCAGGGACGGGGTGCAGGAAGTGGCGCTCAGTGAGCCTTTTGACATCCTCTGACTCGGAGTCTCTAGGTGCGGGGGAGTCAAACAGGAGGTGCTCTATAATTTTCTCCTGATACTGGAGGAAACTGAGCGTTCCCTGGGTCTTGTAGAGCACATAGCTGTTGTAAGTGGCCATTTGGATAAGGTAGATCGCTACCTTTTTATACCAGGCCCTAGTTTTGCGCTTGACCAGGTACGGTTGTAGGACCTGGTCAGATAGATCGACTCCCCCCATGAACTTGTTATAGTCCATCACGCAGACCGGTTTCCTCTTATCAGAGGTAGCGCCCCTCTCTCTTACTGCCACTGTGGTGTCCTCGTGCACGGTGGAGAGCATGTACACGTCCTTTTTGTCACTCCATTTGACAGCGAGCAACTGGTCACTTGCAAATGAGAGTGACGCACCCCTTACTAGTCGCCTGGACACCAGTCGTTGAGGGAAGCCGACTCTATTTTTTCGTACCGTCCCACAGGCCCCTGTATTCGCAGCATGGAGGGACTTATACAGGGGGACACTGGTGTAGTAAATGTCGGTGTACACATGGTACCCTTTTTGTAGGAATGGCACCATGAGTTCCCAGACAATTTTCCCACTAATGCCAATATCCTCTGGGCATCCTGGGGGATTAAGGTGACGGTCCCTGCCCTCATAAATGAAAAATTCACAGGTGTAGCCCGTTGTGCTCTCGCACACCTTATAGAGTTTCACTCCGTATCGGGCTCTTTTGGAGGGGATGTATTGGCGAAACGATAGACGGCCCTTGAAGGACATAAGGGACTCATCTACCGCTAGTTTTTGGCCTGGGGTGTATAAATTGAAAAATGAGTCACTTAGGAGGGAGATTAGGGGTCTCAGTTTGTTGAGGCGATCATAGGCTGGGTCACTTCTTGGGGGGATTTGTGTATTGTCAGAAAAATGCATGAAACACATTAGAGTCTCATAGCGCGTTCGGGCCATAACGGCTGCAAATACAGGCGTGCAATGGATAGCGCTGGTAGCCCAATAGGAGCGGATAGAGGTTTTTTTTTTTACTATGCCCATGTTTAGGGTAATTCCCCCCAAAAAATTTATTTCAGAAACTGTTGTGGGGATCCATCCTCTGGCATAGCAGGACCTGGGATTTTGGGTGCCAAATTCTTCTGGGTGCTTTGGGTAGGGTTCCCACCCCGTAAATATTAAAGAGGCAAACTCAAGCACTCCTTAGGTTAATTTGCAAAAAAGTGGTTTTATTTAGAATAAGGCAATAAATAATAACGTTTCGGCCACAATTCGGCCTTTGTCAAACACTGCGGATTAAAAAACAACATAGTAAACATAAATAATTTTGCATGATAATATGAGGATAACATAATAGTAGCTTGTAATAATGATCAAAATAAAAAAAAGAAAATAATGAAAAAGTAAAGGAAAAAATGACTAGACCATCCCAGGACTAGGAGTAACAGTGTATAATCGCTCATATATAGATATAACATTTATAGTGTTCTCCTATACATATAGATAAACATATCTAAAATGCTGTTGTTAGGGAAATGAATCAGGAAATATTGAGCATGATAGAACAATCAAAGCAGCAGATATACAAATGCAAAGAATCTTGTAACCTGAAGTGAACTAGGATATGTAGCAGAGTCCGTATGGTACTTACCTATTGCTGCTGGTCAATAGAATATAATGTTGGTATATGACGCTAATTGTATAAGGTATCTTGTACCATGGGTATGCGTAACGAGGGGAATGTGGGTATGGTACCTTAAATAGTAGATTATGGGCATCATGATTGGATGTGTGGATGCGTCCGTTACCTGGAGACTCTATGGTTGAATAGAGACTCTATGGTAAGGGCGCCGGAGGTTCGCACAAACGCGGTCGCGTCTTTTTAAGGAATTATAAGTATACGTGCATGCGTGCTGCTGGCTACGAGGTGCAGTCATGAATAGGGATAGGATAATAATACAAAAGGTAATGTATTTAGACGATGTATTGAGGTATGGACCGCACCAATCTATAGAAATTGAAAAAAATGTTTAATATGGATGTGTGGATGACTAAAGATATTATTTTAATAATATAAAAAAAAACTGTTAATTTGAAAAAGCCTGATAGTTTAAAAAAAGGATACCCATGATGGTATTGAGAGGCGGCAATAGGGACCGATGGATATCCAGCGAGCCTGAGGAGGAAAAAATAGAAGGATGTTAGTATATTGGAATATATGGAGAGTTATAGAAAGCTGTGTATATCATAGTCACGATTGAGGCCACGTGGTGTTAGGCATTGTAATTCATGAATCCAATAGGCTTCTCTCTTTTTCAGTAATTGGATTCTATTGCCTCCCCTTCTGAGTTTTGGTACCTGTTCAAGGACCTGAAATTTTAGTTGTGTAATGTTGTGGTTTGCATGATGAAAGTGGTAGGGAATGGGTAGTAGAAGATTTTTGCAGCGTATAGTGGATTTGTGTTTCCCAAACCGGTCATTGATGGTTTGTGTAGTTTCCCTCACGTATCCGAGACCACATGGGCATTTTATAAGATAGACAACATATTTGGAGTTACAGGTAAAGAAGTCTCTGACAGGGAAAGTTTTACGTGTGTGTGGGTATCTATATATGAGCGATTATAAACTGTTACTCCTAGTCCTGGGATGGTCTAGTCATTTTTTCCTTTTCTTTTTCATTATTTTCTTTTTCTTCTTTTGACCATTATTATGAGCTACTATTATGTTATCCTCATATTATCATGCAAAATTATTTATGTTTACTATGTTGTTTTTTAATCCGCAGTGTTTGACAAAGGCGGAATTGTGTCCGAAACTTTATTATTTATTGCCTTATTCTAAATAAAACCACTTTTTTGCAAATTAACCTAAGGAGTGCTTGAGTTTACCTCTTTAATATTTACGGGGTGGGAACCCTACCCAAAGCACCCAGAAGAACTTGCAGAGTGCCACAGATTTTGATCAACATTGAATATACCCTTTCAGTTGCGCACCTGCAAAAGTCTTACCTTTTCCTATAATCAAGAAGAAATCAATTCAATTATATCCCGAGTGAATTTATCAAGAAATTTCTCCAGACGGCACCATCTGAAGTCAAATCTCGTGACCTGGAAAGGGAATCGAGACGCTTGGTAAATTGGGAATTGCATTGTGCAACAATTGCCGAATATCTAAGAGTCCAACGTAATCCACGTGCGCTACGTATGTCCACACGTCCAACCATCTTCAGTGAAGACAAAGAGTACAGTGAGCAGTTTGAACAAATTTTAAACAAATGTTCTTTTGATTTGATGACCCTTACAGTGTCTCATCTACATAAATCCATTTCTGAGACAAAAGAACAAATGAAAACAGCAGAACAACAATTGAAGGATACCTTAACTCCAGAAGTTTTTACGGAACTCAAGGACCGAATATCTTCTCAACTTACGCAGCATCGGAAGGAGGTGGAGAACTCCAAAAGAAAGAAATTTCTCAGGGATACTGAAGACTACAAGTACAATCGAGTCTACAAATGGAGAGACTCCTACGCCAATCGTTTCAACAGAAATCGATCATCCTCCAGGGATTCTTCAAGATCGGGATCAGGAGCAGAGGGTTCCAACTACAATCCAAGTCATTTTTTAGACCAGCGTCCAAGGAGGGGAAGAAGAGGACGAGGCGGGGCGGCCAATGCTATAGGCTCAAATCATCAAATGGTAACGACGAGATCACAGGTAGGAACAAATCTCTGGTAATCAACATTTCCTCTAAAACTTTGAGCCCTGCACAGACGTCACTCCTTCAGAAAGGCCTGTCATATTGTCCTTCTTATCAATATGACACCTTCGGGATGGACTTGGACCTCCAAACATTTTTTAGGACTGTCAGACTCAAAGTATACTTTACAGATACTTTATCTAGTGACATCGGAATTGTCAGAACTACCAATTCTATGGTGGACCTGAAAACGCTGGGTCTATACAATAAAAGTGTTTTTATTCCTCCTAGAAATGCCCCTGCTATAGAAACTTTTATTCAATTAGTTGAACGAGACGTGGGAATTTTCAAAGATGATATCTCTAGAGGTACATATAGATACCCTTCCAACACTAATAACCTCGATAGACAGGCACTAGACTCTCTGGTAGAAGACAAAACCATCATTATAAAACCAGCTGACAAGGGGGGAGCCATAGTCATCATGGACAGATCCGATTATGTCAAAGAAATTCACCGCTAACTCCAAGATACATCGATTTATCAAAAGTTAGAACATGATCCTAAGTATAGAATTGCACAAAATATACAAACTACCCTTGCACCCTATCTGGAGAACCACATCATAGACACATCTGCCTCTACTTTCCTCACGAACCTACATCCCATTACTCCGGTCTTTTATGTGCTACCTAAAGTACACAAAAGACTCTACAACCCACCAGGTAGACCTATAGTTGCATCCACAGACTCCATTTTATCGCCTCTCTCCATTTTATTGGAGAAAATACTAACACCCATTATAAAAAGAACCAAATCATTCTTATTAGACACCAGTGAATTCCTGAGAACAATTAGAGCATTGACTACTTTACCTAAGGACTGCATTCTGGTAACTTGGGATGTCACTAGTTTATACACCTCCATTCAACATGATAAGGGCATGGTAGCGGTTAGAAAATCATTGTCTACCTCTGAAGTGGCCCCAGAATTAATCCCATTTTATATGGATTTACTTAACATTGTACTAACAGCCAATTTTTTTATGTTCGAAGACGACTTCTACCTGCAGAAACAAGGTACAGCGATGGGATCCAATGTTGCCCCCCCCCATATGCAAACTGCTATATGGCCGATTTTGAAGAGACATATGTGTATAGACACCCTCTCTTTGCCAACCACTCCATTGTCTGGAAAATATATATTGACAATATTTTTTGCATATGGGATGGCAACTTGGATTCCCTCGACACATTCCACACACACCTCAATTCCATTTTTCCAGAACTACAGTTCACGTTACATCAAGATTTACATGCTATCAGCTTCCTGGATACTCTAATTCGTAAATCCCCAGAAGGTACTCTGTCCTCAGATCTGTTTAGAAAGGAAACTGATCGCAACAGCCTGCTACACTTCAGCAGCTGTCACCCCATGACCACAAAGAAATCACTTCCACGTTCCCAGTTCAAGAGAGTAAAAAGAATCGTGGAGGATGCCCCCATGCAGAACACTAGATTAGAAGAAATGGCAGGTAAATTCATAGAGAGAGGCTACCCCGAATCTATAATACAAAAGAATCTGCAACCCAAAACTCAGACCAAAAGCCCAATAGGTAAGCGTATCCCATTCATACACACTTACCACCCAGTAGCCAACAAAGTCCAAAACATCATCAGGAGAACACTGGAATATACTTTCCAAAGCTTATCCCATGGTAGAAGACTTTCAGACACCTATTCTTCCATGTAATCGCAGACCACCTAGAAACCTCAGAGACAAGCTAGTGAGGGCAGACGAGGGATCCCAGATTAGGACACAGAGACAACTCTTTTTAAGAACCCCCAAAAAAGGAACATTCCCGTGCTTACATTGTGCACAATGCTCCAACATTCTCAAGGGAGACCGGATACATCACCCACACACACGTAAAACTTTTCCCTGTCAGAGACTTCTTTACCTGTAACTCCAAATATGTTGTCTATCTTATAAAATGCCCATGTGGTCTCGGATACGTGGTGCAAACTACACAAACCATCAGTGACCGGATTGGGAAACACAAATCCACTATACGCTGCAAAAATCTTCTACTACCCATTCCCTACCACTTTCATTATGCAAACCACAACATTACACAACTAAAATTTCAGGTCCTTGAACAGGTACCAAAACCCAGAAGGGAAGGCAACAGAATCCAATTACTGAAAAAGAGAGAAGCCTATTGGATTCATAAATTACAATGCCTTACACCACGTGGCCTCAATCGTGACTATGATATACACAGCTTTCTATAACTCTCCAAATATTCCAATATACTAACATCCTTCTATTTTTTTTCCCCTCAGGCTCGCTGAATATCCATCGGTCCCTATTGCCGCCTCTCAATACCATCATGGGTATCCTTTTTTTAAATTATCAGGCTTTTTCAAATTAACAGGTTTTTTTATATTATTAAAATAATATCTTTAGTCATCCATACATCCATATTAAACATTTTTTTTCAATTCCAATACATTGGTGCAGTCCATACCTCAATACATCGTCTAAATACATTACCTTTTGTATTATTATCCTATCCCTATTCATGACTGCATCTCGTAGCCAACAGCACGCATGCACGTATACTTAGAATTCCTTAAAAAGACGCGACCACGACCACGTCTGAGCATGCGCGAACCTCCGGCGCCCTTACCATAGTGTCTCTATTCAACCATAGAGTCTCCAGGTAACGGACGCATCCACACATCCGGTCATGATGCCCATAATCTACTATTTAAGGTACCATACCCACATTCCCCTCGTTACGCATACCCATGGTACAAGATACCTTATACAATTAGCGTCATATACCAACATTATATTCTATTGACCAGCGGCAATAGGTAAGCACCATACGGACTCTACTACATATCCTAGTTCACTTCACGTTACAAGATTCTTTGCATTTGTATATCTGCTGCTTTGATTGTTCTGTCATGCTCAATATTTCCTGATTCATTTCCCTAACAGCATTTTAGATACGTTTATCTATATGTATAGGAGAACACTATAAATGTTATATCTATATATGAGCGATTATACACTGTTACTCCTAGTCCTGGGATGGTCTAGTCATTTTTTCCTTTACTTTTTCATTATTTTCTTTTTCTTCTTTTGATCATTATTATGAGCTACTATTATGTTATCCTCATATTATCATGCAAAATTATTTATGTTTACTATGTTGTTTTTTAATCCGCAGTGTTTGACAAAGGCCAAATTGTGGCCGAAACGTTATTATTTATTGCCTTATTCTAAATAAAACCACTTTTTTGCAAATTAACCTAAGGAGTGCTTGAGTTTACCTCTTTAATGGCATATTCTTTACTAGCAGAAAGTACTTCAGGAGGATAAAGGGCGCACGCTCGCTGAGCAGGTCAGGAAGACGTCCGTTTACACAGCACAGCAGTGAGTTGTACGGACCTGACATGGCTACAGTCCCCGCAGGATTTGTATGCTGGGGGAAAAAAACATAGCAACGGGGGATAGAGAGGTGAATATACTGGTTGCCGAGTCAACAATGGTTATTATACTATATTAAGAAGTTGTAGATCTACCAATGCAAAGTTTGATTATTACATTTTTTTTTTTAAATGAAATGATATTGACCGCCCATAGGTGTTTTTATGGCGGCCACTAACGGGCTTTATACCAATGCAGTAGCCTTTTTACGGCGCTGCGTCAGAATAAATAGAGCAAGGAGCAGTTAAATCTCCCTGCTTTCAGCTACCAGAGGTAGCTGAGAGCAGGGAACAGCCCTGCTCGAACGGGGCGAGATCGGTGTCAGTATCGATCTCGCCCGTTTAACCCCTCAGATGCAGCGCTCAATAGCGAGCACCGCATATGAGTGGTTTTGGAGGGAGGGGGCTCAATGTGATTGCAGGGTGCCGGTGTCTTCTATGGCAGCCAGGGGCCTAATAAAGGCTCCCAGGTCTGCCTCTAGTTAATAAATATAGAAATACCTCTTAGAGGGTTCTTGGCTTCTAATTGTGAGGAAACGAAGGGCAAGAAGCATTAGGATCAAAGGATCTCTAGATAAAGAAGATGGACCTGGTTAGAACGGTATGTTGTACCTAACAGGGATAGGGTGAGCAGTCCTTCATTAAGAACACTCTATTATATTATCAAATCCCATTTGGCGTGTGCCACCAAATTAATAGTAAAGTGGGAATAGAGAGGGGAGGTGCATGGATCAAGTTGCTACAGTAAGGTGCTTACAGTGGCAAAACCAGATTATTACGTTTATCTCCCTGGAGCACACCACATTGGTTAGGCCCCATGCCACGACCGTAATTTTTCCCTTCCATATATACTGGCCGTAAATACGGGTCTTTTGTCACATGTTTTTAACCCGTATTTACGGACCCGTAAAAAAAGGGGGGCTGGAAATGATGTCTCATGATCGCTCACACACCATTTTCTCTGCTTCTCTTTATTCAAAAATTCAAATCCCCTGACGTCTCCTAGCAACGCTCCCGTAATTACGGGTGCACACACGTAGCCAGCCGGAATTACGGGAGCCCCATAGACTTCTATGGGCCTGCCCGTGCTGTAATTACGGTTTGAAATAGGACATGTTCTATATTTTTAAACGGCCCGGGCACTTTCTCGTACACAAACAGGAAGCTAACCGTGGCCAATAGAAGTCTATGGGCCTATAATTACGGGCCGTAATTACGGGCGTTTTTACGGTCGTGTGCATGGGGCCTTAATGGATTGCTCCAGAATTAAGCTATTTTCCGATTATGTTCCTCAGACCTACACTTGATAATGTATGGTGTAAATTTCTCAAATATGCCCTTAGGCAATTCACTGCACAGCCCAGTATTGTTGCGCTTATGGTTGAGCAATGAGTCTTTTGTTTTTAGTTACCAGTGGTAAATACTTTTGAATGCCTCTGCGCTTTATTTATTTGTTATATTTTATTTTTAACAATAGCAGTATTTATTGTAAAGCTCTGGCAACATAGATCACTATAAGGTAAAAGCAGCCAGGGGAACACCAGGTCTCTTCCTCCAATATTTGCGGAGAGTGCACCTCCCAATATGAAATTGGGTATAAGAAATCATAGTCATTACTGTTTGAAAAAACTTCAGTTGGAACTAAAGGATTGATACATTATTCCTGTGTTCCTTTATTTTGAAACAAAGTGTCTCTCATGCTAGCAGCACTCGCTGCTCTAATGTAGCCACTGAGAGTGCACTGCATGCTGCCGAGAGTACAGAGCTGCCTCTAGTTAATGCCTGCTAGGCCATGCCAGAGGCTGGCTCAACAGAGACCTTCCAGGGAGTGGGAATGCATCGCTATGGGAGCACCCGGTGAGGTGAGTATGGTATTTTTTAATTTGAAAGTGGATATAGTGTTTTTTATTTTCCTAGTTGCGATTTTTGCAGCTATTTCGCAGCAAGTACTGCAACATTTTGTATTTGTTGCGGATATTCACTTCCCAATTGAACTCAATAGGGAAAATCAACAACAAATGCGTATACATTCCGAAGCATAAATTGACATGAGGCGGATTTGAAAATCTGTGCCGCAGGTCTACTTCTGAATGGAAATTTTCCACAGTTTGTGAATGAGATTTGTGAATTGTCATCCAGTTTGCTGTTATTGTAATAAGCTGCAGACGGAAAATCCGCAGCAATTACATGACGTGTGAACAAAGCCTTAGTGATCTTTTACCATTTTATTTTAGGTGGAAATGTTTTAATGTAAAATGTTTGGAATCTCAGAATCACTTGGATAAGTAAAAGTAAAAAAAAAGTTATTGCTATTTATACCACATGGTAAACGGCGTAAATGTAGGACGCAAAAAAGAGTGGCGAAATTGCTGTTTTTTTCTATTCCCCCAAAAAGTTAATCAATAAATGATATGTACCCCAAAATGGTGCTTTTAAAAAATACAACTTGCCCCGCACAAAAACAAGCTACGTCGACGCAAAAATAAAAAACTTATAGCTCTTTGAATGAGACGATAGAAAAACTTATAAAATAGCTTGGTCATTAAGGCCTAAAATAGGCTGGTCACTAAGGGGTTAAAGTCATTCTTGGTTAGTTTACGATCTTCGGTTTTCCAATTGGAAAATAATCTATTGTTACAATATATCGTTGTGTATCTCTAGTGTTGGCCTTAATTTGCTCCTTCTACCAAATCACCGCAGTAAAATGTTTAAAAAATATAGTTACCTTCCTTATACTAATCTCTCCATCACTCTGGATCAGTGGGTATCATCAATACACACCCCTAGTGCCCAGGAGCATGGAGATGCAGCACAGTCGCTCTAAACTGCAGTGCCTGTTGCTAGGCAGTGGCCCAGCCTTAGGTGAAGCAAGATTGATACATTAGGAAGTCTGTACAAGTCCCTACTGAAAAATTAAAAAAAATTGTTTTTTGGGGGGGGTTTTTTCCCCACAAGAATCTCCCTTTAAGCTAACTATAAGTGACCAGAGCACATTTGTTAAAAATTTAGTGTCCTACACATGATTCTTTGAATTTTTATGGTACAAATAATTCTATATGGGCATGATAATAAGATAAAATCCAGTACCAACTACTTCTGCAAACCACATTTGATGATTACAATTACAATTAAGGATCTATTAGAATTTGACACATTTGATATAATGACTTGCTATCATTGTTAGTGGAGTATTTGACATCTTTATTTTCAGTCACTGTAATATTAAGGCTGTATAATAAGCCTAATAAGAAGGTAACTTCATCTACTTGCACATCCCTGTGCCCTGCTGTGTGCATTGTCTCAGCACCTCTTCCGGAGGCAATGATTTGCTGCAGATGACATCAGAGTGGATGCTGGAAAATAGACTGCCAGCTAATGTGATTCTCCTCCCAGGGTCCCAGCCCAGACTCTCCATATAAAAGGCAGCCAGTCTCCCCTCCCAGGCTCACTCCCTGTCTGCTCTCAGCTGCTGAACCTAACGGAGAGGGGGAGGAAGATCACACACAGGGAGAGGCAGGCACAACTGGGGGCACTTTGCAAGGATGGCAACTCTGGTGGAGCCAGGAGCGGACATTGACCCATCAATCAGCATCCTGAACCCTTCATCTACCTTCCCCAGCCTGTCTCACAGATTCCTAGACAATAAATCTTACCTACTGGTGGTGATTGGAGAAATAGTGACAGAGGACCATTTGAGGTGTGCCATCACCAATATAGAGAGAGGTAAGCACTGACAGCTGGCACTCCCTGGGAAATGCCACCCGCACTACAGGTGGCACAGTACAAGCTTCTTACTGATCTCTGCTTGGAAATAATGCAGCTCTATGAGTTGGTGCTGCAGATAATACTGGAATATTGTTGTATATCTGATCATGTATAAATATTGCTGTTTGTAAGAGGAAAATAGGAATATTGATGATGGGAACAAAGACAATGTGATGCAGCCACTCCCTGTTTTCTATAGAGAAAATGTGGTGGGCTGCAGATCTAACAGTTGGCAAGAAAGCAGCCCCTCCCTCTGCTGTGTCATTCAGAGCAGGCACATGAGTCTGGAAGGTATTTCTATAATAAGTGGTGTATTTAGTGTCTATGTATAGAAGTATGTATTATGGGATGACATTGTGTTTCTATTGTTATACTCTGACTCATTGCTGTGTGGACCTGCAATCACTGGAGTGTGATACAGATGAGACCTCTGGATGATGATACAATTATTTCTAGAAAAGGAAACTTTCTGCCTGACTAACTGGTGAAACACTCTGGTGGGTGTACGAATCCAGATCTCAGTGGGCTCTGCACTGCTTGTTCTGTATCTTGAAGCCACATGGGGAATTCTAAGACAGCAAGGACACATGTTGTACCCCACCCATTGCAAGCCACTGGAGTGCTGCTATCTGTGCATGCTAATGGATTATTGGGATGTCACATTGACTTAGAGGTCATGATGTTCTGCTGCAGTAATATTTTTATAGAATGGCATCTGGACTATTCTTGATGATTCATTTAGCATGATATGGTTTATACCTAGACATTGGTTTGTGGTATATAGATCATATAATCTTCATGTGGACATATGTATGACTATAGGGTTAATGATCATTGCTGTATGTATATATAGGTTCCGCCATCCATATGTGTCATGCTCCTTTATTATCCTAATAAGCCTAAATGCACATTAATCAGTTTAGCCCTGGTCACCATCTTTTGATTCTAACAAAAACAGGTACCAATGACAGCGGAAGATAAAAGGATGATAGGGCCTGTTATTTTCCAATCGATTTTTGGTTGATTTTCCTATGGATCAATAACACAGCAGTCTATTGCCCTTGTAGCAGAGCTCTATGGCTGGAGTAATGACACTTGCAGAACGCAGAGAGATGCCGGCTGGTGGGCGTGGTGCAGTCCGCACTGCGGTCCCTACGGCAGCATACGGCAGCACACAGTGGACAAAGAGGGTCCATGCAGGCAGCATAGGGGAAAGCATCTGCTGTATAGTAGTCACTGCCTATAAATTCTGCTGTGACAGTGGAAGAAAACTGCTGCCTCATTCACCTGCCATAACATCATCCAAACCTTCAAAAATCATATAAAAATAAACTAAATGCGTAATAGAAATCATGTAAAATAATAAATCCATCTGTGCAAGAACAGTGACTAGATACAAAACTCTAAATGATTAGATCACACCCAAGCCTATATTGGTCAGTAAAAAGGAGAACAATTAGTCACTGAGCTTTATTGAAAGCAAATTACGTAAAATATGCGACCCCCTTATAATGCAAACTCCAAGCAACGGTCTAAAGTGCTTTGTAACAAAGTCTTATAATTAGGCTTCATTGTTCTAGTAATGTATTATGATATTGTAGTGTCTAAGTACATGACATATTAGTGTCAAAATGTGAGCGGTGGTTATGTTACCGTCAGTCAGCTGCGGAAGACTAGTCATCATGGCCACACCTTTGTTGTGCTCTCAGGAGGGCAAGTGGCCAGCAAGGCTTTTATGGAAAGGCACAATGGAAGAAAGATGAAATTGTATTACCCATAATTCTGCGCGTCATTCCCTACATCAATTTCTGGTATAAATTGAAAAATGAAAGCAGAGGCCTAATTGGTTGCCATGACAGCATTTGCACTAGGTAATATAGTATATTCAGAGCTTGTAACTTATATACCTCATTGTACCCTTTGGAAATCATTTTCTAGTGCTTTGTACATAGCGTACAATAGCACTATATGCCATATTAGCTACATTATTATTCGGAATGGTGCCAGCTGGAACATCGCTATCTGCAATACAAATGTGTCACGTGATACACAATAAATGCCAACCAAAATGTATCAAGATTAGTCTTTATGCCAGGTTTGAAAAATAGTTATTTTGTTCATACGTATGTGTCAATATGCGATATTGCTTCTGCTTTGCTTTTACAATTGTTGCAGCTTTCTAAAAAAAACATGCCGAGTACATAGGTATGTAATGAATGACTAGACTGCAGGGAGAAGAGCAGTGTGACAGGACAAATACATCAGTTACTTATATAGCGCCAACATATTATGCAGTGATGTACAGAGGTTCTCTCCTATACTATCACCTGCATTCACTTAGGAGAGCATTAACTGACATCATGATGAACACCTCGTTTCCTGCCCCGCCATATTAAAGGGGAATATTGATAATTAGCAAACCATGCTTAAATATTCCACATGTTGTAATAAATAATTTCTAGCATTTTTTGATCAGACTGCATTCACATCAAAGAAAAGAGACTCATAAGCAGGTACCTAGGTCTCCTCGAGCACAATGAAGATTAAGCTCCGCCACCAGGTACTGAGGCGGGTACCTAGTTCTCTGTGAGCACAATGAAGACTAACCTCCGCCACCAGGTACTGAGGCAGGTACCTAGGTTTCTCCGCGAGCACAATGAATACTAAGCTCCGCCACCAGATACTGAGGCAGGTACCTAGGTTTCTCCGAGTACAATGTAGACGAAGCTCCACCACCAGGTACTGAAGCAGGTACCTAGTTCTCTGCGAGCACAATGAAGACTAAGCTCCGCCACCAGGTACTGAGGCAGGTACCTAGTTCTCTGCGAGCACAATGAATACTAAGCTCCGCCACCAGGTACTGAAGCAGGTACCTAGGTCTCCTCGAGCACAATGAAGATTAAGCTCCGCCACCAGGTACTGAGGCAGGTACCTAGTTCTCTGTGAGCACAATGAAGACTAAGCTCCGCCACCAGGTACTGAGGCAGGTACCTAGTTCTCTGCGAGCACAATGAATACTAAGCTCCGCCACCAGATACTGAGGCAGGTACCTAGGTCTCTCCGAGTACACTGTAGACGAAGCTCCACCACCAGGTACTGAAGCAGGTACCTAGTTCTCTGCGAGCACAATGAAGACTAAGCTCCGCCACCAGGTACTGAGGCAGGTACCTAGTTCTCTGCGAGCACAATGAATACTAAGCTCCGCCACCAGGTACTGAAGCAGGTACCTAGGTCTCTGCGAGCACAATGAAGACTAAACTCCGCCACCAGGTACTAAGGCAGGTACCTAGTTCTCTGCGAGCACAATGAAGACTAAGCTCCGCCACCAGGTACTGAGGCAGGTACCTAGTTCTCTGCGAGCACAATGAAGACTAAGCTCCGCCACCTGGTACTGAGGCAGGTACCTAGGTCTCTGCGAGCACAATGAAGACTAAGCTCCGCCACCAGGTACTGAGGCAGGTACCTAGGTCTCTGCGAGCACAATGAAGACTAAGCTCCGCCACTTGGTACTGAGGCAGGTACCTAGTTCTCTGCGAGCACAATGAAGACTAAGCTCTGCCACCAGGTACTAAAGAAGGTACCTAGGTCTCTGCGAGCACAATGATGACTAAGCTCCGCCACCAGGTACTGAGGCAGGTACCTAGTTCTCTGCCAGCACAATGAAGACTAAGCTCCGCCATCCAATATTTTCGAGACTTAAGACTACACCCAATAGAGGGAATGCCTTTATTTCCTATTGGAATCTCCCTCCACTGTGTATTCTTCTGCTTGAATCTACCATTAATAGTAATAATTTTTCTGTACTCCACAATCCTATGCAATGCTCCATTATCTGTGGAATAATCTATACTACTCTTCAGTTCATGAATATAAATGCCAGGCCTAAATAACTCTTGTGACACTGACGGGAGCAAGTGAGCAAATCATGGACCTTTAAAAGAGGACCTGTTACCTCTTCTGACATGTCCGTTTTAGTAAATAATTGTATTTCCCATGAAATAACAATTCTGAAGCATCATTGGGCAGTTCCTCTGTTATACTTCCTTGAAATGTATAAATAAATTAAGTGTTACCAATTGTGTCCCTACACAGTTTGACACTGTCCAATCAGTGCTGGCATAGTCAGAGTTTGTATGGATACGCCCTATTGACAAGAGGAATGGTTTTTAGAAAGGGAAGCTGCAAATGTCTTCACATTGTTGGTGCAGAGGAAATGCTGTATTACACTGATAATACAAATGGTGGCACCGAGTCCTCATGGGCAACAGCTATGACATCCGTATGCCCTACTAGGACATATGAAAAGGGGTTGTCTAGTTCTCCCATTGGACAGAAAACAGGAAGTGTCAAGTTTTATATTGTTTGCAGGTCAGTTTCAGCTGTAAGTAGTAGTGAACTGTCAGATGACAGCTGTTCCCTCCCACAGCTCAGATAGCTACACAAGATTTTAAGTAAAGAAGTGGTGAATATGTTTAAATATATCTTTATGAAATAGCAACTTTTGCAGTAGAAACATATTCAGACAATAGAAAACATAACAGAAGGTTTACTTTTATAACTTTTACACAGAATAGTACTCAAATTAGCAGGTCATTTGAATGATCTATGGATACAGGTTTTAATGTCATAGCTGAAATGACAAAAATTTGTTTTATACATGTATAATCAATGAATCTCTAATAATTTGCAGCAACAAAAATATTAATTTATTTTCTACTAAGTGACTACTTATAAGGGTGAGGCCAGATGTGGCGGATTTGCAGCACAGACTCCGCACCGCAAATTTGCATCAATTTACAATACAATGCAAGTGGGGACTTATCCTAAGAGTTATTTTGTTACTTGCAAAGTCACATTATGGTCTAGATCTTACCTCTCTACTACAGTAAGTCATGTACAGTACGGTATGTGCACGTAGTTGCCATTAGTGTAAATTAGTGTTAATTGGACAGATATTTATGGCAGGTATGTAAAATGGTTCTCTAAGATTACATAGACATAGCTCACAAGACGTTTTGTAATTTTTTTATGTAGTCTCTGATCCATCAGTCTGCCATCCATCACGCTGTACTTTCCCACTTCCCCTTGTGTCAGCCAGTTGTGACTGATAGTGCTAGTCATTGTGCGTTTTTATCAATCTGTATAATGTCTACAGCGAAATCCATGGGCATTAGTTGTAACTATGGCCTGGAATGTACTTACAGATAGCACTGACATAGGCATAAAGCCCTGAATACTGCCACATTTAGCACATCTTTATTTATTTTTATTTTTTTCCCCCAAACAAAACCATTCTTGTCCATGGGCTTTGATAAACCCCTTTAACTGACTCCCAATATTTTTTTGTGAAGAAACAGAATAAGTTTATTTAAAAAAATATTAAAATGAACTGAATATGGTTATCTGTGCTCCACCTTAAAGTGGTTGTCCAGTGTTCATGACTGCCATGAGCCTCCATGATCAGCTGGTACTGGTCGGAAAGCTGCACTGTAATTGCTTGTGTACACTGACTCTAGGGGGCATCAGCGGAAGTGGACCACCAATATTTTGAATGGCTACCTGCAGTCCTATGGTGCTGAGAGCAGCTAACAAATGGAGTCCTGAGGCGCATAAAAACAAAGGTTAACTAAAGTAGATGACCCACAAAAACTGTGCTGGCCTAAGAACAATTCTTCCTTTTTAGGAATTCTTGGAATTCGTATTATGAAATTCAATATTTTGTAACAATAGAGCATCTGCATAGTGAGTTGATTCTGTCTAAGGTATAAAGTACAATAACTGCCAATGAAAGTCACACTATTAGACAATATCATTTTTTCAGTTTTATTAAGACGTAGTGATATTACTAACACCATCAAGGAAAGAAATTTCCAAAAGGACTCTTTTAGTAATGAGTTGACAGTCTGCATACACTCAAAAGCTCAAAACACCAGTATGGATCCAGTTAACAGTTGTGCCAATTCCCCCAGAACTAGAGCTCCAGTCTTCATTCTCTGGCTGTACACACTAGATATTTGCTGTCTTATCACACACACTATCTGACAGTATCCACCAACAATGTAGTGTGTACGAGGCAGTCAAACGCAAAGTTTACAACATTTGGGTGGAAATGGGGCACAGTTGAGAGAGGTGAGAGGTGGAGCAGAGCTTCAGTCATTAGTATTAGAGAAATTCTATAAGAAATGTCACTTAACCAAGTCAAAATATGTGATGGTGTTTACATAGTGGCAGATCTTCCCGAAACCGTACAGAAAATTTTGCCCCATTATCCCTAGGCAGAATTCCCCACATAAGGGGTCCATTCACTCCCTATCTCCGGGAAAGTTGGGCATTATGCACAAATATACCTCCACTTTTTACACAATCAACTCCAGTAATTCCAACCTCATTGGGAAACATGTTAGCTGCCCTCCAAATGCAGCAGTTTTTATCAAGCCTTTGTGCCAGCAGAATTGGAAAGGTTTGGTAATCCGTTTATTTTTGGTGCACATTTCCAGACTGTGCAGCATCAGCCATGATTAAGGACGCTTGCAGCGTCTGAAACGCGTAGGCTTTCCACATCATCGATATTTTTCCTCACACTCCAGGATTTCACACTTCAACCCATGTCCTGATTTTTAACTAACTATTTTTTGTTCATTAAACTTGGAACTTCGTTCTATTTTATCTACAATCCATGCTGGATCCAACCCTCCTTTTTTCTATTGTTGTCCGTTTGTCGTGTGCCGACACGAGGATCCGTGCAGGATGATCTGAATCATATATATATATATATATATATATATATATATATATATATATACACAAGGTGAGCTGGAGGTCTTTCTCTATATTTTTTGTCTGTAGAGTCGCTTAGTATCTAGGTAGTACTAAGTTTCAACGGCTTGGGATAGGTATTCTGGACGCAACATCCCTGCGGAGAAAAGCGGATTATCGGTCATTTCAAAACAGGGTTTTCTTGATAAGAGAACCCCTTTATTATATAGACATACAGTTCATTACATCTAAGGCATGCGCTCGGCGGTACTGTTCAGATGTGTCCTCCAAACTTAGAGTCCAAATGCGTTGTGAACCTAGCCGTTATAGCACATGAAGAACATTAGGATGATCTGATGAACATATGACTACTTAATACTTGAAATGGGTAATAATGTCTTAATGAGGGAGCTGTAAGGGGTATTAAGGTGTTATTGAGCCAACTAGACCTACTTCCACAAGGCCCGAGCTACACAGAGATAATATGTGCTGCAATAAAACACTGAGATTGCAGTGGTAATATTATTGCATGTCTTCAAGCACCTGGAAATTTGGATCCAATATCCTAGATTTGGATCTAACATCGTGGAAGCCAGACCTAAGGCTATATTCACATATGCCATTTTGGCTGCAGTTTCTACTGCAATTTTGAATGCTTTTTTTTTTTTGGTGCATTCAAAATAACAACAGAATACAGTCTAAAATAACAGACTATTATGAAAATTACTAAACAGAGTTACATAACAAGAACAGTGGATCAGTCAACAGCATCAAGTATTCAAATTATACATTTTATACGTCTAAAATATGATGAAAGAAAAAACTTCAAACATGTATTGAGGATTTTATATAAATATGCTAGATTGTTACATTCGCTTTCTTTATAGCCAGTGTTAACAAAAATCGAGCTTCACTCTAGAAATGAAAAACAGTGATTGCTTCTCTTCTTTCTCTGTCAATCTAGTTCTTCCCTTTTCTTTTTGAGTCAATCTAAGAAGATTTCTCTTCTCTATATGTTGTTTTTACCACCTATCTTGAAAGCTTATAGTCGCCCATGCATATTTTATTCCGGTAAAGCCATATTCAGCCAGTAAGTGGGAGGTGACCTAGTTATGGATCTATGCACTGGTTAGAAGGATGCAGTATTCTTCATAAGTGCACAGCATTGCAACTCTGGGGAAATCATCAGGCTGCAAATGCTGCTATATTTAACTCTTGAGTCCTGTCAAGGGCATGACTTGCACTCTCAGGCCTCCCCCCTCCTTTACTTTAGACAAAGTAATTCTGCTTTATATATTTTTCTTTTTTGATACACATTTACTATATTACATTACTTATCTAAACTGTTTCTGTAGTAATATGTTGACGATCTGTGTACATTTATTTTTAAAAAAAACTTTCAAAAATAAGTTGTCACCTGATTTAACTTTTTGTATAAAAAAAATTCACCAATAAATGCAAAT
This sequence comes from Rhinoderma darwinii, assembly GCF_050947455.1. Lineage (NCBI taxonomy): Eukaryota > Metazoa > Chordata > Amphibia > Anura > Rhinodermatidae > Rhinoderma > Rhinoderma darwinii. The sequence continues at coordinate 552,416,651 of NC_134687.1, forward strand.
CTTTGAGTTGTCCTCTAAAAATTATATTACTTACATCTTTATGGAAAAGCTTACGGCCAACTAGTATGGCACCATTACTGGTCATACAAGAGTTTTCGCTCAGCTTTCCTAGCATCCTGATCGGCAAATATGCTTAGCTATCGAGCAATATGGATCAAAGGTTTATATATATAGTACAGTACTGTGAAAAAGTTTTAGGCAGTTGTGGAAAAATGCTGCAAAGTAAGACTGCTTTCAAAAATAGAAGTGTTAATTGCTTTTTTTATCACTTAACAATATACAAAGTGAATGAAGAGAAATCAGAATCAAATCAATATTTGGTGTGACCACCCTTTGCCTTAATTGATGAAAAAAAGCTATTAAGGGTATGTTCAAACGCAAACTCAAAAACATCTGAAATTAAGGAGCTGTTTTCAGAGAAAACAGCCTCTGATTTTAAGGGTATGTGCACACACATTAATTACGGACGTAATTCGGGCGTTTTTCCCCGAATTACGTCCGAAAATAGCGCCTCAATTGCGTTGACAAACATCTGCCCATTGAAAGCAATGGGCAGATGTTTGTCTGTTCACACGAGGCGTATATTTACGCGCCGCTGTCAAATGACGGCGCGTAAATAGACGCCTGCGTCAAAGAAGTGACCTGTCACTTCTTTGGCCGTAATTGGAGCCATTATTCATTGACTCCAATGAATAGCAGCGCCAATTACGTCCGTAATGGATGCGGCGTTCAAGCGCCTGCACATGCCGTTACGGCTGAAATTACGGGGATGTTTTCAGGCGGAAACATTACCGTAATTTCAGCCGTTACGGACGCTGTCGTGTGAACATACCCTAAGGCGTTTTTGAAGCTGAAAGTTAAGCTTCTTTTAATTTGGAGCTTCTTTTGAGGCTTCTGTTCAGGTGGTTTTTGAGGCGTTTTTCATAGTGTTCAATGGAAAATCAGCTCCAAAAAACGCCTCAAGAAGTGACATGCTACTTCTTTTTACGGAGCTTCTTTTTACACTCTGCTTTTTAAAACAGCGGCGTAAAAAGACACCCGTATGAACTAAATGCTGTTTTTCCCATTGATTTCAATGGGCAGATGTTTGCAGGCGTTCAGCTTCCGTTTTTTCAGGCGTTTTTCGAGGCATAAACGCCCCGAAATACGCCTGAAAAAACTGCTTGTGAACATACCCTTACTATTTTTACTTTGCAGCATTTTTCCACAACTGCCTAAAACTTTTGCACAGTACTATATATATATATATATAAGTAACAAAAAAATGCAGATGCACACCGCAGGTGCTAAGATATATATATACACACTTATTGTTTATTATGCATTTTTATTGCATTTCTGCTATAGCTATTATGTTAATAAATGTGAGGTTCTTAGCACTCAGTTTGATCAAAATGTGCGAGTCCACCTGCCACAACAAGGCGACCTCTATCAGGGGGTCCCTACACTAAACATTGTATCCCTATTTTGGCGCCTTACCTCTCTCTCTCTTGGGCTGAGCCCATAGTGAGCTCAGGCCAGGTAGGAACCAAATATATTCTGTTCTAATTAAAAACAACCCAGGACAGGTCGGTGGAGAGCACAACCAAAATGGAAGCAGTCACCGCCCCCATGCAAATACTACAAACAAAAAGAGTTGGTCAGCTCCTCCTAAAACATGAAATAGATATGCAGGTGCTAATCTGCCGTGACTAATGTATTACCAGTAACAAGAAAATGCAGATGCACACCGCAGGCGCTAAGATATATATATATATACAGACTTATTGTTTATTATACATTTTTATTATTTTTATTGCATTACTGCTATAGTTATTATGTTAATAAATGTGAGGTTCTTAGCGCTCAGTTTGATCAAAATGTGCGAGCCCACCTGCCACGACAATGTCGCTAGATAAAAGTCTAAGTCGAGCTTTGGCCATACAATAAATTAAATAAAATAGTAAATTGCTCCAGTTTATTATAAATTTACAAATGAATGAACAGATATGAATGAATATATATGCCGTTCCTGTGTTTTTCTCCCATGTAATGAGTCTATATCTTGTGTCTACTTCTCTATGTCTTATATTTCTAAATGCAGCCTGACATCACTACATGGAGCTAATAGCTCATTATGTCCATTGATTTTTCCATCTAACACTGTACATCCATGTTTGATTCCTATGTTCATTTCATTTAATTCTTAGCAGCCATTCGAGATAGCACAAATGAAAGATTGCAGGCTTGTTAGTCGCCGATAAGAAAGTAGTCATGAAAGCATATCAAGAAATATGACAACGCTTCATTAAATGGAACAGTAAAAATGACTTGTAATTTCTTGTAAAAGGTCGTCATTTTGTATCTCAGATGGATCTTTTGTAACTGCAATTAAAAGTTAAGATGTTGTGACATCACGTTCTATTAGTCACAGAATTAAAATCATAAGCCATGCTTTCCATAGTCTGCATGTAATGGAAATGTTTGATCATTGTTATGTATGCAGCCCACACTAGCATCAAATTCCAACCTCAATGAAATATGTCCGATCTTTGAATACGTTCCTACAACTAACCTACCAAATGGGATAAAGCCAAACAAGCTCAACAATACATGAGCACATAGGAAGCAACTATCTTCAGGCTCATGTTTGTTTCAATTAGAAATTCAAGAGGGAAGAAAAAAAATCTGCTTATATTCTATCCATGAGGTTAACCATACGCATACTTCCTTAGAATACCCTTGTGAAGCTAAGGATTGTTTAATCCCAAATATATTTTCCAGTCCCTTTGTGTAATATTAACCCCTTCCCGAAGCAGCCATTTTTTGGATATTCACTTTCGGGGTTTTTTCTCCCCACCTTCCAAAAGCCGTAACTTTTTTATTTTTCCATCAATATTGACGTATGAGGGCTTGTTTTTTGCGGGACTAACTTTAGATTTTCATTGCACCATTTATTGTACCATAAAATGTAGTGGAAAATTATAAACAAAAAAAATTGTGTGGTGGAATAGGAAAAAAACAGCAATTCTTCAACCTTTTGGGTGGTTTTGTTTTTACGGATCTCTACTGTGCGGTAAAAACGGCATGTTAACTCTATTCTGCAGGTCAATAATACGATTACAGCGATATCACATTTATATAGTTTTTTTTAATGTTTTACTACTCTTGCAAGGAAAAAACTGATTGTTAAAAATAAAATTTGAGTGTTTTTTTGCCATATAAGAGCCTTAACTTTTTGCTTTTTCCATCAATTTAGCGGTCTGAGGGCTTTTTCTGCGGTGCGAGCTGTAGTTTCTATTTGGTAGCATTTTGGGGTACATGAGACTTTTCAATAATTTTTTTGGGGTTGATGAAGTGACCACAAAACAGCAATTCTGAAGTTTTATTAAAAAAAACATTATTTTACTGTTTTACTTTTTTTCCACTTGTCTTATTCAGGCCCCCAAGCTGCCACGCCAACCAATGCCACCACCTGATCGTGCCGTGGGAGGGGGGCATCGGAACCTTACAGGGGGTCGCGCCCCCCCTGTTTTTAGTCATTATAATGCTGCGGTCGCTATTGACCGCAGCATTTAATTAGTTAAACTAGCGGGATTCCGCTTGTTGCCTGGAAGTGTCGGCTGTAACACACAGCTGACACGCTCGTTCTATGGAGTAGGCTCAGTCCATGAACCCGCTCCATAATCCTTCACCCGACGTGCGCGGTATATATACGGCGGATATCGGGAAGGGGTTAAGCACTTCAGGTTATTATTATTATTACTATTCTGTTTATGTATATTGCCGTCTCAAAGGTAGGTTTAGAAACAACTTTTTTCAAATACGTTAGTTAATAGATGGCGGTTTCTACCATTCAGTATTGAGCTCTATAAGCCTTAGCAGAAAAGTTCAAAGAGTTTTTCTATCTTTCTGGAGGACCCAAGATGTCCATGCATTACAAAGACAGCCCATTGATTCGAATAGGAACTATGTCATGTTCTATTTCCCCTGCTGTGGCGCTGTTGGGAAATTTAACACTTCTTGAACACAGATTACAGCAGATCGCTGGGGTCCTAGCAACGGAAAGCTAAGATTAGTTTATCATCAAGGGTCTATTCTAAGAAAAAGGCTTTGTGAAAATGGATTACCCTTTTCAATCAACTGAACACTGTTAGGGTATGTGCACACGACCTATTTTCAGACATCATGGAGGCGTTTTACGCCTCGAATTACGCCTGAAAAGACGGCTCCAATACGTCTGCAAATATCTGCCCATTGCCTGCAATGGGTTTTACGATGTTCTGTGCAGACGAGGTGTAATTTTACGCGTCGCTGTCAAAAGACGGCGCGTAAAATTATGCCCGCGTCAAAGAAGTGCAGGACACTTCTTGGGACGTATTTGGAGCCGTTTTTCATTGACTCCAATGAAGAACAGCTCCAGTTACGTCCGTAAAAGACGCCGCGAAAAACGCGAGTACATGCAATAACGTCTGAAATTCCGGAGCTGTTTTCTCCTGAAAACAGCTCCGTCATTTCAGACGTATTTTGCGCTGTCGTGTGAACATTATGGCAGAACATTTCATGCAAACACCATCTTTACCACTGTATAAGTACACAGAACTCTAAGGGTGTGTGTTCACACGTGAGTCAAAACGTCTCAAAATATGGAGCTGTTTTCAAGGGAAAACAGCTCCTGGTTTTCAGACGTTTTTTGTGCCACTCGCGATTTTCGCTGCGTTTTTTCGGCCGTTTTTTGAGCTTTTTTCAATAGAGTCTATGGAAAACGGCTCCAAAAACGTCTCAAGAAGTGTCCTGCACTTCTTTTTCGCGGCCGTTTTATTTTACGCGTAAAAAAACGCCGCGAAAAACGCTCCGTCGGAACAGAATGCCGTTTTTCCCATTGAAATCAATGGGCAGATGTTTGGAGGCGTGCTGCTTCCGATTTTTTGGCCGTTTTTCGGGCATTTACGGCCCTAAGGGTATGTGCACATGACAACGCCAAATACGTCTGAAATTACGGAGCTGTTTTCAGGAGAATAAAGCTCCAGAATTTCAGACGTTTTTACAAGTGCACGCGTTTTTTCGCTGCGTCTTTTACGGACGTAATTGGAGCTGGTTTTCATTGGAGTCAATGAAAAACGGCTCCAATTACATCCCAAGAAGTATCCTGCACGTCTTTGACGCGGGCATAATTTTACGCGCCGTCTTTTGACAGCGAAGTGTAAAATGACAGCTCGTCTGCACAGAACATCGTAAGACCCATTGCAAGCAATGGGCAGATGTTTGCCGACATATTGGAGCCGCCTTTTCACATACCCTAAGGGTATGCCCAGACGTGGCGGAGTTCTGCATACACTGTCCGCATCAATGCCGCACAGAATCTGCGTTGCAGATTCTGTTGCGGCTTTGCCTAAAATGGGCATTAAATTGATGCGGACCTGCCGTTGCGTATTGAGGGGAAGAGGGCAGGATAGAGAGAAGGGACAGCCCTTTCCCTAGTAAAAGAAAAATAAATTCATACTTACCCGGCCGTTGCCTTGGTGACGCGTCCCTCTCTTGACATCCAGCCCGACTTCCCTGTATGACGCGGCAGTCCATGTAACCGCTGCAGCCTGTGATTGGCTGCATCCGTCACTTGGACTGAAACGTCATCCCGGGAGACCGGACTGGAGGAAGAAGCAGGGAGTTCTCGGTAAGTAGGAACTTCTATTTTTTTTACAGGTTGATGTATATTGTGATCGGAAGTCACTGTCCAGGGTGCTGAAACAGTTACTGCCGATCGTTTAACTCTTTCAGCACCCTGTAAAGTGACTATTTACTGATGTCGCCTAGCAACGCTCCCGAAATACATAGGTCCAGCCAGAATGAAGAACTATCATGTTAGTAAAACCAATACGCTCCGCAGCACACATAACATCTGCGGACTTCATTGCGGAATTTTGACTCTCGATTTAAGTCAATGGAGAAATTCCGCAATGAGTCCGCAACAAGTCCGCTACACGTCCGCAACAGTCAGTGTATGCTGCGGACACCAAATTCTGCACCGCAGCCTATGCTCCGCAGCGGAATTGTCTGCAACGTGTAAATGAACCCAACTACAAAGCTGGGGAAGGCAATGGAGAAACGTGTATGCTGCGGATTTCCAAAGCAATTCCGCCACGTCTGGTCATGCCCTAATAGTGGCAATGTTGGTTATAACCAAGCTAAGAAAAAGCTGATTAGAATGCGCAACATCTTGACAGATGAGGACAGCTGCAGGACTTTTGTTAAGACAAATGCTCTTCTATAGTGTCTTTATTGCACTTTATCTAATTATTTTGGTTTCTTAATCATGTCAACATCTCCTAGGAAACATATTGATGCTTTTTTCAAGAGAAGAGATCAGGAAAGAAGATATAGTCGTCAATGTTGTTTCTATTTTTTATTTGTGTATATATATATATATATATAGAGAGAGAGAGAGAGAGAGAGAGAGAGAGAGAGAGAGAGAGAGAGAGAGAGAGAGAGAGATAAAGCAATACAGCACAGTGCAAAAGTTTTAGGCAGTTCTGGAAAAATGCTGCAAAGTAAGAATGCTTTCAAAAATAGAAGGGTTAATAGTTTTTTTTTTTTTATCAATTAACAAAATTTAAACTGAATTAACAGAGGAGAAATCTAAATCAAATTAACCAATTATACCAAACACGTGATGATAATCATCATTTTCATATGTAGGTTGAAACAAAGTCATTAACTGTAACAGAAACAGCTGTGTAAGAGGCTTAAACTGGATGAGGAACAGCCAAACTCTGCTACAAGGGTGAGGTGGTATAAGACAGTTTCATGTCACAGGTCCACCATGGCAAAACTGAGCACCACAACAAGACACAAGGTAGTTATACGGCATGAGCAGGGTCTCTCCCAGGCAAAGATTTCAAAGCAGACTGGGGTTTCAAGATGTGCTCTTCAAGCGCTTTTGGAGAAGAACAAAGAAACGGACAATGTTGGGTACTGTAAACGCAGTGGTCGGCCAGGGAAACAGTACAGCAGATCAAAGACACATCATGCTTACTTCCCTTCGAAATCGGAAGATGTCCAGCAGTGCCATCTGCTCAGAACTGGCAGAAACCAGTGGGACCCAGGTACAGAATTGGTCTTCATGAAAGAATTGTGGTCAAAAAGCCATACATTTGACGTGGAGACAAGGCCAAGCGGCTCAACTATGCACAAGAACATAGCATTTGGGGTGCAGAAAAATTGAAGCAGGTGCTCTGGACTGATGAGTCAACCTTTGAAATATTTGGCTGTAACTGAAAGGCTGGAGAGCAGTATAATAATGAGTGTCTGCAGGCAACAGTGGAGCATGGTGAAGATTCCTTGCAAGTTTGAGGCTGCATTTCAGAAAATGGATATGGTCAAGATTAATGGTGCCCTCAATGCTGAGAAATAGAGGCAGATAGTTATCCATCATGCAATACCATCAGGGAGACATCTGATTGGCCCAAAATGTATTCTGCAGCAGGACAATGACCTTGAACATACAGACAATGTCATTAAGAACTATCTTCAGTGTAAAGAATCACAAGGAGCCCTGCACAGAGCCCCCACAGAGCCCTCATCTCAACATCATTGAGTCTGTCTGGGATTACATGAAGAGACAGAAGGATTTGAGGAAGCCTACATCCACAGAAGATCTGTGCTTAGTTTTCCAAGATGTTTGGAACAACCTCCCTGCCGAGTTCCTTCAAAGTGTACCTATAAGACCAGATGCTGTTTTGAAGGAAAAGGGTGGTCACACCAAATGTTGATTTGATTTAGATTTCTCTTCTGTTCATTCACTTTGCATTTTGTTAATTGATAAACAAAACACTTTCAACATTTCTATTTTTGAAAGCATTCTTACTTTGCAGCATTTTTCCACAACTGCCTAAAACGTTTGCACAGTACTGTATATATATTTCACCTTTAGTGTCCTTTTAACCTATCACAGACACCAGGGAGTGACTTTTCTTGCCTCTGTCAAACTTTTTCTATAAGCTAGCTTAATAGGTTGCTAAAGACATCTCAATGGACTTTACCCACACGCCGGGCAAAGACAATTCCTATTTCACAAGACAAAACAGGGGCGGAAATGTCATATTAATTTTGCTTTGAAGCCTTTCTTGTTTGAAATTGAAGTCATATGAGGAAAAAGTAGTCTTAGGGCGGGTTCACACATAGCGGAATTTCACTTAAATTCCGCTGCGGACACTCCGCAGCGTTAATCCGCAGCGGAGCCGTTTCTCCATTGACTTTCACTTTAATTTAGCAGTGTTCGTTTACACGATGCGTACAATTCCGCTGCGGAGCATAGGCTGCGGAGCGGAATTTGGTGTCCGCAGCATGCTCTGTCTGTTGCGGAGCAGTGGCGGACTGGTTGCGGACTCATGGCGGAATTTCTCCATTGACTTCAATGGAGAGTCAAAATTCCGCAATGAAGTCCGCAGATCTTATGTGTGCTGCGGAGCGTATTGTTTTTACTACCATGACATTTCTTCATTCTGGCTGGACCTATGTATTTCTAGGTCTACAGCCAGACTGAGGAAGTCAATGGGGCTCCCGTAATGACGGGAGCGTTGCTAGGAGACGTCTGTAAATAGTCACTGTCCAGGGTGCTGAAAGAGTTACGCGATCGGCAGTAACTGTTTCTGCACCCGGGACAGTGACTACCGATCTCAATATACATGTATCTGTAAAAAAACATATAAGTTCATACTTACCGAGAACTCCCTGCGTCTGTCTCCAGTCCGGCCTCCCAGGATGACGTTTCAGTGTAAGTGACGGCTGCAGCCAATCACAGGCCAAGCACAGGCTGCAGCGGTCACATGGACTGGAGCGTCATCCAGGGAGGTCGGGCCGGATGCCGAAAGAGGGACGCGTCACCAAGACAACGGGCGGTAAGTATGAATTTCTTTGACTTTCACTAGGGAAAGTGCTGTCCCTTCTCTCTATCCTGCACTGAATAGGGAGAAGAGAAGCACTTTTCCTGCAGTCCGCAGCGGCCAGTCCGCATCAATTTTCTGCACATTTTGTGCAGATCCGCTGCAGAATCTGCAACGCAGATTCTGTGCGGCATTGATGCGGACAGTTGCGGAGGAATTCCGCCATGTGTGGTCATGCCCTTACAGAAAAAAAACAATTAGCTCTAATACATTTCCGTTGGGGTGTATATGGTTTTACCAGAAGCAATAGCGCCTCATGCGGTTCTATTGTTTCTGGTAATTTCATCTAAGGGCATGACCACACATGGCGGAATTCCTCCGCAACTGTCCGCATCAATGCCGCACAGAATCTGCGTTGCAGATTCTGCAGCGGATCTGCACAAAATGTGCAGAAAATTGATGCGGACTGGCCGCTGCGGACTGCAGGAAAAGTGCTTCTCTTCTCCCTATTCAGTGCAGGATAGAGAGAAGGGACAGCACTTTCCCTAGTGAAAGTCAAAGAAATTCATACTTACCGCCCGTTGTCTTGGTGACGCGTCCCTCTTTCGGCATCCGGCCCGACCTCCCTGGATGACGCTCCAGTCCATGTGACCGCTGCAGCCTGTGCTTGGCCTGTGATTGGCTGCAGCCGTCACTTACACTGAAACGTCATCCTGGGAGGCCGGACTGGAGACAGACGCAGGGAGTTCTCGGTAAGTATGAACTTATATTTTTTTTTACAGATACATGTATATTGAGATCGGTAGTCACTGTCCCGGGTGCAGAAACAGTTACTGCCGATCGCGTAACTCTTTCAGCACCCTGGACAGTGACTATTTACAGACGTCTCCTAGCAACGCTCCCGTCATTACGGGAGCCCCATTGACTTCCTCAGTCTGGCTGTAGACCTAGAAATACATAGGTCCAGCCAGAATGAAGAAATGTCATGGTAGTAAAAACAATACGCTCCGCAGCACACATAAGATCTGCGGACTTCATTGCGGAATTTTGACTCTCCATTGAAGTCAATGGAGAAATTCCGCCATGAGTCCGCAACCAGTCCGCCACTGCTCCGCAACAGACAGAGCATGCTGCGGACACCAAATTCCGCTCCGCAGCCTATGCTCCGCAGCGGAATTGTACGCATCGTGTAAACGAACACTGCTAAATTAAAGTGAAAGTCAATGGAGAAACGGCTCCGCTGCGGATTAACGCTGCGGAGTGTCCGCAGCGGAATTTAAGTGAAATTCCGCTATGTGTGAACCCGCCCTAACAGTGGTCCAACGCAGATGTGGACGAGGCCTTAGATTCAGCTTTCCTTAAAGATGGACAATACAAGCCTTGATTGGTTGTTATAGACACTCGTTTTTAAAAATTATTTTTCTTTTCTTAAACAGAAATATATTTCTTTATGTTTTCAGTGTTTGTATTGTGGAACGTAGACATGTTTTGTCTGTTGCTGTAACATATATTTAGGATTCCTACTAGAGTGGCACATGAATACTGGCAGAACACCAGTGTTGGAAGTAGAGTTTAGCCCACAGGGAAATATGCAGGTTTCTTAGTAACACAGCAATGTATTGAATGCAGTCCCATGAGTATTTCAGCTACTGACTAAACAGAAGCAATGTCAATATAGACTGAATGTGGATAAGGGTAATAACTTACTGCTTTGCAGAATCAAATAGAAGTATATACAAATGTTTAATTATTTTCCAATATTTGCAGTGAGAAGAGTACGATATCTATGTAACTGAGATTTGTTCTGTTATTGTGTCTATTCACTAGGCTCCTGTTTTTTATTCCTATATCTATGGAGTATGCTTGGTTCTTTTACCATATCAATGCTCTAGGTACCAGTCACTGTATCTATCATCTACACCCTACACTTATTCTGTTACCATAATTACACACTAAATCTATATATCCAGGGCTGTGGGTAAGGGCCAGAAAATGTGTACTTTACTACAGACGCTGTGCTATATCCCCTCCACTGCCATGAGGCACAACCCATGCGCACATCTGGGTGTCCTGATACCTTTCATAGATAACACATTGAAATATCATGGCACATGGTGCCAAATGGCAAGATCAGCTGTACTGCATTGGCACACTCAGCTCTGCTACATCTGTACATACTTAGTAAGCACAGGGCTAGTACTGTATAATGATAAATCTGACCTTGTACTCGACATTTAATGGGCTACTCCGTCTTTCTTTGCCGAAATTGTCTAATTTATTGATTTTTTACATAAAATATATTTTGTTATGTTATTACAGTTTTCATACTTTATTTCACCAATATATCTTGGACAAGAGTTATAATTTGTTGCATTTTTAACACGTTACTGTAATACATCAATGAGAGTAGTTTACTGAAAACGTTGAAATAATAATTGTGATTTATTTTACAGGTATCCGATCATGGGACACAGACCTCATCAAATGCAACTTAGATCAAGAACTAAAGCTATTTGTATCCCGTCACTCAGCTAGATTCTCCCCAGAAGTTAGAGGTGAGTGTTTGATCCAAAAATGAGAATGATTATTACAGACATATAAATGTAACATTCTTCTGATTTTGTGCAGTCTATGGCTGGGTTCACACAACCTATTTTCAGGCGTAAACGAGGCGTTTTACGCCTCGATTTACGCCTGAAAACACGGCTCCAATACGTCGGCAAACATCTGCCCATTCATTTCAATGGGTTTGCCGATGTACTGTGCCGACGACCTGTAATTTTACGCGTCGCTGTCAAAAGACGGCGCGTAAAGTGACAGCCTCGTCAAAGAAGTGCAGGACACTTCTTGGGACGTAATTGGAGCCGTTTTCCATTTAATCCAATGAAGAACAGCTCCAAATTATGTCCGTAATTGACGCCTCGCAAAACGCGAGTACGAGCCTGAAAACAGCTCCGTAATTTCAGACGTATTTTACGTTATCGTGTGCACATACCCTAAGTGCTCGTTCACACGCACTGTTTTCGTTCAGTTTTTCATTAAACGCTGCACAAAACCACAACGTGTAAGGGTATGTGCACAAGTAAACTGCATTTACGTCTGAAATTACGGAGCTGTTTTCAGGAGAAAACAGCTCCGTCATTTCAGACGTAATTGCTCGTCCTCGCATTTTGCGAGGCGTCATTGACGGCCCTAATTTAGAGCTGTTCTTCATTGAATTCAATTAAAAACGGCTCAAATTACGTCCAAAGAAGTGCCCTGCACTTCTTTGACGAGGCAGTCATTTTACGCGTCGTGGTTTGACAGCTGTCAAACGACGACGCGTAATTACAGGTCGTCTGCACAGTACGTCGGCAAACCCATTCAAATGAATAGGCAGATGTTTTCCGACGTATTGGAGCCGTATTTTCAGGCGTAAATCAAGTCATAATACGCCTCGTTTACGCCTGAAAATAGGTCGTGTTAACCCAGCCTAAATAAGCCTTAGGCTCTGTTCACATTGGCGCCATGTCTTCCATTCTTAATGGAGTGATGACATCTTTGACATACTGTTTTCGAATGGGACCCAATGAATCCTGACAGAATCCATTGACTTAAAATGGACACGTCAGGTTTCCACCAGGATTTATTTTTATGGCAGTAACAGATTACACAATTCTTGCTGCAAAAAGGCAACAGAATCCCAAAGGAGCGCTACCCAGCACTAGTGTGAACAATGCCTCCTAAGCAGCGGTGTTTCCTAGGTGCTACAGTACGTTATCTAAACGTTCAGTACTTTGCTGAAATCAATTCCAAAAAGGTTAAATATGCTTAAAGAGGCTCTGTCACCAGATTCTCAAATCCCTATCTCCTATTGCATGTGATCGGCGCTGCAATGTAGATAACAGTAACGTGTTTTTTTTAAAAAAAAACGTTCATTTTTGGCCAAGTTATGAGCTATTTTATATATATGCAAATGAGATTTGAAATGGACAACTGGGCGTTTTTTTTTCGTTATGTCCAACTGGACGTGTATTGTGTTTTTAACTGGGCGTGTTTACGTGTATGACGCTGACCAATCAGTGACCAGTCAGCGTCATACACGCCTCTCCATTCATTTACACAGCAGCGATGTGCAGCCACATACACAGAGATTAACGTTAATTAAGTGTCCTGATAATGAATACACATGAAATCCAGCCTGGACGTCATGTGTATTCAGATTCCTGACACTTCTGACTTTTTTCTTTGAGATTTCCAGCAAGGGAAACGAAATCTCGTTTACCTCCGTAATCTCACGAGATTACGCGTGGCTTGCTGGAATCTCACAGAAAAGAGTCACAAGTGTCAGGATTCTGAATACACATGACGTCCAGGCTGGATGATCATGTGTATTCATCATCAGGACACTTGATTAACGTTAATCTCTGTTTATGTGGCTGCACATCGCTGCTGTGTAAATTAATGTCGATGAGTGTATGACGCTGACTGGTCAGCGTCATACACGTAAACACGCCCAGTTAAAAACACGCCCAGTTGGACATAACGAAAAAAAACGCCCAGTTGTCCATTTCAAACCTCATTTGCATATATATAAAATAGCTCATAACTTGGCCAAAAATGAACGTTTTTTAAAAAAAACTAAAAACTTTACTGTTATCTACATTGCAGCGCCGATCACATGCAATAGGAGATAGGGATTTCAGAATCTGGTGACAGAGCCTCTTTAAATAATGACTAATATATTCAGTATTGAAATTTGGTCCCGTATCACAGATTTTTAGGCAGTGCTGCAGATTTATTGCAACCCCCCCCCACCCAAAAGCAGATGGGGTTATCCAAGGGTGACTAATTGCCCCCCCCCCCCTCGTTAACACTAAATTGTTAAACAGAAAATACTTGTCATTGGGGTCGGAGGACTCTCTAAATTTAGTTCTAGCTACTTGTTAGTTTAGAGGCAAGAGAAGTTGGCTGACGGATTGGGAAGGAGAAGGCTATACAGGAATATCTTCAAATTATTTTTATTATATGTGAGATTTACTACACAAATCTGAGGTTTGATGTGAATTAGGTCATCCATTGTTGAATGTGACTAATCCTACAGTCCTTTTGTTAGATGAGAATAATGCATTGCATATAAAACCATGTTTAGTATTGGAGGCATGTGGTATACTAATTGACATTTGCATGAGCTAAGTCTCACCTACAATAAAGACCTTATTATTATGTACATGGAAAATGAGCAGTTTTATCTGATAACATTTCTCAATAACTTTGGGCAGATTTCCACAGAGCAATTTTCTTTCTCCTATAGATAATTGCTTCCTGTAGACGAGCAAAAAGATAAAAATGAAGCTTATAGTTTACAAAATTGCCTTCTCATCTATACAGGTTTTAAAGGAATTATTTCATCAGAAAAAATGACATTATTTAAATCAGGTTTTTATTCTAAACATTTTTTGTGTAGTTTTTTTTTGTGCAGTATGTGACTATTCTTATTCCCATACTACGTACTGGAGTACACACAACAAGCTGACACTTCCAGTTACCTGCAGCTCACTCTATGTAGCCTGGTAGAGTCATCTCATCATTATAAGGGTATGACATACTTCCCAACTTTCAATGATTGTAAGGAGGGACAACTCATGTGGCGCAGAAAGCGCGCCACAGGAATTTTTGTTAAATTTTAAGCCATGCCTCTAACCCCGTCCAATCCCTGTCCATACACACCCAGTTCCCTTTGTGCCCCCACACATTATCACGCCATGTTTTCAATATGGCATATTTTGCTTATTAAATCTTCCACCATTTTGTTTCTTCTACATTCATATATATATATTTTATATGCTAATAATATCTGTATTGCTTTTTTGGCAATCTCTCTCAGTATAAATGGACTTTTAGAAGGCAATATGCTAAGCAGCTGTATTGTACTATGTTTATAGAACAACACAAATGAAAGCTAGTATCTGATACACATCTGCAGCTGCCACACACCAGATTTAGGCTGCATTCACATCTGCGTCAGGGCTCCGTTCCGACATTCCGTCAGAGCTTTCCGTCGGAACGGAGCCCTGACTTACACCATTAATTTCAATGGTGATGGATCCAGTGCAAATGGTTTCCGCTTGTCTCCGTTGTGCAAGGGTTCCGTTGTTTTGACGGAATCACTACGCTATTCATCCCGTGAAAACTACGGAACCCTTGCACAATGGAGACAAACTGAAACCATTTGCATCGGATATGTCACCATTGAAATCAATGGTCATGGAAACGGAAACCTATGGTTTCCGTTTGTGTCAGTCTGGGCTCCGTTCTGACGGAAAGCTCAGACGGAACGTGGAACGGAGCCCTGACGCAGCTGTGAATGCAGCCTTGCGGTATTTAATGTGTTGTTTACCGTGTCAGTGCCTGTTGACATGATCTTTGTTAGTTTTATGATTGTCTAATAATATATGAGTATAATTTCAGGGTATGACTTAGTGTTGATTCTCTGTGCTCTTGTCTATTAGAACTCGACAGTGCATAAAATTATACTCCTATTTTTACTAATAAATTTACTCCAGTGTTACGGAAATAGGAAGATAGTATTAGCAAATTTTGGAACGCACTAAATATTTATTTAGGCTTTGAGCCAAATCCTTATTCAGCTAATACAAATTTCTGATTTCACGTGAAATCATTACTGAGCTAAATACTCAGATTATGTTCCATTATTAAGGTATTTGAAAGGGTTGTCTGCTTTAGCAAACCTCTTTGTTAAATGCCAGATGATGGCATGTAGAGATAATAAGGAGGGTAACCCTTATCAGGAACATACATCTTTTAAGTAAAACCGAGAGACTTCTGGCTCTAGTGGACTGCAGACATCCCATGAAAACAATGGCCTTCTATTGATTATAATGGGCTCTGTGTAGTCCTTTAATAGTCCTATTGCTGATAAAAGATGAGCAGCAAGTATCCCAGCGATCAGCTTGACACGGGGTGACCTACAATATGAGCTGGGGTTATAAAATCCCTTTATTTATGATAGTGAATGTCTTCCATTATTTTCTGCATTGGTAAAAAGATTTGGTGCTTTTATAGTTACAAATAAAATATTTAGCATTGTGTATTACTTACTGATAACTCTTCTATATTTCTGCTGTATGTTGACTATGGAAATCTATGCTGGGGTTGTTGACAGGTAGCAACATTAAAGAATCCAATCTCCTTGGAAACGGTTAAGAATAATTAAACTTATTAGTGATATTGCATTTACTGTAATTTACTTTGCATATAAAAATCTGCCTTCAATCTCTCCATTACACGTTTCTCCATTGCTTTCCACAGCTTTTTAGTGAGGTTCATTTACACGTTGAGGAAAACTCCGCTGCGGACCATAGGCTGCGGTGCAGAATTTGATGTCCGCAGCATACACTGGCTGTTGCGGATGTGTAGCGGACTTGTTGCAGACTCATTGTGGAATTTCTCCATTGACTTCAATGGAGAGTCAAAATTCCGCAATGACGTCCGCAGATGTTATGTGTGTTGCGTAGCGTATTTGTTTTACGAACATGACATTTCTTCATTCTGGCTGGACCTATGTATTTCTAGGTCTACAGCCAGACTGAGGCCCCATGCACACTAACGTAAAAACGCCCATTATTACGGCACGGGCAGGCCCATAGAAGTCAATGGGGCTCCCGTAATTACGGGTGACTACATGTGTGCACCCATAATTACGGGAGCGTTGATAGGCGACGTCAGTAAATAGTGACTGTCCAGGGTGCTGAAAGAGTTAAACGATCGGCAGTAACTGTTTCAGCACCCTGGACAGTGACTTCCGATCACAATATACATCAACCTGTAAAAAAAATAGAAGTTCCTACTTACCGAGAAATCCCTGCTTCTTCCTCCAGTCTGGCCTCCCGGGATGACGTTTCAGTCCAAGTGACGGCTGCAGCCAATCACAGGCTGCAGCGGTCACATGGACTACCGCGTCATCCAGGGAGGTCGGGCTGGATGTCAAGAGAGGGACGCGTCACCAAGACAACGGCCGGGTAAGTATGAATTTCTTTTACTAGGGAAAGGGCTGTCCCTTCTCTCTATCCTGCACTGATAGAGAGAAGGGAAGTACTTTCACCTCAATACGCAACGCCTAGTCCGCATCAATTTAATGCCCATTTTAGGCAGAGCCGCAACAGAATCTGCAATGCAGATTATGTGCGCCATTGATGCGGACAGTGGCGGAAGAAATACGCCACGTCTGGTCATGCCCTAACTGTGTCAATGCCCAGACCCCCTGCTTTTCTACTGAACCAAACGTAGATCACAGCAGGGTTCTCTGGAGATCTAAAGGTCCTTCTACACAGGCTGATGATCGGACAAGCGAGCTCATTATTAAATGCTTGTTCTCGATCACTGCGCCATTCTTAAAATTCCATGATACTTGCATGCTCTATTAGGAAATTATTCTCCCCTAGAATCATTGCTTCTAGAGGAGATACAGTGCCTTATGAAGGTACCATATGGTGGCACATGTCCGCAGGGGCACCATATGCCACTGTATAGGGTTTTTGTATGCTGTGTGAATAAGCTCCTAAAGAAACACTTTAGGAAAAACAGTTAAAAGGGTTGTCCACGATTAGAAAAATATGGCTGCTTTCATCCAAAAACAGCACCACACCTGTCAACAGCTTGTGTGTAGTATTACAGTTCAGCCTCCATTCATTTCAATGGTACTTGGCTCTAATACCAAACACAAACCAGAGACAGATGTGCTGCTGTTTTTTAAAGAAAGCAGCCATGTTTTTCTAATCCTGGACATCCCCTTCAAAAGGAATGTATCATTTATATATTTTTTCCTCTTTAATACCAGATAGTAAAACCTAATCATTTTTCTAATATGTGTTTATTTTTTTTATTGTAGACTATTTATTCTATGTTCTTTACAGGAGGGGCAGTCATCTTGTGTGAACTGCTGTTAACAGCATTTAGAGATGTGCTTTAGAGCAGTCTTATGGACCATAGGAACCTGTGAACAGGAGGGACCCATTGACTTCTATGGGAGAGTTTTCTAGCCATGCTTGGTGACCTGTGCAGATGTCATTGTGCAGGGAGGGGGAGGAGGGAGCTGTGTCCATCAACTATTGTCAATGGTCGATCCCGTGTTCTCTGTATATAGGGGCTATACCTTTCACTGTATTCCTGCCTGTGAGATGACTACTGAGAGGTGATCTCTATAGAACAGGAAGTGTCAGCCTATTGTGAGGCTCAGTGGCCAGAGTGAAAACTGCACGATTTTAGGATTATTTTTTAATCTAAACAATGACATAGAAAATGTAAGAATACATCACCAACATTTAAAACAAAATATGTTTAACATAAAAACTTGATATAAACAATAGACCATTTTCTGATGACACGTTCCCTTTAGGACACGTTCAGACGTGGCGGAATTGCTGTGGAATTCCGTTGCGGACAGTCCGCATTGGAAATCCGCAGCAGACAGTTTGTCCATTGGTTTACACACATTTTTAGTTATCTTCGTGCAGACGTTGCAGAAAACTCCACTGCGGATCATAGGCTGCGGTGCGGAATTTTCTGTCCGCAGCATACACTGTCTGTAGCGGACTTGATGCGTACTTGTTGCAGAATTTCTCCATTGACTTCAATGGAGTGTCAAAATTACGCAATGAAATCCGCAGATGTAATGTGTGTTGCGTTGCGGATTGCTTTCAGGAACAGGATATTTCATCATTCTGGCTGTACCTATGTGTGTCGAGGTCCATACCCAGACTGGGAGGGAATGTTTGAAAGAGAGCAGGGTGTGATCCGAACCTGAATCCGTAACTACAAATCCACAGCATTTTACTTAACATTTTTGCCAAATCCGTAACAGAATCTGCAACGCGGATTATGTGTGGCATTGATGCGGACAGTGTCTGCAGAATTCCGCCACGTCTGAACATGCCCTTAAGCTCAGTGCAGTACTGGTACATATCTTTGGTGTTCCTTGAATCCCTGAGCCATGCACCACTCACTCAGGCCCTGCACTACGGATAACACAGTGTATCCGTTTTTCCTGGAGTGTTCCTTTATCTTAAATATCCAGCCAGCATTTTAGAATAGTCCTCTCATTACATTATGCAGAGCTGGTGTCCCTGGAAACTAGTGCCATGGCAATAGTGCGAGTACACCCAGCTTCGTACATCATTGCTAATGGCAGTTTCTGGTTTGGCTGTAAAAGCTGATGGTTAGTGTAGAAATTGAATTTAACGCTAAGGAAACCAACTATAAGATTGTACCGTGCAGGTTATTATTGCTGTATCTTTTTTTTACTGGGGCCTCACCAGCCAGAACACAGTGATATCTGGGCCTCAGCATTGGTCATCGTCCATGCCAACATTTTTATCTTAACATATGTCTCCTGAACCCAGTAGAACTTTAAAATAAGCACAACATGAATCATTTATCTTGCTAAACCAGAGATTAGCGCAACCATAGAAAGGATTGTGGAGCTTATGATCACCTCTGACAAATCTGCCTCCTCGGCTGAGCCTTACCAACCGCAGGGGGACACCCCACCAATGATCCAGCTTCTTAGTCTGAGGAGCACTGGTTTAGGGCGCTAATAACTACATTACATCATTAAACACACAGAAAATCCATTAGGCCATCATTTTATAGTGTAATTGTATACTGTGCCCCCTCACATCTGGGAATATATTCCTTTATGTTCGTTCCCACAACAAAGATTTTTTGCAATGAATTATGGAGACTCGTTAATTATGTATAACCTTTTAAAAATGTAAATTCTTTTTAATTATTTATGTTTCTTTAGCTGTACACTTAGTGCCGGGGCTAAGTGTCTCCATCAGTGATGAACGTCGGTGATCATATCACACATTTGTCTTATATTTAGCATAAAATGTTTAGAGGAACTTGCAGAGGTTTGTAGTGTTACACAAAATCGTGTTTAGAAGAAGGGTGGAAATACAGTTACTATAGAAAAAAAGACATTAATTGAAAAGAGTATATAAAATGTGACACTCCTGTCACAGCCCATTTACGATATGGATTTCTGACACATGGAGAAATGCAGAAATTTGAGACTATGTTCACACTGAGTTTTTTGCAGGTGGAATTTCTGCCTCAAAATTCAGTTTGGAAGTTTGAGGCAGATTTTCCTCTCCCTGCGCCGCGGGCATGAAACGCAGCGAAATTTGCTTTCTCTGCCTCCCATTGAAGTCAATGGGAGGTCAGTGGTGTAAACGCCTGAAGATAGGGCATGTCCCTTCTTTCTCCCGCGAAAAACCGCCCCCGCCTCCCATTGATATCAATGGGAGGCATTTTCGGGCCGTTTTTGACGAGTTTTGCGGCGCGGTTTCCGCGTCAAAAAACTCATCAAAAAACTCAGTGTGAACATAGCCTTAAGAGTCTGTGCAGCACATGGCTTCAATCCCGAGTCCAATGCTGAAGCATAAATAAAATCAGTGACATAAGCAGGGGTGTAGCTATAGGGGGGCAGAAGTAACAGTTGCACCTGGGCCCAGGAGAATTAAGTTACGCTTCTAGACAGAAGTGACATTGTTTTGCATTTTCAGTACCAAAAGTTCCAGAGATTCTTTATTTGGACCGACACTGGTATCGAATGCTGGCATTTTTGCATCGCTATGTAGGGAAACACAGATCATTGTGGGACACACATCCAGGGCACTGATGTTTTCATCTATTAGTCTGAGTTGCATATACAGTTAGGTCCCAAATTATTTGGACAGTGACACAAGTTTTGGCATTTTACCTGTTTAACAAAACATATTGAATATACAGTTATATATTCAATATTTGCTTAAAGTGCAAACTCTCAGCTTTAGGCCTCATGCACACGACCGTGTTTTTGTCCACCCGTAAATAGTGGCGTAAATACGGGTCCTTGGTCACACGTATTCGACCCGTATTGCACCAGTATTTATGGACCCGGGCACGTTTTTGGCTACAAAATTGCACTGCACTAATCGGCAGCCCTTCTCTCTATCAGTGCAGGATAGAGAGAAGGGACAGCCCTTTCCGAAGTAATAGTAAAATAAATTCATACTTACCCGGCCGTTGTCTTGGTGACGCGTCCCTCTCCTGACATCCAGTCCGAGCACCCTGGATGACGCGGCAGTCCATGTGACCGCTGCAGCCTGTGATTGACCTGTGATTGGCTGCAGCGGTCACATGGGCTGTAATGTCATCCCAGGAGGCCGGACTGGAGGAAGAAGCAGGGAGTTCTGGGTAAGTATGAACGTCTTTTTTTTTTTTTTTTACAGCTTTATCTATACTCTGATCGGTAGCCACTGTCCAGGGTGCTGAAACAGTTACTGCCGATCGTTTAACTCTTTCAGCACCCTGGACAGTGACTATTTACTGAGGTCACCTAGCAACGCTCACGTAATTACGGGTGCACACATGTAGTCACCCGTAATTACGGGAGCCCCATAGACTTCTATGGGCTGCCCGTGCCGTAATTACGGCCTGAAATAGGACATGTTCTATCTTTTTCAACGGCACGGGCACCTTCCCGTAAGCATACGGGGAGGTAACCGTGGCCAATAGAAGTCTAAGGGCTCGTAATTACGGGCCGTAATTACGGGAGTTTTTACGGTCGTGTGCATGGGGCCTTAATCTGAGGGTATTCACATGATAATTTGAGGAAGGGTTTAGGAATTACAGCTCTTTAATATGTAGCTGCTTCTTTTTCAAGAGACCAAAGGTAATTGGACAATTATCTCAAAAGCTATTTAACCCCTTCAGGACGCAGCCCTTTTTCAAATTTTCACTTTTGTTTTTTTCTCCCCACCTTTCAAAATCTATAATTTTTTTATTTTTCCGTCTATATCGCCATACGAGGGCTTGTTTTTTCCAAGACAAGTTGTAGTTTTTCATGGCACCATTTATTCTACTGCATAATGTACTGGGAAGCTGCAAAAAATTATTTGTGTAGTGAAATGGGCAAAAAAACAACGATTACGTCATATTTTGGGGGGTTTTGTTTTTACTGCGTCCATCAGGCGGTAAAAACTACAAATTCACCTTATTCTACAGGTTGATACGATTACGGCGATACCAAATTTATATATTTTGTTTAATGTTTTACCACTTTTAAAAAAATAAAACCATTTGCAAAATTAAAAAAAACTTTTGTGTCGCCATATTCTGAGAGTAATAACTTTTTTCGTTTTCCATCAATTTAGCGATGTGAGGGCTTAAGTTTTGCGGGGTGAGCTGTAGTTTTCACTGATACCATTTTAGGGTATATGCAACTTTTTGATCATTTTTTTTGGAGCGCTAAGGTGACCAAAAACCAGCAATTTGTGTGTTATATATATATATATATATATATATATATATATATATATATATATTTATTTTACAGCATTCACCCAGCGGGTTAAACAACACTATATTGTGATAGTTCGGACTTTTACGGACGCGGCAATACCAGTTACAGTGAAGGAAATAAGTATGTGATCCCTTGCTGATTTTGTAAGTTTGCCCACTGTCAAAGACATGAACAGTCTAGAATTTTTAGGCTAGGTTAATTTTACCAGTGAGAGATAGATTATATTAAAAAAAAAAGCAGAAAATCACATTGTCAAAATTATATATATTTATTTGCATTGTGCACAGAGAAATAAGTATTTGATCCCTTTGGCAAACAAGACTTAATACTTGGTGGCAAAACCCTTGTTGGCAAGCACAGCAGTCAGACATTTTTTGTAGTTGATGATGAGGTTTGCACACATGTTAGATGGAATTTTGGCCCACTCCTCTTTGCAGATCATCTGTAAATCATTAAGATTTCGAGGCTGTCGCTTGGCAACTCGGATCTTCAGCTCCCTCCATAAGTTTTCGATGAGATTAAGGTCTGGAGACTGGCTAGGCCACTCCATGACCTTAATGTGCTTCTTTTTGAGCCACTCCTTTGTTGCCTTGGTTGTATTTTTCGGGTCATTGTCGTGCTGGAAGACCCAGCCACGAGCCATTTTTTATGTCCTGGTGGAGGGAAGGAGATTGTCATTCAGGATTTGACGGTACATGGCTCCATCCATTCTCCCATTGATGTGTGAAGTAGTCCTGTGCCCTTAGCAGAGAAACACCCCCAAAACATAATGTTTCCACCTCCATGCTTGACAGTGGGGATGGGGTTCTTTGGGTCATAGGCAGCATTTGTCTTCCTCCAAACACGGCGAGTTGAGTTAATGCCAAAGAGCTCAATTTTAGTCTCATCTGACCACAGCACCTTCTCCCAATCACTCTCAGAATCATCCAGATGTTCATTTTCAAACTTCAGACGGGCCTGTACATGTGCCTTCTTGAGCAGGGGGACCTTGCGGGCACTGCAGGATTTTAATCCATTACGGCGTAATGTGTTACCAATGGTTTTCTTGGTGACTGTGGTCCCAGCTGCCTTGAGATCATTAACAAGTTCCCCCCGTGTAGTTTTCGGCTGAGCTCTCACCCTCCTCAGGATCAAGGATACCCCACGAGGTGAGATTTTGCATGGAGCCCCAGATCGATGTTGATTGACAGTCATTTTGTATGTCTTCCATTTTCTTACTATTGCACTAACAGTTGTCTCCTTCTCACCCAGCGTCTTACTTATGGTTTTGTAGCCCATTCCAGCCTTGTGCAGGTCTATGATCTTTTCCCTGACATCCTTAGAAAGCTCTTTGATCTTGCCCATGTTGTAGAGGTTAGAGTCAGACTGATTAATTGAGTCTGTGGACAGGAGTCTTTTATACAGGTGATGATTTAAGACAGCTGTCTTTAATGCAGGCACCAAGTTGATTTGGCGCGTGTAACTGGTCTGGAGGAGGCTGAACTCTTAGGGTATGTTCACACGATAGCAGGCATTTACGTTTGAAATGACAGACTGTTTTCAAGAGAAAACAGCTGCCTCGTTTCACACGTAAATGCTCCTCCTCGTATTATGCGAGGCGTCTGTGACGCTCGTAAATCTTGAGCTGCTCTTCATTGAGTTCAATGAAGAACGGCTCAAATTACGTTGCAAAAAAGTGCCCTGCACTTCTTTGCCGAGGCAGTCAATTTACGCGTAAATTACAGGTCGTCTGCACAGTACGTCGGCAAACCCATTCAAATGAACGGGCAGATGTTTGCCGACGTATTGTAGCCCTATTTTCAGGCGTAAATCGAGGCATAATACGCCTCGTTTACGCCTGAAAATAGGTCGTGTGAACCCAGCCTCAATGGTTGGTAGGGGATCAAATACTTATTTCTCTGTGCACAATGCAAATAAATATATATAATTTTGACTATGTGATTTTCAGTTTTTTTTTTAATATAATCTATCTCTCACTGGTAAAAGTAACCTAGCCTAAAAATTCTAGACTGTTCATGTCTTTGACAGTGGGCAAACTTACTAAATCAGCAAGGGATCAAATACTTATTGCCTTCACTGTATGTTAAATTTTATTTTTTTTAACATTGATTTAGGGGGAAAATTTGAAAAGGAGGGTTTTTGAACTTTTAATACTTTATTGTTTTTGGAACATCCATCATCAATTAAGCAGGTAAAAGGTCTGGAATTGATTCCAGGTGTGGCATTTGCATTTCGAAGCTGTTGCTATGAACCCACAACATGAGGTCAAAGAAGCTCTGTGAAGGATCTGCCAGGCACAGCTTCGGGTTAACGCCCATAGATAATCAGTCTGCACCTGCTTCTATGTCTGTGAGACTGACTCCATCTTCCACCACTCAGGGTGGCAGGCTTAGAAGTGGGAGAACCTATCACAGCCTGGCCAGACGGAGCATGTTCCCGCCCTCTGTCTATTTATACCTGCCTTTCCTGTTCCTCCTTTGCTTGTGATTCTTCTCGTTTGGTTTCCTGGCCCTGCTGCAGCTTCTTGTACCATTGTCCTTGCTTCATATTGACCCCGGCTTGCTGACTACTCTCCTGCTCTGCGTTTGGTACCTCGTACTCTCCTGGTTTGACTCGGCTTGTTCACTTCTCTTGTTGCTCACGGTGTTGCCGTGGGCAACTGCCCCTTTCTCCCCCTAGCTCTGTGTACCCTTGTCTGTTTGTCTGTCGTGCACTTATTGAGCGTAGGGACCGTCGCCCAGTTGTACCCCGTCGCCTAGGGCGGGTCGTTGCAAGTAGGCAGGGACTGAGTGGTGGGTAGATTAGGGCTAACTTGTCTGTCTCCCCACCCCCGTCATTACATAATCACCAGCCCATACCTAGTCTACCCTGGTCCCTGACACCACTATGGACCCCCTTGAGACCCTGGCTCAGCAAATGCAGGGTCTCTCCCTACAGGTCCAGGCCCTGGCTCAGAGGGTCAACCAGCCTGATGCTACCATGGTAGTCCCCCTCACCTCACCTCTTGAAACGCACCTCAAGTTGCCCGACCGGTTCTCAGGGGACCGGAAGACTTTTTTCTCCTTTCGGGAAAGTTGTAGGCTCTATTTTCGCTTAAAGCCCCACTCCTCAGGTTCTGAGAGCCTGCGGGTGGGTATAATTATGTCCCGGCTCCAGGACGGGCCCCAAGAATGGGCCTTCTCCTTGGCTCATGACGCCCCTGAACTTTCCTCCATTGATCTTTTCTTTTCTGCTCTCGGGCTCATTTATGACGAGACTGACTAGACTGTCTTTGCCGAGAGTCAGCTGGTGACCTTACGTCAGGGTAAGAGACCTGTTGAGGAGTATTGCTCTGACTTTAGGAAGTGATGCGTAGCTTCTCGGTGGAATGACCCTGCCTTAAGGTGCCAGTTTAGGTTGGGTCTGTCGAACACCCTGAAAGATCTGCTAGTTAGTTATCCCTCTTCTGACTCCCTAGACCAGGTTATGGCTTTAGCAGTACGACTTGACCGACGTCTCAGGGAACAATGACTTGAACATCTTGATGTTTTCTCCTGTGACTCCCCCATGATGCCTCCCGAGGTACCATTGCTTCGTTCCTCCCCGGAAGACTCGGAGGTACCTATGCAACTCGGGGCCTCCGTGTCCCCCCAACAACGTAGAGATTTCCGCAGGAACAATGGTCTCTGCTTCTACTGTGGGGATGACAAGCATCAAGTGAACAACTATCCTAAGCGTAAGAATGCAGCCGGAGAACTTCCGCACCTAAGTGATCATCGGGGAGGTCACTTGGGCGCACAGGTATTTCCCGTAAATATGAAACGTAATAAAATCTTGCTTCCCTTTCAGGTCTCTTTTGGTGGTACGTCTGCTACCGGCAGTGCCTTCGTGGATTCAGGGTCTTCTGCTAATATCATGTCTGTGGAATTTGCTATGTCTCTAGCTATGCCTTTGATTGATTTGCCTAAACCTGTCCCGATAGTAGGTATCGACTCCACTCCTCTTGCTAATGGTTATTTTACACAGCATACCCCTGTTTTTGAACTCCTTGTTGGCTCCATGCATTTGGAGCAGTGCTCTGTACTGTTAATGCAGGGATTATCGTCCGATTTGGTTTTAGGCCTTCCCTGGTTGCAGTTGCATAATCCCACGTTTGACTGGAATTCTGGGGACCTTACCAAGTGGGGTAATGAATGCTTGACGTCATGTTTTTCTGTTAATTCTATTTCTCCCCCTGAGGTGGTGAACACGCTACCTGAGTTTGTTCAGGACTTCGCCAATGTTTTCTCTAAGGAGGCCTCCGAAGTGTTACCTCCTCATAGAGAATATGATTGCGTAATCAAATTGGTACCAGGAGCTAAGCTCCCTAAGGGTAGGATATTTAATCTCTCTTGTCCCGAACGTGAAGCCATGAGAGAGTATATCCAGGAATGCCTGGCCAAGGGTTACATTCGCCCCTCTACTTCTCCGGTAGGTGCTGGCTTCTTCTTCGTAGGGAAGAAGGATGGTGGTCTTAGGCCATGAATTGACTACCGAAGCTTAAATAAGGTCACTGTAAGGAACCAGTATCCCCTTCCTCTGATTCCTGATCTCTTTAATCAGGTTCAGGGGGCCCAATGGTTCTCTAAGTTTGATCTACGGGGGGCGTATAACCTTATCCGCATCAAAGAGGGGGATGAGTGGAAGACTGCGTTTAACACGCCCGAAGGTCATTTTGAATACCTCGTCATGCCCTTTGGGTTGTGTAATGCTCCCGCGGTCTTCCAGAATTTCATAAATGAGATTTTAAGAGACTACCTGGGGTTATTTCTTGTAGTGTACCTTGATGACATACTTGTGTTTTCCAAGGACTGGTCCTCCCACATTGAGCATGTCAGGAAGGTGCTCCAGGTCCTTCGAGAAAACAAACTGTTTGCAAAGACCGAAAAATGTGTGTTTGGGGTGCAGGAGATACCATTTTTGGGCCAAATCCTCACTCCTCATGAATTCCGCATGGACCCCACCAAGGTCCAGGCTGTGGCGGAATGGGTCCAACCTGCCTCCCTGAAGGCGTTACAGTGCTTCCTGGGGTTCGCTAATTATTACAGGAGATTTATTGCTAACTTCTCGGTCATCGCTAAGCCTCTTACGGACCTCACTCGCAAGGGTGCTGATCTCCTCCGCTGGCCTCATGAGGCTGTCCAGGCTTTTGAGGTCCTTAAGAAGTGCTTTATCTCGGCCCCGGTGTTGGTTCAGCCCAACCAAATGGAGCCATTTATCGTGGAGGTTGACGCGTCCGAGGTGGGAGTGGGGGCTGTCTTGTCGCAGGGTACCAGGTCCCTCACCCATCTCCGTCCCTGTGCCTACTTCTCCAGGAAGTTTTCACCCACTGAGAGTAACTAAGATATTGGCAACCGCGAACTCTTAGCCATTAAATGGGCATTTGAAGAGTGGCGCCACTTCCTGGAGGGGGCTAGGCACCAGGTAACGGTCCTTACCGACCACAAGAATCTGGTTTTCCTAGAATCTGCCCGGAGGCTAAACCCGTGACAAGCTCGTTGGGCATTATTTTTTACCAGATTCAACTTTGTGGTTACCTATAGGGCTGGGTCTAAAAATGTTAAGTCTGATGCACTGTCACGTAGCTTCATGGCCAGCCCTCCTTCGGAGGAAGATCCTGCTTGTATTTTGCCTCCAGGTATAATCATTTCCGCTATTGATTCTGATTTAGTCTCTGAAATTGCGGCTGATCAAGGTTAAGCTCCCGGGAGCCTTCCTGAGAACAAGCTGTTTGTTCCCCTGCAATTCCGGCTAAGGGTACTTAGGGAAAATCATGACTCTGCACTATCTGGCCATCCAGGCATCCTGGGTACCAAGCACCTCATTGCCAGAAACTATTGGTGGCCTGGGTTGCCTAAAGACGTTAAGGCCTACGTCGCCGCTTGTGAAGTTTGTGCTAGATCCAAGACTCCCAGGTCCCGACCAGCGGGCTTACTATGTTCTTTGCCCATTCCCCAGAGACCTTGGACCCATATCTCCATGGATTTTATCACCGATTTGCCTCCATCTCAAGGCAAGTCGGTGGTGTGGGTTGTAGTAGACCGCTTCAGTAAGATGTGCCACTTTGTGCCCCTCAAAAAACTACCCAATGCTAAGACGTTAGCTACCTTGTTTGTCAAACACATCCTGCGTCTCCATGGGGTCCCTGTCAATATTGTTTCTGATAGAGGGGTACAATTTGTTTCATTGTTTTGGAGAGCCTTCTGTAAAAAGTTGGAGATTGATCAGTCCTTCTCCTCTGCCTTCCATCCTGAAACTAATGGCCAAACTGAGAGGACTAATCAGTCTCTAGAACAATATTTAAGGTGTTTTATCTCTGACTGTCAATATGATTGGGTCTCATTCATTCCCCTCGCCGAATTTTCCCTTAATAACCGGGTCAGTAACTCGTCAGGGGTCTCCCCCTTTTTCTGTAATTTTGGGTTTAATCCACGGTTCTCTTCCGTTTCACCTGGTAGTTCCAACAATCCCGAGGTAGAGGTCGTTCATCGAGAACTGTGCACAGTCTGGGCTCAGGTTCAGAAGAACCTAGAGGCGTCCCAGAGCATACAAAAAACTCAGGCAGATAGAAAACGTTCTGCTAACCGCTTGTTTATGGTCCGGGATCTGGTGTGGCTATCGTCTAAAAATTTGCGCCTTAAGGTCCCGTCCAAGAAGTTTGCTCCCCGGTTTATAGGGCCGTACAAGGTCATTGAAGCCCTCAATCCTGTCTCCTTCTGACTGGAGTTGCCCCCATCTTTTCGAGTACATGACATGTTCCATGCCTCCCTCCTTAAACGCTGCTCCCCGTCCTTGGCTCCCTCAAAGAAACCTCCGATCCCTGTTCTCACCCCTGAGCGGGCAGGATTCGAGGTGGCCAAGATTGTGGACAGCAGGATGGTCCAAGGCTCCCTCCAGTACCTGGTCCATTGGAGAGGATACGAGCCTGAGGAGAGGACTTGGGTACCCGCTCGGGATGTTCACGCTGGGATATTGGTCAGGAGGTTTCACCTTCGTTTCCCCAGTAAACCAGGTCCACTTAGAAAGGGTCCGGTGGCCCCTCATAAAAGGGGGGTACTGTAAAGGATCTGCCAGGCACAGCTTCGGGGTTAACGCCCATAGATAATCAGTCTGCACCTGCTTCTATGTCTGTGAGACTGACTCCATCTTCCACCACTCAGGGTGGCAGGCTTAGGAGTGGGAGAACCTATCACAGCCTGGCCAGATGGAGCTAGCTCCCGCCCTCTGTCTATTTATACCTGCCTTTCCTGTTCCTCCTTTGCTTGTGATTCTTCTCGTTTGGTTTCCTGGCCCTGCTGCAGCTTCTTGTACCATTGTCCTTGCTTCATATTGACCCCGGCTTGCTGACTACTCTCCTGCTCTGCGTTTGGTACCTCGTACTCTCCTGGTTTGACTCGGCTTGTTCACTTCTCTTGTTGCTCACGGTGTTGCTGTGGGCAACTGCCCCTTTCTCCCCCTAGCTCTGTGTACCTTTGTCTGTTTGTCTGTCGTGCACTTATTGAGCGTAGGGACCGTCGCCCAGTTGTACCCCGTCGCCTAGGGCGGGTCGTTGCAAGTAGGCAGGGACTGAGTGGTGGGTAGATTAGGGCTCACTTGTCTGTCTCCCCACCCCCGTCATTACAAGCTCTCAATGCAAGTGAAACAGACCATCGGTAGGCTGAAAAAAAATGAAGAAATCCATCAGAGAGATAGCACAAATGTTAGGAGTGGCCAAATCAACAGTTTGGTACATTCTTGAAAGTGCGCACTGGTGATCTCGTGAACTCCAAAAGGCCAGGACGTCCACAGGAGACAACAGTGGTAAATGATCGCAGAATAATTTCCATGGTGAAGAAAAACCCCTTCACAACATCAAGTGAAGAATACACACCTGGAAGTAGGTGTATCAGTACCTAAGTCTACCATAAAGAGAAGACTTCATGAGAGCAAATACAGAGTGTTCACCACATGGTGCAAACCATTAAATCAGCCTCAAAAATAGAAAGGCCAGATTACACTTTGCAAAACAACATCCAAAGAAGCCAGGCCAGTACTGGAACAGCATTCTTTGGACAGATGAAACCAAGATCAACCTGTACCAGAATGATGAGAAGGTATGGAGAACCACCTCCTCTGTAAAACATGGTGGAGGCAGTGTGATGGCATGGGCATGCATGGCTGCCAAAGGCACTGGGTCACTAGTGTTTATTGATGATGTGACTGAAGACAGAAGCAGCCGGATGAATTCTGAAGTGCTGAGGGATATACTTTCTGCTCAGATTTAACCAAATGCAGCAAGATTGATTAGACGTCGCCTCACAGTACAGATGGACAATGACCCAAAACATACTGCGAAAGCAACCCAGGAGTTTTTTAAGGCAAAGAAGTGGAATATTCTGTGACGGCCAAGTCAATCACCAGATCTCAACCCGATCGAGCTGCATTTCACTTGCTTAAGATAAAACTAAGGCAGAAAGACCCACAAAAAAGCAACAATTGAAGACCGCTGCAGTAAAGGCCGGGCAAAGCATCACAATGGAGGAAACCCAGCGTTTGGTGATGTCCATGAGTTCCAGACAATTGGCAGTCATTGCCTGCAAAGGATTCTCTACAATGTATTAAAAAAAAACATTTTATTTATGATAATGTTAATTTGTCCAATTACTTTTGAGCCCCTGGGTCATCTGGGAGTTTCCAAATTTAAAGGAGGGCAGTGGAGGTTTTAAAATAACAAACTAACAGGCACTTGTGCTTTAATGTGTGTCGTCCCCCCACTCCAGCATCAACACCACGTTCAGCGCCACTCTGGTCCCGGATGCTCTATCAGCGGAACGGGAACCGTTAGAAAGGGTGAGTATCTGTTTGTTTATTATTTTATACCCTCCCCTGCACTCCCGCACAATTTTAAAACTCTTGGATAATTATGTCGTTAACTCCTGAGGGATAATACATGGATGTAGCTGTGTCACCAGCATTAATGGATATCTTTCCTTCCTTTGTTCCTTGCCACCCACATTTACTGAATACAGTTTAACTCAAGGGTCTGGCTTAATTAGATCCCACTAAATCCAAATTATGGAGAATGATTTACATTTTATCCTTGTGGATTACAATCTGATAGCAGCTATTAGCACTCAGCCTGTGACTTCCAGGCATTGAGCATTTTAAAACAGATTTATTATGCTCCGTGGGCCAGTTCTCATTAACTATATCAGTGCTGCTCTGACAATTAATAATTGGCTCCAGTTCCTGCCAACATACTGCTATGATCAATACCTTCTCTGGGCAGAATGCTGTTATGTAATATTTTTCCATTGGCTTAAAAATATACATCATAAAAAAAAAACTTCTTATGTAATTGAACTTTGGTAAATTGTGTTATCATTATTACATAATGTACAATGTATATGGATTATACATTGTATCATCTTCTCTTACACAATGACACAATATCAGTAAGCAATCATTAAAACACTAAAGTCAGCTCTTCCTTTGACATTTTTTTTTTTAGACATTGTTATCTATATAATAACATATTATTACCGCCATTATAAAGTCTTTACCAAGGCTTAGATATTAATAGCCATCTTTATGCTTTACATAGAATTTGCTATGTAAGAACTAGCACCTTTTACAAAACTTGCAAAACCATTAAACCAGTGACTCATGCTGCACGGCTGGAAATTCAACTCTAATCAATGGAAAAACTGTACCATTGCAAATATGTCATGTAGGTCTGATTCACAGTACAGGATATAGAAAGGATATAAGGGGAGATGTATTAATTCTAGTGCAGAATGATTTCCAGAATCAGCGGCTTCAGTGTTCTACCAAGTGCTGGGTTGCTTTGGCATAACTTGGATATTTCAGTGGGGCACGTTTTTTAAAGTTATTACAGATTACATTAAAGTTAGACTGAGAAAACCTAGAGTAGACAGGCGGAAACTGAATCAGATTGGCGCACACAGAATTATACATATTTTGCCATTTTCTAGACACATTAGACACTTTTCTCTTGCTTACACCACCTGGCGTAGTTTTCAACATTATTTTATAGTTAAAAAAATGGTGCACACAATTAATACATTTGGTATGTTTTACGACTTCTCTCAGCCACGTCCCTTTATCTAGACAGAAGGTGGAAGGTGCAAAAATACATAATAAGTTTTATACACTATACTGCTAAACTGTTTCGGCGCAATTTGTGCCAGAATTTTGCTTAGTAAATCTCCCCAGTATGTCCAAGTCATGTTGATACTGTAATGAACTGTAATACAAGCATAAAATACATTCAACTATTCTACAATAATATTTTCTTTTGTATTTTGATTTAGCCTATATCATAATACTAAGAGCAAAATGGTCAGGCCACATAGTCAAGCATGTGCCCCTTCCTAGACAGCTACTGAATGTTTCTATCATATTGTATCTGTCCAACTGCCACCCCCCCCCCCCCTTAAAGAACATGGCACTGTGTGAACCTTTATTTGTTTTAGTGTACCTTAAAGAAAACAAATTAAATAAATACCCTATAACACAGATGTCATTTACATTTAAAGGAGATTAGTTTTGCCATTTGGAATATGTGAGAGCCCTACCGTCAAATGTTCAGGACCCCTTAAACTTCCTGACTCTTCTCTCATCCTCCATCTTGTACCCCACTGTGTACATTTCATAGGCATAAAGAATAGGGGAGGGCAGTTTTATAATATGTGCGCCTCTATGGAGAGGAGCATAAAGAGGATAATATAATCTTTATAAGCTGCATTCATCTGACAGGCAATGCAATATAGGCAGTTGGCAAAATAGTAATTCATTGATTTGGCCTTCATCAATTTCTTCAGATGAATTGTAGACGCAGGTTATTGTGTCCTTGACCCTTCCTGCATTTAATAAAATTACTGTGAATGTAGTTATACTTGTCTTCCTGATTGATGGACTATGCTGCATTGAACGCAGGTAAATAAAGAGCAGAATAATGTAATACTGACCTGGGGCACAAATCATCATATTACTGAATCCTGTATCTGTGAATGGACACAAAGCCATGTACACGGGAATGAATGGTTGTTCTGAATAGTCTATATATATATTCTTATATGTTTTCATGAGCTCTATCGCCTAATACAAAGGGTCTCAAACTTGGCCGGGTAAGTGGGCCACATATTGAAAAAATGGGAAGTTGACGGGCCGCATTACTTTCAAATTTGATACAATACAAAATTATTGTTAATAAATTAGTTAGTTGAACTACTATAATAATACTACATTACTATAACATTACTACATTATTATAATACTACATTACTATAACATTACTACATTACTATAACAATACTGCATTACTTTGATAATACTTCATTAGGCCTCATTCACACGGCAGGGTTTCCCGACCGGGTGCCGGCCGTTCATAAATCGGTGGCACCCGGCTGCATTAGGAATAATAGAGCCCTAATGGGGCTATTCACACAACCGATTTTTTGACGGCCAGGAAAACCGGCCGTCAAAAAATAGGACATGCTCTATCTTCGCCCGGGTACCCGGCCGCCCGGCTCCCATAGAAGTCTATGGGGCCGGGTATTACACGACCATCACCGGGATGTGTCCCGAGTGATGGCCGGGTTTTCCGGAGCTTGCGCTCTATCTCCTCCTCCTCACAGCGCAGAGTGCATGTGAGGAGGAGGAGTTGATGCCATTCGGACGAATGGCATCGCTGTACACTGTGTGGCAGGGCCGGGGTGTACAGCAGGTGGAAGGGACCGCTGCGCTGGCTCCCTTCCCCTACTTGAAAAGCACCCTGGCCCGGCGACACCTTCGATGGCGCCGCTAGCAGCTGCAGCTGCTGCTGCGGCTGCTACTACTGTAGCGACGCCACTATAGCAGAGCGGGGAGATATCTCCCCGCTCTGCTATGTGCTAGCCGCACTTTAGCTCCTTTCGGGGATTCCGCTCCTGGACAGAGCGCTTGATGTCTCTGTCCATATCTGGGCAGTGACATCAGGGGAAACTCCTGAAGCGGAATCCCCGAACACATGGGGATTCCCCTTCAGGAGTTGCCGCTGATGTCACTGTCCAGATCTGCCCGGCCCGGCACGGATGCAAAACTTAATGCAAACCGGCCGGGCAAAATGGCCGATTTTACCGGCCGACACTCGGGCTCGGGAATGACCCGGTCGTGTGAATCCCGCCTTACTATAATAATACTACATTACTATACTACATTACTATAAAAACAACAATACTACATTACTATAACACTACTAAATTGCTATAATAATACTACATTAGTATAATAATACTACATTACTATAATAATACTACATTACTGTAACAATAATACTACAATACTATAATAATACTGGGGAGGAAAAATAGAAAGTGGATCCAGCGCTGAGACAGATGAAGTGGTTAAATGGAAACTTCTTCCAAGTTTTATTCCATAATTGTATTTAAAAATCAGCAGAGAGTGTTCCAAGGTACAACAGGTAGGTGAGGATATAGGCGATGCCTACGCGTTTCAGACGCAAGCTGCGTCCTTACTCTTTGCTTGTTCCTATAATAATACTAGATTACTATAACAAAAATACTACAATACTATAATACTACTACATTATTATAATACTACATTACTATAACATTACTACAATACTATAATAATACTACATTACTATAATACTACATTACTATAATACTACATTACTGTAACAATAATACTACATTACTATAATACTACATTACTGTAACAATAATACTACAATACTATAATAATACATTACTATAATACTACAATACTATAATAATACTACATTACTATAAGGGCACATTCAGACGTGGTGGAATTGCTGTGTAATTCCGCTGAGGACAGTCCGCAGTAGAATTCTGCAGCAGCCGTTTTTTACATTTGTTTGTATGCATTTTTAGGAAACTTAGTTCAGACGTTGCAGAAGATAACTGTGCGGAAATTAGACTGCGGTGCAGAATTTTCTCTCCGCAGCATGCTCATTACATTGTGGAGAAGAAGCAGAATTTTACTGCAGATTTTAGCCTTTGCAATGCAAAAACTGAAATCTGTAGAAAGTCCGCTGTGATATCTGCAACGTCTGAATTACCTGTAAAATATGCAAATGTTGCTGCAGATTCGTTGCGTAATTGCCCCGACTCTGCACCAACATTTGCAGAGGAAAAATTCCGCCACGTCTGAACATCGCCTAACAATACTACATTACTATAATAATATTGCATTACTATAACAATACTACATTACCATAACAATACTATAATAATAATAATACTACATTACTACAAATACTACATTACTATAACAATACTACATTACTGTAATACTACATTACTATAATAATACCACATTACTATAATACTACATTACTATAACAATAATACTACATTACTATAACAATACTACATTACTATAATAATACTACAATAACAATACTACATTACTATAACAATACCACACTACTACATTACTATAAAAATACCACACTACTATAATAATACCACATTACTATAACATTACTACATTACTATAATACTAAATTACTATAATAATACTACACTACTATAACAATACTACATTGCTATAATAATACTACATTACTATAACAATAATACTACAATACTATAATAATACTACATTACTATAATAATACTACATTACTATAACAATACTACATTACTATAATAATTTGCGAGATCTCTCCATATGCTTATTTCAACAATACTGTTTCCCAAGTGTCGCTAAATGCAGTCTGGTGGCTCAGTTGTCAGCGTTTGGCCGACACACAGATGTCAAGATTGGGCAGCCCCTTTTTAGTGCCACAGAGCCCTCTATAGATAATGCCACAGTACCCTCTGTAGATAAAACCACAGTGCCCTCTGTAGATAATGTCACACACTACTTGATAATGCCACAGTTTCCTCTGTAGATACTGCCACATACCCACCCGTAGACAATGCCACAGTGCCGTCTGTAGATAATTCCACACTGGCCTCTGTAGATAATTACACAGTGCCCTCTGTAGATGCTGCCACAGTGCCCTATGTAGATGCTGCCACAGTGCTCTCTGCAGATAATGCCACATGCACCCCTTGTAGATAGTGCCACACACCCCGAGTAGATAGCTCCATTGGGGCTCCCTCTAGGAGTGGAATCCCCAGCCAGAGCGTTGCCGACGCTTTGGCCAGGGATTCCTCTGCTCGAGGAGCCCCTGACATCAATGTTCATACACAGTGATGTCAGGGGATCCTCCTGGACTGGAGTGTGATGTCAGGGGCAACCCCAGAGCCGGTGTCCCAGAGCCGTGCACTATTTTAGGCCTTGCTCTGGAACTCTGCGGAAGCCACTGACATCAGTGTCCATATATGGACAGTGATGTCAGGGGCTTGCCCAGTGCTGGAGTCCCGGAGCAGAGCCGCTTCTAGCACTCTACCTGGGATTCCAGCTCTGCTCCTAACATCACTGTTCATATATGGATCGGGATGTCAGGGGCAACCCCAGAGCTGGAGTCCCGGACAGAGCACTAGTAGCGCTCCTACTTGGACTCCAGCTGTGCTCCTGACATCACTGTCCAGCTCTGGGTTAGCCCTAGACATCGCTGTCCATATTTGGACAGCGATGTCAGGGGATTCCACAGAGTCCCAGAGCAGAGCCGATACTAGCACTCTGTCTGGGAACCCGGCTCTGGGGAAGCCCCAGACATTGCGTGTCCATATATGGACAGCGATGTCGGGGGATTCCACAGAGTCCCGGACCAGAGCCTATACTGCGGGCCGCATGCTTGAGACCCATGGTATAATACATACATTTTTACTGGGATATATAGAAAAATATAGTTTGTTATAGTCATTTAATATTCAGACAAAACATATGTAATTTTATTTAACAACAGTGAAGATAAATAAAATCTATCCCCACATCTGATCCTCTATAGCTAGCCATACATTAGTGATTTCATACAGCTGTTTTATCAATGAGTTGTTGCTCATGGTCGGTCTGTGAAGGTTGTTCTTCTGGATGGCAACTCCATAAGTTGAAACTACAACTCGTCAATTGATCTCTGCCTCAATCTGTGGCTTGGTCTGGGCTTCTATTGATGGGAGTCATATGTGTCCTTTGGCATTAACAACTTTACAAAACAAACCAAAAAACATCCAACACGGCAGATTAACTTTTTCATAGATATCTGTCTTTCATCGTGTCACGTAAAGGCAATGACAGTTGGCAGAAAATGATCTAAATCGCCCTTTTCGGTCATCCAAAATCTCTAGTGTATGGTGGTGACGAATCTTTTTCTAGTTTTACCGCAATGCATAAGCGTTCTCTCCGTGACCCTTCACTAATGATTAGTGGGCGCAGCTACAGGTCCTGGGTGTCAGGAGGGCACCAACACCCCACACTTGCTCGGCTTGGGTATTTAGGTACAGGACTAGGACTGTGAATTGAGTCAATGCACTTGGTGAAGGAGAAGCCTAGCTATGACTCTGCTGATTAATGTGTGTTTACCAAGCACATTGGAGAAGCCCTGGATTTACTGGACATAGTGCAGAATCGTAGGAAATGTGGTTGGGCTGTATGATTGTATGAGCTGATTGAGGAGTCTGGAGTTTCACTCATTGATATAGATCCAATCAAAGAGGTTTTCTGTTTTGGACAAAATCTTTTTGTTAGACGAGCCACCCAATCATAAGCAGATTATAGGTTGTCTCAGTAGCGGCACACGCTGTTATCAGCTGTAATCTCTGGGAGAACCTGGTAGCAATTGTTCAATACCTCTGCAGTGCCACTGCAGGGGAAATGAAGCATTACTTGGTGCCCATTAAAATGACTGAGCTGTGTAATTCATGGATGTTCTGGGCCCTCCAGAGAGAGATGCTCTTTACTAATAGATGAAGGTCATAAAAAGGAACTCCACTTCTATTCAACTAAAAATCCACTAGTACTTGTGAATGGATGTATCATCTAACTAATTTCCAGTGTTGGAATAGAGACAGTAGAGGTAATGACCCATTATTTCCATTATATTGAATAAGTGAATGTCTACTTTTAATTTCACAGTGATTTACGTTGTGGTAATTTTACATATTGGCAAAAGAACATATATACTATTTGTGAAGTAACACAAGTGATCCGCTCTGCTTTAGTTTTAGATAGGGTTAGAGGACTTATCCCATAATCAATATTTATCACCTATCCACAGGATAGGGAATAAATATCTAATCGGTGGGGGTCTGACCTCTGGGACCCCTACCAATCACGAGGATGAGCTTACCTTGCCATAGGAAAGGAGCGGTAATGCGCACACATGCTTGGCCACCACACCATTAATTTCTATGGAGCTGCAGAAGATAGCGGAGCGGCAGCCCCATAGAACTAAATGGAGCGGCCCCTGGCTGTTTTTTGTCTTTTAGTGTGTGCCCCACTGCCGGGCTTAAACCTATTGTCTGATTCTTACTATGGTTTAGGTATGTGCTTTATTGCATTGCACATCACATTTCCTATGGTCTATTTTTGAGAAATAGTTTTGTATTGAAGTGGGGCCCTCATTGGGATTTCCCACATAGTCTGGCAGGGTCTATTTAGCTTGGGATTCCACACACGTTATGGTGCATCTTATCTCTGTGTCCTTTTTGGTGTCAAATACAATTTAGTATGTGCTTTGATATACTTTGGATGTGCACATCAACTTTTTTGCCCTACTCTTTCTGGTAGCTATATACAAATAAAGAGCTGACTTTATGATTGAGATTTATTCGTTTTTTTTATTCTATTATTCTTTCTAAGTGTCTGGTTTGAATTAGTAAAAATTATATATATATATATATATATATATATACACACACACACACACACACACACACACACACACACACATACATACATACATACATACATACATACATACATACATACATACATACACACACCTTTTAATGGTATACTACTTTTAATGGTATACTATTATCATGATAATAAACCTTGCATTGCATCTTGGTGCTATACTATATAATTTCTAGTCGAACAGGTTGGCAGCCCAACTACAGAGAGTCCAGAGATTATTACCGTATATACATGCCATAGCTTTATAAGCTTACAAAATTCAAGCTCCACAAGATTTCTATCTCCTCTAAAGGACACTGTAAAGAATTGTGGTCTGATAATATCCTGCAATGACCCAGGACACTTCAAACTCCATGGGTTCCTAAAAGATCTAGCTGGCGGTAGGCTGGAGTCCAATAACAGAGTAGGGACTACTGTAAATGGAAGTCTGTAGTCTTCTGACTCGTCTTCAAGGTTAATCTTTAGAATTCCTTGCAGAGCTGGAGGCTACGATAGGATGTTCCTCTTCATAGTATTTCCTAAGAATAAAGTTAGGTTATCCAATTGCTCTTCAATCAAATCCTTTGTATACTTTTTAAACTGCTTCCAATGTTGGACCTTTACTTTAGGTCCATATTACACGTTGATGTTCACCGTGTTAATTCTTATTCTTTTATCCTATATTACACGCTATAGACTAAATTGGGAATGTACTTATAAGTTACCGGCTACTTTTATCAATATATTTCACAGGATACCATATAAATCATTCAGCACTGACCTTGAGAATTAATGAAAGGTTCTGTACATTTCTAGGGGCCATGATAAAATGTCGGTAAAAATCAATAATCATAAATATAAATCATCTTGCTGACTGCGGACGCTCCAGGGTGCTATAGACTCTCTCTTTGGTGTATGCTCATGCTGACAGTTTTAATGGAGCCTATGTTCTTCAATGGGACAGGTTTGCAATAAAAACTTTCCCATAAATGTTTACTGTACTCATAATGAATCTGTACAATAAAAGGATTAAAACTGTCATACCATTAAGTGTATACAAATAAATTTCTATATGTAGGAGCTATTTCCTGAGATTTCCTTTATTACAAACGCTGCATTGCTTACTGATGATGGACACATGTTTTATTTAAAAATATTATGGGAGTACTTCGATCATAAGAAGCGACGACTCAGATATGTCATTACTTCATCAACCGGTGGGGGTCCAACCTCTGGAACACCCGCCATTATCCTGAACAAAGGGGCTGGGGCCCCTTCAACTTTTTCACTGCACATTAGCGCTCCAGTCCAACCGCTGTGCAAGGGACTGAAACTCAGTTACATTTAAGTAAATGGAGCCTATGTGCATTGAGTGAAAGAGAGCAGAGCTGTGCAGGAAAAATCTGCGAAGAGACCACAGACCTTAACCTCTTAAAGACCAGGCCAATCTGAGTTTTTCATTTTAGTTTTTTCCTCCTTGCCTTCCAAAAGCCATAACTTTTCTATTTCTTCGTCGACATAGCCATATGAGGTCTTGTTTTTTGCGGGACAAATTTTAGATTTTCAGGGCACCATTTATTGTACCGCATAATGTACTGTGAAATGAAAAAAAAATATTTGTGAGGTGAAATGGGCAAAAAACAGCGATTACACATTTTTTGGGGGGGGGGTTTTGTTTTTACGGCGTCCATCAGGTGGTAAAAACTACATATTCACCTTATTCTACAGGTTGATACGATTATGGCAATACCAAATTTATATATTTTGTTGTATGTTTTACCACTTTTAAAAAGAATACAATTATTTGCAAAAATTAAATTAAATTTTTGCGTCGCCATATTTTATTCTGAGAGTTGTAACTTTGTTTTATTTTTCTATCAATTTAGGGGTGTGAGGGCAAGCTGTAGTTTTCACCAATACCATTTTGGAGTACATACGACTTTTTGATCACTTTTTATTCCTTTTTTTTTTTTAGAGCTAAGGTGACCAAAAAACAGCAGTTTGCATGTTTTATATATATTTTCTTTACGTCGTTCACCGAGCAGCTTAAACAACACTATATTGTGATAGTTATGACTTTTACGGACGCGGCGATACCGGTTTTGTTAACTTTTATTTTTTATAACATTGTTTTAGGGGAAAAAAATGGGAAAAGGGGTGTTTAATATTTTTTTTTGGAACATTATAAAAATCTTTATTTAACGTTTTGTAACTTTTTTTATTAGTCCCCCTAGGAGACTTGAAGCAGCGATCGTTGGATCGCTTTCATGATATACTGCAATACTAATGTATTGCAGTATATCGTGATTCTGACAGTCTCCTTTAAAGCCCTGCCACAGGCAGAACTTCAAAGGAGTATAAAGATGGCAGACCTAGGTGCCTTTATTAGGCCCCCAGGCTGCCATAACAACCATTGTAAATGGCCGATCGTGCAGTGGGGGGGGCGATGGCGTGTTTGAGGGGGCACCCCCCTCATTCTAATCATTTAAATTAATATTTAAATGCCGCGGTCGCGCTTGATGCATTTAAGGTGTTAATCGGGCGGAATCAAAGTGTGTAACACAGCCGTCACCCACTGTGTATGGAGTGAGCTCAGCCCGTGAGCCCGCCCCATACTTCCCCTTAACGGCTGCCGCATACCAGTATAACTAGTGCTGTGGCTCCTTCATTCTGAAAGTTGGTAGGGGTTCCGCCAGTTGTACCCTACCAACTAAAAGGAGATTCTACCGCTAGGCAATTATGTAATGGTGGGGAAAACCCCTTTTATTCTTTTGTGGCATTTCAATTATATTATTTTTTTTATTTATTTTTTATGTAATGGCTGAATAAATGTTCAGCCAACTCATTTTATGTGCATGGCCAGCTTTTGACCATGGCAGAGATGTTTAAGATATCCTAGAAATCTTTCACAAGTGTCCAGACATCAGCAAGACATTACCGAACTACATTTATGAGAAATATATATACAATGTTTGCAGTGATGCTGCCCAGAGCACCCAGATCCTAAAGTTCTCCACCATTAACCACCTCCAGCAGGTCTTCTACAGCATTTCATAAGTGAACATGTCCCTGACTACTTTACCAGATCTGCCATAAACAAAGTGCAGCATGTTCGGAGTATTCCTTAACACACGTTACACAGAAAATCAATATATTACCGTCTCAAACCCATTGTAAAGAGGAAGGCAGCTGGTGTTTAATGGATTTAGGTTTCCAAGGGGAAAGAAAAAAGAATCTTGGTAATCACATTAAAAAGCACCGAGTCTATACAGTTCATGAAGGAAATTTAATTAAATATTGCAGTTTACAGTTTATATGCTGTGTATTCAACCAGTCACTTTTCAGTAAATAGATGTGTGGACATGCCATATGCAAGGCAATATGGGCACGTTCCTAAGAGAACACGGATAAAGTGGCAGACCAGCAATGGAATCATGAGCATTTAGTTCTTCAACTTTTAGTGTTATATTGACTACCTAATAATAAGGGGTAAGTTATATAAGCACACGGCAACTTTGTCAATTTAAGGCTATGTTCACACGGAGTATTTTTGCCGAGTTTTTTGACGCGGAAACCGCGTCACAAAACTCGTCAAAAATGGCCCGAAAATGCCTCCCATTGATTTCAATGGGAGGCGACGGTGTCTTTTTCCCGCGAGCAGTAAAACTGCCTCGCGGGAAAAGAAAGCGACATGCCCTA
The DNA here is from genome assembly GCF_050947455.1 of Rhinoderma darwinii. Classification (NCBI taxonomy): domain Eukaryota; kingdom Metazoa; phylum Chordata; class Amphibia; order Anura; family Rhinodermatidae; genus Rhinoderma; species Rhinoderma darwinii. Next base: position 552,459,392 of record NC_134687.1, read on the forward strand.
TCATCGGGGGTTTCCGCCTCTGACCTCCCATTGACTTCAATGGGAGGCAGAGAAAGCGTATTTCGCTGTGTTTTATGCCCGCGGCGCTCAATGGCCGCAGGCGAAAAACACAGCGAAAATCGGCGTGCAGGGAGAGGAAAATCTGCCTCAAACTTCCAAACGGAATTTTGAGGCAGATACTCCTCCTGCAAAATACTCCGTGTGAACATAGCCTAAGGGGATGTGTCTATCTTTGTATTATACATTATGCAGAAGACTATTGTAACAATAATATTTATAATCTGAATGATCATAAGATTGGACCACTAGACAATATCATACAAGTAGCTGTATCAGTGGGTAAGCAGGTTATTGACATTGGGTAATGTCATTCATAAGGCAGATTCCATAAGCCTCATAATACATGGATGGAGTTATGTAGCTTGAGGCTATAGGGAAAAGACATGGCAGCTGTCTTAAGCTGTCATATTTTCTATGAGTTATAGTGAGTTTGTTTTATTTCGAGTACACAATCTTGCTCCCTTACACTAAAAAAATCCAGTCTAAGACCTTGTTCACACAATGGATTCTTCAGTGGAAAAATTTGACGTGTTTTCTGTCGATATTCCGCAGCAATAATCGGAGACTGACCCTCAGATATCTTCTGTGATTTGGCAGTTTACAGCCACGTTCTTTGCATGCAGATTATCCTCATTCATTTTCATGGCGGAATAGACTGCGGAAACTGCATCAAAAGTGACATGTTACTTGCAGGAAAATTCAGTCATGTGAAGAGGGCATAATGCTACACATACACATGGTTTACTGACTAATGGTTTGTGTTTGGCTCTGTTCACACTTGTGTAAGTCCTTTTCTGTTGGATTTCCTTTGCTTTTTGACAGAATATTGTAACACGTTGCAGTATTCTAACCAGTAAAAAAATGGAAACGCAACTAAACCTAACCTATTATAAGTTAGACTTTGTTAGCGTCATGGCTTCCACTCCATTCATAACAGACCCATGACAATTTTGCTGGATCGGTTTTCAAACAGATCCGGACGAATCCTGACAGAGCCGATTGACCTATAATGGGGTTGATCAGGTTTCTGTCCGGGTCCCAGTGTGTTTGACGGAAAGAATAGCGCTGCAGACTATGCTACTCTTGCTATCAAAAATACCAGAACCCTTGACAGAAGCATAAAAAAGCTAATGTGAACAGAGCCTCAATGGAGGAAAATAAAATCCTCTAAAGATCAAAGCCATGGAGTGCGTTTGAACAGATCTACAATAAGCAAAGTAATTATTAATGGACAATAGGTTGATAATCATTAGAAAAATCTATCGTACAGGCATAAGACTTAAAAATAGCTTTTTGTCGTCTTGGGTAAGACTCTGGCAATGTTAGAAGCTGGCAATGTTACCAGACCCTGTCTGGTGGGCTATTACAATAGAGGACTATGGGCACCATGTCAGGAAGAAGTAAGTGTCACTCTGACAGTGTGATCTGATAGTGTGATCTTGACCTTGTGGCCTTATTTTCAGATTCACATAAAAACACATTAGTTCTTAAAAAAAAATTAGCCTGTGAAAAATTGAAAGTGAGAAGATGCAACGCTATAGATTTGCCCGTAGTAAGAGACTGACCTTAATACTGGGAACAGTTAATAACAATAATGTTTCTGTTATTAGAAAGAACAGCTAAAAAAAGCTGCAAGCCTCAGGCCTAGTAGAACTTGAAAGAATACATTGATTTTTTTTTTTTTACACATTCAATCCCATCCTACCACATTAGCTTTTGCCAGTTTTTGCACTCACTTTTTTTGTGAAAAGTCTGAGCTGTGTTAAATTGTCCATAGAAGGACATACGAGTCACCATTATCAGTCCAACACCCCAACTGCCGCACGGGAGGTTCGATTCTTCCCTTTTCTCTGAGAAAGTATTGTTTAATCTCAATTGTTACATTTTTTTCAATTTTTTTTGTTATTTTAAACATGTTTTAAATATCTTTTGAGCACTTGGCATCATCAAAAGGGTTAATATTTTACAAGGCTTGATCACTGTCCAGATCAGGCGCAAAAATCAGTTCTATGAACACCTGAAAGAGCCTTTAAATCTTTAATGTCAAGTGACATTGTTCCTTGTCATTAAAAATGTGTAGACCGGGGCTTCTCAATCTGCGAGGCGGGCCTTACGGGTGATGCACCCCACAGTTGTTGGTGAGGCAGATTTGACAAAAGTGATTGCACCAATCTCTGGTTTAGCAACATAAATCAATCCTTGTTTTCTCATTGCAATGTTCTACAGGATTCAGGAGACACATTTCAAGATAACAGGGTTATTTTTTCTTACTTTTGGCATGGACTGCAATTAATGGGGAGGTCCGACAAGTCACTATATTCTGGTTGGTGAGGTAATGTGGTATAGACAATGCAAAAAACATTCAATATATTAAAAAGTACCATTACATAGCATGAAAGGATTGTTGTTCCAAATTAGTAAAAAAAAGCATCCCTTTTCTAGATACAGCGCCACTTTTGTCCATCAGCTGGTGTCTGGTATTGCAGCTCAGCCACATGCATTTAATTGTTGATTAACTGCAATAATATGCAAAAGACACGGTCAGCAGCTCATTACACAGTGAAAAACATGGCCAGGTACAAATCTGCTGTGACTGCAATGCAATAGCAAACAGCAGCAGCACTCTGCGGGCACTAAGATATATATGTAAACAATGAATATATGAATTATTTTAAATTGGATTACTGCTATATTTACTTTTTTTTTATGTCAAATTTACGGAATGCAAACTGTTGTAAACTGCTCTCTGTCATTTGTAGACGAACCCGTAGTGACACCATATGGAATTTAATTTCCCTCCAGGAAAATTTTGTTTGCTCTTGACAGGAGGCAGGACCATATTGCAATAGAGACTCCATTGTCTCTATCACACGTAGTCAAAGAATAATCAAGCACATGGTGCCCCGGATACTCGCTTCCCACAATGAGGGTCTCTAATACAAATATGACTCTGTCTGCCATTGGGAGCAATCAAAATGTAAATCCGAAGTATCATGTGTGATACGGTCTGCTGGGCCCTGTATCTAAGCCTATCATGTGCGATACTGTCTGCTGGGCCTTGTATCTAAGCCTATCATGTTTGATACTGTCTGCTGGTCCCTGTGTCTAAGCCGATCATGTGTGATACTATCTGCTGGTCCCCGTGTCTAAGCCTATCATGTGTGATACTGTCTGCTGGTCCCCGTGTCTAAGCCTATCATGTGTGACACTGTCTGCTTGGCCATGCGTCTAAGCCTATCATGTGTGATACTGTCTGCTGGTCCCCGTGTCTAAGCCTATCATGTGTGATACTGTCTGCTTGGCCCTGCGTCTAAGCCTATCATGTGTGATACTGTCTGCTTGGCCCTGCGTCTAAGCCTATCATGTGTGATACTGTCTGCTGGTCCCCGTGTCTAAGCCTATCATGTGTGATACTGTCTGCTTGGCCCTGCGTCTAAGCCTATCATGTGTGACACTGTCTGCTTGGCCCTGCGTCTAAGCCTATCACGTGTGATACTGTCTGCTGGTCCCCGTGTCTAAGCCTATCATGTGTGATACTGTCTGCTTGGCCCTGCGTCTAAGCCTATCATGTGTGACACTGTCTGCTTGGCCCTGCGTCTAAGCCTATCACGTGTGATACTGTCTGCTGGTCCCCGTGTCTAAGCCTATCATGTGTGATACTGTCTGCTTGGCCCTGAGTCTAAGCCTATCATGTGTTAGTTACAAGGTTCGGATAGCACTAGGTAATGGTGTGGGTGCATGAGTAGGGGCCCAACCCGATCCAGTAGAGAAAAGAAGTACTATGCACACCAATATGGAATTATTTATCCAAGTAAATAATTTATTTATTTGTAGCCAGTGACAGTGCGACGTTTCGGTCAAAACCTTGACCTTCCTCAGGCACTTGAGTCAATGCTGGTCCTGCGTGGCTGGCGCTGTAAGATTGGCGGGTAACCGCTGTGTGAGGCGCCTCACACAGCGGTTACCCGCCAATCTTACAGCTCCAGCCACGCAGGACCAGTATTGACTCAAGTGCCTGAGGAAGGTCAAGGTTTTGACCGAAACGTCGCACTGTCACTGGCTACAAATAAATAAATTATTTACTTGGATAAATAATTCCATATTGGTGTGCATAGTACTTCTTTTCTCTAGCCTATCATGTGTGATACTATCTACTTGACCCTGTATCTAAGCCTATCATGTTTGATACTGTCTACTGGGGACACGTATCTAAGCCTATAAATCATATTACTATCTACTTGGCCCTGTATCTAAGTCTATCATGTGTGATACTGTCTGCTTGTCCCTGTATCTTAGCCTATCATGTGTGATACTGTCTGCATTGCCCTGTATCTAAGCCTATCATGTGTGAAACTGTCTGATGGACCCTGTATCTAGTCCGATCATGTGTGATACTGTCTGCTGAGACAATGTATCTAATCCGATCCAGTGGTGTAGCTACAGGGGTCGTAGTCTTCTAGATATGCTGTCTTCGACATCAATAGATTCATTTTTTTTTGGGGGGGGAGCATATGTTTTGGGGCTTTTGCCCCTGGTCCTTTAAGACCTTAGCAACACTAGTGCTGCATCCGCCGTAAAGAGAAGTTGGGGGACCCCCAAGAATAAGCCTATAGCTACACCCCTGTTGCAGAGGAATTACATTGCTCCAACACCTCCTAAGAAAGTGAAATAAATGGGCAGGAGTTTCTTTGAACTGCCATATCAGACACAACCCGTGGACACGCATTGCTCTATTTCTGGAAAACAATAATGCTGACTGGCGATCTTCAATACAGTACTGCTGTGGGGGTATGCGCTGTATCTATCTAGTTCAACAGCATTCCAGACATTATGTATGCTAAAAGGTTAAATCTTTATTTGGGTTTCACAAAATCTAAAACATCACTGTTGTGAAGTTTCAGACTACACAGGCTGTGGGGAGCTCTGGATGACTGCAGAGTGGAACCCTGTTGTAAGGGTATGTTCACACACGGCAGATTTGTTGCAGAAATGTTACAACCTTTCCTTTTCTGCGGCAGAAACAACCCCATTCAGATGTATGGAATAGATTTTTTTTAGTCACAGAAATTTCTGCAACAAATTTGCCACGTGTGAACATAGCCTACTTGTTACAATGTTATTTCCGTTATATATTTCAATTCAGTTTCCTAAAACTGCTGAGTAGAAATTGATGTCATGACTATCAATTTTAAATTCTTTTCAGGTTGAAATACAAATAAATATTTTACTGCAATATCAGTAATAAGTTTCATCATTATTCCATAAAGGAGCACCCCAGTTAAAACGTATATACTGTGTTATGCCTAGTGCAGGCCCTGAGGGGGCAGTATTCAAAGAACCCGTGCACTATGTCAGAAACGACTCCTCTTCCATGTCAGATGGTTGCTATGGTATGTAACGGAGGCTGTATGAGATGACAGCCACCTAAACATCCATGCAGTCACCTGTACTAGCCATGACTACACTATATGTCCTCTATTCCAGCAGTATTAAATGCTTTATACCCAACAGTAAAAAGTATAGCTCATGAGGGATAGACGTCACTTTGCAGACAAATCTCTATCCTACAGATCCTGTATATTCCTGAATTTCCAATCCCCTAGAAGCATATCTTTAAAATACCCAGTCAATGAATGGATTGTGATGGTTAATATAAGCCATTCACGTCCTTTTTTGAAGAAGCGGTTTGTACAGGTACAGAACAGTATGTCAAGCCCCTCACCATAAATCCCACCAAAATTTGCTGTAGCTGCCAAGAAATAGGTTATGTCTATAGTGACTTTCAGGCCTTATACACACAGCTATATTACACTATACAGATGAGATATGGCAACCGTAGATTTCTATTTGTCCTGTGTGTTCCTCCAATTTAGCATGCAGATATGTATAGTTTTTTTTTTTTCTCACAGATTCCATGACGTCACATGCTCCGTGATGCTGTATTACAGAAATATTCGTAGCTTTAGGGGGTGCTGAGGTAGCAGTTTAACCCGGGTTTTACTGCCCGAGTAGTCCCAAAGGTCCCTCTGCCATATTCAAGACACCAGTATTATAAATGACATATGGTAGGTGGGGCCCTGATACAGATTTTGCTGTGGGACACAGGAGCTTCAAGTTATTGCTTCTAGTAAAGAATATGATGTGTTGTGTGCATGAGCCCTAACTGTTCCACATTATTACAATGCTATTTTATATATTCACCATAATTTTTTCCCACTGAATATTGTGGAAACCTTGGGTAGGGCCCCATGCACACTTCTATTGACCACGGACACCTTCCAGTATATTTACGGGTAGGTATCCGTGCTGTAGAACGGCTCCGCAGACGATAGAACATGTCCTATTTTTTGATTTTTATGGATCGTACGCACATACTTTATATGGGAGCACGGCCCACAAATTCGGGCGGCTGTTCGTGGCCGTCAGCGGCTGGCTGTGCCCGTAATCACGGACCGTAATTACAGGCACGGTCGTGTGCATGAGGCCTAAGGAGTAGACTTTATTTCTGGCTTCAGAACTAGGAATTGAGATTATATATATATATATATATATATATATATATATATATATATGTGTGTATATATATATATTTTTTTATATATATACACATACATATATCATATATATACACACACATATACATACACAACTATTTGTTTACGTATCAACTACATTTTTTCTGCAGGTCAAAAAATCCTTCACCATCGGAGTGATGTTTTAGAGACCGTTGTCTTAATCAACCCTTCAGATGAGGCCGTCAGCACAGAAGTAAGTACGGTTTTGTATAGTATATGTTCCAAATGCAGCTTTAAAGGTTATGTCTACCTTTGACCATAATTTTAACGTTTATACATAGACATGATATAACAAGTAAAGTAACTTTGTAAATACATTGTATTAGTTATATGTCTCCTAAATAGCCCAGGCCTCTCAGAGCTGCTCTCTGATAAAAAGTATTAAGCCGGGTTCCCATGTAAACGATGCAGAATTTCCGCAACTGAATTATGTGTGGAAATTCTGCAGCATTTACAGTAGCAGCAAAATGAATGAGATTTAGAAAATCACATGCTCACGCTGCGGGAAAAACACTGCAGAGAAAACATTAATAAATTGATCAGAGGTGCGGATCTTAAATCTTAAGCATCTCAATTTCTGCTGCATTTTCGTTGCTTTTCTGAATTTAAAAAATTGCAACTCAGAAAAAAAAAAAGCATACTTATAACTCGGGCGTTGTCATAGCGACGCTTTCTTCTGTTCTTCCTCCAGGCTGGCCTCCTGGGATGACGTTTCATCCCATGTGACTGCTGCAGCCAATCACAGACTGCAGCAGTCACTTGGGCTGCAGTGTTATCCCGGGAGGCCGGACTGCACGTCAACTGAGGGACATGTGGTGCAGTTTTTCGGATGGAATGTGCTTTGGGTTCCAGGTCGGATACGCTGCGTAGTTTTACGCAGCGTATCCGACCCGTGGGAACCCGGCCTTAGGGTATGTTTACACCTCACAGATTTCTTGCAGAAGTTTTTGCGACAGTTTCATACATCTGAATAGGGCTGGTAAAAATCCATGCGCATACAAAAGAAACTACACCATTCAGATGAATGGAACAAATTTCACAGAAAAAGGTCTTCAACGAATTTGCCGATAAGTAATTGTCACAGGTACACTAAAAACACACCAACAGTATAACTATAATCACAGATAAACATGACAAACTTTTATCACTGAATATACACTAAATAACAGCCTTCATTTTAGGGATTTTGCACTCATATTGATGTGATTGATATAGTATACCTCATAATGTTTTAGATGACCAAAGAAGAACATGAAAAGGGATTACCATTCTACCATTGGCTATGTACTCATCAAATGGATACGTATGTGCGCATTACGACAAAGGATTAATCAATTCCTTGACTAGAAATGGATAGGAATAACCGTAGACCAAAGTACCAGCCGAAGCACTTATAGAAAAATGACTGTTGGTTTAATCACCTCAAAGTGAACGATTAAACCAACACTCTTTGGTCTACGGTTATTCTTATAAATAAATAAATAAATATATATATATATATATATATATATATATACACACATACATACACACACACACACACACACACACACATATATATATACTAGTCCTTTTCAGTGAATTAGAATATCATCAGCAAGTTAATTTATTTCAGTAATTAAATTCAAAAAGTGAAACTCATATTATATAGATTCATTACCCACAGAGTGATCTATTTCCAGCATTTTTTTCTTTTAATGTTGATGATTATGGTAACAGTTCATGAAAACCTGAAATTTGGGGTCTCAGAAAATTAGAATATTATATAAGCCCAATTTCAAAAATGATTTCTAATACCGAAATGTTGGAATACTGAAAGTATGTACAGCATATGCCCTCAATACTTGGTCGGGGCTCCTTTTGCGCGAATTACTGCATCAATGCGGCGTGGCATGGAGGCGATCAGCCTGTGGCACTGCTGAGGTGTTATGGAAGCCCAGGTTGCTTTGATAGCGGCCTTCAGCTCGTCTGCATTGTTGGGTCTGGTGTCTCTCATCTTCCTCTCGACAATACCCCATAGATTCTCTATGGGGTTTAGGTCAGGTGAGTTTGCTGGCCAATCAAGCACAGTGATACTGTAGTTATTAAAGCAGGTATTGGTACGTTTGGCAGTGTGGGCAGGTGCCAAATCCTACTGGAAAATTAAATCAGCTTTTCCATAAAGCTGGTCAGCAGAGGGAAGCATGAAGTGCTCTAAAATTTCCTGCTAGACGGCTGCGTCGACCCTGGACTTGATAGAACACAGTGGAGCAACACCAGCAGATGACATGGCTCCCCAAACCATCACTGACTGTGGAAACTTCACACTGGACCGGAAGTAACTTGCATTGATGCCACTCCACTTACAAATGAAATGCAAACTTTACTTTCATCTGAAAACAGGACTTTAGACCACTGAGCAACAGACCAGTCCTTTTAAAGGCTTAGGAAACCTTTGCAGGTGTTTTGTGTTGATTAGCTGATTAGAGTGTGACACCATGAGTCTACAATCTGCAACTTTTACCCAATATTCTAATTTTCTGAGAGACTAAATTTGGGGTTTCCATGATTATCAACATTATAGGAAAAAAATGCTGGAAATAGATCACTCTGTGTGTAATGAATCTATATAATATATGAGTTTCACTTTTTGAATTGAATTACTGAAATAAATTAACTTTTTGATGATATTCTAATTCATTGAGAAGGACCTGTATATGTCTTGGAATGGCCGAGTCAAAGTCCAGACCTCAGTCCAAATGAGAATCTGTGGTATGACTTGAAGACTGCTGTACACAAATACACCAATGCAACCCATCTAACTTGGAGTTGGAGCAGTTTTGTCTGGAAGAATGGGCAAAAATCCCAGTGTCAAGATGTGCTCAGCCAATAGACACATACCCCAAGGGAATGGCATCTGTAATTGCAGCAAAAGGCGGCTCCACAAAGCATTGACTTTCCGGGGGTGAAAACTTTTATACAACAAAGTTCTCTGTTTATTTGTCTTTAAGAATTGTTTGTGTCACACGAATAAATATTTTGCACCGTCAAAGTGATAGGCTTGTTTTGTAAATCAAACAGTAGAAACTCCCAACAATCCATTTTAATTCAAGATTGTAATGCAGCAAAACAGGAAAAACACCAAGGTGGGTGAATACTCTTGCAAGGCACTGTATATCTAGGGCTAAGAAGGGTAATCGGTATCAGAAAAACGTGGCTACAATCGCTGTAATGGTACATTAAAAAATGAATTAGCATAGAAATGTAATCCTTTTTAGATAAAAAACAAAAAGAATGGTGTTCAAAGGTGGCCAACCCCTTCTTAGAATGAAGCTGTCCCAGAGATTAGCTGACCACTGTCAATCTGTCCTAACCATTCATTTCCCTGCAGCACCCACTGCAGAAAAACATAGTATTACATCCACAGTCCAGCAAAATAGTATGACATAGTACTACCTGAACGATTTATGAGGAGGAACAGGGAGTTCACCCCCCCCCCCCCCCCGGTCTTGCGATTGGTGGTGGGTCCACCCGTGGCTAGGTGATCCTTTTTTATTCTGGGAATAGCCCTTGAACAGTGCTAGCTGCAGTGTGCCTCCAACATACAGCCAGCTGCTAATACTAACGCTCTCAATGCGCCCTCACCACGGCTTTCCTACATGTAAGTTAACTGTCAGCAACATGTAAGGCCTAGTTCGCGCAGAGTTTTTTGTAGGCGGATAAATCTGCCTCAAAATTCTTTCAGGAATGTGAGGCAGATTTTGACCTGCCGTCAGAACACTTGCCGCATTTTTTGGCCGTGGCCATTGAGCGCCATGGGCAAACATCGCTTTTTCTGCCTCCCATTGATGCCAATGGGAGGTCAGAGACAAACACCTGAAGAAAGGACATGACTTTTTCTCCCCATGAGCGTTTTATTTCGCTCGCAGTAAAAAACGCCTACACTTCCCATTAAAATCAATATGAGGCGATTTCGGACGTTTTTTGGCGCGGTTTCCGACAAGGTTTTTGCGTCAAAAACAGAGCCAAAAAACTCAGTGTGAACTCCCCCTAATTCTTGTTCTATTCGGGAATGTTCACACGACAAACAAAAAACGTCTGTAAAATACAGAAGCTGTTTTCAAGAGAAAACAGCCTCTGATTTTCAGCCGTTTTTTACGGCCGTTTTTGGAGCGGTTTTTCCATTGAGACAATGAAAAAGGGCTGAAGTGACATGTACTTTTTTACATGCCCTTTTTTACGTGCTGTTTTTACAAACGGCCGTGTAAAAAAAAAAAAAGCCCAGTGGGAACGAAGCAGCGTTTTTCTCATTGTAATCAATGGGAAGATGTTTGGAGGCGTTCAGCGTCCGCATTTTTAGCCTACGCTATTGCTTCCGTTCGTGTCAGTTTGTGTCTGCTCAGGGTCCCGTTCTGACGGAAACCTCCGACGGAACGTCAGAACGGGACCCCAACGCAGATGTGAACGAAGCCTTACTAGTCCCTTGCTTAAAGAGGCTCTGTCACCAGATTTTCAAACCCCTATCTCCTATTGCAGCAGATCGGCGCTGCAATGTAGATAACAGTAACGTTTTTGTTTTTTTTCAAAAACGAGCATTTTTGGCCAAGTTATGACCATTTTTCTATTTATGCAAATGAGCCTTTCTTATGTACAACTGGGTGCGTTTAAAGTTATGTCCAACTGGGCGTGTATTGTGTTCGTTAGATCTGGGCGTTTTTACTTGTTTTACTAGCTGGGCGTTGTGAATAGAAGTGTATGATGCTGACGAATCAGCATCATCCACTTCTCTTCGTTACCACCCAGCTTCTGGCAGTGCACAGACACACAGCGTGTCCTCGCGAGATCACGCTGTGACGTCACTCACTTCCTCCCACAGGAACTTCATCGCGTCGGATGAGCGAGGACACGCTGTGTGTCTGTGCACTGCCAGAAGCTGGGCGTTGTGAAGAGAAGTGGATGATGCTGATTCGTCAGCATCATACACTTCTATTCACAACGCCCAGCTAGTAAAACAAGTAAAAACGCCCAGATGTAACGAACACAATACACGCCCAGTTGGACATAACTTTAAACACACCCAGTTGTACATAAGAAAGGCTCATTTGCATAAATATAAAAATGGTCATAACTTGGCCAAAAATGCTCGTTTTTGAAAAAAAAAAAAAACGTTACTGTTATCTACATTGCAGCGCCGATCTGCTGCAATAGGAGATAGGGGTTTGAAAATCTGGTGACAGAGCCTCTTTAATAACACATCAACACAATGGCAGTAATATGTATTCCTTTGTTATTGAGATTGTTTGGATGTTCATGTATTAATGTGGTGCGCTACATGGATTAAAAATAAAGCCATAATAATACATTAGTATTATCTGGCCTACTTGTGGACAGTTGTTTTTTAAAACTAACTGAAAAAGAGAAAGTAATAAAAAAAATTATTGAAGATATATTGCAAAGTTGCTACATTCAACATGTGTATACTAAATAGATAATCCTGCAACTTTACTTAACAATTTATAAGTGAAATACACACAAGACCCAAACTCTCAGGTAAGCAGATGAAAAGTCTACTAGGATAAAGATTATCACATAAAACAGCTACTAGTACAAACAATAAAAAATAATAAAATACTAAATACAGCATGTATGACAATAGACGTATAGTGAGATAGGAATCTTTTCACATTTGCTAATTACTTTACTTATGCATATTGATAGAATTATATATGAATGTCTATGCCTTTTATGGTTTACCAAACATAGAACAACCCTAGAGATAATGATACGTGTAACACAAATATACAAAACCTATTGGGGACAAAACACGACCTTGTATAAAGGATAAAAATATATATTTTATTGAAAAATCAAGCTAAAATATACAAACATGTACAGGTAGATAAAAATGCAACCTTCACAATGAAACGGTGAAAGAAAGGATGCAGTGGGCATCACAAAACTACAGACTGTGTCACGGTCCTATACAGAATCAATACGTATGTGTATAACGTATAGTTATAGAAAGAGGAAGGAACCAGCGCAGTGTACCAGGATATGAAACAAATCACAATAGCAATATAAGTAAATTGATGTAATCAGACATGGGGATAAGTAACCACACATGACACCCAATAAATGAAAGGGTTTAGAAGGATCCTAATAGGAACAATACCTGCAAAGTGCAGCTGGGCTGGAACACAGGGAAACCCAGAGAGGACCACTCACGCACCACCGTAGCGCTCCCGACGCGCGTTTCACCGTAGCTTCGTTTTATGGTTTATTAAACCATGGATGTTTTGTCTTTTATCATAGGTACGCTTACTGATTTCAGATGCTGCAAGACACAAACTTTTAGTGCTAACTGGACAGTGCTTCGAAAATACAGGAGAACTTATTCTTCAGTCCGGATCCTTCTCATTCCAAAACTTCATAGAGATCTTCACAGATCAGGAGGTATGAGCCAACAAGTCAACATGGGTAGAGCCATTTTAACTTGGGTTATCGATAATTCAATGAAAATATTATAACATTTTAATTATAATATATATATATATATATATATATACATACCTGTATATATATAAACCGCCCCATATCCTGCATTTTTTACTGCAGAAAATGATGCGGATTTTGCTGTGTTTTCACAACGATAGGAGATGGTGACAACTCCTCTAAAAAATGCTGCAATTCATCCACTTTCTGCAGCAGGAATTGGCATGTAGAAATGTTACACAGCGTGTGGATGAGATTTGTAAAATCTCACCCACTCTGCTGCTATGGTATTCTGCTGCGTATTTTTCATACGCAATTCCGGACGAAAAATATGCAGCAGTTCCACTACGTGTGGACAAGCTCTAAGAAGGCTCTCACTCCAACAAAGTGGAAAAGGTTTAAAACTGGCTGCAACCAGCTCTATTATCTTTATACACAGTAACGCACTTTTACAACACAGTGCAGAATCAATAATAGGCCGCCTAGCCTCTACCTCACATGGCTTATTTTCAGCCGTTTTTCGGGCCGTAAACTCCCTTAAAAATGGCTAAAAATGCGGAAGCTGAATGCCTCCAAACATCTGCCCAAAACCATCGCATAAAAAAATGCCCCGTAAAAAAGAAGTGCATGTCACTTTTTGAGCCATTTTTGGAGCAGTTTTTCATTGTTTTAATAGAAAAACAGCTCCAAAAATGACTGTAAAAAACGCATTAAAAACCGCCTGATGCATAAAAACGGCTGAAAATCAGAAGCTGTTTTCCCTTGAAAACAGCTCCGTATTTTAGAGCCATTTTTAGTTTAGCATGTGAACATGCCCTCAGGGTAAAAGGCCTACTACCCAACATCTCAAAACAAACATTTGTTCTTACCTGACTCCCACAGACTGGCAGTGCTTGTCTTCTCCAGGCTGTGAGCACTGTGAGCACCTTCTCAACTGGCGCCTAACAAGGTTTATTAGACAGCCCAAACCCTGGACTGCCTTAAAAAGATGGAGTGGAAACTGCTGTTCTCTAGCAACCCAACCCTTTCCAGGATTTTGCTGAATCTGCACTGCTACTAAAAAAAGTACACAGTACTGTGCAAAAGTTTTAGGCAGTTGTGGAAAATGCTGCAGTGTAAGAATGCTTTAAAAAATAGAAGCGTTAATAGTTTTTTTTTATCAATTAACAAAATGCAAAGTGAATAAACAGAAGAGAAATCTAAATCAAATCAACATTTGGTGTGACCACCTTTTGCCGTCAAAACAGCATCAATTCTTCTAGATACACCTGTACACAGTTTTTGAAGGAACACGGCAGGGAGGTTGTTCCAAACATCTTGGAGAACTAACCATAGATCTTCTGTGGATGTAGGCTTCCTCAAATCCCTCTGGCTCTTCATGTAATCCCAGAAAGACTCGTTGATGTTGAGATCATGGCTCTGTGGGGGGCATATCATCACTTCTAGGGCTCGTTGTTCTTCTTTACGCTGAAGATATTTCTTAATGACATTGGCTGTATGTTTGGGGTCATTGTCCTGCTGCAGAATAAATTTGGAGCCAATCAGATGCCTCCCTGATGGTATTGCAAGTATCTGCCTGTATTTCTCAGCATTGAGAACACCATTAATTCTGACCAAATCCCCAACTCTATTTGCTGACATGCAGCCCCAAACTTGCAGTAAACCTCCACCATGCTCTACTGTTACCTGTCTTTAGCCCTTTGGCAAACCAACCGCCTTCTGTTACAGCCAAATATTTTCAAATATTGACACATCAGTCCAGAGCACCTGCTGCCATTTTTCTGCAACCCAGTTCCTATGTTTTCATGCATAGTTGAGTCGCTTTATCTTGTTTCCACATCAAAGACATGGCTTTTTGTCCGCAATTCCTCTATGAAGACAACTTCTGGCCAGACTTCTCCGTACAGTGGATGGGTGTACTTGGGTCCCACTAGTTTCTGCCAGTTCTGAGCTGATGGCACAGCTGGACATCTTCCGATTTTGAAGGGAAGTAGGCATGATGTGTCTTTGATCTGCTGCACTAAGTTTCCTTGGCTGATTACTGAGCCTACCGTCCTCAACATTGCCTGTTTCTTTGTGCTTCTTCAAAACCGCTTGAACAGAAGTCTGCTTTGAAATCTATGGCTAGGAGTTACCTTACTGATGTAGTATAACTACCTTGTGTCTTGTTGCTGTGCTCAGTCTTGCTATGGTGGACCTGTGACATGAAGCTGTCTTCCACAACCTCACCACTGTAGCAGAGTTTGGCTGTTCCTCACCCAGTTTTAAGTCTCCTACACAGCTGTTTCTGTTATAGTTAATGACTGTGTTTCAACCTGTAAATGATGACCATTAACACCTGTTTGATTTAATTGGTTAATCACACACCTGACTGTAATCCTACAAAATCCATGACTTTGTGTAAGTGTATCTAGAAGAATTGATACTGTTTTGAAGACAAAGGGTGGTTACGCCAAATATTGATTTGATTTAGATATCTCTTCTGTTCATTCACTTTCTTACTTTGCAGCATTTTCCCACAACTGCCCAAAACTTTTGCACAGTACTATCTATAACATTACTGTCATTTTTCAGTACAATAGGCAACCCCTCCACTTTTTGCCTGCAGTAGTTTCAGGACTATTAGTGCATTATTCCTTATTACATATTTATTTGTTTTCTGTCTCCCTATCTAGATTGGTGAACTTTTGAGCAATACGCACCCTGCAAATAAAGCAAGCCTTACACTTTTTTGTCCAGAAGAGGGCCATTGGAAGAATTCTAATCTAGAGCGACATAACCTTCAAGACTTCATCAATATCAAACTCAACTCATCTTCAGTTTTGCCTGAAATGGAAGGACTTTCTGAATTTACAGAATACTTATCAGAATCTGTAGAAATTCCATCACCTTTTGACATTTTAGAACCGCCCACATCTGGTGGCTTTCTAAAGCTTTCAAAGCCCTGTTGCTATATTTTCCCAGGAGGAAGGGGAGACTCTGCTTTGTTTGCAGTAAATGGATTTAACATGCTTATTAATGGTGGATCCGAGAGAAAATCTTGCTTTTGGAAACTAATTAGACATTTAGATAGGGTGGATTCAATATTGCTCACTCATATTGGGGATGACAATCTTCCTGGTATCAATAGTATGCTTCAAAGGAAAATATCTGAGCTTGAGGAGGAACAATCTCAAGGGTCAACAGCCAACAGTGACTGGATGAAAAATCTTATCTCTCCAGACCTTGGAGTTGTGTTTCTAAATATCCCTGACAACATGAAAAACCCAGAACCCAACTTCAGAGTAAGAAGAAGCATAGAAGAAGCTAATTTTACACTTCAGTACTTAAGTAAATTATCTATGAAACCAGAGCCTCTGTTCAGAAGTGTAGGAAACTCTATTGAACCCATTATCTTGTTTCAAAAAATGGGTGTAGGAAAGCTTGAGATGTATGTGTTGAATCCATTAAAGGGAAGCAAAGAAACTCAGTATTTTATGCAGCAGTGGTCTGGCAGCAACAAAGAAAAATCCGGCTTGGTCCTACCTAATGGTCTAGAAGTTGATGTCCCTGTTAATTACTTAACTTCAATTTCTTCTCTTATTGTATGGCATCCATCAAATCCTTCAGAGAAAATAGTGAGAGTCTTGTTTCCAGGAAATACAACACAATACCAAATACTTGAAGGTCTTGAAAAGCTTAAACATCTGGATTTTTTGAAGCAGCCTGTTATAACACAGAAAGACCTAAGTGACAATATTTCAAGCCCTGCAGTAAAGCAGGCAAAGATGAAACAGAGAGCAGAAAGCAAAGAGAGTT
This sequence comes from Rhinoderma darwinii, assembly GCF_050947455.1. Classification (NCBI taxonomy): domain Eukaryota; kingdom Metazoa; phylum Chordata; class Amphibia; order Anura; family Rhinodermatidae; genus Rhinoderma; species Rhinoderma darwinii. The sequence continues at coordinate 552,476,296 of NC_134687.1, forward strand.
TAAAGTCCACAAAAACTACACCTAACAAACCAGTGAAAAAAGAATCAAAAGAAGAGCCGTCTGAAGCTGTAAAAAGCAGCCACCCCGAACAAACTGAAAAGGTGGACAAGGAGAAAATGTCTGTTAAAAAGGTTGCAAAAAATGAGACTAAATCCTCAGCAGAAAAGCTTGTTTCAAACAAAGATGAGACGATAGTTAAATCAGAAAATGTAGAAAAACAAAAAGCTGATGTAAAGCCTAAAGTCTTGAAGGACAAAACTGTGAAAAAAGAAGTAAAATCAAAATCTGACGATGTGAAAAAGGAAGCGCCAAAGAAAGAAGAAAGAACCCCAGTTAAAAGGGAAGATAAACTGAAGAAGGAAGTTAAGGTAGACAAACCTAAGAAAGAAGTTAAGATAGAAAAACCTAAAAAAGAGATTAAGGAAGACAAGCTGAAAAAGGAAATTAAGGAAGAAAAAGTGAAAAAAGAAGTCAAGAAGGAAGTAAAGAAGGAGGAGAAAAAAGAGGTTAAGAAAGATGTGAAAAAAGAAACACTTCAGAAAGACATGAAAAAAGAAGTAAAAAAAGATGATAAAGAAAAGAAGGAAGAGAAGGATGCAAAAAAAGAAACCAAGAAACCCTCTAAAGAAATAAAGAAAGTATCAGCAACTCCTGAAACTAAGAAGCCTGCTGCTAAAGGAAAAGTGCAAAAGAAAGAGGAACCTGCTAAAAAGGAAGCAGCCACTACAAACAAGACCAAGGTAATAAAGAAAGTGCCCGAGAAGAAGCCATTGGCAGCTGCAGTAGCTGTTGCAACAACTGCAGCTGTAGCTGCAGCAGGAGTAAAAGCATTGTCTGTTCGTGCTCCTGCTCAAGCTGCTGAAAATATAGATGTAATTTCACAGAGATCTCTTATGTCCTCTCCTGAAGATTTAACAAAAGACTTTGAAGACCTCAGAGATGATGAAGGCAAGTTTATTGAAGAAGTAAAGCCTCAACTACAGGCACTGTCTCCCAGGGATGAAGCAGTCATTGTACAGACTGATTCTTATATTATCAAGAAAGATAATGCAAGCAGTGAAGAACCTGCAGATTCACCAGATGAAGGTATAACTACTACCGAACCTGAAGGTGAATGTGAACAGACTCCAGAGGAATTAGAAATCATAGATAAACACAGGGTAGATGAAAATGACAAATATGAAGATGAAGGAACAGGGTTTGAGGAATCATCAGAAGCTGGTGATTATGAAGAAAAAGCAGAGACCGAGGAGGTTGAAGAACAAGAGGAAGATCAAGAAGAAAGAACCTCACTGGGTGAACATACAGCCGTTGAGTTAGCTGAAACTGATGAAACTGAAGAAGAAGCTGATACAGATGCATTCCAATATTTGAAAGGCAAGCATGATAGTCATGAAGACATTGCTGATTCTGAGGCAGCAGAAGAAGATATAGAGGAAAGTGCTGACAAAGAAGAAACAGAAGAAGAGGCAGATGAAGACAGAACAGATGATGCAAAAGACGATGATCAGGAAACAGAAAAGCTAGAAGTTGAATGCCACTATACTACTGCCACAAAAGACAAATCTGAAGTTGTTAGTGACACTGAAGATAAATATATCTTGTCTTCTACACCATCCAAGACCTCTGAGCCCCAGTCACCAACTGTAGAGACAGGAGCCTCTATTCATGATGAAACGTTACCTGGAGGTTCTGAAAGTGAAGCAACTGTTTCTGATGAAGAAAACCGAGAAGACCAACCTGAAGAATTTACTGCCACTTCAGGCTTTACTCATTCAACCATTGAGATATCTAGTGAACCGACTCCAATGGATGATATGTCAACACCAAGAGATATAATGAGTGATGAGACAAACAATGAGGAAAGTGAATCCCCATCTCAAGAATATGTCAACATCACTAAATATGAAGCAATTTTGTGTTCCCAGAAATATGACAAAACAAGGGTTTCTCCAATACCTGATGCATTGAATGGTTTGTCTGATGTGTCAAAAACTGATGCTACTGATGGCAAGGAATACAATGCTTCTGCTTCAACAATCTCACCACCTTCATCCCTAGAAGAAGATAAATTCTGCAAATCATCACTACGAGAAGCTTATGTGTGCGGAAACATTGATATAAAAAGTTCTGCAAATCTACAAATACAGGATGATTATGGGCTTGAAGAGAAGCTAAGTCCAAGTAAGAGTCCAGCTCCTCCATCACCAATTTCTAAAACGCCATTAAGTGAACGAAGTGTTAATTTTGACTTGACCCCTAATGAAATTAAAACATCTGAACTTGATGTCTTGCCACCTTTGCATGATGAAGTGCAAGAAATGACAGAACAGTGTCCAAGTCCAGACGATAAAACTGTGGAAGTAGCGTCTCCATCTCAAACTGCTGCTGGAAGTGCTGGTCACACACCTTACTACCAGTCACCGACAGAGGAAAAAGGTACAATTCTTCCTAAAGAGAATATAGAAAAGCCTTCTGTCCCTGTTGTGTTTGAATTTTATGATGACAAAGAAAAGAGTGAAAGCCCTAGAATAAGCCCCATGGATGAGCCAGTGCCAGATTCTGAATCTCCTATTGAAAAAGTTTTATCCCCATTACGCAGCCCACCATTAATTGGATCAGAGACAACCTATGACATATTCTTGACCTGTAATTTTAAGCCATCATCTGGACAAGCTAGTAATGCTGATGAAGGACATTCTCCCTCTCAGATTAGTCCTGTGTCTGAAATGTTGTCTGATGCTATACAAGAGAAGAGTGATCTTTTGTCAAGTAAAGCATTTGGTGTGGAAACGAAACATTTTGAAATGAAAAGTATGTCATCTACTGTATCAGATGGAGGAAAAATTGCAGGAGACTTTTCTCCCACTCAAATAAACACTAACCCATTCATTTTATTTAAGGAGGACACAAAAATGTCTATTTCTGAAGGCACTGCATCTGATAAATCTGCCACTCCAGTAGATGAAAATGTTGCAGAAGACACTTACTCTCATATAGAAGGTGTTGCATCAGTTTCCACAGCTTCTGTTGCTACCAGTTCGTTCCCAGAACCAACTACAGATGATGTTTCTCCTTCTCTTCATGCTGAGGTTGGGTCTCCACATTCTACAGAAGTAGATGACTCTCTCTCAGTCTCTGTTGTTCAGACACCCACCACATTTCAGGAAACAGAACTATCTCCATCTAGGGAGGAATGTCCTCGTCCAATGTCTATTTCTCCACCTGACTTTTCACCTAGAACAGGAAAATCCACATCCTCGCTCCAAGAACAGAGATCACCAGAGCAGTCAACAATGGAGTTCAGTCAGGAATCACCAGAGCAATCTTTTGCCATGGACTTTAGTAGACAATCACCAGAACACCCTGCAGTAGCTTCTAGTATGCTACATATATCAGAAAATGGACCAACTGAAGTAGAATATAGTCCATCTGACAACCCTGACTCTTATTTTGGTAATAAGATTTCAACTGACAATGGGTATTATACTTCAGACAAAAAACAAGAACAAGCAGCAACTGAATCTCAGGTAGAGGCTTCACCATCCACATCCTCTGCACACACACCTTCACAAACAGGTTCCCCTTTGAAAGAGGAAGATTCTTTGAAAGATGTAGTTCAAGATAAAAATTTGCCACTTTACTCACCACCAATACTTGAGCAGGAATATTTTATGCAGGGAAAACTCTCTCCTGAAACAGACGCTTCTCCATTAACTCCAACACCATCTTCACTAAGACAGTCTCCTGGTATAGTCGACCCTCTAAGTCCAAAAAATGATCTTTCAATGGATTATGGTTCAGTAGCCTCATCTTTACCACTTTCTTCTGATGAACCATTTAGTTTTCAGATGAGGGTAGTAAAAGAACCCTCAGTTTTGCATAACACAAACCCCTTTGCTTATTCAGCAGATATTGATCACAGGAATAACATATGTGAGGGTTATAGCTATTCCAGTGAAATGAATGATAGATTTTCTGTCTCTGACAAGTCACCTTTTGCTGAGAACCGACAAGAAGTTGATTTATGTCTTGTTTCTGCATGTGAGTACAAGCACCCCAAAACAGAGCTGTCACCTTCTTTCATTAACCCAAATCCTTTAGAATGGTTTGCAAGTGAAGAGCAAACTCAGGAGCAAGACAAGCCATTAACTCAATTTGGAGGAGGCCAGCCACCTTCAGGAGGGAAACAGAAAGGACGTCAATGTGATGAAACACCTCCAACCTCAGTTAGTGAATCAGCCCCATCTCAGACAGATTCAGATGTCCCACCAGAGACTGAGGAATGTCCTTCTATAACAGCAGATGCAAACATAGATTCTGAAGATGAATCCGAGACTATCCCTACTGATAAAACAGTAACTTATAAACATATGGACCCTCCTCCAATTCCCATGCAGGATCCAAGCCCATCTCCTAGGCACCCAGATGTCTCAATGATGGATCCAGAAACTATGCCTGTTGACCAGAGTTTAGGAAAGCCTATGAAAAAAGATATGAAAGATAAAGGAAAATCCAAGAAAGCAGGAGGGAAAACAAAATCATCTTCTCCAGCTAGAAAAAGTGATGGCAAATCAAAAATTTCAGCTGCTTCACCAAAACCTGGACCAATCAAAGAAACTTTCGAGAAAAGTTCCAAGAGTGTAGCACCAAAAAAGAAAGATTCGGTAGAAAAGGGTCCAAAAAGCGGATCAATTACAGATTCCAAAGCAGCGAAGGTGGAAGAGAAAGATAAAGAAACCAAGAATGCAACTAATACAAGTGCAACAAAATCAACTAAAACTGGATCCACAGGTCAGTCAAGTATATTATTTTAAATTGGGCACATTGGGCATTTTCTCAATAACACATTGGGCATCATTTATCAAACTGTCAAACAGTAAAACTGACCTAGTTATTCTGCTTCTGAGCACTTCTCTTTGGCAGGTTAAGCACTTACTGTTTTTTAAAAACATGAATAGATCTCTCAAAGGCTTGTTTAAGAAATGAATGCAAATAAAAAGGAACCACTTCACCATACTACGAGGGACATGATTAGAATTTATAGAATCCCTTAGCAAACAGCAGCATTACTATGAGCAGCAGCTGAATGCTGATTAAGCAAGTTGTGTACCAGATTTTAAATGGTAGCCAAGATATTTCAATTCACTGACTGCAATAAAGAGATCTCCAAAATATGCAATTTTTTGGTATGAAATTCTCCTCCGAAAATCTGCAACGTAGTGCAGTACAATGAAAGGGAATGGAGTTTTACAAAACCCATTCACACACTGTGAAATGAATCCACTTGGATTTTAAGGCATGGCCGAGATTTTTTTATACTTCATTTATATAAAATTATAGGACCTTTAGGAAAATTGGCTTGAATTCCACACTCCCCCCCCCCCCCCCTTAACATATAGTCTTTATGATTTGTCAGATGAATAAATGTATTTAACTTTGTTGTTTCCAGGAGGAGGAACTACCAAGACAACAAAGTCAGCCGCAGTGCCCCCAGGACCTCCAGTCTACCTGGACCTGGTGTATGTACCTAACCACAGCAGCAACAAAAATGTTGATGTAGAGTTTTTCAAACGAGTGCGATCCTCATATTATGTAGTGAGTGGAAATGATGCAGCAGCTGGAGAACCGAGCCGGGTCGTCCTGGATGCTCTTCTGGAGGGGAAAGCTCAGTGGGGAGGCAATATGCAGGTATGATATGTTTTTATAGTAGCTGGCTATGTTCTACATCACATTGTTAACTTGCTTCACATTTAATACAATAAAACTATACTGCTAATGTAACTATCCAATATAGAAAATAGGGATTGCCAGAGACAAAAGATCAGAATATTACGTTTTTTGTTTCTGCTGATTCTGCTGTAGATCTACAGATTTAGTATTTTTTTGCATTTGTAAAAAGAAGACATTTCTTTTATGTTGCCTTTTTTAATCAGAACCAGTACTTATTGATAATTATTGTTGCGATATTGGGAACCATAATCAGTTCCTGTGCAGGTCTGTAATAACAGCATTTATGGTTTATTAAATATTAAATTCCTCAGTTTATAACAAAGATTATTTTGTAATCTCTGTCATCTATCACACAAATACAGACGAACTCTCTCCTCCCTTTGTTACCTATCAAGTATATAGTAAGCAATGTTGTAATAAAGTCAATTATAAGTGCATACATTTAGATGAGTATGTTTTTCCCAATTAGAATACACTGGTGATGTTAATGATTGTAAGCAATCCAACTTCCCTTTCCATGATAGAAATATTCATGGACTTCTACATGTAGTTTAGTGTAAGGGCATGACCACACATGGCGGAATTCCTCCGCAACTGTCCGCATCAATGCCGCACAGAATCTGCGTTGCAGATTCTGCAGCGGATCTGCACAAAATGTGCAGAAAATTGATGCGGACTGGCCGCTGCGGACTGCAGGAAAAGTGCTTCTCTTCTCCCTATTCAGTGCAGGATAGAGAGAAGGGACAGCACTTTCCCTAGTGAAAGTCAAAGAAATTCATACTTACCGGCCGTTGTCTTGGTGACGCGTCCCTCTTTCGGCATGCGGCCCGACCTCCCTGGATGACGCTCCAGTCCATGTGACCGCTGCAGCCTGTGCTTGGCCTGTGATTGGCTGCAGCCGTCACTTACACTGAAACGTCATCCTGGGAGGCCGGACTGGAGACAGACGCAGGGAGTTCTCGGTAAGTATGAACTTATATGTTTTTTTACAGATACATGTATATTGAGATCGGTAGTCACTGTCCCGGGTGCAGAAACAGTTACTGCCGATCGCGTAACTCTTTCAGCACCCTGGACAGTGACTATTTACAGACGTCTCCTAGCAACGCTCCCGTCATTACGGGAGCCCCATTGACTTCCTCAGTCTGGCTGTAGACCTAGAAATACATAGGTCCAGCCAGAATGAAGAAATGTCATGGTAGTAAAAACAATACGCTCCGCAGCACACATAAGATCTGCGGACTTCATTGCGGAATTTTGACTATCCATTGAAGTCAATGGAGAAATTCCGCCATGAGTCCGCAACCAGTCCGCCACTGCTCCGCAACAGACAGAGCATGCTGCGGACACCAAATTCCACTCCGCAGCCTATGCTCCGCAGCGGAATAGTACGCATCGTGTAAACGAACACTGCTAAATTAAAGTGAAAGTCAATGGAGAAACGGCTCCGCTGCGGATTAACGCTGCGGAGTGTCCGCAGCGGAATTTAAGTGAAATTCCGCCATGTGTGAACCCGCCCTAAGGCTGGGTTCACACGACCTATTTTCAGGCGTAAACGAGGCGTATTATGCCTCGTTTTACGCCTGAAAATAGGGCTACAATACGTCGGCAAACATCTGCCCATTCATTTGAATGGGTTTGCCGACGTATTGTGCAGACGACCTGTAATTTACGCGTCGTCGTTTGACAGCTGTCAAACGACAACGCGTAAATTGACTGCCTCGGCAAAGAAGTGCAGGGCACTTCTTTACCACGTAATTTGAGCTGTTCTTCATTGAACTCAATGAAGAGCAGCTCAAGATATACGAGCGTCACAGACGCCTCGTATATTACGAGGAGGAGCATTTACGGCTGAAACGACGCAGCAGTTTTCTTCTGAAAACAGGCTGTCATTTCAGCCGTAAATGACAGCTAGCGTGTGAACATACCCTCAGAGGTAAGAGAGAGTTTCCCCAGCTACATTGGTATTGAGAGGAAATAGCTTTGTTAGATGCAACTGATTGGCTGGATGTCATTCAGCTGATGATTCATGCATGAAATTATGCTGGAACTTACTGCTGAGAGAGGGGAAGGGAGAACCTATTCCTCCACAGTCTAAACAAAAACGTTGTTTACATGGCTACTGCAGAGAACAAAAACACACATTCAAATACAGACAGAAATAAAAAGTAAAACCTGCCAACTTTGTATGGGCCTATAATAGAACAAATGATATGCATTCTATATATATTTGGTTGGAGTCAGTCACGTAATTAAAAGAGACAAGGCCTCATAGCAAAGATCAGTATGGGCCCCCATTATGGCGCTTGGTTTTGCCACCCAGAACAAAAGCACCTGGTATATTTTTCTTCTATCACATCCTTTCCATAACCATTTGGGCAAAATTCGCCACCCCCTTGTTTGCTAAAAATGCTCTAGAAAGGGGAATCCTGCACAGATAGTTTCTGCCCAATTGCATGGGATGAAACAAAGCAGTACTGGGCCCCTCTTTTCTAGGGCCCCAAAACAGCCGCATGGGTTCCACCTATGCTAAATTTACTCTTAGGGTGGTTAAGGAGAGGACAGTTTTTATGTTTTTTAACCCCTTTAAGTGAGAGAACTCTCAGTTTCTGTAGTACCAATTTGAATGTTAGAGGATTGATTATATTATGACTTGTGTAATTAATAATGTTCACATTTCTTGTAATTGCAGGTCACACTAATTCCAACCCATGATTCAGAAGTGATGCGGGAATGGTACCAGGAGACACATGAAAAACAGCAGGACCTCAATATTATGGTATTAGCAAGTAGCAGCACAGTGGTTATGCAAGACGAATCCTTCCCAGCATGCAAAATTGAACTGTGAGGAGATCACTGCCCACTTCTTCACCCTAACACAGCGATTACTAGAAATGTCTCCTACAGATTATAACTATCTTCAGAACTATATATTGCCCACTGCTATTCTGTGTCATAGCAACACAGATGTCAGTAATATATTATCTCCATGGCAAACTATAAAGTTCACGTCACTGCAAGCTCTGCTGTCCAGGTTTAATATACAGGTTTGTAGGACATGCTCTTGTATACATTCATTCACATTAGTCCAGGATGGGAACTTTCTTCATGACTGTAAGACAATAAGAGCGACCAGGAGAAGAAGGACCTGTGTGATGGTTCATGATTGTGGCCTCTCTCCGTCGGCAGTAACAGGCTAATTTCTACATTACTTTTTGTTATACAATATCGTCATTTGCAAGTACACGACTTGGGATCTGCAAAATGGAAGCCGGAGGACAGTTAGTTTCTTTCAGTATTTGGTGTCCTAGTCACAGTAACAGGGTCTGAGTTTTGTTCCCTCCTTCCTTCAAAACATATGCTGGAAATTGGTGAATTTTTTTTTTTTTTTTTTTTTTAAGTACAGCGCAACCACTTTTAAGATAGAAGTGTTATATGTTTAAATAGTATATGTTTTATCATGCCATGATAAAAATAACTGTACAGGGTGGAAAAAATAAGCATTGTGTCTAAGGCATACTCCCGTTAAATTCATCTTACCAAATCTCAAAATTTCGCACATTGTGAATCACAGTCGGTACACAGAAGCAAAATACCAAAGCACTCGGGAGTACTTTTGGTAGATAATTTGCCTTAGGAAGTGACTTGAATGTACAAAGATACTTAATGCACTTATTTTTTAACTTCAGTCAGCAAGTGTATAAAAGAGTGCGAGGTCGTAAATTCAGAAGTATTTGCATGCTTGTAGGGTGGCATGAGCTGAGCTGACGGAACACACCAGGATGACCATTAATTTACTACAACTTCATTAATCCACAATGAGTGTCTGATGATTGCTTTGCCAGGCAAGTTAAAAATTGTGTTATTTTTTTTTTTTAAAACTATTTGTTGACTTGACCCACCTCCTCTGTTACGTTTGTTGTTTTTAGAATTCCTAAAAAATGTACAGACCCTTTTTTATTGTATGTATGAAAAACAAATATTAGTATTATATTAGTTTTTGATTTTACAAGCAAAGTTTTTTTTACTTGCTTTGGCTGTGTGATGATTAATGTTCCTTTTAGAGGAGTAAGGAAGAAAAAATCATATTTTAAGAGTAGTTACTGATAATTTCATCCTAATATTATACTTAAATCCTTTACACCCATTAGTGAATATCAGTTGATGGCAAAGTAACTGCATATAATTCTTTCAAATATCATTGGCATTGAATTAGTTTAATCTTCAAAATTAAAGGAGTTGTCCAAGATTAGGAAAAATTATGTTTTTTTATTTCCAGAAATAATGCTACTCATGTCCATAACATGTGTCGGGGATTGCTGTTCATTCCCATTCACTTGTATGGTGTTCAGCTACAGTACCAGAAACAACCCATGGACAAGAGTGGCGCTGTTTCTGGAAAAAAGCAGACCCTTTTTATTTTAAAACCTGGACAATTCCTTTTATTGTATTGTCATTTTATTACAGTGGAGGCAGACATTTTTTCAGTTGAGGAGAATACGAGAATATGCCTCATTCTATGGTTGTGTCATTTCTACCTAGAGACTTGTAAAGCAGTGGTCACCAAACCTCTTCAGAAGCAACTGTAGGAGCAACCATATGGCACTTTGTGTGACGATCTTCATGAGCAAGTAGCCTATTGAAAGCAGTGGTCGTGATCTGTATCTCTTTAGCTGTTGGGAAACTACAACTCCCAGCCATAGGTTGTCAGGACATGCTGGGAGTTGCAGTATTGCAACAGCTGGAGAGCTACAGATTGTGACCACTTTCTTTCTATAAGCTTCTTGCTCATGAAGATCATCACACGAGCGGCTACATGGTTCTTCTAAAGTGATTGGGTGATGGGTACATCTTATGGCCCTTGCTTATCTATATGACAAGATCAATGACTGCAGCTTTATAAGTGAGGGGATTGCAATGGAAAGATTTTATTCGTTAACTCAAGGCTTTAAATCATTCATGAGATTTGTGATGCCACTGAATTGATGTGTATTTTTGTCTTATTATTTGTCATATTTATTTATAATGTAACACTATTTTATTTGCACTGTTTATGTTTGGTACTATTTTGGGCTTATTAAGTCCAGTTAATGCTGTGAATTAAGACAAAGTTGTTTTTTTATAAGCAATGATATTTATTGCTTTGCTATTTATGTATGATTGTATATTTTGCTCTGTTTTTGAACAAATTCTGGTCATAGGAATTAACTTTTTGTTATATTGGACAATATGTTTCAATGGGGTAAATTAAATGTGATGCACTGGAATGTTACATAGAGGGGTCATTCTGCCCTACACATTTCCAGGTGTGTTCACTTGTCCTTGTCACCCATGTGTTTGTATGTTACACAGGGTTATAAAGGGGTAAATACAAAAGTCATTGTAAGTAATTAGTTGCCTGACCCAATAGGTTTATATCAAATTTTTCCTACCTATTTAAGCTTATTATCTGGTTTGTAAGGTTCAAGCGAGCACCTGCAACTTGAGGTTCTTCTGGTGGAGTACAGATTGACCTCACTGACGCAAAGGTGTATGTGGCCACCATTGCATGCTATGAGCTCATGATTTGTTCTACCGGGAAGACATTTTGAGCAAGCTTTTGTTCATTGCCACATAGTCTGAATCATCTAGAGAAACCTCAGTTCTTAAAGGGGTTTTATGAGATTAGAAAAAAAATGGTTACTTTTATCCAGAAACAGCCCCACTATTGTATATGTGTTATGTGTGGTATTGCAGCTGAGCCACATTCACTTAAGCAGGACTGGAGTTGCAATACCAGACACAGTCAATGTGCAAGGGTGGTGCTGTTTCTAGAACAAAGCAGCCAGGTTATTTAAATCTCACACAACTACTTTAAACATTTATAATATCTACTCTTAAGTACTAAATATGTGACATGTCGAGATGAAGGTAACCTGTGTTTCAAAAAGTAGGGAGAGTCGCTTTCAATAAACCAACCTATTAGGTCCCAAAGTGCTTTGCCAAGTCTTCGCCTTGAAGGATGGGTAACTGCAAACCCTGTTAAAACATTTTCCGCAGTCAGAATGTACACTTCTAAGCCTGCCAAATCAAACATGTAAGAGCAGAAATGTAATCAAACTTATCAGGGAAGCTATTCAAGCACTATGTAATTACACACCATGTTACGGATCCATGGAAACTCGTGACTTGTGTCCACACCTCTACTCAATGTATAGTGACGTCTTATTTCCTGAGCATGCTGAATTAAAGGGGCAACGTATTCACTTTATAAATAAAATCACCAGAGAGGATTTCTCTTCTGCCTTTACTGGTCGATTAATGTTATTTAGACTTTAATTAATTGTGCCACATAAAATATTCTTAGCATCCTTAAAACTGGTGTCAGTGTAAATATTCTCTGTATTAGCTACAAATTGCTATTAGAATTATGGACATAAATAGATATTTCTTTCTGATGCCACCAAATGTATTTTATGTTTTGTAGGAATACTGAGTGATTGCAGGACAATAACGTATACTATGTATAGATCACATTCCAGATGATAAGAGTAGAGTTTATTCTATGTAATTGTATTATGAAGGGGTACAGAGTAGCGAATGAAAGCTGATGTTTCATACAAACAGGGCAGATTATACTCAGAGGAAAATAGATAAATGCGGCGACTTTAAAATAGGCCTGTTATCGGCACATAGTGGTGGGAGCCATTCCATGTTCTCACTCAAGGTCAGAATAACGTCACCAGATAGACTGATGACATCACTGAGATTATTGTACAGAACATTTATTCAACCAGAAAATGGGAACATGGATCCTTCACTGATGTATCCATGATAAATCTGCAAAATACAGACTATGCTGCGTGTACTGTATACTGTGGAGAAGTAGAACAAAATCTGGAGAATATGATCACTGTTCTTGCCAGTTTTCTACACCTTTAGAAAATCAAGTCAAAACTTTGACCTGCTTATGTACGGGGAGTGGGAACACAAACTTCTAATAGCACTCAAAATAACACCGTTGATTTCTTATGGTTTTACAATGTTACCATAGTGGCTTGACAACCCACCATTATTCCTGGTTGTCTGGGACACAACTGGTGGGTAGGTAGGTATACATGCAGCAAGGTAGTTGTAGTCATGATGCTGCAAGGCCGCAAGGTGCAGCTATACTTAAATCACCATATGGTTCAATGGTTGAACCGTGGTAGGTCTGGGGATTGCATCCGTAATACTGATGCTAAAATGTGCCAGGACTCCGGCCGTGTGACAGTGTCTTGTCAGCATTGTTGCCTGACAGATTGCTGTGTCGGTCTAGCATCACTCTGATTTTGAGCTACATCAGTACATACAACTTGATGTCAAGTGTATCTTACTGTGTGCTTGACAGGTTCAGTGCCGGGAAATAACTGGAATTTTTGGATATACCATTTATCATTTTATTTGATAATAACTTGACATACCATTTAGTTACTTCAAGGCCAGTGACACTACTCTTTACCATTAAAAACCATCAAATGAAGCTATGCTATACATTGGGATGAATATCACTATTTGTATTCCTATTAAGGACTAACATCATACCATTTTTTTCCAATCGCAATTGAACAAAATTCTAAGAACAAACCTATATATACTTTTAACTCCTTAGTGAAATATAAGATGTCTGACAGGCTTTGTTCAAAGTTTTGGATAGGACTTGTAACAAAAAGATTCTAGAACAAGCGAATATAAAGGATTTACACAAGCTTCTCTGCACTACTATAGCTTCAGGCTTCGGATGCTAAGGAGCCGCAAGTAACATTCCCTCAAGACTGGGCTGTAATAAAGGAATAATTGGCAGCAATGAACTATGCTAATGCTAACACGTATGCATGCCGCGGTCTATCTTCCAACTCTTGGACAGGATCAGTCTTGTGGCTGGCTGGGAAGGTCCTCACTCCTCTCTCGTTCTGAATGGTGTTTGTGTCAGTCTGCAGCTGTGTATGGTATTGTCTTATAATCCCGCATCACCTCTATTCTACCGATTCATATCTAATGTAGAACATTAGTTTACAGTGAAGTATTATGTAGTGCTTTTATGATATTTGTGTGCAATACCCCACTTCCACTGAGGATATTTGATGTAAAGGAAACAAACTTGGTTCCACAATAAAAAAAAGAAAGAAACAAAATGTAGTATTTCCTTGTTATGTTATTTATTTGAATGTGATATTTTCTTTATTATACTTTGGGCTTTCATCAGCACATTGTTATCTTGTATCCTGCACCAATATTCAGCAGAAACAGGTCCATGGTTCACATTCTGAAGGGTGAAATAAAAAATAGTGGTTTTGTTGCAGATTTTCGGTGCGGGATCTGTACAATACAAATTAATAGAGTTTAAGAGAAACACTAAGGCCCTGTTCACACGGTAGAATATTTGTTGCGGATTCAGCTGCATAATTCCACCTCCCTTTCAATTTAATGGGAGGCGGATGCTTATTTTTCCCGCTAGCTGATTTTTTTCAGCTAGCGGACAAAACAAGCATCCTTCCCGATCATCTGCGGATTCCGCCCTAACCTCCCATTGAAGTGAATGGGAGTAGAAATAATTCTACGGCGGGACCCGCCAAACAAAATCTGCCGTGTGAACATCAGCTTAACAACAGCTTAAACCTGGAAATAAATTATAAAAGTAAACAGGAGATAAACTTGCAACATTTTCAACATGTTCGTCAAACCATCGGTCTTGTCGAAATTTTGCAGAGAACACGGGTTCAATAACTTCCGATTGCTTACAATTTTATCTGGCAGACGGCTGAGGGGGTGCGGCTGGATATTCTTTGTATCCCATTTGCTTCTCCCACTGCAGCCAGCTGTATTACGCCTTATTCCGATGGCTGTAAAGCGGACGCATTTTAGTGCTTGTTTTACGGATGCAAGTCCCAACATGACCACGTGTCTAATGACCCGAACTAACAGCATCATAGGGATTTATGATGCTGTTAGTTCAAGTCAACAACAAACGCAGCCGCATTAGCGCCATGTGAATGAGCTCTTACGGTCAGAGTCATGATTGTAAGAAAATGGCTGATCTCATGGAACACATATTTCTCTATATAGTTCTCAGTTTTGATTGCAAAATTTAAAAGGACAAGGGAGGAAGAAATACTGGGATTTTTCTTGAATTTGCCGTTTAGTGTTCTTTAAACTAAAAAAAAACAAAACGGTCCAATCTATTTTTTTTTACAGAAATTGTCTCAGATGTCACCCATTAAATTGTGATTGGTAAAATCCACAGCAAAATCTTCATGATAATACATGGTGATTTACTTGCAGATTTTTTATGATTATAATGCAGAAAATTTTTTGCAGTGTGTCAAAAAAGCCTAAGAGCTCATTTAGACTAACAATTTTCAGGTTCCTGGTGCTATCCGAGTAGAGAATAAACAGCACCCAGACTGAATACTGAACCATTATAGTAAATGGGCCAATTCACTAGTCAGTTTTTTTTTAATACGGACGATGCGCCTGATGAAAAAAAATCGCAGCATTATCTTTTTTTGTTCGTTTTTCATATAGGAATGACCCATAGATGTCAATGGGTCTCCGTGAAAAAGTGACGTCACATGGATGCCATTTGTTCCACTGCGTTACGTTTTGCACGGATGGTTGCCTAGAGACACTTGTGAAGTGAAACCAGGAAATAGAGCCAGAGCAATGTGGTCCTGAAAAAAAATATATGTTCATGACATATGATCACCTGCAAGTTGTGGTAAAATTGCTAAAATTCCAGCACGCCACTTGACTCCAATAGGGAAACATTGAGATCACTCAGATCGTGGCAACTCGCAGGCGACCAAAGCCGTATCAAAACCTGCTCAAGGGAAACGTGAATCAGCTGTCCCTAGCAAGTGATCAGGTTGCTGCTTTGATTTTCCAAAGGGCCTTTGTCAAATCTGATTGGTTGCTATGGACAACTGCTCCACTTAAACCAGCATTGATAAATCTCCCACAATATAAAAAAAGAGACAGGAATTTCAGCATCTGTAGAGACATTTGGAAGAAGCTAAAGAATGTAAGTGTTGGATCACTTTTTTAGTCTGATGATGTCGGTGTTAGGCTTCGTTCACATCTGCGTTGGGACTCCGTTCATGGGTTTTGTCGGCGCTTCCAGTCAGGGGAACCCGTGACAGGAAGCTTGCATCATCATTGATTTCAATGGTGACGGATTCAGTGCAAATGGCTTCCGTTTGCCACCGTTTTGACAGAATCAATACCGTAGTCGACTGCGCTATTCATTCCATCAAAACTACGAAACCCTTAAACAACGGTGACAAATGGAAACCATTTGCACCGGATCCGTCACCATTAAAATCAATGGTGATGTAATCGGTAACCTATGGTTTCTGTTTGTTTCAGTTTGGCTTCCGTTCATGGGTTGCCCTGATGGAAAGCTCCGACGTAACCCATGAACAGAGCCCCGACGCAGATGTCAATGTAGCCTTAAACATTTTCAAAGCTTATTGCCATTGTGTACCTAGATCCAAGTTAAAAGATACTAACTGTCTGAGTTAAAAAGTGAATATGTTGCATATAGAAACTATAATTCAGTTTCCATTTCTAAACTTTAATACAAGGAGTTGTTCAGACGTAAAGGCTCAGTCAAAAATAATGATCGTAAATAGACTACACTGTATATATTCAAACCTCCCCAGAAGACCGCCTTCCCCGCGCAGACTAGATATTTGTCACCAATTTATAGTCTATGTACAGTGGTCCTCTTTAAAAAGATTCAATAGTTGAAGAAAACTGACCGTCACTTTTGTCTCTCGCACGAGCTTCTATAGGACGCAGCTGTGCTGATAGACAATAGGTGGTGCTCTGTAGTGTATAGTAATACATCCTTAGAATAAATTTGTAAAGAGAAAGATCCACAGCACTCACTATTTAGTACAATTTCTTCTTCATTATTAGGGTATGTTCACACACTGAGTCAAAAACGGCAATTACGGAGCTGTTTTAAGAGAAAACAGCCTCTGATTTTCGGACGTTTTTGAAGCTGAAAATGAAGCTTCTTTTAATTTGGAGCTTCTTTTCAGGCTCCTTTAAAGGCGTTTTTCATAGTGTTCAATGGAAAATCAGCTCCAAAAAACACCTCAAGAAGTGACATGCTACTTCTTTTTACGGAGCGTCTTTTTACGCTCCGTTTTTTTAAAACAGCGGCGTAAAAAAACATCCCGTATAAACTAAATGCTGTTTTTCCCATTGATTTCAATGGGCAGATGTTTGTAGGCATTTAGCTTCTGTTTTTTCAGGCGTTTTTGTGAGGAAACTAAAGATGTGGACAATGCAGATTCTGCAGCCAACTCAAGTTTTCAAGGAACCTATAATTAGGCTTGTCGTTTTAATTAGACAGCATCATTACCTGTACAACCAAATTCATGGTATATGCCGTGATGTGTCCCTATAATCTCTTATACGTTGGGAAGACTATCCGCCCGATGTTCAAGAGATTTAGGGAGCATGTACAATCACTGGCCACAGGAGAGGGTTCTCCACGTTTGATTGAACACATACTTACTCATCATGGGGGTAATCCCAGAGGAATGTGTTTCCAGGTCTTATCCTGTCACCGGGTTATAGACAATCTTTTGCTTCAAAAAGAGGAAGAATTGATCCTACAGACAGAAGCTCTATGTCCACTACTGTAGGTCTGAATGACCGCAAAGACTAAAGTGCATTTAAAGTTAGGATAGGTAACTATATTTGTCTTCGATAAATGCAACTGTGTAGCCCCTGTCTAGATAGAATATGTTGTCTATTTATGTGTCAAGACTGTTGTTTGATTAAAGTTGCCTTTGTTTGTACAGATGTAGCTATCTTTATCTTGACTTTTAACGCTTTAAATAGTGTCAGGAAACTTTAACTTGACTTTTGTTGTGGGATATCACGCTGCAGCAAGTTATCAGAGTCAAGATAAACTTGGCTACATCTGTATATCCGTGGGCAAGGTCTGTTGGAACCCTGAGGCCTTGACAAAGCATTGGCATACACGAAACAGCCGTAGGCTAACACTCCACATCCCATTGCTGCTTTATGCTAATAAAGAATAAGAAATTTTAATAAATGGCGAGTGCTGTCAATATTCCCCTTTTTTTTTAAAAAAAAACAAAAACATCTCTAAGTCTGACCAGTGACCTCCATTTTTTAACATGTTTTTTTTGGGGGTTTTGCTGGAACCCCATTTGTTGAGATGAAATGAAAAGCAGCAAGGCCTAGGCAGAGGAAAGCAGGGAGCTGCCAGCTTTGAATATCTTTTCTTGCTTCATCCTTCCCAGCACCATTGCATCCCTTGATGGTATTTAGGGCAGGGGCGCAAGTGCTGCTTACTGGAGGATGAAAAGTAGCCAGAGGAAGGGGGTGGCCATCTTTTCGCGCAGCGGACATCATGCTGCATGTGAACAGAGCGTAGCCCATGTGATAAGTTGCAGCATAGCCTGCCAATACCTGTTGAGAAAGGAGCCATTGTTTGGAGGGAAACTTTTTAGCCATACTGGATAGAATGAGAGGGAGACTATATTAGATCCTGAGGAGAGGAAACCCATGGTGGAGACTGACATGAAGATTCTGTTGACTATGCCATAGAGCCTTGTTGAGGACTGAGCAGAAGAGTGGAGCCATGCTGTGGATACAGGAGGAGAGTAGAGAAATGCAGGGAAATAGAGAAATAGAAATAGCAGAGAAATAGATCCATGAAGGGTCTGAGAAGAAGAGTGGAGCCTTGCTGGGGACTGAAGAGGGGATGCCATGCTGGGAATCGGGAAGTAGAGTGGGGTCATGCTGGGGCCTGATAAGGGACTGAAGGATATTGTATGGTATTATGCTCACTGCAGTATTTTTCAATCAGTGGCCCTCTCGAGTTGTTAAATAAAACTACCATCAGACATAGGTAGTACAAATTGGGAAGCCAAATATAGAACACCACTGCAGTATACAGTTTGGATATTGAATTTATAGGTTACAAAAAAGTTAATACCAGGGAAACAACAGATGCAGGGAATAAATGATACAGTGCTTTATGCTTATGCTATGTCTTTGATGAAATTTTGACATATTTTATTATTTTGTGTATTCAGTCTAATTCTGAAATTACACATGGAGTATTCGATGAAGTTTTGATGCAGTTTTTTTTTTCGCCACAGCCAGACGTGAATAAGAGAAAAAAAAAATGAAAGGCTTATACATCTTTTCTCTTTTTCATCCACTCGTGTACTTGTCTTAAAAAACTCCACCTAAACACGAGTGGCTAAAATCGAGAGAAGATGTAGAAGCCTTTCTTTTATCCACTTCTGGCTTTGGCGAACAAAAAAACTGCATCAAAAACTGCATGTGTGATTCCAGCATTACGCTTGTTTCGACAAAATTCTGTATCCATAAACTTGCCTTTGCTAGCAGGTGGCACTATATACAAACCACAGCACTCACAGAATGTTGATACAGTCTTTTCTGCAGTGGGAATACATCACTTTCTATAACGTCAGATAGTTGATATTTCAGTTCATTGGATAAACAATTAGGTTTTTGCCTGTTCAAATGTGAAGAACTTGCCTCAAACATAAAACAAAAGAAAAGGTTAATCTTGAATAATTTTCCTTGAAAATATAGTTCACATGTCACCTTCATTAAAATGTCTTCATCTACTTTTACTGCTTTTCCATTTTCAAGCATACATTATTATGACAAAGCCATCCCGCATGGTGGCATACGGGTTGAGAATTATTCCTCTCCACCTGTTCGTAAATGCATACCATGATCCCTAAGGCTATATCTTGTCATCTTTGGAAAGTCTCATTATTTCTATCACAGTCCTAACAGACAGTACAGTCAGTTCAGCAAGACTATTTTCTGCTTTAGGACCAATTTATACTTCTGAAAGGTCTTTCCTGTGGATTCAGGAAAATTAACAGAAACATCAAAGGAGTTTTCCCATCAGAGACATTTATGACACATCCACAGGATATGTCATAAATGTCAGATAGCTAACACAAATGCACTGGCGGGCACCGCATATATATTGCCACATACACAAAAAGCTACAATAGATAGGGACAAAGAACACACACACGGGTATGTATATGACAAAGAAGTCTATAGACACAAGAGATATAATAAAGCGTATAAATTTATTAACAAAAAATACTCCACAAAGACAAAGTAAAAACACTTAAAAAAGCAGATGGTTGCTATGACTGGTTCCAGTGGGGGATACCTCCCTGATAAGCAGTTCAATATACAATCCTCCCAAAAACAAGAACCTACCTCAATAACCCTCGTGTAGAAATAACAAAAGGTAAGGACACAAGTAAAGAGATTATTGCATCAGACCATATGAATGAAGTCCTGAAGTGTTATAAAGTGTCCATACAGAGGGGTAATGGAGGTGTGAAACGCCCCACGCGTATCGCAACAACGTGGCTTCCTCAGGGGTACTATTGTGATGAGGTAGGGAGTATTTTATAGGATGATCTATTAATTTTGATGATGTATAGCTGTGTGCAAAAAGGGGTGCGCAGCACACTTACCTCTTCCTCCTGGCTGCCAAAGATGGCCTCCATTTGTGTATACAGGCTGCCTCAGAATTGTCGTGTGCATGCGCCGCAGACCGGTGCCATATTGAGTGACACGGGGCTCCGCGCATGCCCAGTGCTACTAAATCTCCCCCCATCGCCCGTACGCGATGCGCATACGACCCGTGTTCACGGACAGGCAACACATAAGATCATTTAAAAAAATTAAATAAAAATGTAATGGATAGTATGCATGTTACCTGTAAAGTGCAATGTGCTGGCGTGTGTAGATATGAATCAGCAACAAATGTGTAAATAGATGTGAACATAATAAGAATGGATATGAAAATAGATTAATGAATGTAAATAAATAAATGAATATTAAAGTGCAATAAGTGTCACGTAGGGTTCGTGGACCCAAAGGGCCGTACCGGTTTGGCAGCTGGCCAACAGGGCACAGGTCAGAGTCTATAGTTCATATAGTGTACCTGTGGCAGCTCGGACAGTAGCAAGGCAGGCTTGTCAGGAACTAGGCAGCAGGTAGACGTCATGCGTGGAGAAGCAGGACAGGCGTGGTATACAGCACAGCACGGCTACAGCTCAGCACGGCACTAGATCAGGATACAGGTTAAAGGATACAGGAACAAGGAACACTGGGAGCAGGAAACACTAGGGGACCATTTGCAAAACAAACTTGGAATACGACAACAACGCTCAGGTGTGGGAGGATGGGGCTGGGACCTTCTTATAGCCCAGGGTGCTCTGGGAGCAATTAGCTCAATCTTCAACATGCGTGTGCTCTGGCTTCTTAAGTCTGGACTGAGCTCGTGAGCACACCTGGTGGTCACTGTGGAGCAGGATGGCCGTATGTGCAGCCATCCCTTGAGAGAAGGGCGCACGCACATGTAGCAAATCATCATCAACACACATGATTTCCTGGACTATAAGAAGGCCCCAGCCCGTCTGATCCTTGCCTGAGCGTTGTTAGTAATTCACAAGTCTGTCTTGCAAATGGTCCCTTAGTGTTTCCCGTTCCAGTTGCTACCCGTGTCCGGTTACCCGTTCCTGTATCCCGTGCGGTGTTCTTCTTCCTGTGCCTACTAGTTGGAGTCGTGTCTACTGCACCTGTGTCCTCCGCCACGTCTTGTGCCATCCGCCACGTCCAGAGGGATTCACCACATCTGGCGCAACCTGCGGCATCTGTGCCATCCGCCACGTCCTGTGTCATCTGCCATGACCTGAGGGATTAGCCACGTCTGGCGCAACCTGCGGCACCTGCTGTCATCCACCACGTCTGGCGTTACCTGCTGCACCCACCTCCATCCATGCCAGAGCTGCGGCCACTGTCTGGACTATCCAGGTACCCTTGTGCGGGACTTTGTATTTCTGGGGTTCTCTGTTGTTTGGCCAGCTGGCTCCCTGCTACAGTGGTGCGGTCTAGTAGGTCCACATACCCACAAACCGTGACAGTACGCTCAGGCCATGGACCCGGCTGATCAACTTGAGACCTTGATGACACAAGCCATGCTGGCCAAAATGCAAGACCTCCAGTCACGGCAAGACCAACTCCTCCTGTCGGTGAACGCCATGGCCCATTGGCTGCTTGCTCCCACCACAGTCGTCACCGCACCCATTCCTGCTGTTCCTCCTGCTACACTTCCTGTCTGTACCAGTGCCGATCCCCTGTGCTTCTTGTCGCGGCCTCCACGCTATGACGGAGACCCGAGGACCTGCAGGGGATTTTTGAATCAGTGCCAGATCCACTTCAGACTACATGCCAGGTCCTTCTCTTCGGATGACGTCAGGATCGCCTTCATCATCTCTCTCCTTACTGGCAAAGCCCTGGCTTGGGCTAATCCTCTGTGGGAACATCAGGGACCAGAGACCCGTGATTTGGAGTGCTTTTTTCGGACCTTCTGCTCGATCTTTGAGGAACCTGGGAAAGTTTCTTCGGCTGCTGCATCCCTGCTGACCCTACACCAGGGAGACCTCTCCGTGGGAGAGTATGCCATTCAGTTCCGTATCCTGGCTGCTGAGTTAACCTGGGACAATGAGGCTTTGGGGGCCATATTCTGGCAGGGACTGTCTTCGGGGATTAAGGACGACCTGGCCGCTCGCGATCTGCCATCTACCCTGGACAATCTTATCCTACTTGCCACCCGGGTTGACATGAGGATCTGGGAGCGTTCCCAAGAGGTTCTCCGGGAGAGAGAACTTCCTAAGCTGGATTCTACTTTCCAGCAATCCTCCTCAGTCGTCCCACCAGGTGATCCTATGCAGATGAACCATGTCAAATTGTCTATCCAGGAGAAACAATGCAGACACACTTCTGGACTTTGTCTGTATTGCGGCCTCAGAGACCATATTGTGAGTTTGTGTCACCAAAGGCCAGAGAGACCCCATTGCCTAGGATTGGTTGAGGAGACAACACTAGGTGGAACGGTACCTAATAAAGAATTCTGTTCCAAGCTGACTATTCCTGTGACCCTAGTATCCGGCGAGAGGACATATCGGGTTTCTGCCTATCTTGACTCTGGGTCTGCTGCAAACTTCATCCAAAACGAGCTAGTGGATCATCTTCAGTTGCCCACAGTTCCCCTGGAGACATCTTTGGCTGTTGCCTCAGTGAATAGACTGCTTCTGCCTGATCCCATTGTTTCTAAGACCAAGCCGTTGAAGCTCCAGGTTGGAGTCCTTCATTCTGAACTAATTTCTTTCCTTGTTTTGCCCAAGGCCATCAATCCTGTTCTGCTGGGCCTGCCTTGGCTTCGACTACATGCCCCAGTCCTGGATTGGAATTCCGGAGAGGTTCTCCAATGGGGCTCCAAGTGCCTTGGTCGTTGTCTGTTGCAGATCCATCCTGTCCAGCCTCCTCTACCTCAGTCATTGGCGGGACTGCCCCCCCCCCCAGTTTGCTCAGTTTGCAGATGTTTTCAGCAAAAGGGAGGCTGACACACTGCCTCCACATCGGACTTATGACTGCCCCATTGAACTGGTTCCTAACGCCTCTCTCCCCTGTGGCCGAGTATATCCTCTTTCCTTGCCAGAGTCTCTATCCTTGTCAGCCTATATCAAGGAGAATTTGGAGAGGGGTCTCATACGAAAGTCTTCCTCCACGGCCGGGGCTGGGTTCTTCGTTAAAAAGAAAGACGATTCCCTTCGACCCTGCATGGACTACTGTGGTCTCAACCAGATCACGGACAAGAACAAATACTTGTTGCCACTTATATCCGAGCTGTTTGATCGCATACGAGCAGCTTAAAAATTTTCTAAGCTAGACCTGCGGGGGGGGGGGGGGGGGCTTATAACCTAATCCGGATTCGCCAGGGTGACGAATGGAAGACGGCATTTAACACCCATGACGGGCACTGCGAATACCTAGTGATGCCCTTCGGACTGTGTAACGCTCCTGCAGTGTTTCAGGAATTCGTAAACGAGATCTTCCCTATATCCGTGTTGTTGTTTATCTCAATGAAATTTTGATTTTCTCCCCATATCCGACGACTCATCGGAGGCATGTCCGTCAAGTTCTACTACGATTAAGGGAGAATCGTTTTTACGCCAAGCTGGAGAAGTACGTCTTTGAGAGGAGTTCTCTGCCCTTCCTGGGCTACATCATATCGGATCAAGGTCTCAAGATGGATCCTGAGAAAGTGAGAGCTGTCCTGGAGTGGCCACGTCTTCAAGATCTGAGGTCCATACAGCGTTTCCGGAGATTCGCCAATTTCTACCGGCAGTTTATCCCAAACTTCTCATCACTGACATCTCCTATTTCCACCTTTACCAAGAAGGATGTGAATGCCAAGGTGTGGACCCCAGAGGCAGAGTCCGCATTTATTAATCTCAAGAAAGCCTTCACTTCAGCCTCTATCCTCCATCATCCTGACTCATCTCGATAGTTTTCTTTGGAGGTGGACGACTCTTCTTTTGGCGCAGGTGCACTTCTGTTCCAGAGGAGCTCCAAAGGAAAGGCAGTAGTATGTGGTTACTACTCGAGACTTTTTTCTTCTGCAGAGCGCAATTACTCTATTGGGGATCGGGAGCTACTGGCCATCAAATTGGCTCTGGATGAGTGGAGACATCTGCTGGAGGGCGCAGCTCACCCCATCCTGATCTACACCGACCACAAGAACCTCACCTACCTTCAGTCCGCTCAACGACTAAATCCCCGTCAAGCCAGGTGGTCGCTGTTCTTCACCCATTTCCAATCTGTGCTCCACTACCGTCCCGCTGACAACAATGTGAGGGCCGATGCCCTGTCCAGGTCATTAGAGACGGATGACACGGAGTCTCTTCAAACTAT
The DNA here is from genome assembly GCF_050947455.1 of Rhinoderma darwinii. Taxonomy (NCBI): domain Eukaryota; kingdom Metazoa; phylum Chordata; class Amphibia; order Anura; family Rhinodermatidae; genus Rhinoderma; species Rhinoderma darwinii. Next base: position 552,500,863 of record NC_134687.1, read on the forward strand.
CATAGACCCGTCCTGCATTATCACTGCCAATCCTTTGCAGGTTAGAGACATCCCTCCGGGGAGGACTTTAGTTCGATTAGCAGACAGGAGAAGAATTCTCCGATGGAGACACCGTTCTAAACTGGCTGTGCACGCTGGTGTTTGTAAAACCAGAGACCTGATTGCGCGTCACTTCTGGTGGCCCACGCTGCCCAAGAATGTTGTGGACTTTGTCTCTTCTTGCACAATGTGTGCTTCTAACAAGATTACTCACTCCAAGCCTGCAGGCCTCCTTCAACCTCTGCCTGTACCCAATGCCCACTGGCAGCACATTGCAATGGACTTTGTCACTGACATTCCTCCCTCAGCAGGATGCAACACTGTCTGGGTGGTGGTGGATCGGTTCTCGAAGATGGCACATTTTATACCACTGACTGGCCTACCTTCTGCTCCCCGACCGGCGAGTCTCTTCATTCAGCACATCATCCGCTTGCATGGCTTGCCCCTTCACGTTGTGTCCAATCGGGGGGTTTAGTTTGCCTCAAAGTTCTGTAGGGTTCTCTGTAAACTCCTGGATGTGAGATTGGACTTTTCCTCAGCCTATCAGCCTAATGGGCAAGTCGAGAGGATCAACCAGATCATAGAGACTTATCTCCGTCACTTCATCTCCTTACAGCATGATAATTGGGTACAGCTTCTTCTATGGGCCGAGTTCTCGTACAACAACCACACAAGCGAGTCCACCACTTCCACTGTTTTACATTGTATAGGTCAACATACTAGAGTCTCTCTTCCAGTGTCTAGTACTTCTCAGGTACCCGCTGCCGACTCTGCATTTGGGGACTTCCTGCAAATCTGGCAACAGACCCAGTCCTCTATTTTGCTGGCTGTCAATCGCATGAAACAAAAAGCGGATGCTAGAAGAAGAGAGCCGCCTCAGTATCTTCCAGGTACCAAGGTCTGGCTGTCCTCACGGAACATTCATTTGAAGGTGCCTTCATACAAGTTTGCTCCCAGGTTCCTCTGTCCTTTTGAGATTCTGCAACAGATTAACCCTGTCCCTCCTGAAACCAGTGGTCCTGAACCGCTACAGCAAGACTTCCTGTTCCACAACTGCTCCCAGTGGTTCTTCGAGTGTGTTCGAGGGGAGGGAGATCCTGGACTGCAAGAAGGTAGGAGGAAGGCCTTTCTATTTGGCGGACTGGAGAGGGTTTTGTCCTGAGGAGAGGTCCTGGGAGCCAGTGGAGAACCTCGAGGCCCGTGCTCTCGTTAAGAAGTTCCTCTGTCGCTCTAGTCCCAAGAAGAGGGGGCGTAAGAGGGGGGGATACTGTAGCGTCCATGACCGCGGACCGTTAGGTCCACTCACCTCCTGACACCCGCAGCCATGGATCTGTGAGCACTGGTCCCCATCTCCTTCCCAGGAGACGCCAGCACTCACTACCCCTACAGTCCACTGTGTCCTGTAGGGTGTGCGCGCACGCTCGTGCCCGCTCTTAAAGAGCCAGCGTGCGCACATGTAGGAAATCATCATCATCAACACACATGATTTCCCGGACTATAAGAAGGCCCCAGCCCATCTGATCCTTGCCTGAGCGTTGTTAGTAATTCCCAAGTCTGTCTTGCAAATGGTCCCTTAGTGTTTCCCATTCCAGTTGTTACCCGTTCCTGTATCCCGTGCGTTGTTCTTGTTCCTGTGCCTTCTAGTTGAAGTCGTGTCTACTGCACCTGTGTCATCCGCTACGTCCTGTGTCTTCCGCCACGTCCAGAAAGATTCGTCACATCTGGCGCAACCTGCGGCACCTGCTGTCATCCGCCACATCTGGCGTTACCTGCTGTACCCACCTCCATCCGTGCCAGCTCTACAGCCACTGTCTGGACTATCCAGGTACCCTTGTGCAGGACTTTTGATTTCTGGGGTTCTCGGTTTGGCCAGCTGCCACCCTGCTACGGCGGTGTGGTCTAGTGGGTCCACATACCTACAAACCGTGACACAATCGTCTTCCGTACTTTCATTGGTGTCAATAACCCCGTATCGATGGGCTGCATCGATGAGAAGGTTCAATTTTTTCTTCTTAAATGAATCCATAGGATCTGACGGCAACACCTTTATCCGCCTCCTTGACGATAATGGTATCGTTTTGATTCAAAGACAAGAGGGCCTGTCTCTCCACTTTGGTTATGTTGTCCCATTCATATTTGAATAACTTCAGATTTTGGATATCTCTGGTCGTCATTTTCATTTTCTTTAAGTAAATCCAGATGATCTCAAATGGTTTGTCGTTCCTCTTCAGGTAAATCATCAATCATGGAGGGCTGGTGGTACAAAATTTTGAACATGAGTTGTCTTTCTACCGGTGTTAATTCAGAAGACATAAGATTGATGATCTTAAGATGTTGTGTCCTAGTATCCATTGTTTGCACATTTAATTCTGGTGATTGCGCTTGGGTGACCAATCCAAGTGCCTCAGACCCATTTTTTTGACGTTTACCTCGCCTGGACCTCTATCCACGTCGCTGGTGTGCGTGGATAAAAAAAAATAAAAAAAATAAAAAAAAATTGCTTGAGGATTGTTCAAAAGGTATGTGATGCATTATTCTGTTTAACTTGTTGGTTTGTGTATCCCATTCTCCTGTTACCCATATGTTTCCATTTACACAGCTTATTTTTTTCAAAATCCATCCTATGTCTGGAGAATTTTTGTTTTTTTTACCCTGGATGAGGTCTTTCATATTTTTCTATGATGTCCTTAAGTTTAACTTGAAACGGTTTAACCGTATTGGTTTGGTGAAAACCTATAATTTTGGTCTCCAAGTTTTTAATCTGTTTTTTTATTTGACTCACCAGTATTTGGTCATGATCAATGAGCATGCGGGTAAGTATATTTGAGCATTGCAGCAGGCCCTGCTCCCATAAAATTTTAAAGGGTGTGTGAACCTTCTATGCGGGAAAAATCTGCGCTCTAAGGCTGCGTGGAGAGACACCAAGCTTAAGGTATTCCTCCAAACTTTTAACACTCCACCAAATTCTGGTAAATGATTTATGTAACGTGATGATTTCATCTGAAATTTTTAAATTCAACATTAGGGTAATTAACAAGATCAGTGTTAAATACTGACAACAAATTGACTGTTCCATAGTGCCTCCCTAGCCTAAATAACACACAATACTTCAGTAAAGAAAATAAACAGAATAAGAAACCTGCGTGCCACACGCCAAACGCCACTGGAAAACCAGCAGAAATAATCTAGCTAACACAAATGCACTGGCGGGCACCGCACATATATTGCCACATACCCAAAAAGCTACAAAAGATAGGGACAAAGAACACACACACGGGTATGTATATGGCAAAGAAGTCTATAGACACAAGAGATATAATAAAACATATAAATTTCTTAACAAAAAATACTCCACAAAGACAAAGTAAAAACACGTAAAAAAGCAGATGGCTACTATGACTGGTTCAAGTGGGGGGATACCGCCCTGATAAGCAGCTCAATATACAATCCTCCCAAAAACAATAACCTACCTCGATAACCCTCGTGTAGAAATAACAAAAGATAAGGGCACAAGTAAAGAGATTATTGCATCAGACCATATGAATGAATTCCTGAAGTGTTATAAAGTGTAACGCCCCACGCGCATCGCCACAACGTGGCTTCCTCAGGGGTACTATTGTGATGAGGTAGGGAGTATTTTATAAGATGATATATTAATTTTGATAGCGGTGTGCAAAATGGGGCGTGCACACTTACCTCTTTCGCTTGGCTGCCAAAGATGGCCTCCGTTTGTGTATACAGGCTGCCTCAGAACGGCCGTGCGCATGCGCCGGAGACCGGCGCCCTATTGAGCGGCACGAGGCTCCGCGCATGGCCAGTGCTACTAAATCTCCCATCGCCCGTACGCGATGCGCATGCGCAGATAGATGCGTCCCACCTCTCGGACCCGCACCTATCTCTAGAACGGGGCTCCCTAAACTCCGCTGCACTGCTCTATTTTGGGGCTGAATTGTGTGATTTCCAACCATAAGTTACAGAAATAGTGTAGCTTGCTGAGCTACGCTGTTTCCGTAACTCCCATAGTAGGGAATGGCAGTTACGGAAGCAGCGTAGCATGCGAGCTACGCTATTTCTATAACTACCATTCTACTACTTCTTGGGGGGGAAACCCAAAAAACCCATGCATTAGATAGTAACGGTTGTTTCAGGTGACTTTCAGAATAAGCTATAAATGACAGAGAGGCAGCACTTTCAAATAGAATATCAGTTTTATTCACCCGTGCAACGTTTCAGTCCAACAGGACCTTTCTCAAGCATATACTCGAGAAAGGTCCTGCTGGACCAGAACGTTGCATGAGTAAATAAAGCGGATATTCTATTTGGAACTGATGCCTCTGTCATTTTTGTCTACTACAAGGGACTGTGGACCAGGCCCTGTTGAGGCGTGCACCCCATACTTGGTCCAGTGCTGTGGATTCTGTCCATTTTTTGCGTTTCAGAATTAGCGGACGTGTGTGTACATGAGGATTAACACCATTGCTGGCTATTATATGATTTCTAGCCTGCATTTAATAAGCAGTTTTCTCTGTCTACAGGACATATTACTAATTGTCATTTGTGCCCCAACTAAAGCTCCAGAAGGGGCGGAAACAAGCTGCTATGATGTCTTCCATACAGAACACAGAGATAAAAGGAGATTCTGCTCCTCTATCGCTCTCACACATACACACAGAAGCAGCATGGAGGACATTCCACAGCAGCAATGAGTGGTGTTACTGTGAATCCAACACAGGGGTGAGATAGTAGAACACCTGCTCCCTTCTCCCCCCCATAGACATCTTTGGCAGCAGCTGTAACCTGATCTTTCAGTTCATTTATAATCCATCCTCATGTCGGCCTCACTGAACACCGATTTTACCAGCAAATTTATAGTGAATGATCAGTGCAGAAGGTAGTGAAAGGGAAGTGGGAGAGCTAGCTGATAAGTGGAGCAAAAAGTTGTTTTTTTTGTTGTAAGAAATATTACAAAGTTCCCTATATTCGCTTATACTATTGATTTCTGGTTAAAACAAATTGTGAACAACAGTGACTCTTTAAAACCTGCATTTAAGGAGGCACTTCCAGATAAAAAATGTATAGCATCTTGTATGTGGACCGGAAGTCAGTTTCTCTGTGCGTTCCTAAGAGGCACTCAAATGTGGCTCTCGTACGAATGCATAGAGAAACTAACTTCCATCCCACAAAGAGGCTGTAGTATTCCGAGACTCTGATCGCTGTAACGTGACTATGAAAATATTGGAGCGGAGTACATCACTCACAAATGAAGCGCTCAGTAGGAAAACTAATTGCACTACTGTTTAACTCTTCGACATTACTTTTGTAGAAAACAAAAAATATTTTTAAAGGTAGTGCTTCTTTAACTATGGCACATACCAGATTTTACATTTGCCAACTTTACAGCTAATGTTAATAAAAAGACCCCCCTCACCAAAAACAAACATTCTAAGAAAATGTAATTGTTTATTTTATGTATATGCCATTTAAGTTGTCAAGTATTCACTAAAACAGACAGACGTGTCAGGAATACTGACAGGTCCTCTTCAACAAGGAAATAAATATGCATACTACATTGTATAGAAATACATCATGCTCAAGAAAAGAACACCACTGTTGTTGAGTAAATTCATTAATATCCAAGTAAGAAAATGAGTGGTACACCAAATGGAAAATAGCACGTGTCAGCTTCCAAGGGGGTATAAACAATGTGCATGAGGCATTGAAGATGTTAAGTGGTGGACTTGGCCCTGGATGCAAGCAGGGCTTCATACTGTGTCCTTGCTTTCTCTCTCAACTCCCTCTCTCTTGTGATCAGTGTCGACAGTTCTTGTTTCCATTCCTTGAGGCAAGCCTCATATTTTTCAATGTCCGACTCCTCAAATTCTGGCAACTTCTGTTTTACGAAGCTGGTGGTCAGGGTCACAAGGTTAGAAGATTCAATTTTGCCAAGAGATTCAAGTTTTGTGCTCAAGTCCTGATGAAACGACAAAAAGAGTTTAATGTAACAGAGAATCCCCCAAAATTTATTTATTTACAGACTTTTTCTTCACAACAGAGACACAGCCTTGCCACTTGCATGTTATTTTTCTTTCACCCCTTTTGCATTGACCAATGGCGATGTTGCTCGAAATTCGCATGTACATACAACTTTTGCACCACTGAATCTGTTCCTATGAAATGCAACAGTCACAAACGAATTGCTACCATAGCGGTGTGTAAGCCCATCCTCAATAATAACGGCAACATGTTATGTAATGTTAGGAGTGACCAAGTTGAGTTCCTAGATGTCAAAATTCGAATACGAGGGTTACACTTGACTACCAGTGGATTTAGAAAGCCTACAGCCACTAATGCCTGGCTACATTATGAAAACTATCACCCACCATGTGTAACAATCATTCCCCAATTTATGCATCTGAGGAGGATAAATAGTGATTATAACCAATTTTGGAACAATCATGTGAGCTTATGGATTGCTTGAGATAGAGGATATGATGAAAGAGTGATATCAAAGGTGTTTAATAGTTGTAAAACAAGATAGAAAAAAGTTGTTGGGTAACCCTCAAAAAAAATTTAAAACACCAGATTTGTTTTTTCATTTCAATAAAGTCCACTTGCAGATCAAATTAAAACAAACTAACAGAAAATATCGCCACATTGTTGAAGCAGATGTAGATCTGAGCGATAAAGCATCACAACCGCCGATTGTTGCGTTTCATCATGGTAAAGATATACTAGTCAATAGGGCTGAGAAATTAATAGAAAAATAATCGAAATTCAGCACAATTAATAGAACTCATCTTGCCAATTTCAGATTTATCAATTATTTTCTCCCAGTTTAAAAACTGTATCTGCAGATACAGTTGAATCCAATGGTAGAGCAGGGGACCGCAAGGTCCCTGCTCTACCATTCACTATGTATCACTAGGCGAAAGGCAGTGAGGTCATCGCTCCGGTTTGCGCCGAGCTGCACAAACCAGAGGGATCTCCTCCACTTGTCATTGGAACGGGGTTAGGGGAGTATGTACATTATTATTATCAGGCACTAGTGGGGGCAGCTATGGGGGACTTTATACTGTATGGGGTGCAGCTCTGGGGGCATTATACTGTGTGGGGGGGAAACTATAGGGGCATTATACAGTGTGGAGGCAGTTATAGGGGCATTATAATGTGTGGGGGCAACTATGGGGGCGATATACCCCTTGACAATGCCCCCACACAGTATATTATATACTGTAGTATACAGCAGGCTCAGGGGATAAATATTAACTCCATAATGTAGCATGCAAAGAGGGGGTGTGGCATGCAAAATGTGTGTGACTTAAATAATCGTTTAATAATCGTAATCGAGGTTACATGGTCAATTAATCGGGATTTTGATTTAGGTCAATTGTCCAGCCCTTGTAGTCAGGGTGAGATATCGGGATATTCCAAAATCAAATTGGCTGCAAGATAATGCCCTTAATGGAATCATAAGTGTGGCCATTGCTCCTTTTAAATCTATGTGTACAGGCAAATCCATAAGAATAAGAGCAATAGAACATACTCGATGAGAATTACTTGCCAATGAGGTGTCATTGTGTATGCGATCTTTTGTTCTTGTAATTTTTATTATATTGGTAAGACAATATGGTCACTATTCAGAGAACATCTATATTCATTGAACAATATAGGAAAGGGATGTCCCAAATTAATTATGTAAAAGATTTACATGGAGGTGCCGGACATCGCTGTCATTCATGGGTTAACATGGGAGTATTTGACCCCATGAATACAAGATTATTACCGTGTGAAGCGACCTGGATTATCCAGGCAGAGGCACTGGGACACTTAAGAGTTAAATGATAGGAAGGATCTGTCCTCTTTTGTAATGAGTACTTGTGGCATGTGGCACATAGTTTAGATATGTAGAATAACTGTATGGATAATTGTTTTATGTGTATAATATTTTGAAAGTGCTATGTTACAATGTATATGTTTGACACATAGGGGATATAAAGTGCGGATGCGTTATATCCCATCAGGCCTTGAGAAAGGGTCTGAGTGATGGGAAACGCCATAAGCCAGTTGCTGTGAGTATACCTGCCTTAAGATGCCAAAATGAAATTACTGCTTTTGACAGGTGAGTGCCATGGACTTTTCTTCCGATTTCAATTTTGAAAACATACTGATGGGTCAATTTAATAAAAAGTCAATCATAAATATATGAAATGATCACTGCATTAGGGTAAGGGGAGCATTTACTCAAAGGAGGGGGGGCTACTTCTGTACCAAATAAAACGTAATACTCTTAATATGTAGATTTGTCAAGCATTGCCTTATATCGGCAACCCTCAGATGCAGTTTTTAAATGGCCTCTTGTTCAAGTTCTGCTACCATGAAAAACCTTAGTGACAGCCGAACTCATTTGAAGCTTCCTTATTTTCGAATCTCCATTCTGCAGATTTAAAAGGAGTCATTGCAATCACTTGGCTAAATGAGACATTTGTTTTCTAATTCAGCCCCTTGAGATATACAGTAGCTTGAAATTGTATATGAGAAAGGCTCCAACATTGTGAGGTGAAACGTTGCGCTAGGGTAATAAAGTACCCCTCTTTTGTTCACAGAAATTCTACGGAGTGCTGCCTGATTCTTTTGTTATATATATATATATATATATATATATATATATATATATATATATAAAATTATATACGGTTATGTACAGTATATATGACTTAATTGGCTGGTTTCTAGCTAGTAGTCCCCACCAAAGTCAGAGGCATTATTCCCAAAGTGTAACAAAAATTCAGCTATTACGATATTCCTTGATATTCAACCGCTCTTGTTAAAAAGGATGTCTCATTAGGAAAACACATTTTTAGGCTATGTTCACACGGAGTATTTTGGAGGAGGAATATCTGCCTCAAAGCTCCAAACGGAATTTTGAGGCAGATATTCCTCCCCCAAAATACTCCGTGTGAATAGCAATGATCGCGCCGTTTTTCGCCCGCGGCCATTGAGCGCCGCGGGCAGAAAACACGCTGTCTCCTGCCTCCCATTGAAGTCAATGGGAGGTCGGAGGCGGAAGCGCCCGAAGATAGGGCATGTCGCTTCTTTTTCCCGCGAGGCAGTTTTACTGCTCGCGGGAAAAAGACGCCGACGCCTCCCATTGAAATCAATGGGAGGCGTTCTCGGGTCGTTTCTGCCGAGTTTTGCGACGCGGTTTCCGCGTCAAAAAACTCGGCAAAAGACCCCGTGTGAACATAGCCTTAAATGCCTGGAAGTAACAGAGGACTTTCCTTTTGTATATTAGGGAGAATGGAGAGCACCTACAAAGAGCTCTGTAGGACCTGGGCTGTCCCTGCATTAGGGCCGGTTCACATCAGCGTTGTGTTTCTGTTCAGGGGTTCTGTGTGAGCTTTCCATTGGGGGAAACCACAGCTTCCGTTTGCATCACCGTTGCTCTCAATGGTGACGGATACTTCGCTAATAGCTTCCGTTTGTCACCGTTGTGAAAGGATTCCGTTTTTTTTTGACTGAATCAATAGCGTAGTCAACTGCGCTATCGATTCCATCAAAAAAACAGAACCCTTTCACAACGGTGACAAACGGAAACTATTATCAAAGTATCCGTCACCGTTGAGATTAATGGTGATACAAACGGAAGCTATGGTTTCCGTTTGCCTTTCCGTTGAGGGGTTCCCCTGATAGAAAGCTCAGACGGAACCCCTCAACGGAAAGACAACGCGGATGTGAACACACCCTTACATAGACACACAATTCTGTTCAAAGTGAACTGTGTAATGCTTTATTTCTCCTGTGGTGGTGCTGCAGGGGAATTAAACACTTGCTGCCAGGTTCTCCCCCAGTTTAGACCGGATTGCTGGGGAGCCCAAAAGCAGGACACCCGTATTTAGGTAACTTTCATTTTTGGACGGATAATAAAAGTTTAACTGGAAACTAAATGATAGTTGTGAACAACTCATCCATCCATTTGTGTTTTTAAAGCTTTCACAAATAATCTTCCCAATGTTTCTCCAAGGCCACTGACCACCACTGGTTTTCTGCAGTAGCCTGCATATATATGGAAAAAGTGTTAAAAATTGGCATACAAATTAGATAGATAAAAGGTCATCCAAAGCCACCATTATTGCAAGATCGGCCAACAATCTAATGTGCATTGGATCAGCCCAACAGGCCCTCAACATCTGCCCTCACAAAGAAAGATCGATCATACATGTTGAAACGTTAACATGCACAATCCTTTGTCCCGCTGGGAGCTCCTAGATATGTCTGGCCATCGGCTTATTCCCCTCTTCCCAATGGAATAAACATGCACACTTTACTGATCCGTGCGTGCATGTTTATGGGGGAGTCGGGAGAGATAAGCCTAAACTATACTTGGCTAGTCAAGCTAATTACCGGTTTGTGTGGAGTACATTTCTGTTGTATGAACGACACGGATTCTGAATGTATTTTAATGGAACTTAAAGATCTCAAGATTTCTACTACATTATCCAGTGCTGGTCTTTTACTGTGTACGTCTATGATCACTAATAATGAGGTAACATCCAAGTAAAGTCAGAATTTCTCCATTATTATTAACTTATCCATACCAATAGCAAGTGCCAATAAACATGGGTTGTTACCATTTCATAAGTGAGGACAGACTGTTTTGGTCTCCATGCAATATTAAATTCTCCATTTACTGAGTTTTAGTGAGGACTTTATTTACTGGAGAAAAGATGTAACATTATTTTTATGTACTTTGCAGATGATTTGTATTAACATAAGACAGTCTTCAAGGATGAGTAATGGGTCTACAATGACATGCTACTTTAGCTAATAGGTATGTGTTTCTTAGAAAGACAGTGGGGGTTGGGAGAATCTGCAGACAAAGGCAAAATAAAATACAATACACGTAACCTTGAGAATTGGATCCATCTTCTGCAATTTCCTAGTGAAGATGATTTACATACAATTTTGATGCGTTTTGTTCGCTAACAAACACAGTGAAGTGTGAAGAAGAAAATGTCAGCACGACAAAAATGAAAATATTTACATATTAACAATCCTTTCTATCATATTTCAACTAACCTGAAATCTAGAAAGGTATTCTGGTAGCAAGTCTGCCTCGGTCTTCTCTGTGGCTACATACAGTTCCGGTGTGTCATCTGAAGCTTCAGTCTCTTCAGTTTTTTCCGACTGACTAGAAAAGGCAGACTCTAATGCAGAGTGTAGAACATCAATCTGTGAGAAAGATAGTCATTAATACTTTGAAGAATTGTTCACTTTTAAAGGGATTTTCATGATAACACTTTGCATTGCACAACCAGCCTTGCATATAAAATATGAAGATGTGAATAACCCCTAATGTGCCCACTATACAACACTTGGGGGGAGAGGGGGTTAATTCAATGTCAAAACAATACATGGCAAAAAGTATGTGGACACTGAACATCATATCCATATTTGATCTAAATTTACACCATGGGCAACAAGTAATTGGCCCCTTTTATACTACTATCATAGAGTCAGAGGCATAGCTAGCGGAAAGGCAATGGCTCCGGGCCCACTAAGATGGTGGGGCTCCGGTGGCATGTCTCGGTTTCAACTGTATCTGCGTCCAGACACAGATACAGTTGAAACCAATGCTGGAGCAGGGAACTGTCAGCTCCCTGCCTCACCATTCACTATATAATGGTGGCCGTGAGCGGCTCGGCACTAACAGGCACGATGCAATGATATCATTGCGCCTGTCTGTGCCAAGCCCCACAGAGCACAGACCGGAGGAGCAGAGGGATGTCCTCCACTCATCATAGGAATCGGGATAGGTGAGTAATTATTTCTTTATTAGGCACTATGGGGCATTATACTAGGTATGGGGGCAGCTATCGAGGAATTATACTGAGTGGTGGGCCGCTATGGGGCATTATACTTTATGGTGGCATTATATAATGTGGGGGCCACTATAGGGGCATTATCCTGTGAGGGGTTAGACAGGGGCATTATACTGTGTGGGGGCCACTAAGGGAACATTATACTGTGTAGGGGGCAGCTATAGGAGTGTTATACTGTGTGTGGGGCAGTTATGGGGGCATTATTCTGTTTCGGGCAGCTATATGGGAATTATACTGTGTGGTGGCCACTAAGAGGTCATTATACTTTGTGGGGGCCACATTATACTGTGTGAAGAGGTACTATACTGTGAATGTAAGTCCCGTAACTGTGTAGCAGTATTGGAAACAGTGTAGCTCGCTATGCTACGCTGTTTCAGTAACACCCATTCCCTTCTATAGAAGTTTACAGAAACAGAGTAGCACAGTAAACTAGGCTGTTTATGTGAGCCTAACCACACCACATGTGCTTCTGCAGTTATAAACATGTGTTGGAGGGCCCACTGGGTTTGGGCCCACTCAGATGTGTTTAATATTAGGTGTCAGTACAGCCTCTTGAACCGGATTCAGACTACAGGTTAATCCTTTGTCCGTTAAGGTAAAGCAGTAGACTGAAGTTATGGAGACATTGATTGTCATGACTACTGTAATCGATCTAAAGTTTTTGGGCGTTACAAGTTTTCCTATTAATAAAATGTCAAGCATGAATATAGATACTCTGCCCCTGACATGTTCTAAAAACTGACCCACCTTACTAAGGACCTGTTCACATCAGCTTTGGCTTTCCATTCAGGGGTCCCGGCGGAGGTTTACATCGGGTGAACCCCTCAAAATAAAGTTAAATGGAAACCTTAGCTCCGGTTTGCATCACCATTGATCTCAATGGTTACGGAAACATTGCTAATGGTTTCCGTTTGTCACCATTCCAGCAGGTTTCCGTTTTTGTGACGGAATCAATAGCGCAGTCGACTATGACGGGAATTAAATGATCATCATCAATGGCACACGACGAACCCCAATTGACTTATAATGATGTTAGTCATATTGCTGGGAAAATAAAAAAAAAGGTGATGCATGCAGCTATTTTTTTGTCAATGTGATGGAATCCAAGGCAGATGTGAAAAGAGCCGAACCAATCTTATCCCCTGCATAGAAAGCTGGTTCTTTACAATTTACCATAGATGTAACAATTCCTGACTAGAAATAATTATTTTCTAGAATTCCGCCACAACTGGTCCTAAGGGGATACTAAACATTCAGTCTATTTACTGTGCAATTGAATGTTTTCTCCCCGGGTTTGGAACTTGCAATTGACTATGTGACTGGATCGCCTTTTGCCTTTTAATTTTCAGCAGCCTCTGTTTGGGGTGGGGATGCTGCTGCTTCCAGTAATGGAAAGGTGGGCCTGCCATAGAGGAGGGATAAGATCTGTAAAGTGCCGCCGCCAGTGGGTTGAATTCTGTTGCCAGTGTGTTGGGGGGGGGGGGGGGGGGGTGAAGAAAGCTTCTGCCAGAGGGGGAGAGGAGGGGGGGGGGAAAGCTGCTGCCAATGGGAAAGTGTAGAAAGGGGGATTTGAAGTGCTGCAGGGGAAGCGGTTTGTGCTGGGTTATTAAAAATGTGCATGAATGGGAACGCAGAGGACACGTCAATGGTGAGCCATTTATTGGATGGAATAATATCTCTACATGCATCTTTGATACCAGTAAAGGAGTCACTTTGAATTCAGTCTCGTGTATTTATACCAGACTGAATTCTCTCCGGGCACGGGCGTTGACTGGTCATTACCAAAGTCAGAACTTCTTTTTAATTCTCCTACTGTGCCAGCAGATCACAACGGGCCAGATGTCAATATAGAAGTATTCCAGTGGTCCTGGCGGCTCAGTAGGACAGTTTAAATATATATGAATGTACAAAACATCTTGCCCGCACTGCCCCCTACCAGCATGAGTACTCCTATTGTGGCGAAGCGACTCCCTTTAGACACAGAGTAAAATATATTGGCATAGGGGGCAGGAGGGGTATTGGACAATGGCCATTAGGCAATGACTGGTCTGGGGATTATGGCTTCCTACATGCTGGATGCAGAGCGCTAAAAAACAAATTGCTTTGTCAAATTTCCATGCCACCATTATTTTTATGCTTTGTAGCAATTTTCTTATATCATTTCTATAGTTCTCAGCGATTTGCTTATTTAATTTCATGTCGTTGATAAAGATGTCTCGGCAGGAACCTCTGCTGTCTTCAGTAAAGTGGTTATGGTGCTCTGGGCCAGATGTAAACGAAAAGGAAAGTAAGCACTCCAATCAGAAAAGACGTCACCAGTGATTCACTGGATGTAACTGTACTGTAATCACTTGTGTCACTGCCTGTGTAGAACTGGTAGCTACCACTATATGGCCACTGTATGCGTAATGGAATTACTAGTTGAGCAATTCCCTCAGAGTGCAAGTTATGGAATTGCTCTGTAAGCGATTCCCCAAAGGCAGCTGGAAACTGTCAGGAGTAAGCGTGCAAATAATCCGCTACCTCAAGTCTGTCACTACTCTGATCAGCAGAGTCTAAGGCTACTCTATGGTCTTCACCAGAGCCCACCGTAAGGCAGGTTGGATTTGGCTGCATAGAACCCAGGTTGCATTAACAGAATACAGTATTGGACAGGAGGTGCAATGCAGGCAATACCAGGACGGAAAACCAGACAGCCAAAGGGTAAACAGCAACAGAATTCACAATCAGGAGAGAGTGTAAGTCCAAATCAGTAAACAGAAGAATGCCAGGAGTTGCAGAGGTCGAAACCAGCTGAGAGAAGAATGTCCAAATCAGTAAGCAAAAGGGGTTAATCTAAAAGACAGAGCCGAAGTCCAGTTACAAGTATGCAAATAGTCTGGTGATACAGGGAGTAGCCAGGAGCTTGATCATAAACTGCATACATAAAGAAAATCACAAGAAACAATGAAATAACTGACCAGACTTAGATACTCCACCCTAGAATCTGATAGGATGAAAACAGAGAAATGAGATTGGCTCCTCAACTCAACTCAGAGCCGCCCAGAAGCCAGGCTAGTAGTCATGACCACCTTAAAGAAACTGACGTTTCATAACAGTACGGTGGTATTATGAAATACCTTAACACAGTCTATATTGCATAACAATACCCTTTATTTTTATGACCACACCCACAAATATAGCACCTCTACTACTAGCTCTGCTCGCGTTGCTAGCACTGCCCATGCTGGCATTTATTTGTATTTATTTTTTTGGGACTACAGTCCTGAAGACGATTGATGCTATTCAAACTGAAAGGTTCTTAATCATAGTTTGCCTGTGTTGTGACCAGTTTAGCACATCCAGG
Source organism: Rhinoderma darwinii (assembly GCF_050947455.1). Classification (NCBI taxonomy): domain Eukaryota; kingdom Metazoa; phylum Chordata; class Amphibia; order Anura; family Rhinodermatidae; genus Rhinoderma; species Rhinoderma darwinii. The sequence continues at coordinate 552,516,127 of NC_134687.1, forward strand.
CACTAGAGGACGCATGGGCTGTTCAAATAGTGATAGATTGACATGAATTGTTCTACTCTTTCAAACTAAAAGAAATCTAAAAATTGCCTATATCTTAAAGTGATATCCTAGTAATAACAAGTTATCATCTATCCACTTGGTAGGTAAGAACTGCTAGATCAATGAGGGTTCGACCGCTGGAACCACCATAGATCACCAGCCTCGCAGGTTTTGTGCCCCCCGTACACCCAGTCGGAAGACCGTTGCCAGGAGAGATGAACGAGTCGAGCACGTGCCCTAACGCTCCATTCAGTCCAAGGCACTGAAGGAAACAGCCAGCGGTCGGACACTCATCATTCTAGCAGTTATCACCTATCTAGTGGATAGGTGATAATTTGCTATTACTGGAATAACCCCAAAAATTAAAAAAAAAAAAAGAAAAAGGTTGCTTTTAATATATATTTAAAAAACAACTCCTACAGTAGGCTGACACTTCCTGTTTTGTAGAGAAAAACTTGAGCTGTGTACACAGGGAGCTGGGTCAGCAGTCATCTTATCAGAGGGCAGGATTACAAAATGAAACCTAGAGGCAGATAACACAGGTCCAAACCATTAACTATAAATGGTGGGGACAGTTCCTCCTCTCTGCACAGTAAACTATTGCACATGACAGAGCATGCCCACAACACTCTCCCATAGAAGTGAACAGGCTTTTTTCTGATATTTTTTTTTTTTTACATCCAGGTGCCTGCTGTAAAAGCAAAGAACTGGAGCGGACGTTGCAGTAACTCAGGCAAGAGTGCTGCCTCCATAATCATGTAAAGAAAATAAAATACAAAACGGTCCAATAAAAAAATAAAAACAAAAAACAGATTAAAAAAACCTGAACGTTATAAAATATATTTTTAATTCTTAAAAAATTAGAAAGATTTATTAATTCCCTTTAATTCTCCTTTCAGACATCCATACATGCCGAGTTAGTATCTACAAAGAGTTGTCGGTCTCCTTGATTCCATGGAAAAAAAAACCTTATCCATGTGCCCTATTAAAACATATGAACATCATAGAGGGGTTCCCTCGCTCAAGATGCCCCTCTGTGAGCCATAAATGGGGGCGGCCCTGTAAGACACGCTCTCGAGATGTCCATGTATTGCAGGGGAAATGCTTGTCTAGCGCAGCTTTCGCTGGCAAAATCAAATGATCCGTGTGGTGTCTATTCTGATGAGATAACCCTTTTAACACATTAATACACCTACATAATTTCTACTGGACAATGCATTGTGAAAAGATTGAGTTACAGGAGAAAAAGTAAATGTATTATAGTATAGATATTGTGCAGGGCATTGAACCAAAGAGGAAAACATCAGCGTGTCTATTCACTGGAATTCTGCATAATGTCACTATACTGAAAATAAGACTGATCTAAAAGGTTCTCATATACTTCCCATCCTACTAAAATATGCAGTCCATACAATGAGTGCAGGTAGGGTGTGAAGCATACACAACTAGATTATGGAAAAACTAAAACAGACCGGGCTCTCAGCCAAGTGAAAAGCCGCATTCTGCTTGCAGGCTTCACAGACTAAGAATTTAATTGGGAAATCCTGGCAGCCGCAAAACACTATTTGGCTACGGACATGAAAGTGCCAGGGAAGAATTGCTGCAGCTTGGCATCATCTCTGCTTTCGTTCACTAGCTCATTATTGAAATAATCTGACATGAATATAATTAAAAAAAACAAAAAAAAAACAAAAAAAAAAACAGCATGATCCTAGAAACACGCTAATACTTCCCAGTTATGGGAAACGATGAACTTCCTGGAGAAAAGATCATACTGTGAGGTTTGTGGTTATCAGGAAGTTCCAACTATCAAAGCTTGGCCAAAACAGTAGGGATCATATACCTTCTGCTTCCACAAGGTCACGCAATAAATAGGGAAACTGATAATTAACAAAACCTATATACTAGAGCACAAAATGCTTGCGACTTTTATCCTGCTGTCTATATGCGTTGTGATGAGCAGTAAAATATTATAGAACAAATACTACTATAATATATGTACACAAAATAAACCTATACCACAGTTCTATTTAGAACCAAATACATTTTAAAGGGCACACGTCCACCCTCCTGAAAAGAAATAATATCCCGGAAATGCATTGGCGACACCCGCTGTGCAGTATATCTACACCTAGTGATGCAGGGGGATGTATGGAGTGTGCTTAATCGTATAAGGCTCACAGGAAAATAAACTGCAATACAGAAGTATAATTTTAGGATGTCCATAGGCATTTATACAGACTTGGTCCCCACTTTTGCAGCTAAAACAGCTTCTACAAGATTTTGGACGGTGTCTGCCCATTCATCCAGAAGAGCATTTGGGAGGTGAGGTCAGACACTGAATTTGGATGAGAGGGCCTGGCTAAAAATCTCCATTCCAAGTCATTCCAAAAGTGTTCGATGGGGTTAAGGTCAGGTCTATGTGTGGCCTAGTCATGTTCTTCAACACCAAACTCATCCAACCATGTCTTTATGGACCTTGCTTTGTGCACTGGGGCACAGTCATGCTGGAACAGAAAAGGGCCAAACCCCAAACTGTTCCAACAAAGTTAGAAACATACAATTGTCCAAAACGTCTTGGTATGCTGAAGCATTAAAATTTCCCTTCACTGGAACTTTGAGGCGTAGGTCAACCCCTGTAAAACAGCCCCATAGCCTGATCCTCCACCTAACTTTACTGCTAGATAGAGAAGCGTGATTCGTCACTCTACAGAACATGTTTCCACTGTTCCAGAGTCCATTGGCGGCTTGCTTTAAATCGCCGCAATCAGACGCTTGGCATTGTGCCCGGTGATGTAAGGTTTGCCTGCAGATGCTCGGCCATGGAAACCCATTCCATGAAGATCCTGGCACACAGTTTTTGTGCGGATGTTGCTGTTCTGGATGAATGGGCAAAAGTTCCCACAGACAAACTCCAAAATCTTGTATAAAGCCTTCCCAGAAGAGTGGAAGCTGTCTTGGAAGATCGGGATAAAAAAAAAAAAAAAGGAAAATAAACTGGCTGTGGTGCCAAGGGGTTGATAAAGTGGGTTGTGTCCCTACAGAGTCTGACATTCTCAGTACTGATTAGACATGCGTTAGACTAGTGATACATCCTGTTGGCACGAAAAATGGCAACACAGTTGTCAATTTATTCATACATTTCCAGAAGGAATAATAGAGGAATGGCATAACAGTGATCTAAGAAAAGATGCTCCAGAATAAATCTTTCATGAGGAATACAAGTATTTACTGAAAAAGACATGTTAGGAGGGCGGATAGGTTCCCTTCAAGACCTGGCACTATTCATTGATTACTGACACATTCAATGTACATAAGGTGCTTTGCAAAGTATCCCCCCACCTTGGTATTTTTCCTTTGATGTTGCATTTCAATTAGAATTAAAATGGATTTCAAATTTGATTTTGCCATGGACCTGACAGAATAGTTCAAATTATTACAGTGAAATGAAAAAAGCAATCTGCTTTTAAAGTGGCTCTGTCACCAGATTATAATTGCCCTATCTCCTACATAATCTGATCGGCGCTGGAATGTAGATAACAGCAGTGGTTTTTATTTTGAAAAACGATCATTTTTGAGCAAGTTATGAGCAATTTTAGATTTAGTTTCTTAATTCCCAACTGGGCGTGTTTTTACTTTTGACCAAGTGGGTGTTGTACAGAGGAGTGTATGAGGCTGACCAATCAGTGACTAATCAGCGTCATACACTTCTCATTGTTCCAGCCCAGCATGATCCACAGCACAGTGTGGTTATGCAGTGAAAGAAGCTGGGCTGGAACAATGAGAAGTGTATTTGGCTGATTGCTCACTGATTGGTCAGCCTCATACACCTCTTTACAACACCCACTTGGTCAAAAGTAAAAACACGCCCAGTTGGGAATTAAGAAACTAAATCTAAAATTGCTCATAACTTGCTCAAAAATGATCGTTTTTCAAAATAAAAACCACTGCTGTTATCTACATTACAGCGCCGATCAGATTATGTAGGAGATAGGGCACTTATAATCTGGTGACAGAGCCTCTTTAAAAAAACAAAACAAAAAAACAACAACTACAAACTGAAAAGTTGTGAGTGCATTTGTATTCATCCCCTTTGCTATAAAACACCTAAATAACGTCTGATCAAACCAATTAACTTCAGAGGTCACATGATTAGCTGAATAAGGTCCCCTGTGTGCAATCAAAGTGTCACATGACGTCAGTATAAACACACATTTCCTGAAAGGCCCCTGAGTGTGCAACACCACTAAGCAAGCAGCATGAAGTCCAAGGAGCATTGCAAACAGATTAGAGACAAAGCTGTAGAGAAGTATAGTTCAGGGTTAGGTTATAGAAAAAAATATCCCAAACTTTAAATCTATGAAATCCATTATAACAAAATGGAAAGAATATGGCACAACTACACAGCTAACAAGAGAAGGCCATCTACCAAAACTCACAGACCGGGCAAGGAGGGCATTAAACAGAGATTCAACAAAGACACCAACGATAACAATGAAGGAGCTCCAAAGATCAACAGCGGAGATGGCAATATCTGTCCATAGGACCACTATAAGCTGTACACTCGACAGATTGGGGCTTTGTGGAAGAGTGGCCAGGATCAAGCTGCTATCGATCACATCGAAGTTCATAACTTAGTTGTGATCAATTATAGTTGGATCCTATAGACCCGCTTTCACGAAACCCGCCAGTTCCGCAGACCAGACGGATTCAGGTCTTAGAGCATAATACAGCTGCTGTGTATAGCGAATACAGAGCAGCTGTATCTGACAAAATAAAAATAATTTGTAATAAAAAGTATTCTGAAAGTTGCACCAATCACACTTCTTTAAAAAAAAACAAAAACATAAGGAAACATGTTTTGAGTTTGTCACACAGAATATAGCAGACTCCCTAAACACATGGAAGAAGGTTCTCTGGTCAGATGAGATTAAAGTTTAACTTTCTGGCCAACATGGGAAACGATACACGTTCCATCACCCCAAGAAAACCATCCTCATGGTGGGGCATCGTGGTGGTGGCAGCATCACGCTGTGGGGATGCTTTTCATTGGCAGGGACTGATAAACTGGTCAGGACTGCAGGAAAGATGGAAGGCAGAAAATACCGGGCAATTCTTAAGGAAAACCGTCTCAGTCTCAAATCTTTGTCAGACTGAAACAGGAGGTTTACCTTCGAGCAGGACAATGACCCTAAACATGCTGCTAAAGGTTCACTGGTGGTTTAACCCCTTCAGGACTGAGCCTGTTTTGGCCTTATGGACGCAGCCGATTTTTTCAAATCTGACACGTGTCACTTTATGTGGTAATAACTTGGGAATGCTTTTACCTATCCAAACGATTCTGAGACTGTTTTCTCGTGACATATTGTACTTTATGTTAGTGGAAAAATGTGATTAATAAATTCAGTATGTTTGTGAAAGACACCAAACTTAAGAGAAAATTTGCAAAAATGTGCATTTTTCTACATTTAAATGTATTTGCTTGTAAAACAGATAGCAATACCACACAAAATAGTTACCAATTAACATTTCCCATATGTCTCCTTTATATTTGCATTGTTTTTTGAACATCCTTTTTTTTCTTCTAGGACGTTACAAGGCTTAGAGCTTTAGCAGCAATTTCTCACATTTTCAAGATGATTTCCAAAACCTATTTTTACAGGGACCAGTTCAGTTCTGAAGTAGCTTTGCGGGCCTTATATATCAGAAACCCCCATAAGTCACCCAATTTTAAAAACTGCACCCCTCAAAGTAATCAAAACAGCATTTAGAACGTTTCTTAACTTTTTAGGTGTTTCACAGGAATTAAAGCAAAGTAAAGGGGAAATTTACAAAATCCATTTCTTTCACAAAAGGTTTTACCAGAGAAACGCAACTCAATATTTATTGCCCAGATTCTGCAGTTTTTAGAAATATCCCACATGTGGCGCTAGTTTGGTAATGGACTGAAGCACCGGCCTCAGAAGCAAAGGAACACCTAGAGGATTTTGGAGCCTCCTTTTTATTAAAATATTTTAGGCACCATGTCAGGTTTGAAGAGGTCAAGTGGGGCCAAAATAGTGGAAACCCCCAAAACGACACAATTTGGCAAACTACAGCCCTCAAGGAATTTATCAAGGGGTATAGTGAGCATTTTAACCCCACTGTTTTTTTGCAGAACTTTGTGTAATTCGTCTGTAAAAATGAAAATTAAATTTTTTCCAATAAAACATAGAAATTATCAATTTTTACAAGGCATAAAGAAGAAAAACCACCCCAAGATTTGTAAAGCAATTTCTCCTGATTATGGCAATACCACATATGTGTATTATTTAGGGGATATATAAATTGTCAGTCAACGCTTCACTGCTAATGTTTGTATCATAAGTATGTCAGCTTATACAAGATAAATGATACAATGAATCAATAATATGTGTCTAGTGCTTTCCCACTTTGCATTGACACAAAATAAATTAATCTAGTGTGGTAGGTAATAATGCTAAAAAAATAACATCACATATATTTATGTCCAGTTTGTACCTTAGTTAATCTATTTTTATTTGTTTTTATATATGTTTCTAAACTGGACATAGAATATCAGAGATATAGGTGGGGCCCAATAGCCACACGTATAAGAGATCTGCACAAGGTAGATAAATTCAATCCAAGTCCAGCACATCCAAGTTAGGTGCAAGGAATATTGTTCAAGTGCTAAGACCCTTAATTCCTATCCTACCCTCTACTAGCCCTACGCGTTTCTTTGCCATCTATTTCTGCCACAAATCTTCAGGGGCCTCCAGCAATCAATCTATTAGATCTAGCATTCTAGAAGTCTCGGTGTACAATGCACTGAATGCAACAAATTGTGCTATAACGTGGACATAGTAAGCTAGCCACTGTTGGTGGCCAAACACTCCATCTTATAAGGTGGAGGACACTCCCCCCACATGTGCATATTAAACCAATGGAAAGGGCCCAGCGCGTAATGCCAGTCACACCCACGTAGGTAGGGGCGCGTCCAGGTCAGCCAATCCTAGTGCAGCATAGTGCCGCCTCCCCTGAGATGACGTGTGGGACTGTGATTGGAGACTATGCGCTGTCAATCAGCGCATGGAGCGTCCCCAGCAGCAGTGGGCTGAAACACTGTTCCAAAAACCCCTCCACGTCAGGGGAATGCGACAGGCAATGCTTTCTCTAAGTGTATATGCGTTGTGCCCACATTATGAACATTGGTAAGGGGGTAACGTAAGGTGTGAGCAGGTATATCATAAAAGAAAGGCTATGATGCTCTAGTTTTATAATGATAGGCGCAAATAACAAATTCATGTTACAAAAATCCTAGCAGTAGCTCAGATCAATGGGTGGATCAGAGATGAAGATAAACAGACTGGGTTAAGTATAATGTTAAATAAAGATAGTACAGGCTATGTAGTCATTAATACCCTCAGGATGTATTGTTTTTAAATCGGTAGATCCATCTACAGTCCTTTTGGAGGAGGAGCATCTAAATTCCCTCCACGTACTGACAATCTCATTATCTCTATTACTTGAAACGTAATTTCCTCAGTGTTATTATGTTTCTCTAGCATGTGTCTCGCTAGACACTTATCTTCTTTTCTACGGATATTTCCAATGTGCTCCAGAATTATTTGCCTAAACTCCCGGATGGTCTTTCCCACGTAGTTTTGTGGGCAGGTGCATGTGGCCATGTACACTAGCCCTTTGGATTTGCAGTTCCCAAATTCCCTGTTCTTGAAAGGTTGTCCTGTAACTGCACTCTGAAAGGTGTTACCTTTGGTTACGTATTTACATGCTTTGCACGATCAACATTTATATGTGCCTGTTGGTTTATCCGGTAACCATCCTGTCTGTGATGGACATACAGTAAAGTGGCTATGTACCAGCCGGTCCTGGAGAATTTTTTCCCCTCCTATATGTAATAAGTGGATATGGGGCAACTGCTTTGTTGAGATCTTGGTCTGCGGTTAGAATCCCACAAAATTTTTGAAAAATATTTCTAATCTCTTTATGTTTATTGTCATATGTACCCACTATTTTAATCTTAGTTGTCATCTCTCCCTCTGTTGATTTTTTTGGGACCAATATTTCAGTTCTGTTATTTAATAAGGCGTGATGGTATGCATCCCTTAAAGTTTTGTCCTGGTAACCTCTCGTTTGAAATCTATATCGTAGTTGTCTGGATTTGTCCATAAAATCCCCTAGATCCGAACAATTTCTCCTCAACCTGAGATATTGTCCCTTGGGGATCCCTTTTTTTTTTTTTTTTAAAGATTAGTAGGATGATGGCTATCCCATGCGAAAAGGCTATTTGTTGCTGTGGGTTTACGGAATAGGGTGGTTGTTAATTTCCTTCTGTTTTGGAGATGGTTATGTCTAAGAAGTTAATTGCGGTCATATGTATCTCCGAGGTAAAGTAAAGGGCTAGTCCATTAATGTTAAGCATGCTGACGAATGTATCAAACTGCTCAACACTGCCATTCCAGATGATCAAAATATCATCTATATACCTCGCCAACAGGGTAATGGGCGAGGTATATGATGCCAGGCCATCCGAGAACACCACTTGGTCCTCCCACCAGCCCAAGTAGAGGTTGACATAGCTGGGCGCACAGGAGCTGCCAATGGCAGTCCCTCGGGTCGGGTGGAACATTTGTCCCCCAAAAAGAAAGATATTTTTGGTAAGAATAACATTTAGTAGGCTAAGTACCAGTTCATTATGGGCTTTAAATTGTATACCTTGTGTTTACAAAAAACATTGCACAGCTTCACAACCTTGATGATGAGGTATAGAGCTGGACAGGGATTCTACGTCCAAGCTCGCAAGCATAGCTTGGGGAGGGATCTCTATCCCCTCAAGTCTTTTAAGAATGTCTGTAGTGTCCCTGACATATGACGGGAGCGCCTGTACGAATTCACGTAGAACATTATCTACATAGACACTGATGTTTTGTGTAAGGCCATCTATCCCAGACACGATTGGCCTTCCTTTCAAGGGGGTCGTGCCTTTGTGTACTTTGGAGACCCTATAAAAAGTGTGAATCAGTGGATTATTTGGACACAAACTCAAATTCATGTTTTCTAATGAGTTTATCTCCCATAGCTTTGCATAAGATAACCTGAAGTTCATTCACATGATCACATATTGGATGATTTGTCAGTTTCTGATAGCTATTTCTATCATGTAATATGTGTTGGCACATTATTTTATATGTCGATATGTCCATAACCACTAGGTTCCCCCCCCCTTATACGCTGGTTTTATGACAACCGATTTGTCTTTTTCTAGCTTTATTAGAGTGGAGATCTCTGTTGTAAGATTATTTTTGTACTGATAAAGACCTGAATTAATTCCTAGTTGTTCTATCTCCTTGGTTACTAGTTCAACGAATAGATCAATATGGTGTGTTTCACCTAGTGGTGCAGACTTGGTACGTTTTTTCTTAAAGGCTGGTGAAGGGACTCTCACCCACAGTTACCTCACTTTCTTGAAGGAGGCCCATTAAATTCAAGAAGTCAGGGTAATCAGTCTCCTCAATTCCCAATCCCTACACTGTTTGAGGTTATGATTTTAATAAAATGTAACCCACTTAAGTTTGCGTGCAAACAAGTGTAAATCCTTAATCCAGTCAAAAATTTCAAACCTAGTGGTAGGGACATAGGATCATCTTTTAGTTAGTAGCCTAATATCTTCATCTGTTAGAATCTTTTGGGAAATGTTGAGGATTTGCATCTTGTCAGAGCTAGGTTCCCTATTATTGACTGTATGGGTACACACTTCATTCCCAGTTGGTATATTTGTAGTAACATGAGAATTTAGCGCTGTTATGTGGACCTAGTCCTTAGAGCAAAATTGGTAGGTGGGTAACTGGTCCCTAAAAAATCCCCGTTACCAGTATTGCCTCAGCTTGGGCGTCTACCCCTTCCCCGTTGTGGTCCCCTATAAGAGGCACCAGAGTTCGGGTAGTTATAACTAGGTCCCATAGGTTGTTTCCCCGCACCCTCAGAATCAGATTGTTCAATATCGGAGGATGATCTTTCGGAGTTTGAATCTGTACCTTGAATTGGGCCCTCGAAGTTATAGGCTCTATGTTCCTTAACCCCTTAGTGACCAGCCCATTTTAGGCCTTAATGGCCAAGCTATTTTATTCGTTTTTCTATAGTCGCATTCAAAGAGCTATAACGTTTTTATTTTTTCGTCTACATAGCTGTATGAGGACTTGTTTTTTGCGGGATTAGTTGTGCTTTTTAATGGCACCATTTTTGGGTACATATAATTTTTATATTAACTTTTATTAACCTTTTTGGGGGGGGATTATAAAAAAAATACTGAAATTCCGCCATTGTTCTATGCGTTTTTAAATTGACGCCGTTCACTGTGCGACGTAATTAACATGTGACCTTTATTCTATGGGTCGGTACGATTACGGCGATACCACATATGTGGAGGTTTTTTTATGTTTTACGACTTTTGCACAATAAAAACACTTTTGAACTAAAATTATTTGTTTTTGCATCGTCGCTTTCCAAGAGCCGTAATTTTTTTATTTTTCCATCAATGTAGTGATTTTTTGGGCTTGTTTTCTGCGGGACAAGACGTAGTTTTGAATGGTACTGTTTTGGGGTACATGGGACTTATTGATTCATTTTTATTATGACTTTTTTGGGGGGCAATGGAAAAAAATTGCAATTTTGCCATAGTTTTTGGCGTTTTTTTTTTACGGTGTTCACTTTGCGGTTTAAATTACATATTAACTTTATTAATGGAGTCATTATGGTCGCGGCGATACCACATATGTGTACTTTTTTTTTTTTTTTTACACTTTTACTAAATAAAACCACTTTTTATGGAAAAAAATGGATTTATTTTTTTACTGTACTTTTTATTAATAATATTTATTTCACTTTGATGACTGATTTTATTAGTCCCACTAGGGGACTTTACTGTGCGATGTTCCGATCGCTGCTATAATGCTCTGGTATACTTCGTATACCAGAGCATTATTGCCTGTCAGTGTAAATCTGACAGGCAATCTGTTAGGACGTGCCTCCGGCGCGTCCTAACAGGCATATGTCCAGGGCAGACCTGGGGGCTTTTATCAGTCCCCCGGCTGCCATGACACCCCATCGGAGACCCGCGATTGCATTCGCGGGCCGCCGATGGGTGACAGAGGGAGCGCACTCCCTCTGTAAACAAAGTTAAATGCCGCGGTCGCTATTGACGGCGGCATTTAACGGGTTAAACGGCCGCGATCGAAGTAAACTTCGATCGCGGGCGTTGGAGCAGGAGCTCAGCTGTCATCAGACAGCAGAGCCCCGGCTCCTGCCTGCACGGGAGTCCCGTGCAGGACTTAGACTAGGCTGACGTGAAAAGGCGTCAGCCTAGCCTAAAGCCCAGTAGTGAATCACGTTAAAAGACGTATTGGTGGTCACTAAGGGGTTAAATGCCTGTAGATCACTGGTGAATTGTAAATGTTTTCTCTCTTTAATTGTGATCTGCAGTTTCTCTGCTGTCTGTTGTAACAGGAGCGCTATTTGGCTTTTGGAGCTCAAGTTTGCTGGATTGGTTTTCGGGTGTCATGTCGCAATTGCAAAGCCCCTGAGGGCCAAAAAAGTGGACACCCCACAGAAGTGACCCCATTTGAGAAACTACAGCTCTAAAAAGAATTTATCTAGGGGTATAGTGAGCATTTTGATCCCATAGGTTTTTTTGCTGAATTTAATGTAATTAGGCCGTGAAAACTTACATTATAAATGACATATTTAATTTATTCTGTGGATCGATGCGATTACAGCGATACGTTATATATATATATATATATATATATATATATATATAGTTTTTTTTATGTTTTACGGTGTTTGCATGATAAAATCACGGTTTTAAAAAAATATTTTGTTTTTGTGTTGCCATCTTCTAAGAGCCACAACTTTTTTGTTTTTCCATCGAGAAAGCTGTGAGTGCTTGTTTTTTGCGGAACAAAATAGTTTTTATTGGTACCATTTTTTGGGTACATGCGACTTTTTGTTCCCTATTCATTAAATTTTTTTGGAGCTGAAGTGATTTTTTTTTATGTCTGTCACCATGCGGGATAAATGACATTATATTTTTAGAGTTCAGGGCGTCACGGACGCGGCGATACCAATTAAGCATAGTTTATTTTTTCTTGATTTTTTCTAATAATGGACTGTATAAGGGGAAAAGGGCGATTTTTAAATTTTACTTTTATACATTTTTTTGTAACTTCTTTAAAATTATTTTTTTTTAGTTCCACTTGGGACTTGCAGATCCAATTGTTGGATCGTTGTTATAATACCCTGCAATACTCATGTATTGCAGGGTATTATACCTGTCAGTTTCACACTGACAGGGGGCATATTAGGTCTTGCCTCTAGCAGGACCTAATTACCTGCCATAGATGGCAGACCGGATGCCTATTAGGCTCCTGGTTGCCGTAGCAACAATCGGCCCCCGCAATTGCGCAGCGTCGTGCCGATGTTGTTATAACAACATAAATGCGGCGGTTGCTATTGTCCGCCGCATTTAAGGGGTTAATCGGCGGGGATCATGGTGATCCGACCCAATATTTTTCCCCAGTATGAAGGCTTCTAGTAACAGCCTGTACTGGGAGATGCCGAGCCTGTGTGCTCTGTTAGGGTATGTGCGCACCATAACTGCAATTACGTCTGAAATTACGGAGCGGTTTTCAGGAGAAAACAGCTCCTGAATTTCAGACGTAATTGCATGTACTCGCGTTTTGCGGGGCGTCTTTTACGGACATAATTTGGAGCGGTTCTTCATTGGAGTTAATGAAAAACGGCTCCAAGTACGTCCCAAGAAGTGTCCTGCACTTCTTTTGACGAGGCTGTATTTTTACGCGCCGTCTTGACAGCGACGTGTAAAGCGACAGGTCGTCAGCACAGTACATCGTAAAGCCCATTGAAAGTAATGGGCAGATGTTTGCCGATGTATTGGAGCCGTTTTTTCAGACGTAATTCGAGGCGTAAAACGCCTCCATTACGTCTGAAAATAGGTCGTGTGAACCCAGCCTTAGGAGCACACGTGGATTAACAGGCTGCAGGCACAAGGACCAGTGCTGCAGCCCGTTAATCTACGTGGGGTGGCCGGGAAGGGGTTAAGGGGAAACATTTAAATCTCTTAGAATGTCCGAGTCACAGCCCAGACCTCAATCCAAGCGAGAACCTTTGGCATTACTTGAAGACTGCTGTACACAAATGCAACCCATCTAACTTGGAGTTGGAGCAGTTTTGCCTGGAAGAATGGGCTATAATTCCAGTGTCTAGATGTGCTCAGCCAATAGATACATACCCCAAGAGAATGGCATCTGTAATTGCAGCAAAAGGTGTCTCCTCAAAGCATTGACTTTCAGGGGGTGAAAACTTATATACATTAAAGTTCTCTGTTTATTTGTCTTAATTATTTTTTGTCTGGTCCCGCCCCATTATTTGGGTTATCACAGCAGGAGGGTCGCATTATTGCCTGTGACCCTCATTTGAGATTTCTCTTGTGTTTTAAACGTTTCTTCTTTTTGGGTGTGTTTTTTTTGTGTAATTCAATAAAGTGTTTGTGCTTTTTTCTATTTAAACTATCATAGGTGGTCGCTTCTTGTGTACAAAAAAGGTTTTGTACCCCGCCTGTTTTTTGTTAGCAGTGCCCGCCTCTTCTCTATGGTTTAATTAATTACTTGCGTCACAGTGAAAAGTATTTTGCACCTTCAAAGTGGTAGGCATATTGTGTAAATCAAATACGGTACAATTCCCTTAAAAATCCATTTAACTTAAGGTTGCAATGCAACAAAACCGAGGTACTGTATAGAAAGGTGTAAATTTCCATTTTCTCCAACACAGGCAGAAAGTCTCCTAAACTAGGTTGGTTCTACAATAAGAATAATGTGGACAAAGACGTTTGACAAAGTCCAATCTACATGCAAAGAAAAATTCTTATAATTGGAATTTCTCCATGGAACCCTATGATGTAGTTATTTCGAATGGTCTTAAAAGTTTGGTGGGAAAAAATTATTTAAATTCAGAATAAAGGTCCGGACTAATCATCCATCTGAACCATCAAGTAACTTCTTTAAAGAAGACCTCCAGCGGAAGCACAGCGTTCTATCATTGCACCCCCACCTGATTGTCTGTTCTGCTCAGGGCTTCTTTTATGTATGGTATATTATAGTCACTTCCCTGCAGTCACAGCCTCCTGTCTGCTTCTAATCAGACTCCCTCTCGAATTTCAGTTTAGCTGGGATGCACTGTGATTAACTGTCCCTCAATATTCTCCTACATAAGCAAAGAGACCGGAAAGTATACACAGAGGCCGAGCAGCGATTTTCTCCATAATAACTGTGACAGAAGCCTGTCCTAATATCAGTAACTATAATAGGAGTTTGTGTCCGCCTGTGGAAAGCCTGTGTGGAACAGTTCATGCAATTTTATCATACAGGAAGTTCTGGTGCCTGCATAAGTGACACAGAATTATCCCATTTAATCAAGTAAAAAAGTGTGTCACCAAAGCCTGGTTCAGACTGTTGCTATGCAACGGCCTAAAAGTGATACATAGAGATAGAAGCAGCAAGAAAAAGAACAGGAAAGAGACTGGCATTGCAATGGTAATCCTTAATGGAACACATGCAGAACTTAATTTTGGTTGGAGCCAATGAATCCACTATTACAAAGTACCTATGTCAGAGTGACCCATGGTTTCACTGATCTTTGTGAAATCATCTTTTCTTTTAGATGTAGTGTATGTGGATTCTTTGCGATTTCTTTTTTTTTTTTTTTAAAACATTGCTGGTAGTTTTATAAGGGCTATGCGAAAACAATGCTAGTGCCCTTAGTAACATCACATGGCCAGAAAAATTAAGAAAGTAGGGACGATTTCTTCCAAGAAAGGACTGAAAAACTATTTCCAGAGAAAGTGCTACAGCTTAAGATACAAGCAAAAGGAAAATGTATTATCAACGTCAGTGTCGACTTAAAGAGGCTCTGTCACCAGATTATAAGTGCCCTATCTCCTACGTAATCTGATCGGCGCTGTAATGTAGAGAACAGTGATTTTTATTTTGAAAAACGATCATTTTTTACAAAGTTATAAACAATTTTAGATTTATGCCAATTCGTTTCTAAATAGACAACTGGGCGTGTTTTTACTTTTTACCAACTGGGTGTTGTAAAGAGGAGTGTATGACGCTGACCAATCAGCATCATGCAATTCTCATTGTTCCAGCCCAGCTTCTTTCACTGCCCAATCACACTGTAACAATGGGCTAGAACAATGAGAAGTGTATGATGCTGATTGGTCAGCGTCATACACTGCTCTTCACAACGCCCAGTTGGTAAAAAGTAAAAACACGCCCAGTTGTCTATTTAGAAACTAATTAGCATAAATCTAAAATTGTGCATAACTTGCTCAAAAATGATCGTTTTTCAAAATAAAAACCTCTGTTATCTATATTACAGTGCGGATCAGATTATGTAGGAGATAAGGCACTTATAACCTGGTGACAGAGCCTCTTTAACTTGCATCACACGTCAGTTTTGTTTGGAGCAAGCAATAATGAAAGTAGCAAATACGAAACATATTACATTGTCTAGAAAGCAAAGAAATACAGATATTTGCAATGATTTGAGGCAGTAAGAAGCTAAGTAAATTAACATTGGCAGAGATGTGGCATTGTATTATCTCAATTCTTCGCCAACTTAATCCTGAGGCTCCGTCGGTCTCTTGTTGTGACCTGCAGCAGTAACTACATAAGCCCATCTGCATGGTAATTCTAACTGTGTATGCTGGCTGAGAACCAATAACCCTGAGTAACAGACTGCAAAATATTTCACTGTACAAAGTACAAGAAAACAGCAAAGAAGATTATTCTTATATTCAATAAAATAAAAAGAGTATGCGATACTAAGATTGGAGCCTCTGCCCTCTTACACCAAATGCAGAGCCAGTTCATAAATGAAAAATATTAAAAAGGTTTTTTCCACAAAAATTTAAGTTATAGTACATTGCTAAGACATAAGTTACTAACTGGTGGGGGTCAGACTACTGGGACCACTCACTGATCCCGAGATCAAAGGAACTGTAGCCTCTTCTGCGCTGCACTGCTCCTGACCAGAGTACAGCCCCTTACAAGTGAAATCCAAAAAGGTCGATACACTTTAAGTAGAGCTTTGTTATTTTTAATCAAGTTATGGCATATCATAGCTTTATATCATAACTTATATTCATGGGAAAATGACTTTAAAAATTGGCCTACAACAATATGGTTACCTATACTGGACGCACTACCACTACTTTTAAAAAAAATGAAATTAAAACCATCACGCAAGCAAACTGAAATTGCCTTCCTGCAAAAATGATTTGTTTGGAGAATATTTGTTCCGAGAGATGTTAGATTGTTAAGTGCTAACGCCTGAGAACCATTGATTTCAGTCCTTGGCTTAATCTAAAAAGTAGTTGCTTTGGGGCTACATAACATAAAATAATGTAATGGCTATACTTAGTTCAAATAAACCAGACTAAACACTCAGTGGACCTGGGCCATCATAAATTACAGTCATTTAGGAGCAGAGCTCTTACAGGGTTCGGCTATGCCACAGTCAATTGAGTGTAGAGCAGGCCACTCAGCGTTCACGTTACATTTATATTACCCATTCTGATAGGTATAAACGCAGTAAAAACTGACCAACTTCCAATGAAGAAATGGGTAGACAAAAAGCCTGAGATTAACACGGTGGAAAGGAGTATCTCACTAAGTTTAGAATTATTTAATTACCATGTCATAAACTAAGAGTAAGTTTAGATGTAAATTGCAAAAAAACCTACAAAATAAAATTTTAGTTGAGAATTTAATTTGAGAAAAGTCCACATGCTAAATACTAAACATTTAAACAGCAATGTCAAAGATTAAAATGCAAATCTACTAGAAAAAGAAAATGTTATGTGAGGACTGAATAATCCAATTTTCAGGCACATATTAAACCCGTTCTGGGACTGGATTAAAGATTGAACAGACGCTTCCGATACATGTCATTGGTGGATTAGTATCAAGTTTCATTGCTCTTCATATGCATTTCAGACCTTCCTCTACACATCAACAATTGTGATATTTTGAAAAGCCACTATATGAATATTAATTCAGTACATTATCATTGAAGGTGACAGAATGATCTGTAAAAGTACATTATGCAGAGTTACGATTGTCATTTAACCTAAGGAATGTTATGTCACTATAAAATACTTAGAAGAAAAAAAAAATCTACTGTAAAACCTTCTATGCAAAATTAGTAGTCTCACAATCTGGAAATGTCCTTAATTAAAATGAATAAATCACCAATAAAAAGGACATAAAAATACTGATTAACCCTGTTAAGCCTCTGTTCACACTAGTCTCGTGGCTTCTTTTTTTTTTTTTTTTTACCAGAGTACCAAGCTAGTCAATATGCCATGCACCTAGATATTCCCGCGCGTGATTTGTCACCTCAAAAAATATATAATCAAATCAGCAGAGGTGGCTACTTAAAAAATAACCTTTTATCATTACCATTAAAAAATATGGACGTACAAGACAAACAGCACATGCAAAACTACTAGCGTGTATACCATAGCAACACCCTACTGAAGATAGATCCTACCCTATATAGGATAAAAGATAAGAAATTGTCTATGCCTAAAAAACGGGCACCAAATCATCCATGTCAATATCATCAATGACAGACGACATAAAGAACTATAAATGGGTGGATCTTAGCAGACTTCTTAAAGAGGCTCTGTCACCAGATTCTCAAATCCCTATCTCCTATTGCATGTGATCGGCGCTGCAATGTAGATAACCGTAACGTGTTTTTTTTTTTTAAAACGTTCATTTTTGGCCAAGTTATGAGCTATTTTATATATATGCAAATGAGCTTTGAAATGGACAACTGAGCGTTTTTTTTTCGTTATGTCCAACTGGGCGTGTATTGTGTTTTTAGATGGGCGTGTTTATGTGTATGACGCTGACCAATCCGTGACCAGTCAGCGTCATACACTCCTCTACATTTATTTACACAGCAGCGATGTGAAGCCACATAAACAGAGATTAACGTTAATCAAGTGTCCAGCCTGGACGTCATGTGTATTCAGAATCCTGACACTTCTGACTCTTTTCTTTGAGATTTCTAGCAAGGGAAACGAAATCTCACGAGATTACGGAGGTAAACGAGATTTAGTTTCACTTGCTGGAAATCTCACAGAAAAGATTCAGAATACACATGACATCCAGGCTGGATTTCATGTGTATTCATTATCAGGACACTGCAGTAACGTTAATCTCTGTGTATGCGGCTGCACATCGCTGTTGTGTAAATGAATGGAGAGGAGTGTATGATGCTGACTGGTCACTGATTGGTCAGCATCATACACGTAAACACGCCCAGTTAAAAACACAATACACATAACGAAAAAACATAACGTCGTTGGACATAATGAAAAAAAAACGCCCAGTTGTCCATTTCAAACCTCATTTGCATATATATATATATATATATATATATATATATATATATATATATAAAATAGCTCATAACTTGGCCAAAAATGAACGTTTTAAAAAAAACAAAACATTACTGTTATCTTCATTGCAGCGCCGATCACATGCAATAGGAGATAGGGGTTTGAGAATCTGGTGACCGAGCCTCTTTAAGTGGATTCCGCGTATGTCACTTGTCATAGTTGGCCGCAGAAAGACTCCAAAACTTTTAAGCACAGAAGGTCTGGAATCAAAGGAACAAGTTTGTTGTGACTGTCCCTACACATCACCATACTATTCCCAACACGTTTCTTCCCTCACAGAGATACACACATATATATATATATATATATGTGTATGTATGTATGTATGTATGTATGTATGTATGTATGTATGTATGTATGTATGTATGTATGTATGCACACACACACACACACACACACACACACACGTTTGCCAAATTCAGATAGATTTCAAGTGTAGCTGGGTCACAGGTAAAATCCAAGAAAAAAATTATGTATATGCTGGTTTACGTCTAGTGAGACATAATGAGAATACTGCAAGGGTCAAATAGTTATAAGCACAAAAAAACGCTTCCCCGCAAACAGCGGGTAGAGTAAAGCAGCTCTGACAAAGTCTAGGGTTCAGTGGAACCACAAGTCACAAAATAGAACTAACTGGGGTTGCGGGGAAGCATTTTTTGTGCTTATAACTATTTGACCCCTGCTGTATGCTCATTATGTCTCACTAGATGTTAGCCAGCATATATGTAATCTTTTTCTTGTATTTTGACCCGAGCTACATTTAAAATCTATCTGAACGTGGCAACCATTTATATACACTCTGAATCCCCTGATGACTCGCATCATGGAAGAAACGCGTTGGGAATAGTATGGTAATGTATATGGTCTCTGTAGTGTAGGTCCAGGGCTTGGTAAGCCAGTCAGCAATTTTTTTAGGGTCAGTGAGGGACTGAATATCTGTCCTGTTGTCCTCGTAGGATTAGGGTGAGTCAGGGACATACTTGTTCCTTTGCCTCCAGACCTGCTGTGCTTAAAAGTTTTAGAGCATTTCTGTGGCCAACTATGGCAAGTGACATATGCTGAATCCACGTAAAAGGTCTGTTAAGATCCACCCATTTATTGTTCTTTATGTCGTCTGTCATTGATGATATTGACATGGATGATTTTGTGGCCGTTTTTTAGGCACACACAATTTCTTATCTTTTATCATATACAGGGTAGGATAAATCTTCAGTAGGGTATTGCTATGGTATACACCCTAGTAGTTTTGGATGTGCGGTTTTCTTGTACGTCTATTTTTTTTAAAGGTAATGTTTAAAGGTTATTGTTTAAGTAGCTACCTGCTCATTTGGTTACCTTTTTTTTTTACCAGAGCCATCACATTTATGACAGATCGGTTTTGTAATGTATTCCATTTACTTATTCTATCCACCAAAAAACAATGAAAATATGATGGAACAGACCCTAATGGTAGTTCGAACAAAGCCCGACATTATCGATTCATATTTTAATCAAAATTAGAGGAGTTATTGGGGTAATCCCACAAATCAATTTGCAATTAGGATGTACGCACATGCAGGCTATCCAGTCATCGACGACTTTGTCATTGCTTGTCAGAGAACCTAAAGCATGCCACCGCGAATGCTTAGCTTCTCCCTTGACAAGCAGAGAAGAAACCGCCAGTAACCGGACAATCTGCTCACCTGCAAGGATTCCTCCGTTGAGGACGCTTTCAGCTAAAAGACAAAACCTGAAATGCATGTCCACCAGTGAAGAGCATTCTGAAATGGGATGAGCACTATGGGGAACTAGAAGAAGAATATTTAACAACTCGGGCAGCAAAAGTTTATAATAGGGTGTCAATTTCAACTATTGCATGTTCTTATATTCTAATCGCAAACGGATTCATAGGATAATCCCTTTATTAATAAAAGCTTACATAGGATTTATTGCAATTATGTTCCCTAATAGAAGTTGTGAATTAAAAAGTCACAAAATATGGATAGAAGTCCCCGATAGCCACATTGCAAAATAGGTACCAGTATTATATAACTGTACCCATAGCACTCACTGGTGTTTAGCAATAAATCCCTTATGCCTTCTATTTCTGCTTAATACACTAAACTATAAATTGTAGTTTCTGTTGAGAGATCGAAAGTATTCCTTGACATGATAAAAGATCTATAGTGTTTGAAAACATCTATTAGCATTAGGCATTCTAGTCTTTCCAGCTATTCCTATATCTAGCCTGCTCGACTGAAATGGTTAATACATTCAGACTATGAAATCTGTTTGCAGTGTGAGTGTCTGAATTTCCAGAGGGACTTATTAAGAGCAGGGACGGAAATCAAATCCAAGGCTTTAAAGCAACTACAAGCAGCTGATGGTTATGGGGTCATATGTATATGGAGATCCCTGGCCCTTCGGAATTAGTATTTTAATAGTGTGAATAGTAAGTATTTATTTTATTGTACTGAGCGATCTGATGAGGGACATTAGTAATGTTATTCTTATGCTCTGCACACGAGAGTCTCTGCACCGTATAAGTCTGTAAGTCAGCCAAGGTCAAATGATAGATTACCCTGGATACAATGTAATGGTTTCCACCTTACCCGATGAAATTGAACTGACCTGGATAGGAACACATTAGTGGGACATGGTTTTTTGTTCTTGGCTTAATATTTCCCCTACGCTCGTCACTAAATATTAGATAATGGCTTTTAGTGAACTGCCCTATTATTGTTCCATTAGCATATATACACTCTTTAATACCTTCAGCGGAAAGGACGTATGTAATACATTATGACTTTAAATGATTGCCGCGACTAAAACGGCGATTGTTTAGATCAAAGATCTATGTGCAATATTTGAGGCACATCACTCGTTTGAAGTCAAGGAGCAGGATTACCGTTACTTCCAGGTTCTGTGTCTGTGTAGGGGAGGGAGCAGGGGAAAATGTAAGTGAGAGCAGGAAGAAAGGAGCCCGTCCTGGCCCTAATCAGCCTTCCAGTGACCTCACGGGTGCGATACAGGAAAAGTTTTGTTTTTTAAATGCATTGCGAAGACGAGCAGTTGCATATCAAATCACCCCCAGTGCTTGATTAGGCCCATTTGTCGCCTTCGTGAAGCAGATATTTACTTTCATCTGGATGGGGGAGATTTTTTATCTGCTCATTTCTGGTATTTTGTGAATAAAGACCCAGGCATAAGTGGTATGTATGAACTCGATTCATCATGATTTATTTATTTTTAAAACAGTTGCGTGTCTCAGGCTCTGCTTGGGTCAGACTTTTAGCCACAATTGGCTTCCATGATTGTGAAGTGCTGGGCAGCATTTTTGATAATGCGTAAGGTGTCTACTTTCAGAAAATATATAAGCATGTGGATATAAAATTATTTTCTTGTTATAATTCAAGGTTTTTATGTGGGTATGCCAGATGTATGAAACTCTTGCAGCGAAAAGGTGAGGGGCTGGATATGTATACATTTGTAACCTTTATTTTGTTAAATTGCATCTAAAATGAAAAGAGAAGCGACTTTGCAAGTAGTCTTGGTTAAAAATGTCCTATTTTGTGTCTATACAGGCATGTGTCTCCATGGTAACGGACTACAAACAAACCCGGTGTAGTCTGATTCTGCAGTCATACACCTTTTTATGTGTCCTCTACTTCTTTGTAAGCTACCAAAATGGAAGGGCAGCAAATTATTATATTCGGTTGCCATGGAGACGCATAGGTCTCAAGACTATGTGCAAAGTTGCTTTAATAAAGATTTCAGATACATTGGATAACAATTGGCTGCAAAGATGGACGTATCCTTTAACAGCTGGAGCCATCAGCATGTACTCAACCAGTAGTCATCTGGCTACAGGATACTATCTTACATCTGTAGTCATGGGACAGTGATATTTTAAATAGGACAGTGGGCACAGAGCACCCGCTGTACAGCATTCTGAACAGGAAATCAGGTGTGTTGTTTTTCACAGACCCGGTGAGAAGGACATGCGAGCAGAGTTCGAGAAGAAGAGTCCTGATTCTATCATGTTGTTACACATGAAGTCAAAGAGTGAAAACATTTTAATATCCTCTCCCCGTTCTCTATAGCGAGATTATGTGAAACAAGAAATTATGGAAAAGGGGTAAGTCTCCGGTTACTTTGTGTGGGGTTGGGAGGCAGCAAGCTTTCCCCAACTACTCGGTTTGCAATGGAGACTGGGCAAGCTAAGTGCCACCGACCAAACTGTGCCATCTGAGTTTTGAGGTTTAAATGGAAGCCAGTATTACAGTGGGAATTATATTTTGTCAGAAATAGGGCACACTCACAGTATCCTTGCATATCTTGCTTTCTCCAGGCAGTTGAGACACCTTCTCAATAACATCCAAAGCTCTTTGAAAGTAACCCGGTTTCCACATTAGGGGCATCTGGGTGTAGACAGCTCGTAGACCTTTGGAAAGTTCCACTTTTCCTGAACAGAATGAATAAAATAAAAATAAACTGATGTACATTTGAGGAATCTACTGGAGTTTTTCATATTCAAATCAGAATTTTTCCTCAGAATTTTGGCAGTGATGCCAAGTAAGGGAGCGGTACTTGATAAATTGGCAGCAGATCAGCAATAAACCTTTCCAGACAGCTGACGGTTCTAGTGGTTTCAGTACAATACTGTATTTAAAATACTTGTGTGCGCCAGAGATTATCGGAAACCTCCTTGCCTTAAAAACACGCTGGAATTCTCTTCCTGGCTATTTCCTTGCTTGAGATACTTTGAATTAAAAGGTTACATTTAAAAAAAAAAATTGGGGTTTAGCAAAGAAACAAATCCAGTATAATTATATTTTGCTAAACAGGAACGGCATTGTGAACTTTAAGTTTTGGCTTTAATACTAAATAAACAGCCATCTTGAAGGGGATAATCTTTATCTTCAGAAGAAACAGCTGCTGCAGTATTCATTATATGACGGCTTGGATAGAACCCTCTAGAGCAATTATCACCTTCATTTGTCCCTCCCAAATAATATTTCTTTCACCCTCTGGCAACATAATCCTGTTGTCTAGAGAGCAGGCAGCAGCGCCGTGTAATAAAATCCATGCATTCCTGGAACCAGACAAACTGACTGCATCTTCCCAATTTCAAAATGGCATCTGTGGCTCTAAGGGTCAAAGATCAGTGACAAAGTTCACAGACACTGCCTGTCCATATTCAGCATTTAGTGGCAGACTGGGCCCCCGGGCTTTTATTGGACAGATCTCTCCAATTAGATTTTGTGGGATTGCAGGAAGCAATATGTGACTGAATAGGCCACAGAGTTCAGAGACTGTCAATGTAATATGATGTGATCGCATCAGATGCGGGGTATCTCCCTCCCTCCATACTGACTGAATGTGACAGCAGAATTCACATTTATAAAACGGATTGCAAGAATGAAGAAATATCCGTCCTTTCTTTAACTTTAAATAAAACATTACGGTTATTACAGAATATAATTTTTTGGAGGAAATATTCTGTTGATCTTTCATGGCCTTACTAGTAGTATAGGGTTTATATATTTGATTGGTAGCAAATAAAGAAATTGAAGAACAATAATTCAGATAAATATGAAGAATTTAAAGCAGATCTGCCAGGTTCAGTATGCTACTCTATCTAAGGGCAGCATAGAATAAGGAGACAGACAAGGGAGCACAGGGGATATACAGTATAAAATATAATTATATATATATATATATATATATATATTTTTTTTTATTATTCAGTATTTTCATCTACAAAGCTGCCAGGATTTATAATGGAAGTATGCGATTCCCGTTTGTGCCTGTGAGTTTTGACTCCACCAAAGAAATCTTATTTAGAACATACCAGAATATGATTTTCACCGGATTTCCCCTTGAAGTCTTACAGGATACACACACGGATACACACACACACATTCACACACACGCAGATTCACACACACGCAGATTCACACACACGCAGATTCACACACACGCAGATTCACACACACGCAGATTCACACACACGCAGATTCACACACACACACACACACACGTTTCGAGTCATTTTTAAGGCTTGAAAAGGACTCTATGGTAGAGTCTAAATGTTGCCTGTCGACTATAGGTGAATAAACGTATCATTTGGTTTAAGCGAACATTTAAAATGCCGCTCGCTCTTTGCTACAGTTTGTTACTATCCAGGCTTGGAGGTCAACCTGTTGAGCTGAGCACCCTTCTGGGATTTAAAATCCCTCACTCAGTGCGGCCCTACCATTTTCTTCTTTAGAGATTTAAAAGCAAATTGTTCTTCTATTACTCTTCCAACCTACATTTATTAGGTCTACTCTTGTTTTTCTCAGAACATATTAGGCTTCCGGATTATGTGTTAAAAAAAAAAAATTATAATACAAAAGGGAGATTTTACTTTTTTTAAATAAGGAAGGAAAAAATGGGGAAAAACGTGAATATGTGATGGTTTTGTTTTTACATCTGGTGCAGGCCACTGGGTAAACACATCTGAATACATATTTGGCAACTTCTGCCGACTTCAGCGATATCAAATGTGTGTTCATATCTTACACGCTGGCTCAAGGTGGAGCTTATAATGAACGGTGCGCAAACTGGCTTTTGGAGAGCAATTTTCCAAAGCTGGTTTGCTTACACCATAGGACCATTACAGATGCTGTGAAGTACCAAAACATCGTTAAAGGGGTTGTCCAGTCCCCCAAAAATTTGATGGCCTATACTCAGACTACTCTCATTCAAGTGTATACTGTAATACTGTGAACCACCACTACAAGTGTCCGCGATTTACAGTGTGGGCAATAAAGGAAATGGAAAGGAAGTAGCGCTCGTACGAGCGCCGCAGCCCCTTAAAAACAGCTGATCGGCGGGGCTACCAGGAGTCGGGCCCCCCACCGATCAGATTTTGATGGCTTATCCTCAGGATAGGCCATCAATTTTTAAGGACTAGAAAAACACTTTAACACCCCAAAAATGACTATGGAAATTAGACCCCCCCCCCCCCCCAAGGTATTCATTTGTCATATCAAAGATTTGAAAATCTCTGTGTAAAAGGTTTGCAGCATGTGGACAAGATTTGTAAAATCTCATCTACTTGCCTTGTACTGTAATCTGCTGCAGATGTTACCTGCAGGTAAGATCTGCAACGAATCCGCCACATGTAAAATCACCCTTAGGCCTTCTTCACACGAGCGTGTTTAACGTCCGTGATACGCGCGTGAAAATGACGTGCGTCACACGGACCTATGTTAGTCAATGCGGCCGTTCAGACATTCCGTGATTTTCACGCAGCGTGTGTCCGCTGCGCAAAACTCACGTCATGTCCTATACTTGGCGGTTTTTCGTGCATCACGCACCCATTGCATGATCTGCGCAACAGTAGATCAAGAAATGAAGGAAAAAATAAAAGCACTGCCTTCATTTCTTTTTCTAAACATCAAAACCCAGTGTCATAAAGATGGCATATGCGTGAAAATCACGCAGCAACGCACCATTCACTGATGACACACGGAACTGCAACAGGCGCAAAACGCTGCATTTTTTGCGCGCGCAAAACGCACACGTTCGTGTGAATAAGGCCCAAGGCTGGGGCTACATGGTGACTTTGGCCGTGACACAGGTCGCACAGCCAAAGATCGCCATGTCCCATAGCCTACACCGCAAGTAATGAAAGTCAATGTGGTCACGTTGCGACCTGCAAGTAACTGCGACACGACAGTTTAGATTTCTTGCAACTGTCATGTCGTGGCAACTTGCGTGTCACGACACAACCACATTGACTTTTATTAGTTGCAATGTAGGCTACAGGACATAGCGATCTTTGGCCGGGCGACCCGTGTCCCAGCGAAAGTCGCCATGTAGCAGAAAGATAGACATTTTTTTACATTACTTAGAGTGTATTCACACAGTGCGGTTTTTCACACAATGCGCATGCTTTTTTTTTTAGCGCATTTTTGCAAGAACCGCGGCAAAACTGCAGTGTGAATACACCTTTACTCTTCTCCCTCCTTGGCAGCCTGCCAGAGAGGGAGAAGATACAATTGGAAAAGTTTGTTATTTTCTAACAAACTTTTCTGTGATCGCTGTGACAGGATGTCACAGCGATCACAGATTAGTGACCACACAGAGTGGTCTCTGAATTAAGATCTGTGATACAGTAGTCTCTAGACAGCTATATCACAGAGCTCCTTACCGACGCGGACAGGAGCAACGTGGTCGCTGTGACAGGCTGTGTCAGCCATCACGTGACCGGGTGAAATCTCTGTGATACAGCGGTGTAGAGACAGCTGTATCACAGCGCTCCTCAGTCAGCACGATCACATGACCAGAGACCACACTGGGTGGTCTTCGGTTGATGCTCCGTGATAAAGCTGTCTTGAGACTGCTGTATCACGGATCTAAATGGCGCTGGGGAGCAGGACGCAGGTAACTCTGCAGAACGTTTTGGAATGCCCTTGCAGAGTTGCGTGCGGACCGCTGGGACGTTTATAGTCTATGGGCGGTCCGGAACTGGTTAAGCAAAGAAACTATAAAAAATAAAAAGCAAAAAACAGAAAAACCCTTTAAGGGCTCGTTGACATCTGGGTTTGGCTAGGCATCGTTTTGCTCCGTTGGAAAAGCAAAACAGAAAAACCTGAAGCGCCGGTTCCGTTGCATGACAGAGACCACCAGCGGCCGACGGAACCCATTGACTTCAATGGGTTCCATCGGGTTTCCTTCCAGGGTGTCCATGGTTTTACTAGATAAAATGCACTTTTTCCTGTATTCTCAGAGCCCCCAACGCAGATGTGAATGAGGCCTAAGTGGCCACTACACTGCAAATAACATCTCATGACTCGGGATTGTCCAAAGCAGGCAACCACTTTTAATAAACCTTTTAGTTAGAAAGGTCCCAGACAGAAAGCTGGTTACAGGTTGTTCCGCTACATAATGCAGCGATCAGATGTAATCTGTTGGTGATTCCACCAGCGAGTGTTTCATTTCCATGCAGCACCACCACAAAGCAAATGAAGAATTACACAGGTCCCATTAAAAATAAATCAATGTCTACGTAATTCACAGTAGCGTTGGGTCCTCTAGAGAGAACGGCACTCTTTGTAGATGCTCTCACCTCTGGACAATAGATGAGGTTCCTAAAAATGGGGGACATCTCCCTCTATTAATTAAAAATTTCATAATAGGGTATTTGAATATATATTTTCTAAACGAGACAACCCCTTTAACTCTGGAGGTGACCATGATGTGTGATCCTTACCAAGCAGGGTGTATCCATACAACTGCGAACTGAACCCAACAGAGTTCTCCTGACGCAAGCCTGCCAGTAGGAGAGAAGCACCAAGATTCCGCTCTTGTTCCCACTAGATTGACAAAAACAAACTTTAATAGAAAACCAGTTTGAAACAATATGTTATTTTTTCCTAGCTGTGGGTTCGATTCCCTTTAATAAAAAAAAAAAGGCTTTCTTTAGAAAAGATTAAAAGATCATGGGTCAGGCAGTTCTCTTTCCAACAAGCCTTAGCTAGAATAAACAAAGAGCTGCACACTTGGCAGTAAGCGCAATGCTGTGGTGACTACATGGAATCTTAATCTTGTACAAAAAAAAAAAAAAAAGGTCGAAAAAGAAAGGATAAATATTGGTCAGTTTTCATAAGGTTGAGTATACAGGCTCTGATTTCGCATGCAATCCAATAAATTCTGACTACATCTAAAAATGTCTCCATGTAAATGAACTGAAGCAATAATTCTCAACTGCGAATTGATTACATGTTAAAAATCTGTGCGACCAGACAAGCCCATGTTGTGACTGCAGCGTGGAACCCTTGGCCACGCATTTCTAGAGATTATTCTTTCCCAGGATTCTGGGGTCTAGTTGTGGGACTGAGCCTTGGAGTCAAACTGGGACGCTTTTCTCATGTAGTTAAAGGGGGATCGTCTCACAAAGAATACCCGTTCTTAAAAACAGAAGCCAGCCCAGTAATCAGCTGATCGGTATAGGTTTGGCTTCTAAAGCCCCCAGCGATCAGCTATTGTGGCTGAAGAAAGCCATGCCTGTCCGGACATTTCTCTTGCAGTGGTTGCTGCCAGTAAAAGGTAGCATTACATGCCGGACAGTCAAATGTATAACTAACCATGTAATGCATGGACCTGGCCAGTCAACCAGAATGGCTCTCCAACTTCACTGGACTCAGAGGGGTGCCCTTATAGACCAGATGGAGAGGTTGTCTTCACTATCGGATTTACTCTGGATCCTGTAGGCACAGATTGTCTGGTGCCCCGA
This sequence comes from Rhinoderma darwinii, assembly GCF_050947455.1. NCBI lineage: Eukaryota > Metazoa > Chordata > Amphibia > Anura > Rhinodermatidae > Rhinoderma > Rhinoderma darwinii. The sequence continues at coordinate 552,545,004 of NC_134687.1, forward strand.
TTTTGCCTATCAAGTAGGCCACACCTTGTATCGCTGTCAAATATTTGTCTATTCTTAAAAAAGTAAAGCTGAAGATTACAGTGCGCTTCTCACAACATCTAGTGCCCTCTGTAGCATTCTTCTTGTCGCTCCCTAGGTGCCCTTCACGCAATCCAACAACAGAGGAATGGGGCAAATTTACTATTCAAATTAAGCCAGAATTCTGGTGCAGATGCCATGCTTACGCTTAGACAGAATTAGTAAATGTGCCACAATGTATCGAACATATGAATACAAATAATTTATATACACACTGTTCAGAGTATCCATATGTGAGTTTTCCATTCAGCGGGAGCCCTACCCTAAGGCGGCCTATAGCTACATTCCTACTGTGCCTATAGCTAACTCAGACCCTGGTTTTCTTTCCAAGACAATCCCTTTAAATACAAATAAAAAAACATTAAAAAATTCATCTGAAATATAACATAATATTACCGTTAACTGTGGATTTCCAGACAGATAATTGTGCAAAGAATAGAGAGAAAGAAGTTGTGTGGAGATGTTATCAAAACTCTCTTGTAGCATTATCTCAGTCACCACAGAAACGGCATCTGGAATAGAACAAACCACAGGGTATAAAAATCTCTAAATCATAATTATGTAAATTCTAATATGATTCAAGGGGTGCAAATTATTTATTTTACAATGTGACAAACCTTAAAAAGAGGTTTCCCAAGATACATATTTAAAAGACTGCCAAAGTGATTCCCATACTGCCACATAAGTGACTGACATGCACAATTTTTTTTTATATCAGGCTGCTATCGAGGGACCTTTCAAATCAGACTGAAGCTTAATTTCCCATGAAGGCACTCTAACCATGTTGTTGCTCCTCTCTCTCTGCCTTCTGCTCTGTTTTGAGGTCCAAAACTGGAGAAATCACTTCTGCTGCCCATCTACTTGCTTTTTCCGATGACCTGACACAGACATGGTTTCCCTCTGTCTCCAGCCCAGCATCCCACCACAGCCCTTCACTGGCCAAGTTTCTGTCACAGAATGTGCCCCATTAACTACTATCCCGCTAGATAGCAGTGCAGATCTACAGTGCATGAATTGAAGAAGGGGAAACCAGCAGCACCGCGCATGCACAATCCCTGCTGTTCAACAGAATTACCCATAAACGGCACGTGCCGTGTACTGGCCATTTCCTAGGTATACGATGTATCAGCAGAGCAGGAAAAGAATGTAACGTAATGTATGTTTTTTTCTTAATTTATAGGCTATTCTCCTCTTGAACATTTATGGCATATCCACAGGATATACCATAAATGTCCGATGGATGCGGGTTTCACAACTATCTCTAGAACGGGGCCCTCTCACCGCCGTCCTACCTTGTCCCGCTACTCTTCGGCCATTGAATTAGAAGGTGGCCGGGAATACGGAAATAGCCAAGCTGCGCTGTTACTGTAATTCTCATAGAAGTGAAAGGGAGATACAGAACCAGTGAAGCACAGCAAGCTACGCTGTTTCCGGAACTCGAGAGCTACGGAAACAGTGTAGCTCGCTGTGCTACGCTGTTTCCATAGCTCCCATTCACTTATACGGGAGTTACGGAAACAGCGTAGCTCATTGAGAATGGCTATTTCCGTACTCCTGGCAACCTCGTAATTCAGTGGCCGGAGAGCAGCGCCAACTCTCAGCACAGTTGTTTAAAGGGGCTGCAGCGCTTGTACGAGGGCTGCAGCCTCTTCATCATTTACATAGGTTTCATTCCCATTTGTACTTTCACATGCCATTACTGTTGTAGCATCCGGACTAGGTATTCCAGCGTTGTGAATTCAAGTGAATGGGACAGTGATGCAATACCTCGCACAGCAAATACGAAAGCCCCTTCGAACCGCTGATCGGTGGGGGTGACGAGAGTCAGGCCCCCACCAATCTAATATTGATGACCTATCCTAATGATAGTCCATCAATTTTAAAGTCCTGGATAACCCCTTTACTATAGAAGAGCTTTATTAACATTGGTCATAAAGTCAGAGAATTTCAAATCTAGTAACATATATCATTATCGTTTGTATTTTTTTTCCCGAGTTCCAGGAAGCTGTCAACAAGCTGCTGTTGACAGATGTGTTTTCTTATTGTATGTTTATTTAGCACTTTGACGGCACAATCCTGAATAGGTTGTGGGCCTGATGGTCTTAACACCTGAATGTACCCATGAGGCTATTTTTTAAAATTAGAGCACACAGGTATAAAAGTAATATCTTTCAGAAGCTAGTCTTTGTTTCAAAACAGATGTTTTTTCTAAACTACTCAAATCAAAGCAAACTGAAAACTAAGTGAAAACATCAAAAATGGTCACAGGTTTTATTACAAAGGTGCAGTATTTTACATGCTTACACACATTTAATTAAAAACCTAGAAATGTTTCAAGTTATGTGAATGAAAAAAAAGTACCTTCAAAATTTTCATCCTTTATGAAGGTGTCAAGTAATAAGTTAAATGTGAAGTCGTCTGGAAAAATGCCATACTGGACCTATGAAAGTAACAGAACATTATTGCAATTTCCAAAATGGATGATCGTCACATGGAAGTAAACACTTAAAGCAGAACGCCAGCCCCTCCCCCTTAATGAGGCATTTGTAAAGCAGTTAACGGATCTTTTGGTCACTGGTAGTTTAGCTGTTCGTAGTTTATAATCATCTCAACTTGCATTTACTTAATGGATAGCTTGTGCTGGGTCTGGGCAAACATAGCTGCAGTATAAAGCAAGAGGGAGGAACAGAGCAGTAGCCCAAACCACTGATAAGATAAGAAGTGAGACTTTAGATTTCCTTTGCAGCTCAGACCACCATGCAGCCTATGTACTGTACTGTGTGGCCACACAGGGCACCCAAAGCAAATGACCAACATGAATCTTATGTGTACAACAAAGCAGTATTATTTAGACCTCGTATATCACGGTTATAAGATAACTTTATAAATGCAATTGTTTGGCATCTTGGTATTATTTAAACACTGTATGTTGGTATTTAGTAGGCATTGCATGGCACTACTACTATATGGTATATTATTTTTGCAATGAATGAAGAAGTAAGCCTGTGAATATCTCCATCTACCTCAACTTCTTTTTGTGCAATAAAGCATATCAAAACGTCAGAGTTGGGTGAGTGCGGTTCTACTTCTTTCTTCATTCATTGTGATATTTATGAAGTCTTCTTGCCGAGCCAGCACCTCCCTTGACACACACCGTGTCCGTGTACATGCTACCTGGGCAGTGATCCGTCAAACGCCCGGAGGACTATTGATCGCAGCAGTGCCAAATTATTCTTTTGCGATTGCTATATTATTTTTGCACTGTATGGTGGTGACAGCATGGCATTGTTATTTAGGAAATTGTTTGGGAGTGTTATTTTGGCACCATAATATACACTTATTATAGGCAACATATAGTATTGTCATTTGTACCCTGTATAACAGTACACCGCGTAGAGGGTACTGCACGAGGTACCATATAACATTAAATTCAGCTTTAATATTTTTTTAGACTTATGATGTTATTCCACTTTAAATATCTATTTTTTTCCCCCTTTATACGGTAAATGTGCACCGATAATGAATACTGAAAGGGAAAAGTCCAGCAAAAAACATGGGTTTCCCTTTGTTCTCATTCATGTATTTTACATTTTTCATGTATTTAAAATATTTTCAGAGCTGTATTTGTTGTTAGGTAGTTCTCAATTGAGTTTGGGCTTCGCTAGCAACAAGCAAGGCTGCCAGCTGGTGAATATCCATGCTCCAGTCACCTGAGATACCCAATTATTTTTTTTTATTATTTTTATAAACCCTTCATTTTGAAATTGGTGTTACATTAAAAATATATACAAAAAGAAAATGAAAAAAGAAAATGAAAAAAAAAAAAAAAAGGCGGCAGAATAAGAAAAATAGCATAATTAAATGTCCTTCCCTTACCCCCTCCTTCCAGTCTGCAAAGGAATATAATGCCTAGGTGATTTAACTTCACTGGCGTTAACCCTTTACAGTCTGTGACAGTTTATTTTCCATAGACATTATGTTTCTTAATATAAATGTTACATAGTTACATAGTTAGTACGGCTGAAAAAAGACATGTCCATCAAGTTCAACCAAGGGACGGGAAAAGGGAAGGAAAAATTTCTACACATAGCAGCTAATATTTTTTTGTTCTAGGAAATTATCTAACCCTTTTTTAAAGCCATCTACTGTCCCTGCTGTGACCAGCTCCTGCGGTAGGCTATTCCATAAATTCACAGTTCTCACTGTAAAGAAGCCTTGTCGCCTCTCCAGCTTGAACCTTTTTTTCTCCAGACGGAGGGAGTGCCCCCTTGTTTTTTGAGGGGGTTTTACAAGGAACAGGATTTCACCATATTTTTTGTATGTGCCATTAATATATTTATATAAGTTAATCATGTCCCCCCTTAGTCTTCTTTTTTCAAGGCTAAATAGGTTTAATTCTTTCAATCTTTCCTCATAACTTAAATTCTCCATGCCCCTTATTAGCTTCGTTGCTCTTCTTTGTATTTTTTCCAACTCCAGGGCATCCTTTCTATGAACTGGAGCCCAGAACTGAACTGCATATTCTAGATGAGGCCTCACTAATGCTTTGTAAAGTGGCATTATTACATCCCTGTCCCGCGAGTCCATGCCTCTTTTAATACACGACAATATCCTGCTGGCCTTTGAAGCAGCTGATTGACACTGCATGCGGTTATTGAGTTTATGATTTACAAGTACACCCAGATCCTTCTCAACAAGTGAATCCGCCAGTGTAGCGCCCCCTAGGACATATGATGCATGCAGGTTGTTGGTACCAAGATGCATAACTTTACATTTATCTACATTAAACTTCATTTGCCAAGTGGACGCCCAAACACTTAGTTTGTTTAAATCTGCCTGTAATTCATAAACATCTTCCATAGTCTGAACTATATTACATAGCTTGGTGTCATCTGCAAAAATAGAAATAGTGCTATTAATCCCTTCCTCTATATCATTAATAAATAAGTTGAATAATAGTGGTCCCAGCACTGAACCCTGGGGTACACCACTTATAACCGGTGACCATTCAGAGAAGGAATCATTGACCACAACCCTCTGGATACGGTCCTTGAGCCAATTCTCAATCCAATTACAAACTATATTTTCTAAACCTATAGTCCTTAATTTACCCATTAGGCGTCTATGGGGGACAGTGTCAAATGCCTTTGCAAAGTCCAAAAACACTAAATCCACAGCGGCCCCTCTGTCTAGACTTCTGCTCACCTCTTCATAAAAACAGATTAGGTTAGTTTGACAACTTCTGTCCTTAGTAAAACCGTGCTGGCTGTCACTTATAATGCTATTTATTGTCACATAATCCTGTATACAGTCCCTCAATAGCCCCTCAAACATTTTCCCCACGATGGATGTTAAGCTTACTGGTCTATAATTACCCGGGGAAGACCTAGAGCCCTTTTTGAAAATAGGCACCATATTTGCCCTGCGCCAGTCCCTTGGCACTATACCAGTCACTAGAGATTCTCTGAATATTATGAAAAGGGGGACAGAAATAACTGAACTAAGCTCTTTAAGAATTCTAGGGTGTAACCCATCTGGTCCCGGAGCCTTGTGCACATTTATTTTATTTAATTTAGCTTGGACCATCTCTACATTCATCCAATTCAGTATATCAACTGATATATTAACAGCACTGGCACCGGCTACATCAGCTGCTCTTTCTTCTGTTGTATATACAGAACTAAAGAACCCATTTAGTAACTCTGCCTTCTCTTGATCCCCTGTATGTTAGACTCATACTTTAGGCATATTTTAGTAGAAAATGGCCACCAGTCCCAAGACACGGAAAAAGGAATGTGAGCTTATATACATATATTATTTATTATGTATATATATATATATATATATATATATATATATACACACACATACACACACACAGTAAAGGAAATAAGTATTTGATCCCTTGCTGATTTTGTAAGTTTGCCCACTGTCAAAGACATGAACAGTCTAGAATTTTTAGGCTAGGTTAATTTTACCAGTGAGAGATAGATTATATAAAAAAAACAAAAAAACTGAAAATCACATAGTCAAAATTATATATATTTATTTGCATTGTGCACAGAGAAATAAGTATTTGATCCCCTACCAACCATTAAGAGTTCAGCCTCCTCCAGACCAGTTACACGCTCCAAATCAACTTGGTGCCTGCATTAAAGACAGCTGTCTTACATGGTCACCTGTATAAGACTCCTGTCCACAGACTCAATTAATCAGTCTGACTCTAACCTCTACAACATGGGCAAGACCAAAGAGCTTTCTAAGGATGTCAGGGACAAGATCATAGACCTGCACAAGGCTGGAATGGGCTACAAAACCATAAGTAAGACGCTGGGTGAGAAGGAGACAACTGTTGGTGCAATAGTAAGACAATAGAAGACATACAAAATGACTGTCAATCGACATCGAACTGGGGCTCCATGCAAAATCTCACCTCGTGGGGTATCCTTGATCCTGAGGAAAGTGAGAGCTCAGCCGAAAACTACACGGGGGGAACTTGTTAATGATCTCAAGGCAGCTGGGACCACAGCCACCAAGAACACCATTGGTAACACATTACGCCGTAATGGATGAAAATCCTGCAGTGCCCGCAAGGTCCCCCTGCTCAAGAAGGCACATGTACAGGCCCGTCTGAAGTTTGCAAATGAACATCTGGATGATTCTGAGAGTGATTGGGAGAAGGTGCTGTGGTCAGATGAGATTAAAATTGAGCTCTTTGGCATTAACTCAACTCGCCGTGTTTGGAGGAAGAGAAATGCTTCCTATGACCCAAAGAACACCGTCCCCACTGTCAAGCATGGAGGTGGAAACATTATGTTTTGGGGGTGTTTCTCTGCTAAGGGCACAGGACTACTTCACCGCATCAATGGGAGAATGGATGGAGCCATGTACCGTCAAATCCTGAGTGACAACCTCCTTCCCTCCACCAGGACATTAAAAATGGCTCGTGGCTGGACACGACAATGACCCGAAACATACAGCCAAGGCAACAAAGGAGTGGCTCAAAAATAAGCACATTAAGGTCATGGAGTGGCCTAGCCAGTCTCCAGACCTTAATCCCATCGGAAACTTATGGAGGGAGCTGAAGATCCGAGTTGCCAAGCGATAGCCTCGAAATCTTAATGATTTACAGATGATCTGCAAAGAGGAGTGGGCCAAAATTCCATCTAACATGTGTGCAAACCTCATCATCAACTACAAAAAACGTCTGACTGCTGTGCTTGCCAACAAGGGTTTTGCCACCAAGTATTAAGTCTTGTTTGCCAAAGGGATCAAATACTTATTTCTCTGTGCACAATGCAAATAAATATATATAATTTTGACAATGTGATTATTTTTTTTTTTTTTATATATAAATCTGTCACTGGTAAAATTAACCTAGCCTAAAAATTCTAGACTGTTCATGTCTTTGACAGTGGGCAAACTTACAAAATCAGCAAGGGATCAAATACTTATTTCCTTCACTGTATATATATATTTATTATGTATAGACTTTGGGGGAGATTTATTTAGACTGCCCTTTCATATGCCAGTCAGAATCTGAAGTGCGTTGGGATAAAATATGCCAAACTTATTAAGAGGCACATACATCTTAATATATTTTGCGCATCTTGGGCGGTCTTAAAGCTTTGAAAAGGCATAGAGTGGCACCGCTTTCTGTGGCATTTTCTGGCTTTAGATTTAATACATTTGTCGAACCGCTGCTGGCCATGGCCCCTCCCTCTAAACCCTGCCCACGTTTCTTGCCAGTGTGGCGAGAGGAGAGAAAACCTGCAAAGTATAGCACATATATGGCGTGCATCAGAAATTTGATTTGTGCCAGTATTTTTGCGTTGAAAATCTGCAATTGATAAATTCCTCATTTTGTCTCCCTGCCAGAGTAATTCTTGATGCAGGACATAAAAAAGTCTCTCTTGTTTCATAGAAAAATGTAGCATCCTAGAGAAAAGGGTCTTACCTTATTTTTCAAGGTATATACAGCTTTGTCAGCTGCTCCATACTGGAGACATTTTCTAATCCAACCATGTATTGTCCAGTTTCTCAAATACCAACAGTTCGGACTGTGACGAAACCTACAATATAGACCGAGATATTTAAATACCTGTACAACCACTGAGAGCATAAATATATACAAACTTAACAAAGACGTCAATCTGCTTTAGGCTAAATGCACGTTGTGGAATTCGGTGCAGAAAATCCGCAGGTATACACAGGCCGTTCCACAAGTAAAATCCGCACCTAATAATGGCTTTTTAGATGCGGTTTTTAAATTTTGATGCAGATTTTGGGGCGTTTTTTTTTTTTTTTTTTTAAAACTAGTCAGATACAATTCGCAATCGGAAACGCAAGATAAATTGACATGCTCCGGATTTTAAAATACGCACCGGTCAATTTAGGGAAATTCTTGCTGTAAGTGGAGGTCATTGCTCTTTGCTCTGTATCGTAATGGATGTTCAAGGAGTCCGAAATTAGTTTCTTATTATATTTAGCTGTAGCACTTGGCTCTCTCTTTGCTTGTAAAGTGGAGCAGAAGCCAATTTTGCAAAAATCCACATTTACAAGCTAAATTTTACCTATTGCTTGCTAGAACCTATGATACGTAATTACACTCCCTCCCTTATCAGCGCTTTCTTGCGTCTGGCTTGCTGTACTGCCAAATCACTGTCATGCCAACGCCAAATCCGAGGTGTCGCAGTAATAGATATTTAAAATGAAAGAAATGAGAATTGTTCCGTTTTCCTAGTAGAGCAAGGAAAAGATAAACCTGCAAAAGAGACGTCCAGACGCTGGCAGCCTCAAGCAGTGTACGCTCAGCTCTTCATGTCAGGAATATTTCTTCCATCTGATTGAACTCGCTTTCCAGAACATTTACCATATTATTACAGCTACCCGTTCTCCTCCAAGTTACCCCATGTCTTCTTGTCTGCTGGGAAACTCCGCTTGAGGCTATTGGAAATTGTGATAAGAAAGAAGAGCACTTAACCCTGCTTAGTGTAATAATATCATAGATTTGGACAAGATCTAATGGATCTCGGTGTAGCTCTGGAGGAATAGGTTGCCTACCTCGCACTTTATTACATAAAAAGAACAACAAACATTATTGAACATATGACTATTGAAACAACGCTGTCCAGGTGAGGTCCCATATGATCAACGGAAGGCTTCTTTAGGGTATGTTCACATGGGCTAAAATGGCTGAAAAACCGGAAGCAGAATGCCTACAAACATCTGCCCATTGATTTCAATGGGAAATACGGCGTTCTGTTCAGACGGGCGTTTTTTTTACACCTCATTTTTTTTAAAAAGGCGCATAAAAAGAAGTGCATGTCACTTTGAGCCGTTTTTTGGAGCCGTTTTTCATTGACTCAATAGAAAAACAGCTCCAAAAACGGCCGTAAAAAATGCTGCGAAAAACGCGTTTGATTTGTCGCTGCAGAAATTTACATTGTCCGTTAACGTTGGACATTATTTGCATTTGTCTATAGCTCCAAATTAATGAATGCTCTCTCAATGGTGGATCTGAGAGAGGACGGCCGGAGAGAGACAATGACACGCAGCGTCAGTGTTCAAACAGTCTCTGCCCCCAGGGGGCGATCCATCTTTATTTATAGGGAAATGAGAGTAGGTGGTAACCTCATACTTGCAAACATAAACATTCTACATATAGTAATGTGCAGTCTTCCCATCCCCTCTTTAGTACATATCTTTAGCCATAAGAAATACAATGTGATCATGTTTTCTCACGTTGCCTTTGTAACAGCTGAAATCCAAAGCCATAAACCAAACGACTTGTTGTTGTGTTAGCAGTTCTTTGAGCTTTAGTGACAACTGTCCGTCCATGTGAAGCAATTTAGGTTCAAACATATAAAGATATTAAAATATTTTTGACAATTCCCTTCTTTTGAACATACATTTGCTTAGCCATGTATTAGAATACCCATCCGAGATTACGTTCTGATCAGCTGCCCTGAATCAGGGCATCTCTTTATGCCATTCACTGCGAGATGGGTACTCAGTATACGCGTTGTGAAGGATGATTTATTTGCTTATATTCTCTGTATGAAATTACATTGTGAATTATCAAGCAGGATGCCGAATTACTAAGATATGTAATATGTGAAAGTGATGATAATGTTTAAATGATTTAGTTTCGTGCAGCAGCCATCTTGTCTGGAGTTCCCATCTTGGTTTTATTGTAGTGAATAGAAAAGTCATTGTTCCTTTAATACAAGTAATGTTGATTTCGTATGTTTTATCTTTGACCTTGGTTCCCATGTGAAGTTGGTAACGAATGGACAGGGAGGGAGATGGGAGGGTGGCAAGTATGCGTGAGGGAAGGTCTCCCCCATCTCCACGAGAATATTCTGTCCAAAAGAGAGATAAGACACCTGTAAACATAATGTGTGAAGAATTATAATGATGTATCTGGGATGTATTTTATTGTATGCTTTTTACTGAATAACAAATATTGTTACATTGTCTCTGATTGGTTTACCTCAAGCCTACACCCCTTCTGAATTTCAGTTTAACAGTTTGAGTCTGGTAATAAATCCTTCAGAGGAGCATTTTGAACATATCAGCGTGTCTGTGTGTTTTCTTCTCCTCTCTCGATATATATCGGTGAAATATCCTAATTAGGATACTGACTAATGGGGTCTGGCCTTGAGAGTCTGTTTGGACTCGTATAAATTTCAGTCTAATATATTATGAGCGATGGATTTCCACGACAGTAATGGTGCCGATAAAACCCAGGAAGATTGCACGTCTGATAAGCGGTCACTGGAGAGGTCTGGCTTTGCATCTGTGAATTACAAAAAAAACGCGGTAGGTAAGGTGCTTATTCTTACACCATTCACACATGTATTGCCTAAGCCTTGGAATCTAGCTGTTAGACGTCACTTCTTTTTGGACGAGGCTCCTTAGTCAGAAGTGGGTTGAAAGATGGATCCAAAAAGGTATGTTGAAGCTTTTTGTGTGATGAAGGATTGCAGGTGTGTACGTGATCTTAAACTGTTGATATGAAAGACATGAGAGAATTTTTGCCAGCAATTACATTGTTAACCAGAAAAATTGTGAGAAGCGTAAGACCTCCGCCTTTGGAATGCAGTGACGTAGCGCATGGCGGAGAGAAGTCGTAACTCACGTGAAGTATTTGAAATGAAAAGATTGTAGTCTGGACTGTGAGGAAAAAACAAAACTTGTGCTTGCTGCTTTATTGTAGCATCATTTGTTATTTAGTTGTGTAAAATTGTTGAGGATTAATAGTTGTTCTGTTACCCGTTTGTCTGGGATTATAGTTGGGAGGTACTGACTGTTTGTAGGTGAGAGGACAGTTGGATAGTTGTGAGTAATATCCTGTAGTACCAAAGGGGCTTCAATGGTTAAGTCCTGATAATGTAGAATCCAGTGCAAGGAGAAGCAATTGTGTCTATATTGAATTTGCACTCAATACCAATACCCAGTGCAACAGGGAAAACTTTGAATACTGTATTAGAAAATCATTTATATTTTCCTAACTCATTGCCAGACAGTGATATTGTGTGTAAGGGTCCATAAACCAGTTGTATGCATTGCCAGGCTGGCATAAGGTGGGAATCAGTACAGACTGATTTCTAGCACATGTGATAATCCGGCATATACACTTTGATGTAAAATAACATCCAAGTAATTAAGTCTGTAGTAGTATAACATCAGACCGCTGGATTGAATACCGTTGTAATATAACATCCTGTATTCAATGAATGACCCTGACATTTACCCCAGGTGCCACCTGTGTCGTAGTAGTAATTACAGTGAAGGACATTGGTATTGGCTCAGACCCATAGCCCGTAAAGAAATTATCACCAACATAGATAACAGCCCCCTAGACTACAACCCACAAAGTGAACGACTGAGCGGGGAGGATAATATATATATGTTACTAAATATAATTTGCATGTGAAACCATTGCAAAGTGCTAGAGGAAAGAGTTTGGGATATATGCTACATCACGGGCTGTATGAACCGAAAGACACACCCCGGCAGCAAGTGTTCTGCCTAAGTGAAGTGACCAACTCCTGCTTGAAACAATGGAGGTTCATGAATGTCGATTGTGTTGAAGAATTTGCTTTTGTAATTGTTGATTGGCAGCATTTTGTCTGTTCTTGATCTTCAATACAGTGAGGAATCAGAGGAAAGAATATCCTACTGCTAGAATGTCTGGAGGAACGACTTTTGATATCGTATTGGTAAGACAGTCTAGGAGATAGACTGGTCTGAGATATCGGTCGGCAAACGTGGCGTGGCCTGTTTGCCTGGAGGTGGGGGATTTACCGGAAATCACCCTACTTCTCTCCGACCATGGGGTCAGGAGGAAGTTGGACAAAGATGCTTTGGGGCACTGGTCCCGGCCAACATTGGAATGAGCAAAAGGAGCTGGGGCTTTAATTGTAAAGTATGTGAAGGCAAAATAACACACTGAAAAAAAAAATTGTTGAAGAGGCTGGCAGCGGTAAGAAGGATGTTTGCATGTGATAAAGACAATGGTTTGTGGAAAGTTGAGAAAGGGAGTGGAGTGGCCAGGACAAGGCATAAGTTAAAAGGACAAAGCAGGTGATTACAGGTGGTTACAAGTAAGATGATGTGAGAAAGAACAATTTAAATACAGGTGTAAATTTTCATTGGAAGAGTGAAGAAAACTGAGCAGTCGGGTACATTGCAGTGACTAACGTGGGTCAGAATGGGGGGAGTGTAATGTGAACATGTGTGATACATATGTAATGTAATGAGCCATCTGTGTGATGTGTGCAATGTAACAAGTGTGATGTGATGAGACATCTGTGTGATGTGTGTAATGTCACATGTCTGAAGTTTGAAACTAATGGGCACAATAAAAGCAGAACTATATTGTATGTTTCCTATTTCTAACAGCAGTAATGTCTAAAAATTTTAGTGTTTTGTGTATGGGGTTAAAATCAGTTCCACTTTTTTAATTTTTTATGTAATGTGTCTTATCTTCGCGCACGCGCAGTCGTCTGTAACTACACCAAGGGAGGAAAATATTACAGCCGGCTGGATCTGTTTGTAAAAAGATAAAAGCTATACTGCAGATTAATGTGTTATAATGTGATAAGATTTAATGTTGGAATGTTTTGATGTTAATTCAAATGTATTAAACTACAGATATTGTGAGACACGGGGTTTTGAAAATGTATGTGCCCCCTCTGTTCCTTATTTTTATGTACAGCTTATTGGTTTGCAGTAATTAATATTACCAGATATATTATTTTCTGTGATATTGAATAACTAATTACATTTGTCTTGTTTTTTTTTTTGTTTTCACACATGAGGCACGTGCTATGGTGCTGCCTAAATGTTATTTTTGAAAATGTGAGATGTTTTACAGGTAAATGGTTGCAGGTCATTTTAAAGATAAAATAAATTTTTGTCAGGAGAGTGTCATTTTTTGTTCCAAGCTGTTGTGTATTACAGGGGGTTAAACTAGTGCCACCCCGATAGTGCGCCTAATTTTATTATGTTGATATGTGGTTTTGAACCCTGCTACATTACTTTCGCAGAGTCCAAATAGGAGGGAATGTTGAAGGGACTGATCAGGTAGTTTTGTTTTGTGTTTTATTTTGTTTTGAATTAATGAATTTGGTTCTAGGAGATCTACAAAATGTGTATGAGCTTCAAGGAGTAACCCAGATTAAATGTGTATGACAGTAACCTACATTTTGAGGTTTTTCTGTGTAGATGGTTCCAGATCCTTCCAGAACGGTGAATATGGCACTGGGTAAGCTGTGCTGTAGTCTCCACCCAATATGAGGTATTGTGTAAAAGACCATCCCCCTCCAGCAAATTTACACAGGAGGCGAGGTGATGTCACTCACAGATGAAACTTTACAGATTTAGATGGGGACAAGGCAAAACAAAAAAATTGTTTGAATATTGTTTATTTTATGCCAGATTTCAGTAACATTTTGTTTGTTTTTGTATTAATCAGGTATTTACAGGACCTGGTGGGTGGGATTTACAAGTGTTCTGGATCATCAGATAAATGTGGAACAATAAAACTCCACCCTTTTGAAATGTTCTATCTATATGTGACATGGGTTTCCAATGTCAATGTGTAATGTAGACATACTTTATTATATACAGTATGTGTAGAACAGGATACGAGGCACAAGGTAAATTACCCAGAAACCACTCTCACCTTCTTGTTCATCTCAAGGAGCGGAGCTGGAGGTGCTTGCTGAGGCTTGTAACCTGGCAGAAGGTAAGACGGCCGACATTTACACTGACTCTAGGTACGCTTTTGGCATCGCCCACAATTATGGGCCCATTGGTAGTAGGAACTTTATTGGATCATTGGGTAAGCCAATTGAGAGAGCAAGCGAAAACAGACCTGACAATAAGGGTATATGCAGCCAGGTATCAGTAAATTGGCTTGTCCCTGGATACAATAATGCCACCACTAGGTTTGTAGCAGCCGGCATGATGTGCGCACGGCGTGACATAGGTAAAACAGCAAAGGTACCTGTGAAAAGTGCAGCCCGGCCAGATTAACAGTCCCAGCGACTGCAGAACATACAACTACCCGAGGTAGAAGTGTATGACAATGTGCTCGTGTGTGTAGATCTGTTCTCAGGGGGGCCTGAAGCCCAGCCTGTATTTTCCCCACTGCAGACGGTGTGTGTAAGTGACAGGGGAACAATGTTATCCCAAGTATTGACCTAGTGTTTGTACAATAATAAGATGTCAGCAGTTCTCCAGATGTTATTCCAAAGTTAGTTTGTTTAATAAAATTGTATTTAAGAAGTGTTGTGGGAATATTAAATACTGAAGTTAAGTTTCATGTAAAGTTCTGGACCAGCCTTAGCATTGGACTATTAGAGTCATGCGTCAGATAAAAGGTACAGAAGTGGAATATTCCCATTTGAAAACATTTTTAGTTATTTATTTTTTGTCGTTGTTATTGTGAAAGGAAAATTCTGTGCAGTGTGTGTGTATATATATATATATATATATATATATATATATATATACACACATACATACACATACATTATATATATATATATATATATATATATATATATATATATATATATATATATATATATACACACACACACACACACACACACACACACACACACACTACCGTTCAAAAGTTTAGGGTCACTTAGAAATTTCCTTATTTTTGAAAGAAAAGCACAGTTTTTTTCAATGAAGATAACATAAAATTAATCAGAAATACACTCTATACATTGTTAATGTGGTAAATGACTATTCTAACTGCAAACGTCTGGTTTTTAAAGCAATATCTACATAGGTGGTGTATAGAGGCCCATTTCCAGCAACCATCACTCCAGTGTTCTAATGGAACATTGTGTTTGCTAACTGTGTTAGAAGGCTAATGGATGATTAGAAAACACTTGAAAACCCTTGTGCAATTATGTTAGCACCGCTGTAAACAGTTTTGCTGTTTAGAGGAGCTATAAAACTGACCTTCCTTTGAGCTAGTTGAGAATCTGGAGCATTACATTTGTGGGTTCGATTAAACTCTCTAAATGGCTAGAAAAAGAGAGCTTTCATGTGAAACTCGACAGTCTATTCTTGTTCTTAGAAATGAAGGCTATTCCATGCGAGAAATTGCCAAGAAACTGAAGATTTCCTACAACGGTGTGTACTACTCCCTTCAGAGGACAGCACAAACAGGCTCTAACCAGAGTAGAAAGAGAAGTGTGAGGCCCCGCTGCACAACTGAGCAACAAGACAAGTACATTAGAGTCTCTAGTTTGAGAAATAGACGCCTCACAGGTCATCAACTGGCAGCTTCATTAAATAGTACCCGCAAAACGCCAGTGTCAACGTCTACAGTGAAGAAGCGACTCCGGGATGCTGGCCTTCAGGGCAGAGTGGCAAAGAAAAAGCCATATCTGAGACTGGCTAATAGAAGGAAAAGATTAATATGGGCAAAAGCACACAGACATTGGACAGAGGAAGATTGGAAAAAAGTGTTATGGACAGACGAATCGAAGTTTGAGGTGTTTGGATCACACAGAAGAACATTTGTGAGACGCAGAACAACTGAAAAGATGCTGGAAGAGTGCCTGACGCCATCTGTCAAGCATGGTGGAGGTAATGTGATGGTCTGGGGTTACTTTGGTGCTGGTAAAGTGGGAGATTTGTACAAGGTAAAAGGGATTTTGAATAAGGAAGGCTATCACTCCATTTTGCAACGCCATGCCACATACCCGGTGGACAGCGCTTGATTGGAGCCAATTTCATCCTACAACAGGACAATGACCCAAAGCACACCTCCAAATTATGCAAGAACTATTTAGGGAAGAAGCAGGCAGCTGGTATTCTATCTGTAATGGAGTGGCCAGCGCAGTCACCAGATCTCAACCCCATAGAGCTGTTGTGGGAGCAGCTTGACCGTATGGTACGCAAGAAGTGCCCATCAAGCCAATCCAACTTGTGGGAGGGGCTTCTGGAAGCATGGAGTGAAATTTCTCCCTTTTACCTCAGCAAATTAACAGCTAGAATGCCAAAGGTCTGCAATGCTGTAATTGCTGCAAATGGAGCATTCTTTGACGAAAGCAAAGTTTGAAGGAGAAAATTATTATTTCAAATAAAAATCATTATTTCTAACCTTGTCAATGTCTTGACTATATTTTCTAGTCATTTTGCAACTTATTTGATAAATATAAGTGTGAGTTTTCATTGAAAAACACAAAATTGTCTGGGTGACCCCAAACTTTTGAACAGGTGGGGGTGTGTGTGTGTGTGTGTGTGTGTGTGTGTGTATGTATATGTATATGTATATATGTATATGTATATGTATATATATATATATATATATATATATATATATATATATATATATATATATATATATAGAAGAAAAATGAGTTTGCATGTATCATTTCAAGTTATTGCTCAATGTGAACGTTTGATGTAAAGATGTTATTTGTTAATGTTTTTCTTCAAATTAATTATTTGATTAAGATCAATTAATGTTTATACAATGAAAAAGTTTGTTCTCCACAGGAAGAGTCCAACTGGGAGCGGAAGGCGTGAGAACCAGATTCTGACAGAATGTGGACGGATAAGGGAAGGTGAACCGGTAACACCCAAGGCACTCTTGATGGCACTTGCATTGATGGTGTATGACCTCACATATGCCCCAAGACTGCAAGGATCGATTTGGTAAGATCTAATTGGTATGTCCCAGGCTTTACAGCTGTTGCTGCTAAATTCTGTTAGAGCTGTTTGATTTGCCTACAGAACAGTCCTGGCAGACCGGTGCCAACCTTATCATACCCGCCTCCCACAAAGAGAACAGACCTTGAGGCCTTCCCATGCAATACAAATTAGAGTAAGAAAAATTGGTTTGCAACATTTGTCAGATAAACATGTGGAATCTGTGTATATTTTGGTGAGCTGGAAATGTTCCAGGCAATCAGCTCAGATCAAGGTACAAATCCTGCTGGAAAGTGTCACACCAAGTGCAAATGAAATGTACCCAATAATTACACATCTTGTGCTACCGATTTTTCGGCTGTTTACGGGCCGAAAAACGGCCGGCCGAACATACCCCGATTGTGTGTGGTACACGTTTAGCAATGAAAATCTCCCAACACATATGCTAAAAATATAGCCCTGTCATACAGTTGCATAAATTGCTTACTGTCTCCCTTAGTTAAAAATTATATATATCGATCTAGATATATATATATAGATATATATATATATATATATATATATATATATATATATATGTAATACAGTTTAAAGAAAAAAAAAAAAAGTCTGACACTGCCTAAACGTATGCTGAAAGGACGCTTTTTTAGCAAACATTGCCACCATTATTGGCTATAGACACATTCAGTATAAATACCGAATGTACACCAAACGTGGTATAAACATAGCATTTATTGGCGGAATCATGGGGGGGGGGGCACTTTTCTTTAATAATTTTAGTGTAATATGAATTTAAAAAGTGATCACAAAAAAAAAAAAAAGTATAGCTTGTTACTTCCATTAGTAGTAGTTCAGTGAAAACTACATGTTCCATTTATAAGAGTATATTCAAACATGGCTAACTTGCATGAAATCGTGGTAAAAATTATTGCAGTTTTATGAAACTGCTGCTTGTTTTGAACCGATTTCAAAATCAATTGTTATGTGTATGTATGCCCTTAATCGGGTATGGCTTTCAGGTTGGGATAGAGGAAGCCAGCATGACTGCACATTGCAGAGAATGAAAACATTCTACCATATAACAGCAGACAGAAGGATAATCCTGCAGGGAAGGTTCTCAAAGCAGATCTGCAATTACATACAAGAGGCTGCCCACACTGATCTTTCGCTGGCCATAGATATAAAGACTTAAGTGGCATACAAGAAAAGAGACATTCTACAGTGCAAATAATTAAACATGGGAGAGCCAAGTTCCGAAATGATACACCTGTAGCGATTACTACTTGTGATAGAAAAAAAAAAAATTAGGAAGAAAAAAAGTTATATTTCTGATCGATAGAGCAGATTAACATTAGTTAAATTACAAAATTATTAGTACCATAATTGTACAGGTCATCAATAACTACATTAAAATAGTTTGAATCTTAAAAGTAGTTGTCCAGGAATACATTTTATTTATATTTTAACTTAATCGGACATATATAAGTAACTTTCTAATATAATGTATATTTGACTTGGTGACTTGGTTCACGTGACAGCACCCAACATAAATTTTTTATTTCCGGTCACGTTCCGTGTCTTTACTCAGCCGGCAATTTCCGGCTGAAGAAAGGCACGGCGCGTTATCAACTACATTTACAGGCAGGGGGAAGGGTGGATGTTTCATGAGCTCTTCAGAGCTCCACCTCCTCTGGTCCTGCCGCCTGTAAACATAGTTGATGACGCGCCGTGTCTCTACACCGCAAGAAATACTGACTGAGCAGAGACACGGAACTTCGTCTCTGCTTGTACACACCCCCTCCTCCTATCTCGGAGTTCCCACACTGCCTGCACGTCTCCTCTCATCACCAACGCCGCTCCCACCCGAGGAGCCGCACTCCAGCGACGGCACCCCCCCCTGATGGTATATACAGTTATTACAGGGGTTATATAAATACAGGGATGATGGGGGTTATAAACAGGAATGATGGGGCCATCATCCCTGAATATAACTCCATCGTCCCTGTGAATAGCCACCACCATCCCTGTGTATTACCCCCATCAACACTGTATATAACCCCCATCATCCCTGTGTATTCCCACATCATCCCTGTATATAATCCCCATCACCCCAGTGTATTACCTCATAATCCCTGTATATAACCCTGATCATGCCTGTGTATTACCTCATCATCCCTGTATATAACCTCATCATCCGTGTATTACCTCATCATCCCTGTGGATGATTAGGTAATACAAGGATGATGGGGGTTATATACAGGGATAATGAGGTAATACACAGGGATGATGAGGTAATACACAGGGATGATGAGGTAATACACAGGGATGATGGGGGTTACATATATGTTATACACAGGTATATCATCCCTGTGTATTAAATCATCCCTGTATATAAGCCCCATCATCCCTGTATATAACCCTCATCCCCCCTGTGTGATTATTACTGGGTGTGTGTGTGACAGTGCAGGGAGCTGGGTGACTAATTATAGCAGGGAATGACCCTGTGAATAGAGGGGTGTGGCAGTATGCGGAGATGCTGTGGAGGGAGGAAAGGGGGATGTAAGCTGTCTCAGACGCAGCACGGGATCATGGGTATGGTGGGTTACAAGACAGGAACAGAAGCAAGGGATGTAAATAAACAAAAAGAGCAACAGTGACTATTGAAATCAAACGGAAACTGGTCAGAAAGTATGCAGGGGGTTTTAGGGAAGGCAAACCATGCTTGGGGGACACTTTTTGGAAAATATTTTTTCCCTTGCCAATCCCTCTAAGCGATAATCTTTGGCCAGCAAAACGGTCGCTTTGAATTTACTTTAAATGCTGTTTGGTTGCTACAAATTACAGGACATCCGTGTTCTTTTGCACCACATGGTTCAACACCCAATGAAACAAAATAACAAAAATAACTTGTAATGTCACATCCAGAGGTGGCAATAACGCTTCTACAGGATTCACTGACGCTTGTAATGGAATTTGTATGCTTTCATATCAGTCTTGTGGGTTTTTTTTACGCACAAAACTTAATGCGGAGGGAGATTTTGTGCTGCAGACAAGTGGTAACAAATCAGTCTGAACTGCTACCACTCCTCTACTACAGCCAATGAGAAGGCTTCTTTTACTCACAGCCGCTTACCATTGGATGCGCGTAGACAAGGAGCCAATTGGTTGGTGTGAAGAGGCTGCTGTTCGGGGACATTCGCAGGTATGCATGAGGCTGGCCGGGGGACTGTATGCAGTTTTGCTACATACTCGTGTTCCTACCAAATTTCAACCTTTATACATTACATAAGTAAGGGTTCATGCATAAAGACGTATTATAGTTCTGTAGAACGTCCAGATGTATGAAGCTGCAATAGGCATCCCACAGCACTCTACTGAACCCTACTGCACCTCTAAATGCTTTGGATATTATATGGAGGCAAACCGAGCCTTTTTTTTGTTGAATTCTATATGGATCAGTCAGTAAAAAATTTTTTTTAGCTGCTCCATCACATGCTGTATTTTGTAATACAATGCTGTAGGTACCAGAATTTAGAAGGCTGCTATGGCAGTTCTGCAATTCTAATGTGCTCATTTTTCCGAAATTTTTAGAAAATGCCAGACCCCTAAATTAATCCAGACTCTGAGGTCAAAGCTCAAATTTAATCCAGTTCCCCCAGACCAGAGCCCAAAATCAATCCAGACTCTCAGCCCATAGCCCCAAATTAATCTAGACCCAACCCCGACCACAATTGATCCAGACCCCCTAGACCAGAGCCCAAAATTAATCAAGACCCCCCCCCACCCATAGACCAAAATTAATCCAGACACGCCAAACCATAGCCAAAATCAATCCAGAAGCCCCCAGACTAGAGCCCAATTTTAATCAAGACCCTAAAATCAGAGCCTGAAATTAATGCAGACCCCAGACCAGAACCCAAAATTAATGCAGACCACAGCTCAAACCCCTCCATTTACTTACCGCTCCTCACTCCCAGGTCTGGTCCACTTTAGATCTGGGCGCAGCTGTACTAAATCCTGACGCAGTTCAGCACGTTGTGTACTGTGGCAAGCAGGGTAGGTAAAATAGAGAAGTCACTGGGGACCATGGAGTGTTGGCTAATGGAATCAGCAGAGGCCCCAGTTACTACAATAACTCCGCTGACAAGGGAGAGTAACATATCCTCTGCTGCTCTGAGGTAAATGCTGCTGTTCGTCAGTTCTCATGGATGAAGAAGTCACGTGACAGCCACTTGACCACATGGACATGACATCCCTTGCTGTCCTTGTGGGGTCATGCGATTGCAGTCACATGGTACCGTGGACATTATATTATCCCGATATCACCACATTATAGGGAAGATGTGGTCACGTGACATAGCCGCTTGACCACATAAACGAGCCCCATAACATTGCAAGCCACAGTGCCCTGAAACCTGTACCAGCGAAGTGCCCTCGAACAGTGCTTGCATGAAAAAGGAAGAGGCAGTGCCCCCAAAACAGTGCCAGGCACATCAACCCTACAGTAATCCTATTATGATTATAATGTGTCTCAGCAGCAAATGTTTGTTCAAATTCCAATTCTAGCAAGACTATGCTATATACAACCCCTGCGTAGCCAGGATATTACTTACCGAGTATCAGTACCCTTAGGATCTTCACTAAAAATAGCAAGTTACACCAGTCTACTTGAAACGGTCTTCCCACAAGTGAAGGTTTACGAAAGCGATTCACTCCACTGTCAGCAATAGACTCGTGGTGCATTTTCTGGACAAATTCTCAGGTAGGTTGTAACTCCCACAAAGTACAGTAGCCCCCCAGCATCTAAGATTTTCCAAGTGCTTATGCCTGCCCTAAAATGTATATGAAGTCTGCCAGGTAGTTCCTAGATGCCTGATATAATGTTAAACATGAATTGGATAGGATGGATTGTGGCACACTCCCTGGAAATGTGTCGGTCGATAGAAATGAACCTAAGGACATAATTAACATTTTCTCATCAATTAATACTCTAAAACAGGCCGGTATATTTTTTGGGAAAGGGCGCAAACCTAGCTGAGCTAAGATCGATGAAGTCATGTGATGTCCAGGCCTAAGCATGAAAATGGGAAAAGGGACCACTTCAATCTCGAGATATGGCAGCCGAGATCCCCACAAACATGACTTGTGATAGGTCATAGAAGAGTGTAAATCAGCAAACCCTTAAATAAATGGAAGATGAAGATGATGATGAACCGAGGATTATGGAAATAACAGCTGGCAGGGGAAGCATTGTGCCAGTTTTGCACAGACATTAGTTTTCTTCTTACTATCCCTAAACCTTTGTTTGGGCATAATAACCATGCAGCTGGCACATAAGAGAGAAAATACCCTAGGGGCAGTGGTCAGTACTGTCGCCTTGCAGCACTGGGATCCTTGTTTGGAATTTGAAAGGACAACATATATGTTCTCCCCGTGTTTGCGTGACCTTCCTCCAGGTACTCCACTTTCCTCCCACATTCCAAAAACAAACTGATCGGTTTATTGACTTCCTATAAAAGTGTCCCAAGTGAGTGCGTTTGATATAGGTGAATTAGATTGCGAGCCTGTTGGGGACAAGGATGGATGTGAATGAAGACATCTCTGTACAGCGCTGTGGAAACGTTGGCGCTATATAAGCAACTGAAAACAAATCTGGGTCGGATTACTACATACAAGGTTTTATTCATTTATCACTGTTTTCCCACTAGGATTCTAGACCTATATATTAAATCCTATTTTATGATAAACTTAAGTGGGAATGGTCATCTTACGCACTGTGATCTTTCTTTTTCACCTCTCTCACTCTTCTGCTAGAAAGTGAACAAAAATAGAACGGAAACCTTATAATAGTTCATAGAAGAAACCTGATTGGATTCTCCTCATACAAATCCTATAAAGTCCTCACCATTGATTTGAATACTATATATTCATGCAATAAATGCATTACCACTACCACACCAACCATTGTATAGTTTCGCCAGCCTTATTACAGTCATTCCAGTACAAGCATTAACATACAATTCAACCTCTACTAAAGCCTAAACTTGGGTCCTTTAAAATTGCCATATCCCATCTATAAAGGCCTCATAATGGTTCTTTTCGAGTGAACAAACATTAATTTGTCAGTTTTCTCCTTCTCTATTGTTAATCCTAAAACTGATGCCCAACCTCTATGACCAGAATCCGTACAAAGATTACTAAACAATCCCCAGGGAGCCATAACCCACATGAATGCATCTAAATACCCTCATTACATTCACAAGTGACAGGTGCAAGCAAAGGGTTATGCAAACACAATCCCAGACTAGCGATTCTGCTGCCATAATCACATGCTTGCATTTAATGCCCAGACAAGCCCTCCGCCTCTTAACATAAAATTCCCTTTCCATCAATGACAATATACTAGGGACCCCTAAACATAGGTGGTTAAAAAAAAAAAGTAAAAAAAAACAAACACATTTCTGTCTTGACCTGTCACTTAAAAATGGGTAGCCTGAACATAGGCCTTTATTAAATGAAAGATAAAAGGTATGTTATGCCTATATAACAATATTATACTTTTATTTTTTATAAAATTTCAGTTGTCATGACCCGCTTTTACTACGGCTTCCCAGGCTGCTGCTTGTAACTTCCAGGTTGATGAAGTGACTGCATGGCAGATATTCATGGAACATACAGGGCATTAGACTATATGGGATGACTGGGCATGTACTGCATCCTGGACCCACCAAGTCCATACTTGGTATCAGGTTTTGGAATACATACGAGCTGCAGATGCTCAAGTGACTGCACATGCCCGAGGCCATCCCATCTACTGTAATGCTTAGTCCAGTTCAAGAACATCTGCTTTAGAGTAAATCAGACAAGTGGCAAATTTGTCGCAAATGTCGTGTGCGGATTCCGCTGCCGATTCTCTGCGTACTTTACCCCTTCACCTTGAAAAGGGTGATATCTGCTGTAAACATCCGCAGCAGAATGAGTGGTCTGCGAATTTGAAAATCCATGCAGAAAATGTTCCGCAGCAAGTGGCTGGTACTGTAATCCGCCCAGAAAATCTGCAGCATTTCTAAGACAGGGGAGCTACTGCATGGTCAGCCATTGGAATGAGGACAGATGGTGGACTGCTCCAATAGCCACCCCAAAAACCTGTCACCAGACATCTTTGGATAGAGCCACTTTCTTTAATTGATTTCAACTAATGAACAGGATAAATTGTGGGATCCAGTTTAAATAGAATGGCTCACATTTATTTATCAGTTTAAGCCTGATCTTCCTGAATTCCAAATGCATCAGATTAGGTACAATTCTTGCCAACTACCCTCTTCAATTTCACTGGTGCAGAATACACCATTATTAATAAATGTAGGCCAATGAGTATCGAGACTGTCTCTTTAACCCCTTAATGACCGCCGATACGTCTTTTTACGGCGGTCATTAGTGGGCTTTATTCTAGAGCGCCGCTATTCTACGTCGCTGCTGTAGAATAAAGTAAACAGAGCAGGGAGCCGTGAAATCTCCCTGCTCTCGGCTGCCAGAGGCAGCTGAGGGCTGGGGGCGTCCCTGCTCTGCCAGGTGAGATCGATATTAGTATCGATCTCACCCGTTTAACCCTTCAGATGCGGTGCACAATAGCGAGCACCGCATCTGAATGGTTTTGGAGAGAGGGAGGGAGCTCCCTCTCATCTCACTGACACCCGGCGATAAAATCGCCGAGTGTCTGTGTCTTCTATGGCAGCTGGGGGTCTAATAAAGACCCCCAGGTCTGCCTGGAGCGAATGCCTGCTAGATCATGCCGCAGGCATGACCTAGCAGATGCCTGTCCGTTTTAAACGGACAGGCAGTAATACACTGCAATACAAAAGTATTGCAGTGTATTATAATAGCGATCGGAGCATAGGGAAGTCCCCTAGTGGGACTAGTAAAAGAGTAAAAAAGTTTAATAAAGTTAATAAAAAAAAAAAAGTGAAACAAAAAAAATGAAAAACCCACTTTTTCCCCTTACAAAATGCTTTACTATTAAAAAAAAAACTACAATAAAGCAAAAAAGTTACACATATTTGGTATCGCCGCGTCCGTAACGACCCCGACTATAAAGCTGTTACATTATTTAACCCGCACTGTGAACGCCGTAAAAAATAAAATAAAAAACAATGGAAAAATTGCTGTTTTCTGTTAATCCTGACTTTAAAAAAATGTGATAAAAAGTGATCAAAAAGTCGCATCTACTCTCAAATGGTACCAATAAAAACTGCAAGTCGTCCCGCAAAAAACAAGACCTTATACAGCTATGCCGATGCAAAAATAAAAAAGTTACAGCTCTTTGAATGTGACAATGTAAAAATGTAAAAAATGGCTTGGACATTAGGGCCCAGAATGCAAGCAGGGGGAAGGGGTTAAAGAGGAGACACCAGTATGAGGACTAATAGAGAAGGCTAGTTTCACACTGAATTTTTGTTGTGTTTTTAGCATGCTTTTTTTTTTGGTAGATAAGCTTCCATGTCTCTTAATGGAAGCTCATTAACAAAAAAAATGCATGTTAAAAAGGCAACAAATCCCTCACAGTGTGAACCAAGCCCAAATGCCACCTGTTCCTATTATGAGTTATCTACTAAGAGACATGGTTATATCTGCAATGTCCCCGCACCAAAAAATACAAGGGCAGCAGTGGGCAAAAATAATAGCTAGTTAACCCCTTAATGCACCATGACGCAACTGTACGTCATGGTTTGCCCTGCATTAAGGCACCATAAAGTACAGTTACGTCATGGTGCTTTTCCGTCACCATGTCAAAACACATGGTGACAGAACAGTGACATCGGCTGTCAGACAGCCGACAGTCACTGTGACTCGGAGGACCAATCGCGGCTCGGTGCCGCCAGTGATCGCTGTAATTGGTCAGTCAGTAGTGACTGACCAATCACAGTATTGCAGCATGGTTACCCAGCTAAAAGAGCCGGGTAGCCACGCTAGCCAATTGGCTGTTGGCAACAGGAGGCCTAACAATGACCCCTTGTCTGCCAAATATGGCAGCTTAAAAGGTTTCCAGCCGCAGATGAAAGATGGCGGTGGGCTCAGAAGCTGAGCCTGCGCCATCAAAGCATGTCAGCTGTTTGTTACAGCTGACATCCTGCTGTAGCGGCAGGGAACGGAGCTAGCGATTCGGCATCTTAGGTGTTTCCAGGTGACCGGCATCGCTGCGATGTGGTCGCACGGATGCCGATCGTTACTATGGTAACCGGAAGCCAACAATTGCTTCCTGGTCTCCCATGTACAGAAGCCTATTAGGCCCCGCGCATTGGCAGAGCCTAATAGGCTAATAGAATCCTGACCACTTCTCTGCACTTCTCTGTGATTTACTGCATAGCATGCGTAGTCTCGCGAGATTACGCTGTAAATTGTCATTTACAGCGAGATCTCGCTGTGTGGTGATGTAGTCTCACAGAGATGTGAAGAAGTGGTCAGGATTCTGAATACACATCACGTCCTGGCTGGATGTAATGTATATTCACTGTCAGGACACTGCAGTAACGTTACAGTGCGTTTATGTGGCTGCACATAGCGATATAGCTATATCGCTATGTGCTGTATAAATGAATGGAGAGAAGTGTAGGACGCTGATTGGTCAGCGTCATACACTCCTCTGTACAATGCCCACTTGGTCATATAGTAAAACACGCCCAGTTGTCCATTGAGAAACTCATTAGCATAAAGCTAATATAGGTCATAACTCCGTCAAAAATGATAGTTTTTCTAAATAAAAAAACACTGCTGTAATCTACAATACAGCGCCGATCACATCATGTACAAGATAGGCCACTTATAATGTGGTGACAGAGCCTCTTTAAGGCCAAAATAGGATTAGACACTAAGGGGTTAAAGACCAGAAACATAAAAGATTTATAAATTACCACAAAATGCCTTAACATTACTTATCGCTTGCAGTGCCACTCTTCTCCACTTCAACAAATGTGTCAAATGTATTTTACAGGCACCAGAGCAATATTGCCACAAACCAACTGTGGGGTTAAAAAAGTGTGGGTTTTCATGGAGAGCTATTTTAGTTCACATTGGCGTCAATCATAATGGATCCCTTTTTGTGGATCATTGGCTTTCATGGGATCCATCAGGGTTCAGTTTTTGTGTAGCAACGGGCATAACAGAAAGGAGAGAGAATAAAAACAAGATGTGTGCGCCTCAATAAATTGGGCGTATGAAATGCCAGTCTGCAGCCGTCACTAGGAGGTATCTAGAAGATTACTGCATACTGTTAAACTTTGAACTCAATAATAATACAGCATGCAGCAAGCTCCTTCAGTCGCAAATGCAAGTTGTCAGAATATTAGGTCTGCAGCAGAGCCCTAGGCTAGGCTCTGTGCACAGACGCCACGTTTTTGGCCTACATTAAAAGCATGTGCCAAGAATAGGTCCCAACGTATACGTTAAACGTAGACTGACGAATGTTTTAACAGTGGCATGCATCACCATAGAATCTAATGGCATACGTTACACATATACGGCATGAACTCTCATGACCCTTTTCACGACGTATACGTTAAACGGATATCATTAAAGTCTATGGGTGAAAGATGCCACTATTAGGCAACCGTTTAACGCATATGTAACCCAAAAACTATAATGCTATTTGGTTAACCTATGTTATGAAAAGCTATTGGAAAGCCCAGGACATACATTAGGGATGTGAGACACGTATGCCATACCGTGGCATGTCACCTATAGACTCCCATGTTAAAAAATGTATATCCTATATAGCGCAGCCTACTGCGAGATTTCATCCTCCCAAAAGTTATATACTGACACATACCAGCCTGACAGACGTTAAAATTGCACTTTCGGCCTCGGTCGGGCTAATGGAGCCCTATGTATACGTTTAGTGAGTAAGTCGGAAGCTTTCCCGACGAAAACGCTTAACGCAGGGCCAAATCGTAGTATGCACAGATATATATACTGTCACGTTGGGTTCGTGGACCCACTGGGCCGTACTGCCTTGGCGGTACGGCAGCTGGCCAACAGGGTGCAGGTCCTAGTTCACAGTTCGTATAAGGTACCTGTGGCAGCTCGGACAGTAGCAAGGGAGGCTCGGCTGCGAGTATGCAGCGGGTAGACGTCAGGCGTGGAGCAGCAGGACAGGCGTAGATATAGAACAGCACGACACTAGAACAGGATAGCACGGGGAACAGGGAACACGAACTGGAAAACACTAGGAGACCATTTGCTAGACAAACTAGGATATGACAAACAACGCTCAGGCATCGAAGCAAGGGGCTGGGCCCCTCTTACAGCCCAGGCACTCATGGGCTGATTAAAACATTAAAGTCCGGTGCGAGCGCTGCCCCTTTAAGAGTGGGCACGAGCATGCGCGCACACAACGGGACCCGGCCGAGGTGAGTGGAAGTGAGCGCTGGCATTTCCTGAGGAGACTGGGGCCAGCGCTCACTGACCCATGGCTGCGGCCGTCAGGGGGAGAGTGAACCTGACAGACCGCAGACACGACATATATATATATCACTAGGGCGACTAGAAGTCTCTTTAGGAGCCATAATATATTTTCGGTCGCATTTGCAACCATTTTAGTTGCCACCTGGAGCCCTGGAACTCCAAGAAACAACTGTGGTCTGGACTCAAGCAGCATCCAACCTCTGATTTATGGCACACTGGTAAGAGATACCAGATGGTCAAACATGAGACACATATCAGATAAGAGTCCAGATAAAATAAATGGTCAGCAAACTGCAGCTCTCCCAATTTCAAGTGAAATATTTTTTTAACACTAAAAAGTTATTTTTTTTATATGACAAAAACACAGAATACGTTTTATTTTAATATTTTCCTATGTGCAAGTGGTTTTCTCCACTTTATTTTAAGAGTAAGCAGTAAAAATCACGCATAGACAGATGTAGTATCTCCACGCAGACCGGTGTTCTGAAGACAGCAATTACAGCTGAAAAACAGACATAGAGACACTATCGAGGAATCTAATAACAGCGCAGATCTGTCATGATGTTGAAAAAAAGGCTTGCCGGCAGTAAGCGATTCCAATACGTTGGCAGGAGGGAACGTGGTTTTTGTTTTTTTCTATACAAGCCATCTGATCTCATTTTTCCCAAGGTGCATTACAGGAGTAGTATGTGAATAAAAATACTGT
Source organism: Rhinoderma darwinii (assembly GCF_050947455.1). Lineage (NCBI taxonomy): Eukaryota > Metazoa > Chordata > Amphibia > Anura > Rhinodermatidae > Rhinoderma > Rhinoderma darwinii. Next base: position 552,574,438 of record NC_134687.1, read on the forward strand.
ACCAATGACAAGCAGACGGCAGGAGCGATGATAGGCTGTGCACAAAGAAGAGACTGGTGAGGTGAGCGGTTGCTATAGTAACCCTGGCGAGAGCAGGCCAAATAAACTAATTTACAACCTACACAGATCACCCACTCCAGACTCCCTGCTCCTTACAAGTCGCCCTCCGCTTCTAGGAAAGAAAAAAAAACTAGTTATGTGCAAGGGACTTCATTGTGATTCCACCCATACAGTGCAGTGTTTCCTGGCCTTGTGGGTGAACCTTTATTTTTATATTGAAAAGTGATTATTAATCAAGAGTTATGTCGGATGCAATGCGGAGGTAAGTAATCCATCAAATTCTGGAGGCCTTGGCTACTGCTGCTTGACATATAAATTATAAATGAAATAATGGATGAAAGAGAGACGTATTACCATCACCGTATTCATTAAAGGAATATTTTAGTGTTATGAAGATGATGGTTACATATAACCCCTTCCTCCAATTTCAGCGTAAAGTGAAAGGTCATTTTTTTTCTCCTACTGGCTACCTCAGCAGGTCTAGAAAAAAATAAATATGAAATTCTGCAATAGGCAGAATGGGATACATGGGTGTAAATGGGTTAAAGGCAACTTTACTCAGGGACTAAATTAGGTGACATGGAGATTGTTAATAACATGATGCGATCGAGGTTCCTCCTATATTCCAGTGCACCCAAATGCTGGAGGAATCAGCTAGAAGAGACATAATGCCCTCCAACACTATTCAAAGCTGGCGGAAAGGGGGCGGGCAGTGATGACATCAGGGCCTGCAGCTAGTCAATAGCTGCCAAGCACGGACTGAGGGGGGGGGGGAGGGGGGGGGGGGGGGAGTTGGGAATCGCTGCTACTAGTCCTGAATCTGGAGGCAACAGTTGTGAAAAGGAAACTGCAAAGAGAACTACTAATATCCCTAAAAAATGAGCAAGCGGTGGATAATTGCATAAAAGATGATACTTGTGTAGGCTTATTGTCCCAGACTCTGTCCATTTTGTAAAATGTTATATTCACCCCCGAGTTTCACTTTAAAACCTCTTAAAACAACGGCGAATATAAGAGACCAAAGAGACATATGACCGGGTTACGGTCTGCAGAACTTTAATTAGAACAACCGAAACAAAAAGGAAACAAAATAAAACGCACTACTCTGGCTTTAAAAATCCAGCGTTAAAGTATCTGTCACGTAGCAGGTTTGTGGAACCACTAGGCCGTACCGCCGTAGCGGGGAGGCAGCCGGCCAAACAACAGGGAACCCCAGCAATACAATTTCCTGCACAAGGGTACCTGGATAGTCCAGACAGTGGCCGCAGCAATGGTACAGATGGAGATGGGTGCAGCAGGTAACGCCAAACGTGGCGGATGACAGGTGCCGGGGGTTGCGCCAGACGTGGCGAATTCCTCCGGACGTGGCAGATTACAGGACGTGACACGACTCCGAAACTAGTAGGCACAGTAACAAGAACAGCACGGGATACAGGAACAGGTAACAAGGCACGAGTAACAACTGGAACAGGAAACACTAAGGGACCATTTGCAAGACAGACTTGGGATAACTAACAACGCTCAGAAGGGCTGGGGTCTTCTTATAGACCAGGAAATCATTGGCCGTTGATGATGATGATTTCCTGATGGGACACAGCAGAACGGAGCGGGAGCGCTGGCGTCTCCTAGGAATGAGATGGGTCCGTCGGGAGGCGAGTAAACCCGACGGCCCGCAGCCATGGACGCTACAGTATCCCCCCTCTTACGCTCCCTCTTCGTGGGACCAGAGCGAGAGAGGAATTTTTTAATAAGAGCAGGAGCACCGAGGTTCTCTTCTGGCTCCCAGGACCTCTCCTCAGGCCCAAACCCTGCCAGCAAAATAGAGGACGGGTCTGTTGCCAGATATTCAGAAAGTCCCCATATGCAGAGTCAGCAGCGGGTACCTGAGATGTGGTCGACACTGGAAGAGGGACTCTAGGATGTTGACCGTACACAATGTGAAATGGAGTGGAAGTGGTGGACTCACTTGTGTGGTTGTCATATGAGAACTCGGCCCATGGAAGAAGCTGTACCCAGTTATCGTGCTGTGAAGAGATGGAATGGCTGAGATAATTCTCCAGGATCTGGTTGATCCTCTCAACTTGCCCATTGGACTGGGGGTGATAGGCTGAGGAAAAGGCCAATGTCACATCCAGGAGTTTACAGAGGGCTCTCCAGAACTTGAGGTAAACTGAACCCCCCAGGTTGGACATAATGTGAAGAGGCAAGCCATGCAAGCGAAAGATGTGTTGAATGAAGAGACTCGCCAGTCGGGGAGCAGAAGGTAGGCCGGTCAGCGGGATAAAATGTGCCATCTTAGAGAACCGGTCCACCAACACCCAGACAGTGTTGCATCCTGCTGAGGGGGGGGGGGGGTCTGGGACAAAGTCCATTGCAATGTGCTGCCAGGGGGCATTGGGTACAGGCAGAGGTTGAAGCAGGCCGGCAGGCTTGGAGTGAGTAACTTTGTTAGAAGCACACACCGTGCAAGAAGAGACAAAGTCCACAACATCTTTAGGTAGCGTGGGCCACCAGAAGTGACGAGCAATCAGGTCTAGGGTTTTACGGACACCAGCGTGCCCAGCTAGTTTAGAACTGTGTCCCCAGCGGAGAATTCTTCTCCTGTCTGCCAACCGAACAAAAGTCCTCCCCGGAGGGATGTCTCTGACCTGCAGAGGATTAGCAGTGACAATGCAGGATGGGTCTATGATAGTCTGAAGGGACTCCACCGTGTCTTCCATCTCAAATGATCTAGACAGGGCATCGGACCTCACATTCCTGTCAGCGGGACGGTAGTGGAGCACAAACTGGAAACGGGTGAAGAACAGCGGCCACCTGGCTTGACAGGGATTCAGTCGTTGAGAAGACTGAAGGTAGGTAAGGTTGTTGTGGTTGGTGAAGATCAGGATGGGATGAGCTGCACCCTGTAGAAGATGTCTCTACCCCTCCAGAGCCAACTTGATGGCTAGTAGCTCCCGATCTACAATAGAGTAATTGCACTTAGCAGAAGAAAAAAAAAGTCTAGAATAGTAGCCACATACTACTGCCTTTCCTTTGGAGCTCCTCTGGAACAGAAGTGCGCCAGCACCAACAGAGGAAGTGTTCACTTCCAGTGAGAACTGCCAAGATACGTCAGGATGATGGAGGATCGAAGCTGAAGTGAAGGCTCTCTTGAGGCTAATAAATGCGGACTCTGCCTCTGGAGTCCACACCTTGGCGTTCACACCCTTCTTGGTAAGGGTAGAGATGGGAGCCGTCAGAGATGAGAAGTTAGGAATAAATTGCCAGTAGAAATTGGCAAATCCCAGGAACCGCTGTATCGCCCTTAAGCCTTGAGGACGTGGCCACTCCAGGACAGCGCTCACTTTCTCAGGATCCATCTTGAGACCTTGATCCGAGATGATGTAGCCCAGGAAGGGCAGAGAACTCCTCTCAAAGACGCACTTCTCCAGGTTGGCGTATAAACGATTCTCCATTAATCGTAGTAGAACTTGACGGACATGCCTCTGATGAGTTGTCGAATCTGGGGAGAAAATCAAAATATCATCGAGATAAACAACAACACAGATATAGAGGAGATCTTGGAAGAGATCATTAACAAACTCCTGAAACACTGCGGGAGTGTTACTACGAATACCTAGTGATGTCCTTCGGACTGTGTAACGCCAAACGTGGCGGATGACAAAGGTGCCGCAGGTTGCGCAAGACGTGGCAGATGACACAGGACGTGGCAGATGACACAGAAGCTGCAGGTTGCACCGGACGTGGCAAATTTCTCCGGACGTGGCAGATGACACAGGGCGTGGCAGATGACACAGAAGCCGCAGGTTGCGCCGGACGTGGCAGATGACACAGAAGCCGCAGGTTGCGCCAGACGTGGCAGATGACACAGGACGTGACACTACTCAGACACTATTAAGCACAGGAACAAGAACAGCACGGGATACAGGAATAGGTAACAAGGTACGGGGTAACAACTGGAATGGGAAACACTAAGGGACCAGTTGCAAGACAGACTTGGGATAACTAACAACGCTCAGGCAAGGATCAGAAGGGCTGGGGCCTTCTTATAGACCAGGAAATCATGGCCGGGCACGAGCGTGCGCACACACCCTACGGGACACAGCAGAACGGAGCGGAAGTGAGCACTGGCGTCTCCTAGGAAGGAGATGGGGCCCAGCGCTCACGGATCCATGGCTGCAGGCGTCGGGATGCTACAGTATCATTTTGGATAAAGCCATTCCTGTCCCTGTGTTCCATATGACCGAATAGAAAACCATCATAAAATTCCAATTGTCCATCACCAACCAGTTTAGCATGCACTAAAATGAGAATTACTGGCCCAACCAGATAGGATGCTCAGGTGCTGGAAGATTATATTCCTGGATTTTTATTCATTTATAGTAACAGCCAGGCAAGTTTTTGTTTTTTTAATAAAAGAAAAAAAAAACAAAAACATGCAACAGCTCCTCTGCTTTACTAAATACACTATATGCCCAAAAGTATGCGGACAACCCTAACTATTCAGTTCAAGTGTTTCAGCCACGTCCATTGCAAACAGGTGCAAGTCCCATTTCTAATCTGCTAGATCTGTACTGGTCAACTGTAAGTGCTGTTATTGTTAAGTGGAGATATATATATATAGCAAACATAGAATGGTGACAGCACCCTGCGACACTAATGCCACCTAAACCACTAAATATAAATAAATATGCACTAAAGCTAAATCTACTTACAAATAGGGAGGTTCTTAGTGCACATTTTGATCAAAAAGTGTTAGCCCACCTGCCACGACAAGGCGACCTCTGTAAGGTGGGAACCTACGCTGCACATACACCCAGAACTGGGACTAAGCCTACATATATACCTGGGGATGGTAGGATCCAGCATTGAACTGATTAAAATCACCCAGGGCAGAATGGGAGGAGTGCAAGAACAACAAGTGGAGGCAGTCACTAACCCCACATATATGGATCACATAAACACAACAAAAAGTTGAACAGCACATTCCAACTAAATGATACAAAATGTATGCAGGTGCAAGAACACCCATGACTGCAGATATACAGCAAACATAGAATGGTGACAGCACCCTGCAACACTAATGCCACCTAAACCACTAAATATAAATAAATATGCACTAAAGCTAAATCTACTTACAAATAGGGAGGTTCTTAGTGCACATTTTGATCAAAAAGTGTTAGCCCACCTGCCACGACAAGGCGACCTCTGTAAGGTGGGAACCTACGCTGCACATACACCCAGAACTGGGACTAAGCCTACATATATACCTGGGGATGGTAGGATCCAGCATTGAACTGATTAAAATCACCCAGGGCAGAATGGGAGGAGTGCAAGAACAACAAGTGGAGGCAGTCACTAACCCCACATATATGGATCACATAAACACAACAAAAAGTTGAACAGCACATTCCAACTAAATGATACAAAATGTATGCAGGTGCAAGAACACCCATGACTGCAGATATACAGCAAACATAGAATGGTGACAGCACCCTGCGACACTAATGCCACCTAAACCACTAAATATAAATAAATATGCACTAAAGCTAAATCTACTTACAAATAGGGAGGTTCTTAGTGCACATTTTGATCAAAAAGTGTTAGCCCACCTGCCACGACAAGGCGACCTCTGTAAGGTCTGTTAAGTGGAGATATATATATATATATATATATATATATATATATATATTATTTTTTTATCTTTTTATTTTCATAGATACAAAACCGCATTTCACAATATGTTTCAAACAATGTCTGCTAGAAGCAGAGAAAAATAGAAAAGATACAGAATAGCGAATATATGTGCAAAATCGCTAATACCAAACGGATTTTCAGACATCTGTAGTGGAAACAGTAAGGTATAAAATTCTAGTAGAAAAAAAGGAAGTGGGGAGGGTTCCTCCAGCTCACCTGACACAATGGAACGTGTCGTTGATAGCGCCCGGATCCTCATGTCGGCACACGATGTAGGAAACAAGGGTAGCAAGGAAATTGGGTCCAGCGCTAGACCCAATTTCCTTGCTACCCTTATATAAAATTCTAGTTCTATACACTTTAACCCCCAAATCCACCCCCATAAGAGGGCGACGAGACGGAAAATACGGAGAGAAGGAAGAGGGAAAACAAAAAAAAAACAAAAAAAAAAAAAGGGAGGTTAACATTTTTGTTTTTCCAACACTCAGAGATACATTATTTCCCTACCGAGATTCTTCCTGAAGCTACGTTTCAAAAGAGGTCATCTGATCAACTAATTTCTTCCTTATTGACACCTTTTAGAGAATTTTTGGACAACCAATTTTTGGCGATACAGTATTTTGCCATATATAATGAAGATAAGTTGATAAACAGTGGTCTGCCATGTACCCGGGGAAGATTCCCAAAGGCCCAACACACAATTGTTAATGGACAATTGCACAGGACGATCGTAAGTCTAATCAATATGTTCTATAACTTTTTGCCAAAAACTGAACAGTTTTGGACAGCGCCACAAGAGGTGAACTAGACCTATGTCTTGTTCTCCATATTTAGGCTGGGTTCACACGACCATGTTACATCCGTAATGGACGGAACGTATTTCGGCCGGAAGTCCCGGACCGAACACAGTGCAGGGAGCCGGGCTCCTAGCATCATAGTTCTGTACGATGCTAGGAGTCCCTGCCTCTCCGTGGAACTACTGTCCCGTACCGTAAATCATGTTTTCAGTACGGGACAGTAGTTCCAAGGAGAGGCAGGGACTCCTAGCATCGTACATAACTATGATGCTAGAAGCCCGGCTCCCTGCAATGTGTTCGGTCCGGGACTTGCGGCCGAAATACGTTATATTTCGATATGTGGCCACTAATTAGGCTAGGCTAATAGCCATCAGTGGTAATCCCACAAGGATGATTGGTATAGGGACAGTGCGCATAGTCTTTCGAGGGGTCATCTAATTGAAAATATTACTGCCTGAGCTGAACGATTAAAATAAGTTTATTTAGATAGGTCTTTAAAATGGGCCCTTAAAGCCAAAATAACAGGCTCAATCATATGGTCAGCAGCAGAGACATAGCCTAGAAGGCAAAAGATACTATCCACCTGCAGACCAGTCTCTCCTATTATTATATATTCGCTGAATCCTAATGATTGATTAGTAATAGCGCCGTACCACGCTACACCTTGCGCTCTGCTGCGCTAGTCCGGCTCTTAAAGCCACGTATAATGATGTGGTCAGCAATAAGGTCAAGACCTCCAATATTCGGTAACAAGCACCCTGTTGCAAGATCACTGACCAGAATTCACTAAATGTTTAATTGTTAGTTATTATGCTATATCGTTAATCCTACGCGTTTCAGAACCACCTTTACTGGTGGAACATCATCAGGGATTATTAGTGTTACACGATAGTATTCAGTATAGCTGCCGGATCGCATGGTTGTGTGCATTCATGAACCTCCCGGCTCGTGCACGATCAAGATATAATGGTCGCACACGAGCCGGCGAGGTGCCGGTCTTTTAAAGAGCTAGGGCCCTCCTCCAATACTGACATGCCCCCGGCGTACCACCAATCCACATCCGACACGTCACTCATAACCTGTCAGGATTGTGGCACGCCTCCCTTTATCGGCAGCCAATAAGGTATAGATAGGACGACTAGCGTCCCTAGTAACGCTGGAGATCCGAGAAGCGGATCTATTACTCAATAGGGGATAAAATACTCAGAATGGGAGCCGAGCCCTGTACAGAAGACAATGTGCCGGCAATCCAGCACACATATCCCCGCTATTACCAGATCACAGAGTTCACCGAGTGCACAGCGTTGAATCGTCTAATGACACCATAGTTGCGTCCCGTTGTTATGACGACCAGCCGGGCACATACAAATTCCAGTGTAGTTATCTATTGTCAGAGGAGTACATTCATAGCAATGGGCAGGTTTCAGGTAAGTATCACTGCTACTCGTCAATATATAGATGTCAATACTCCAAAGATATATTAACTATGAACTAGATGCAACCCTTCACATCGATACGCGTTGTCCTCAATACCTCACACCTCCTAGAGTGTACTCATTACTCTATCAAAGTGGTACACATCTATAGTGAAAAGTTAACTACCATGACTTTCAATGATGATAAGGCAACCATCACTCATCCATTCAATAGTATGATTATAAAAATAATTCCTATCAAGGACTCCGATTAGCCTCACATCGTATATGATGAACGAGATAGGCTAAACCAGACTGTAATTCAGGGGTACAGAGGTTTCTAGACGATAACTTAGAGTTCTGGATGACACTACGGTGTCACAGGAAACAGGCATACGAAATTTGTTCATTCAGGCCCAGGGGAGCAATGGTGCGCAGTCGAAAAATCCACTGCGCTTCCTTTTGAAGGATAATTTTATTCATATCACCTCCTCTCATAGTAGGTCTCAAATATTCAATGCCTTGGAATCTGAGAGAGGAACTATCCCCATTATGAAATTCCCATATGTGACGAGATATCGGGGTGTCCTCCTTCCGTCTGCAATCCCCTATATGATCCCTTACACGATCCACATCTATATGTCCCTTTAAGGTTACTATTAAGCCATGTAGTGGAAGAGTCCTGTCTACCCATGTGGCTTTGTACCACATGATCCTTGACATTCCTACCCCTCCTGAACGTGATATAGATGTGGATCGTGTAAGGCGTGTGCCTCTATTCAATGTGGCACGACGTTCAAGAGTATGAGTACGGGAAGAACTTTTGAGAATAGGACCTATATCAATTGTCGAACAAAGGGAATTGTGTATATGATTACCTGTATATAAATGAATAAAATTATCCTACATTATATTACATCTACATTATAAGTATACTACATTACTATACCACTACTACATTACTATAACACTACATTACTATACCACTACTACATTACTATAACACTACTACATTACTATGACACCACTACTACGTTACTATAACACCAGTATTACGTTACTATAACACCACTACGTTACTATAACACCAGTATTACGTTACTATAACACCACTACGTTACTATAACACCAGTATTACGTTACTATACCACTACGTTACTATACTAATTACTATAACAATACTACATTACTATAACAATTAGGGATGTCACGATACCAGAATTTGGACTTCGATACCGATACTTCGTTTAGTATTGCGATTTCGATACCAATTTAGATACTTTGCCAACAGTAATAATAATAAAAAACATTTCTTCCGTTTTCTGATGTGAGGCACGACGTGTGATGAATTTTGAATGCGCCTCACATTAATAGTAATTAACCCCATCATGTTTCTCAGTCATAATGGGAATTGTGAGAGTAGAGCCTCAAATTTTATTAATATTGTATTTATAGTTTTGTTATCCCTCCATGCTCTGGTGTACACCACCTATTGAGTAATAAAGAAATGTAGGTATGGGTAAAGAGGGAAAAGTAGAGCACGGTGGGTTAAATGTCGCCTTCAATTATTGCATTGATACCGACTAGTGTAGTAGGAGAAAGGTTTGTCCTGTGCAATGTCCCCTTTTATTGCCACAGTTTATTTTATTTTTGTTATTTATAAAGTATTGAACCTTATTTTATTATATTTCTTGATTATAATATTGTTCAAATTCCACTGATAAGGAGGCTATTGATAGCTTTTCTCCTTCAGTGGAAATAGAAGAGGTAGTGCTATATTGAAATTGTAATAAACCCTGCATATGCACACCGCAAAGAATCGTAGTCTGTCTCAGTGGACAGCTAACTGGTCACCGAGTGTATTGTTGTATATATTCTCCCAGCGTTGCCGCTCCGGTCTTTAATTGATTAGCAGCACAGAATTACCAGCTGCGTTTAACCAGATAGACAGTCTCCATGAATAGCTGACTGGTCACCAGGTGCGTTTTTATTATAATATTTTCTCTCCCAGCGTTGCCGCTCCGATCTTAGATTGAGCAGCAGCGCAGGGATAATGACTACCACTGCCGATCTGTAATTGGGTAGCAGCGCAGGGTTAACAGCTATCGCTGCGTTGAGGAGACAGACAGTCTGAGTGAGAAGCTGACTGACCGCCGATGCGTTTTAATTGTACGTATAATTTTCTCCCAGCCTTGCTACTCCGATCTATAGTTGAGCAGCAGTGCAGGGATAGCGGCTATCGCTATGTTTAGCGAGATGAAAAGTCTCAGTGAGCAGGTAACTGTTCACAGAGTGTGTTTTCTCCCAAACCACAAACCAATAATAGATTTAAATAGTTAAACATTGAGGTAAATTAATAATCTAGATCAGGGGTCAGCAACCTGTGGCACTGGTGCCACAGACTGCAAGTGGGGCATGGTTTGCTTGCCCTATCCCTGTGTCCAGCGATGTTGTGTGCTTGACGGCACTAAATGCAGAAAAAGAGAGCAGCGCTTCATTATGCACTTGGTGGCGCTTATCACCAGTGTTTGTTGCTGCTACACACTTGGCAATCACATAATGCAGCACTGCTCTTTCGCCTGGTGGTTAGCATTGCCAAGCGCATAATGAAGCACTGCTCTCTCCTGGTGATCAGCGCCGCAAGGACGCACAGTAACCGCACTGTAAAAGTAAAAGTTTGCAAAAGTTGGCAGCTCTCTCTCTCTCCTACATGTACTACACTGCCCCCTGGAGCTGGTGTTCAGTAGCCACAGTCTCTCTTATGTGCACCCACCCTAAGCTTGTATACAGTAGTCACGCTCTCTCCTGTTTTCAGTTCCCCGAGCTGGTGTTCAGTAGCAGCATTGCATTAGGTGCACCCCTCCAGTCTGGTGTTCAGTAGCTCTTTCCCGTCGGTCATTTTTCGTATTTTCACTTTTTCCATCCCAACTTCCAAAAGTCGTAACTTTTTTTATTTTTCCATCGATATAAGCGTTTGAGGGTTTGTTTTTTGCGGGACGAATTACAGGTTTTTCAAGGCACCATTTATCGTACCATATAATGTACTGGGAAACATTTATTTGTGAGGTGAAATAAGAAAACAACAGCGATTTCTCAAATTTTGAGGGTTTTTACGGCATTCGCCATGCGGTAAAATGACATGTTAACTTTATCCTGTGGGTTAATACGATTACGGCAATACCAAATTTATATAGTTTAGTTTTTTTTATGATTCACTACATTTACAAGGCAAAAACTAATTGTTAAAAATAGAATATATATTTTGTGTCGCCATATCTTTTTTACTTCTCAGTCGATTGAGAGGCATGGGTGCTTATTTTTGCGAGGTGTGCTGTAGATTCTATTTGTACATGAGACTTTTTATTTAAAAAAATTTGGGAGATGGGGTAACCAAAAATTTGCGATTCTGGCGTTTTACTACTATTTCTTTTTTTACGACTTTCACTGTGCGGGTTAAACAATGTTATATTGTGATAGTTCGGACTTTACGGACGCAGCGATAACAGTTGTGCTAATTTTTTATTTTTTTATATTGTTTTTGGGAGAAAATTAGTTTTTTGTTTTTTTTCTTACGGCTTAGGTGCCAATTAAAGTGCAAATATAGTGGATATGGTAAACCCCCTCAAAATAGATACATGTGTAAATTCAATGTGACATGATGGCATAGATGAATAAAATAGATAAAGAAATACGTAACTAAATAAGGCTGCAGCATAGAGAACCTCCCCACTCATATCGTTACCACTCAGGCAGCTACGTCATGGGTTAAGACTAAGATACACCCGACATGCTTGATCCATGGAGTGGGCTCAGCCCGTCCCAGACTCCAACACGTCCTGTGCCGTGTGTGTGTGTGTAATTATATATATATATATATATATATATAGAGCGGAAAGGGGTTAAGTGAATGTAATTTATTTTTCAGTGATTTGTTTGTATCAGGAGCGTAGGGGCTCGCAAGACTATGAGGACCCTTTATGTGGGTTGCGAGCTTGCACATTTTGGCCAAAATATCAACTAAATACCTAATGGGTGTATAGTGTGTCAGTACTGTGTGTAGTGAACATACAAGGTGTCGGGCAACCTGCCTGATCTAAATAGTATGGGCATAACCAAAAGGCTGCAAGCCGGCGTGATGCACTACAAGTAACCATGTGACTGGGACCCTTATATAAGCTTTATCTGCGTGCAATAATAATACTAAGCATCCACCCCCTCATAAATGATAGGTGTGAGAGTGGCTGTTCATCAGTATTTTGTACCGGTGTTATCTTCTCTATGTGGCATGTCTGTATCCTGCTGGGCACTAGTAAAACCTGCCCTTGTATCAGTAAGTATGGACTTTCAGTGATTTTAAGTAAATGTAATTTATTTTTTAGTTATGTGTACATATAATTTATTGTTTAACTTTTAGTTAATAGTATTGTGATACTTTTGGTTTTGGGGGGGTGAATTTAGAAATGGTAGGTATTAGGGTAAACTGGAGTGTTAGAGGCACACAAGAGCTGCTGTCATCTGAGCAATCGGTCAAGCAGACTGCTGTATTTGGCTTACAGCGGCGCTATGCAGCATCTATGTAAAGTGAATACATAAAAGCTGCATCGCAAAAAGTAAAAGAACATTTTTAATAAAAGTCAATTAGAAAAACGTCGGCGCTCTGTATCGGATAAAGACACTGACTGTAACAAACGGATATTAAGAAATAATTTTCAACCTATTAATTCAAAAATTAAAAAAGGTATTAAAAAAAGGTGGACATTCCCTTTAAAGTTACGGCAGGGATCTTGTGTGTACAGTTTCTCAAGTGACAACAATTTAAAAGAATTTACAGAAGATTGGCTAATCACGCCTCACAGACTGCTCTTTTACTTGGCAGAAACTTCAGGGCTGATGTAAAATGCCAGCAATACTAGCCGTACAGAGCTGGAACGCTCATTAATCTGTATGATGAATAAATGCTAGGCTACAAATGATCCTACACTATTTGAGTTTCATGAATATTGCATGCATCCCCAATTCATTTCCATTTGCTTAAGGATTGAAATGCTAAAGTATTATACCTTGAAAGAAAACATACTTGAGATCACTTAAGTGCTCTTAAAGACATTTCAATTGCACTGTGACAATTTTACTTATAATGCATCTCCAAGAGTCCTCCCTAGCACCAAGGCCAAAACATAGCGTTATTTATGTCCCTATAAATGTCCTTTCCTTCTCCATCACTGTGGTATCTGCAGTATTCACCAGACCTAATACAGCCTCAAATGTGGTTTTTCTAACTAGCTTATTCAAGAAAAAGAAGCGAAGACGAGAAATTTATTTAATTTCTTTATGATCACTTACACATACTTAGGGTGGCTTTGGACAGGCAATTGTCTTAAAGGGTAACTAAACTTTCCAAAAACTTGACACGTCATAGTGACATGTCAGAAGTTTTGATCGGTGGGGGTCTGAGCACCGAGACCCCCACTGATCACTAAAACTAAGCGGCAGAAGCGCCTGGTGAGCGCTGAGCCGCTTCGTTTCGGATTGGCTTTTCTCGTAAAGCCGAGCAATTAGTGTACGGGCTCAATAGAAAGTCTATGAGCCCGTACACCAATTGCTCGGATTTCCGACAAAAGACGATCAGAAATCAAGCGGCTCAGTGCTTCTGCTGCTTAGTTTTGGCGATCAGTGGGGTTCTCAGTGCTCAGACCCCCACTGATCAAAACTTCTGACATGTCACCTTTGACATGCCAAAAGTTTAGAAAGTTTAGTTACCCTTCAATGGGATAAAATTGGTCCAGGAAAAAGTTTCTCTGCCAGGTTTGCCAATACAAGTGGTATTTGTACCTGAATTCACAGAGTTCTTCCTCCTAGGCTCCTATCGATTGTTAATGTAAAACTCTACCGTGAGGATCATAAAAACAAAGGCATTTTGCAATGCATATTCAAAGAGTAACTGTACTTTCAGAAAATTATGACCTAAATCAAAATCATGATTAATTGAACATGTAAACTCTATTACAATTAATGAATGATTTAGGCCACACCCCTTTTTGCAAACTACGCCATTGATGAATATTTACCCTATTGAGCCTGCTGTAAACTACTATACATTATACCCCCTGACAATGCCCCCACAGTATATTGCCCTCTAGTGCTCCCCACACATTATGCCTGTATAACTGCCCTCCATTCAGTATAGTATAATGCCCACTACAGCTGCCCGCCACAATATAATGCCCCCTATAGTTGTCCTCTACACAGTATACTACTTCCATACTGCACTCCACATAGTATAATACCCCCATAACTGCCCCCACACAGGCGAAATAGTGCTTAATAAAATACATAGTCACTTAACCCCATTCCAACGACGAGTTGAGTGGATCCTTCTGCTCCTCCGGTCTGTGTGGCTTAGCGTAGACAGGTGCGATACATAGTGACCGGTAGAGCAGGGACCTTACGGCTCCCTGCTCTTCCATTGGATTGAATTGTATCTGCGTCCTGGGAACGTAGATACAGTTGAAACGGGGGGAGGTGGGGGGGGGGGCTAAGAAACCGAAAGGCACAAGACTACGTAGGTTAATTGCACTGAATTTCAGTTTGTTATTTTTTTCTATTAAATTGTCCAGCCCTATGTCATAGAGACATATCAGAAATTAGGTTTTTTTTTTCATTTTCTTTTTTTGAATAAAAAGATTTACAAATAGAAAACATGCTCCAATAGGTTTCAAGTAGTAACGGTTACAGAATGAAGAAAATAAGATAACGCACATGTTATCCAATGTAGTATCAATCTTACATATAGAGCACGCAGGTCCAAGATACTGAATCGGAACAGGTAAAGTAAAAACACAAACAATAAAAAAAAACAAAATGTACAATATTACATGCAAATATAGTGAAATGTCTATTGTATACACATCATAAAGGAGGACAAAGTATTTCATGCTAGAGGACTATATAGTTGGAGGTTAGCACATCTCCCAAAGTAAATTCCAAGACGAGGGAGGGAGGGAGGAACTATGTTGGGCAAGAAGAGGGTGACGATATAGGCGGAGGATGGAGAGGTGGAGGTTGAGAAGCATTCCTGGAAGACCGCCAAGGACTCCAGATAGAAATCATTCTAAATTTGCCTCTAAACCTCCCAAATTGCTAGTTCCTCCATCCTGCAAATGTGATCAATTTTGTCGTACCATTGTTGTATGGATGTAGGTGCTTTGTATCTCCAATGAAGATGGATCAATAGTTTCGCAGCAGTGAAGAGGTGGGTAGTGAAGTCATTTTTGGCTGGTTGGAAGGAAGGGGTAGGAGCCCAAATACGGTTTGCCAAAAAAGTTTGAGAGCGGACAATTCCACCGGATGTGTGTGAGGGAACCCGTATCCTGACCACAGCACCAACATAACTCATCAAGTGTTAAATTTAGTGCAGAAATTCAGGATTTCTGAACCACCTGGTAAGTGTTTTGAAAGTATTCTCTTGGATTCTCACACACCTTGAGAAGGCACGTGAGTGTCTTAAAATAGTGGAGATCACGAGGACAACCAGGAGGTGTTGCTCTTTTTCCAAAGTTATAATGTAACCCGGTTTAGGGGTTACTGAACAAAGAATAAGATCGGAGTATATCTTGGAGGGAAGTCTGGTAGGAGTAGAGGGGAAGCGGAATAAGGTGTCTAGCCAAGAGGTGTCTGTAAGAGGGAAATTAATGTTTAAATTTGAGGTACAAGCTCTTATATCCAGCTATGTGTAAAAAGTTACTTGTATCAGTACAAGGAGTGGAGAGGAGGTCTGTAATATTAGGAGTCGTGGAATCTCGAAAGAATGTAGAGGAGTATAATTCAGTCTCGCCCAGATACTGTTTTTAGAGTGGGGAATTCCTAAGGTGAGGGGGAAATAGTTTATAGGCATCATTGGGGAAAAGGAGGTAGGGGTCCAATGATGATAAATAGTTATGGAAAACCGAGATGGTACCTCTAGAACTGGGGTTGAGATTAGATGGAGGTATCTGACCAGTATATTGACCCCATAGCAAAGAAAACATCTCAGGTTCCAGGAGGGATCTCTCTGTCAACGAGGAGTTGTTTTTTTCCCGCCTATTTATAAAGGACGCATCTACCGAGGTGATTAGCTCGGTAGTATTGTTGAACGTCTGGTAGGCCCATTCCCCCTTGTGGAATTTTAAGGGTAAGGGTTCTATGCGCCAGTCTGGAGTGTTAAGTTGCCCACATGAAGTGTCCAAACAAACTATTTATGTTATTAAAGAAGGATTGTGGAAGACAGATGGGTACAGTCTGTAGAACATATAAGATTTTAGGAAGTATATAGGTCTTAAGGAAGTTTTTCCTGCCCATCCAGGAGAGGAGAGGGACTTTAAGAGCTTGTAGCGGAGACTTAAGTTGGTGTAAACGGGAATAAAAGGGAAAGGTCATTTGAGAGATTGATTCCTAGGTATGTTTTTGCTTTTTCGGACCATTTAAATGTGGCACAAGATTTAAGAGTGCCAATGTCAGCGGCAGGTATGGAGACATTAAGGATTCTGATTTTGTGAAATTTATTTTGAAGTTAGAAATATTACCAAACTCACTAAAGATCTACATAATCCGGGGGAAAGCAATTAAATGGTTTGTTATCAGAAGTAAATCATCCGCAAATGCGTAAGATTGCCAACCTTCATACATTCTATACCATCGGCTTGGCGAATCTTCTGTATAAGGGTTTCCATGGATAGTATAAAGAGGGAGGGGGAAAGGGCGCATCCCTGTCTAGTACCGTTAAGGATATTAAAATATGGGGAGAAAGTGCCATTCAATTTGAGCCTCGCTCTGGGTAGAGTGAGAAAATTGCCCCAATGAAAGTTGTGGGGAAATTAAACTTTTCTAAGGAAGTATGCATAATACACCAGTTGACCCGGTCAAAAGCTTTCGCTGCGTCAGTACCGAGAAAAACCAGGGGTAGTTTATTGGCATGATAGGGAAGGTGGATGAGGCGGGAGGTGTTATGTTTGCCTTCTCTGCCCGGAACAAATCCCATATGTGCATGGCCAATAAGTTTGATAGGAAAGGTTTTAATCTGTTCGCCAACAGCTTCGCCCACCTCTTCAAATCCGCATTAAGGAGGGATATTGGATGATAACTGCCACATTCCTCAGGATTTTTTCCCTCTTTTGGGATCAAGGTAATGAGCGACTCCAAGGACGGCGAGAGTAGCGGTCCACCAACAAGGAGGTCGTTGCAAACTGAGGAATTTAGGAGGGAGAGTGTGTTGGAATTTTTTAGAATACGAGATTGGAAGTCCGTCTGGACCCGGACTCTTGCCCGTGGGGGATCGTGTTCAACACTTAGGTAAGTTCCTGTAATGTAAAAAGGTGTGGTGAGGGATTGTTTGTCTGACTCAGAGTGAAGGGAGGACTATTGAGTCTAAGAATTGGGAAGTGAGGATCTCCGAGTCAGGTACAGAGAGAAGATTATATAGGGACTTACAAAATGTAAGGAATTCTGTAGTTATATCCTCTATATTTGATACCGATCTCCCTCCTGTCTTTTTGATTGAGATAAAGGACGTTTCCGATTTTTTCTGCATTAGAGAGGACATCATTTTCGAACCCTGTCACCATGAGCATAAAATTTGAATTGGCTGAATTGGCTGTGTTGATATAATTTAGCAGAGCGTACGTTAAAGAGGCTCTGTCACCAGATTTTCAAACCCCTATCTCCTATTGCAGCAGATCGGCGCTGCAATGTAGATAACAGTAACGTTTTTTTTGTTCCAAAAACTAGCATTTTTGGCCAAGTTATGACCATTTTTATATTTATGCAAATGAGCCTTTCTTAAGTACAACTGGGCGTGTTTAAATTTATGTCCAAGTGGGCGTGTATTGTGTGTGTACATCTGGGCGTTTTTACTTGTTTTACTAGCAGGGCGTTGTGAATGGAAGTGTATGATGCTGACGAATCAGCATCATCCACTTCTCTTCGTTACCACCCAGCTTCTGGCAGTGCACAGACACACAGCGTGTCCTCGCTGTGACGTCATTCACTTCCTCCCACAGGAACTTCATCGCGTCGGATGAGCGAGGACACGCTGTGTGTCTGAACTGCCAGAAGCTGGGTGGTAACGAAGAGAAGTGGATGATGCTGATTCGTCAGCATCATACACTTCTATTCACAACGCCCAGCTAGTAAAACAAGTAAAAACGCCCAGATGTACACACACAATACACGCCCACTTGGACATAACTTTAAACACGCCCAGTTGTACTTAAGAAAGGCTCATTTGCATAAATATAAAAATGGTCATAACTTGGCCAAAAATGCTCGTTTTTAAAAAAAAAAAAAACGTTACGGTTATCTACATTGCAGCACCGATCTGCTGCAATAGGAGATAGGGGTTTGAAAATCTGGTGACAGAGCCTCTTTAAGGTGATCTTTTAGTTTGCTTCTCAAAACTGATAATTCCGGTTGAGCTTGGAGAGCCAGAGATCTCTTCCCCAAAGTTGCCATGGCAGAAAATTGTGTCAGCAGACATTTTAGCTCTGCACGTCTTTGTTTTTTTAAGTCTGGATCCTAGAGCTATGAGTTCACTCCTTTATGGGTTTCCCAAATCAGAGGGGAAAAGATTGTCAGGGCTCTCATTCAGTAGGAAGAATTCAGATAGAAATTACTCATCTCAATTCAAACCGATGTCATAGTCAAGCAGGGTTTCATGGAGCCTCCATGACTTAGGGGGTAAGTTGGATAAAGTAAAATATGTACTGGAACATGGTCTGAGGGGGTTATCCTGTCTATCTCTGCATCAATCAAAGGGAGGTGTTGTTTGGAAGTGAGGAAGTAGTCTTATCTATGATAGGAGTTATACACCTTGGAGAAAATAGAGTAGTGATGTTTGGAGACTTTTACATCTCAGTGACAGAGACTAAGTCCCAACGAGACAAGGGTTTTCTGCAGCCTTCAAAGGGAGGGAAAGGAATGGGCAGAGCATTTTTCTAGAGTCTCAATTAACCAGATCATCTGTTGTTGGCTTGGTGCGTAAATATTTGCAATGGAAATTTTCATACCAGCTAAATGTCCTTTAATAAATAGAAGTCTTCCGTCTTGCTCAGGCTGTGACAGTGTGTGAGTAGGGTAGGTTCTTGCGTATTGCAATGCTTACACCTTTGGAGGAGGTGTATGTACTATGGTACCAATAGGAGTAATGGTGGTGGGATAGAGGTGGTCTGTGTGAAGACCTAAAGTGCGTCTCTTGGAGCAATAAAATATCAGATCGAGATTTCTTTAAAAAGGGAAATAATTTGACTTCTCTTCTGTGGTTCATTAAATCACCTCACGTTGTAGGGAGGTTATCCGAATGAAATTATGAGCCATGGTGGAATAGTGAGATGGGGATAAGGGAGCATGACAGGAAGGGAGACTACCAGAGAATCTTCCAATAAGTCTGTAAGTGATGCCATATGTCGTATGAGTGAAGAGGATATCGGAGCATGAAAATGTGGTCCACTAGGAGAGTGAGCCATAAAAGGTATGGAATTTCAAGTAAAGAAAGTAATTACAATATGACAAGAACCAAAAAACATTGGGGTCCAACCAATAACATTAAGTAATGACTAGATTTGTCATTATAATGGTATGGCAGCCAAGCCTACATTTATAATAACCGCTAGTGATATAACTTAGTGAGGATTATTCCATGAAGCTCAGATCATAGGAGGACTCCGTACAAGGGGAGAAGACAGGTGTTATAGAGAAACTAAGTGACTTATTAGGTATCTAGTCAAATGGTGTACAAACTAATTGTGAATAACCGTGGGATACAACGCAATCCACCACTTCATCTCAAAACAGACACCTTGGTATGATTCATGTAAGACGTTTTAAGCAAGAAGGTCTAAAAGCCATCCTAAAGACTAAATAACGTGTGCATGTGCGTGCGTGTTACCTGACAGTGGACTAGGTACCTAGAACATGTATTGCAAAGTGGAGTACAACATGAACTTGGATATGCAGAAAAGCACACAAGTACCTCTAGAAAGCAAAAACAGTACTATAACAGGAGGTAAAGGAGGGACAATAACATCTCCCCTATGTCAGGTAGATGTATAGGTGAGGCGGAAGTACAACAGTGAAAAGACAAGTTAACAAATGCTCAGAGGTGGATGTATACTTTTGAAAATACACAGAAAGTAGACAGTAGTCCTGTCCAAACAAGTGAGAGATATAGTATATGAGGTTGGAGGCCTAGGTACAGACTAAAGTAAACAATAGTTTTACCGTACAGAGTCAAGTGCAGTTCATGTCGATCCTTTTGGGTGCTAGTTGCCCAGAATTTTTACGACCTTTGAAGCGTTTAATGGAACAGACAGTTTCCAATGGGGTAGGCGAAGCGATGGAAGGTAGAGCTGAAAGGTCTTGAACTTGGGCCCAAATCAGAGATGGGTAGATCAGTCACATCCATGGTGGATAACGCTTCTTCAAGATCTGTATATTTGCAGACGGTGAGCCTTTTACTGTAGGCTTTGAAGGAAATACCAAATGGAAACAGCCACCTGTATGGAATATTGCGCTTCCTAAGTACATCCTTAAGTGGTTTCAAAGCCCTGCTTTTGGCCACTGTGACATTAGAAAGGTCGAGAAAAAAGGAGAGAGAATTTCGATCCCTCGAATTGTATTGGTTCTCGGTCTCTGGAAAGTCTTAGAATATCATCTCTTACACGGGAGTTTAATAGTCTACAGATAATGTCTCTAGGTGGTTCCGAAAGGTTTTGGTTTTATCCCGAGAGCCCTGTGTGAACGTTATAAGGAGACTTCTTTGTACGAAACTCCTAGAATCAAAATTTGTTTAACTTTATGGAAGATAGATTCCGGCGGAACCGTCTCTGAAAGGTCTTTTATTCTAATGTTGCTGCGCCTACCCCTGTGATCTTGATCCTCCAACCACTCCAAAGACATTGAGGTATGATTAACAAGAATGGAAGGAAGACGTGGTTGCTTCAGTGTAGGAGACGACTTGAGCCTGGGTGTTTTTCAAGGATTCAACACGAGATCCGATGTGCTTTACATCTAGTTTGATATCGTGCAAGTCTTTAATAACAGGTTTAAGCGCTCTAGTTAAGGCTGTTGATGAATGAGCGAGAGATCCTTAGTGGTCTAGGGATCATCTGGGTCAGTCTTCCTCCAAGGAGGGATTTGAAAGGTTTTTATTTACGCCATTGTGTCTGTAGTTTTGATGGCTGGGTTCTCTCTCACGGTCTCAGAGAGATTTGATTTACTAACAAACTTATCCAAACTGCTGGTTCTGGATGTTCCAGGTGTCTTAAAAACAGTGTGGTAGGCAAGTTAGGAAGTCCTACGTCCCGTGGGATCTATGTTGAGGTAGATCCAGAATAATTAAAGCAGAGCTTTTCCACTTGCTGATGATTTAGAACCCTTTGCAAAGTTAGGAGAACGGAGGATGGACAGGGTACATCAGGCCGGAGATAGATGTCTCACCAAGCTGGTGAATGGTAAATAGCTACAGAAATAGCTCAGTGAGGAGCCATAGTGTCAGTCCAAGTTACGTCTTATGTAGAGAATAAGAGCTTTGAGGCAACTCAAATAAGTGTCGCTGCTGCAGGTATGGTTTAGACCGCAACGGTGAGATGATTCTTAGTAGCTCAATACGGGCAGGAGAGTGCAGGTGGTGCAAGTAAAATGCGCATACGCTTCCCCGCTGGTGTAGGGCAGCCACCACTATGAACGAAGCCGGTCTACAGGGCAAAACGCGCGTCGAGGCGTTCACTCATCCATCCGTCTTTGATCTCCATCGCTCCTCACCATGTCCCAGGGTATGTGCTGGTCTCTAGTTTCTACATGATTGTTCCATTGTGTCCAGTTATTTTTAGCCCCTCTTTGTGGCTAATTTGAGCCTGCATGTTTACTTAGGACGCCTTCAGCTTTATCTTGCGGATTGTTATATATTCTGCAGGCAGCAGTAGACTTTCTAGTCTATCTCTGTACATTGCTATACTTAGTAGGCAGCACTATATCGTATGTGGGTTGCATTACCCTATGCCCACGGTTTATATTCTCTGTCCTGTGGACTACTTGAGCGTGGTCTGGTCATCCTTGGATGCTTGACTGTTTTGTCTATGGTCTATTTCATCTGACCTTGCTGTATATATCTCCGTGTATGATGTATCCCTTTTTTATTCAACTACATGTCATTGTTGAGTATATTTAATAAAGATTTTTTGTACTTTTGCATATTATTTAGTATACTATTTCTTTAAGGGCTATGTCCCTTTTTGGTTCTCTACTTACATTTAGGGACCCCAGCATACGCCATTTCTTTGGTGTGAGGTTTGTTTAGGTTGGTTTTTTTTTAGCCACCACTATGCAGCCTTGAGTGTCCGGCGAGGGGGGACGGGACGGAGTTTAGGCTATGGCTATAGCACTGTAGAGGCCTCAAACCCCCTTTGTCCCATCTACGAGTGCAGGATTGATCCCCAGAAAGAGGGCGTGTATTAGCCCCACAAGTAAACTTACCAGGTTGCTCAAGTGACGCTTTCAGACGACATCTGGGAGCCGCTTCCAAAACACAGGAATTCTATCTACTTAGTGGGCCTCGTGGCAATGCAGTCACCTCTCTACACCGTTGACGGTGTCTGAAGTATGTGGAGGGTTTCCTCACACTCCAGAGGATGAATATACTTGGCAGGGCACCGGGAAGCATTCCGGCAATGTGGCGTCGTCCAGCGACTGCCAAACCTAGGTCGCAGCTTCAGGCCATGCACTGGGCCGCAACTTGGCCCAGTGTCTTCCGGCAGGATGCCTGGGATAACTGCGAGAGTGCCGAGTATAGGAGGAGTATAGCCCCCTCTCCAGCTGATGGTAAGGAGGCAACTAGTCTTTTTATAAGGGGACAGAGATCAATCGCCGCAGCAAAATTTAGTACAGTGCGCCGGTCGACGCGGTAGGCCTAGACTCACCAAAGACACTGATCCGGGCAAGAGTAGTCTTAAAACATTCCCCGGGGGATGATGAGGATATCAGTAACGATGGTAGGATCTACAATGAGGATTGAGGCAGATAACTGTAGACAGTGGAGCTCTTCCCCTGTCTGCGTCCTGGCCACGCACCTGACATCAGAAGTTTTGACCGGTGGGGATCCGTAAAAGAACCTTACCAACGCGGAAACGAAGAGGCAGAATCGCTCAGTCGAGTGCTCTGCACCTTCAGCTGTGATCAGTTTTCCTGGTCAGCCTAAGGATGGGCTCATAGACGTTTTATGTGAGCTGTCTTCAAACTGACAATGAGAACCAATCACAGCCGAAGGTGCCGAGAGCTTTTTCCACTCCATTTCAGCGATGCTGTGGATTTTAGCACCCGGACCTCCACCGATCAAAACTTCTGATATGTCTCTATGAGATAACAAAACTTTTCTGAAAGTACAGTTATTCTTTAAGGCTCTATTCACACTACCGTTTTCCTGTCCCATCAGCGTTACAGTATTTTTTACAGAATGAATAGGGCAGTCCAAAAATTTTTCATTCCCAGTCAGAGTCCGTTTGTCCTGAAAATGTTGTGCAAACTGGGACCTGTAGTGCACCTTCCAAAAGTTTAACTAATAGAATGTATGAAAGAGTTACTGCTTGGTACGCCCATTCTCCTGCTTGAAGAGGATTCACAAGGTGACAAGCTTTTACATATACCTAAACTATGAAGCAAATTAAATTAATGTAAAACGTAATTTAAAGAGAACCTTTCGCTCCCCATACATGTGCAGCTGAGTGCAGCATGTAATGGGGAGGACTGCACAAACCCTGGGGCACTTTAAATTCTTTTTCTACCTCCCTCCGTTATTTAGATAATGGTGCCGTTATATTTGGCACCCAATATTTAAATAATTCTCTGAACTGTCAACGGGGCGTCTACTGGCAAGGGGGCATGTTACCATGTCTGTGACAATATCCAATCAGATATGGACAGTGCCACAGCAAGAGCGAGGAGAGAGAGTGTGCGTGCGCGCGCTCTCACTCTTCAGCTTTGAATATCAGTATTTTCTCCCGAATTGGCAAGGGGGCGTGTCACTGCTACAGACAGTGTAAGTTAGGGAGTGCTTACACTGTCCGTAGCAGTGACACACCCCCTTGCCAGCTCGGCAGAAGACTAATCTTGAAAGCTGAAGAGTAACAGCGAGAGCGTGTGCGCACGCACACACACTTGCTCGCTCTCTTTCTGTAACCATGTCCATATCTGATTGGACAGTGACACAGCCATTGTAATACGCCCCCTTGCCAGTACATGCCCTGTTGACAGTTCATGGGGATATTTAAATATCGGGCTCCAAATATAACGGCACCCATATCTAAATAACGGGGGGAGGTAGAAATTTTTTTTTTTTTTTTTAAAGTGCCCCAGGGTTTGTTCAGCCCTCCCCATTACATGCTGCACATGTATGGGGAGGTGAAAGGTTCTCTTTAAGAACAGAGTATTCCTTTAAACTTAGAGCGGCAGCCTTGATCCATTGTATAACTTATCCCTCACTGCTGGTTAGAGAAATTTTAAAAGGGTTGTCCCATTAGGAGGGGTCTACCACTCAGGTATCCTCCTTTTAGACAGAGCAGAGAGCCAATGCAAACAGATGCGCAGAGTCTGTGTGACCATGTATCACATGTAATACCACATTTCTCTAGTAGCTGTCGCTGCAGGAGAAAGATGCATCCACCCGCAGCTTCCCTTGGCACTGAATTCATCTTTAAAGGGCAATTACCGAAAGACTGGAGCAGCAGCGTAGTTCACAACAACAAAATCTCAGCTTGCGTTCAGGCAAAAAAAAATTAGACAAAGACAATATATGATAGTAACATTACTTACTTATATAGGTAATATTCACCCATGTCAATTTCTTCTTTGCATTGAATATTGTCAATAAACTGAAAAGTAAAAGAGACGTGACTACTTGCACTACACTGAACAGTATATTAAACAAAATGTAAATTCCAATGAAGAATTAAAAACGAATTATTCATAACATCTAAGGGTATGTGCACACGTAGTGTTTTCGGGGCATTTACACCTCGAAAAACACCTGAAAAAAACGGAAGCAGAATGTCTCCAAACATCTGCCCATTGATTTCAATGGGAAATACGGCGTTCTGTTCCGAAGGGGCGGTTTTTTACGCCCCATTTTCAGAAAACGGCGTGTAAAAAGACGCGCACGAAAAAGAAGTGCATGTCACTTCTTGAGCCGTTTTTGGAGCCATTTTTCATTGACTATAGAAGAACGTCTCCAAAAAAATGGCCGTAAAAAACGTCTGAAAATCAGGAGCGGTTTTCCCTTGAAAACTGCTCCGTATTTTCAGACGTTTTTAGCTAAGCGTGTGCACATACCCTTAAAATTGCACAAATGTGATGGTTGACCTCCCTTACAGCCCTAAAATCAGCCTCACTGTTTTCTACAGGTTCAACTGCACATTCTGGGGCATGGAGATGTACTACGTGACGTCTCAGTGAAGAACGTCATATCCTTTGACGCTTATAGGCTGAACCCGTACTGGCTAG
Source organism: Rhinoderma darwinii (assembly GCF_050947455.1). Taxonomy (NCBI): domain Eukaryota; kingdom Metazoa; phylum Chordata; class Amphibia; order Anura; family Rhinodermatidae; genus Rhinoderma; species Rhinoderma darwinii. The sequence goes on from NC_134687.1 coordinate 552,599,927, forward strand.
CAGTGTAGTTTTTGCATAGTTTCCGTCACCTCTAGCTCTGCCGACAGCCACGCTGCGGAGTTCCTTTAAATATGCTAGAAAGTATATTTTAATGCCTGACAAGCATTCTGCAATACTCCAGATGCCACTATTAGCTCCTGTACAGACATCACTGCCTTCTCAATTACCAATATTTTCACAGTGATACATGCTAAGCCTAGTAACGTGGGTTACTAAACAGCCAGATTGCTTATTATACCTGCTATTTTCTATTACTGGCTAATAACACGATGTTACGTATATAGGACGAAAAGCAAAATTTCCTTACCCGTGCAATGACCAGAGAGCTCACTGGAATCTTTCGATCATAGCACTTATCCATAAGTGCTGCTAGGTCAGCTGTAAAAGACAAGAAGATATTGTAACTCCTCTTTCGATTGTTAATATATTCCTAAAAATAAATAACACATAGAAGCAGATAATGCAAACCATTTTCCTAGCCATATTAATCATCTGAAGCTATGCCTTTACATGCTGGAGTAATCTGATAACATGCCTGGGGGACAGCTGTGCATTACAGATCACAATACAGAACCGTACTGCGGTCCGTATGGTTCAGTATTGAGTGACATATCACACCATATTCCCCCTAAAAGAACTGAATCTGTGCTTCAAAAGGGGGTATAGTCTAAAACATGCCATCAGACAGAGCACACTGCAATGTATTTATTTTTACGGACTCCATATAAAGTGTACGCCATAGGAATGCATTAATATTATAGCATTCGGAGAATCGGAACCGTGCAGTTTAAAAAACACTCCTAGTTTTGTCTAAAATAAGTTTAAAAAAAAAACTGCACTGTATGAACCTTAGCTGTGTTCACACTATCATTAGGGTTCATTCTGACGTAGTTTATTTTCTTTTTAATGGACAGAGTAGCGTAGTCTGAACCGCTATTTTTTGTAAAAACAACAAAATGACAGATACATTGGAAATTAATGGGATCTGTCATAACTATTGTGAAGGATGGCCTATTTGCTTATTACGAATATATTTATTCTCCATTATTTTAATGACCTTTCCTCTACATAGTTCTGCTCAAGTCTCAAAGAAATGTGTTATGTCTATGTGATCATCGTGTCGCCTTCATGCATCCATGGCTAGCGGGTTGGCTGAACGCCCAGACATAAAGTGCAACTATTTGTCGTTATCGCAACAAACTCCCTCATGGGAAAGAACATCTAACACCACACCATTTTATGCTTGTCTCCAGGTGTTACTGGATGTCAGCATTTTAATGAAGTATTATAATTATGCATTTGAAATATTCTTATGGTCAGCTATTGGCGGAGCAGAGTTATCATATTGCCTCTGATTGGTTAACCTCAAGCCTACACCCCTTTTGAATGAGATTATTGTAATGGAGTTTGGCAATAAACCCCCAGAGGAGTATTTTCAACATACCAGCAGCGTCTGTGTGTTATTTCTCCTCTCTCGATCTATACCGGTATGAAATCTCCTGATTAGGATTGCTGGATAAAGTTCCTGGCGTGAGTGTATGTTGGAACACTCGTCTAAATTTCAGTCGAATATATTTTGAGCCATTGACTTCCACAACACTATCATGGCGCCGTTAATAAAATAAACCAGTGAACAGTGCTTTACAATGTCCACAAAGGAACTAAAATTGGTTCACTATGGTAACACTTTAACGTAGAAAAATACATTTTGGTGTGACCATATGAGGGAACAGATGTCCGTCTTTGGATGCTTTATAGTGTGAGAACTATATATTTTACGCCAAACAGGGATGGGATTGAGTGAGAGCAATGTATAGAAACGTTTTCAAGGCGAATGGCTCAGAGGGATAACAAAGCAATAATGAAATAGATCCAGCGCTCGGCGTGTCTGCTGCAAACAGCACAAACAAGAAGGTAACAGATGGAAAAAGGAGAAGGAAGAAGAAATCCCATCGATAACTTACATACCAATTAAACCCATCTGTTCCTTCCTTAGGGTGAGTTCACAGTTTTTTTGCAGGAGGGAAATCTGCCTCAAAATTCAGTTTGAAATTTAGAGGCAGATTTTCCTCTGCCTGCACGCCGATTTTCACGGCGTATTTTGCCCACGGCCATTGAGCGCCATGGGCATAAAACGCAGCGAAATACGCTTTCTCTGCCTCCCATTGATGTCAATGTGGGGTCAGAGGCGTAAACGCCCGAAGATAGGGCATGTCCCTTCTTTTTACTGCAAGCCGGATTTTCTATGCTATACTATTACTGCTCATTCTGACTGCTGTACCTACTTTACTTTCCTTTAGCACTTCTACCCCAATCTTATAAGGGTCGTGGAGGGAAACAGGAAAGTGTATGATGCCCGATTCGTCCAGGGAGTTGAATTTTTATTAAAGATCTGTAGTGCCACAGGTTGGAGATCCCTGCTCTAGAGGTATGGAGGACTCCTTACTGTTATTTTTTGACAAAAAAGTGGTAATGAGCCGTCTATAATTTTCTGTAAAAAAGTAATGGCTTGAGTAAATATGAAAAAGCCCCAATAAATATTTTGTAACTACTTCTGTGTTTCAAGTAGACATTTTGCACAGACATCCCTACATGTGTTCACAGTAGCAGTAATTTAATAGTGGGTAGGTCATATGGGTAAAAAAAAAAAATACAAAATAAGGTGTAATCCACATATTAAAGTAAAAACTGATTCACTGCAAGTACATATAACCTAGTCTGGACTAGAAAGGTCATAAAGATATAAACTAAGGCAACATCGCCCCCTGGTGTTTAATAAGCAAACACGCAGCAGAGGAAATAGGCAAAAGGCATCCTTTTTGGGGGGGGGGGGGGGGTAAAAAAGATTTTACTCTAAGAAAAAAAAAAATAAAAAAAAAAGTGCTGTCTCCTGAAATTTGTGAAACAAAAGTGGTTTCCAGAACAGGAAAGATTTAGGTCTTTTGCACAGCAATGTGAAGGAGGCTGTACAGCGGCACACAGTGTCCGCTGCAGCTCTGTTATATCGCTGTACAACGCTATGTCAGGTACCGTATATGTGTCGCTAATCTCCCCTAGAAGCAATGCTTCTAGGGTGGAATAGCTCTGTGTACACCCAGCACCCAGCAGAGAATCCCACACTTTTTTTTTTCTCATGGAATCTGACAGAAAAACCTCTGCGTGCCTCTAAGAAATCATAGGTATTTGGCCGTACAGTAAGGCCCTGTTCATACAATGCAGATTTAATGCAAATGTATGTTTGTTTGTATTTTTTAATCCAGAACCAGGAAAGGAAAATATACAAAAGAAAAATATAAAAGGAAGGCCCTCCCCTACTGGATCCAATTATGGTTTTGGCTTAAACATGCACAATCTACATCAAATCTGAACTGTGTGATCCAGGCCTAAAGGCGCCATGCATCTCTATTTAGGTGCCCTATTATGTCTCCAAACAAAACAGAGCTGTCATACCACCACGTGCATGATCACTTACGTTGTGCAGCCAATGTACAAAAGAGCTGAAATATACATGAGCATTAACACCTCTTGCACACGACTGAGTTCGGGGAGTGAAAAACGGTCCGATAGTCGGCTGGATTTTCCGCCCGACCTCGGTACAGGTGAACGGGTCTGCTGCCATCATAGACATTTATGATGCTAGGAGTCTTTGCCTTCCCACGGAACTGATGTTCCGTACTGAATAATTTTGTTCAGTACGGAACAGGAGTTCCATGAGGAGGCAGAGACTCCTAGCATCATAAATGTCTATGATGCCAGGAGTCCCATTCACCTGTACCGCAGTCGGGCCGGGAAATCAGTCTGACACACTGACCGCTTTTCACGGCCCGAACTCGGTCGTGTGCAAGGAGGTGTAAGGGTATGTTCACACGTACAAAAAGAAATGGCTGAAAATTACAGAGCTGTTTTAAAAGGAAAACAATCTCTGATTTAAAGACGTTTTTGAAGCTAAAAATGAAGCTTTTTCATTTAAAGCTTCTTTTGAGGCATTTTTTAAAAGCGTTTTTCATAGTGTCATTGGAAAATCAGCTCCAAAAACGCCTCAAGAAGTGACATGCCACTTCCTTTTAGGAGACCTTTTTATGAGGCGTTTTTTTTTTACTCAGAAGTGTAAAAATACACCTCATGTGAACAGCACTCATTGAATTCAATGGGAAGCAGTGTTTTGCTAGTGTTTTTTCAGACATATTTTAACCCGCTAGTGACTGCCCCAAAGTGATTTTACAGCGGCCACTAACGGGCTTTATTCCAATGCAGTAGCCTTTTTACGGCGCTACATCAGAATAAATGATTAGAGCATTCGGTAGCTGAGGGCTGGGAGCTTCTCTGCTCAAACGTGCAAGATCGATATCAGTATCAATCTCGCTTGTTTAACCCTTCAGATGCGGTCTCAATAGCTAGCGCCGCATCTGAGTGGTTTTGGAGAGAGGGAGGGAGTGCTCTCTCCCACCCCACCAGCACCCCGCGTGTGATAGCAGGGTGTCGGTGTCTTCTATGACAGCCGGGGGACCTAATAAAGGCCCCCAGTTCATGCCTGCTAGGCCGAGGCATGGCCTAGCAGAAGCCTGTCCGTTTTACACAGACATGTGGTAATACACTGCAATACAGAAGTATTGCAGTGTATTATAATAGCGATAAAAGTTAATACATAAAAAAAGTGAAAAAAAACAAACCACTTTTTTATAAAAAATAAAAAAAAACAAAAAAAAAAACGTTACACATATTTGGAATCGCCGCATCCGTAACGACCCCAACTAGAAAGTTATTACATTTGACCTGCTCGGCGAACGCCGTAAAAAACAATGCAAAAATTGCTGTTTTATGTGAACCCCGCCTTAAAAAAAAACAAAAAAAAAAAAAAACACCCTCATAAACCTGCAACGGCGGAAAAAAAAAAAAGTTATGGCTCTTCAAATACGGAGACACAAAACCAAATAATTTTGAAAAACTAAAATTAAAAAAATTTATATATATATATATTTATTTTACTGTGTAAAAGTAGTAAAACAAACAAACATTCAAAATCTATATAAATTTTGTATCGTTTCAATCGTAACAACCTGCTAAATAAAGTTAGTGTTATTTATACCACACGGTAAACAGCGTAAATTTAGGACTTTCGATTTTTTCTATTACCCCCCAAAAAAAGTTAAATAAATTATATGTACCCCAAAATGGTGCTATTAAAAAAACACAACTTTTCACCGCAAAAAAATAAGACCTTATACAGCTATGTGGTCACAGAAATAACAACGTTATAGCTCTTGGAATGCGACGATGGAAAAACTTAAAAAATTGCTTGGTTAAAATAGGCTGGTCATTAAAGGGTTAAGGAGTTTACACTCAGAAATACGCCTGAAAAAAAAAAAACTACGTGTGAACATACCCGAATTCTTTATATCAGTTTAGACTGAACTGAAGCTTCTCTTCATGGAAAAAAATAAAATTAATTAAAAATGTTGTTATTTTATTTAATCATTGAATTGCATCATATGCATTTTAGGCCACAATTCCATGAACGGAATCCCGACGCAGATGTGAACGAAGCCTAAGAGGCACTTCATATTATAGTAAGACTCAGCACCAATAAAAGCTGGTAACTGCTCGATTATCGCAGAACGATAGAAAAGTATATACAACTCATGGAAGAAAGCAAAAATAAAATATTAACACAAAATCTACTAGAACTGTGTTTTGAGAGGAATTTCTTAAATGGTTTTCTGTTCAGTTTTCTGCATCTGGTCTTGTAAAATTCCACATTGGGATCCAGTGTTGACCTCCAGAGCAATTGGGTGCCGGATTAACGAAATTTAATAAATCTAAGGGTCTATTCACACAGTGCGTTCAGAATTAATTGCTGCGATTCTGTGGTTTTGCTGCATTTTGTCGTGATTTCGTGGCAATCTCTGGAATTAACCGCAGCGTGTGAATGGACCTTAACTCATTTGCATTATAGTAATTTTTTTTTAACGGATATATGTGGAGTCCAGTGGGCGGTCCTACTCAGCCTTACCTGTATGAGAGTGGGTGGTCCTAGTCAATAATTGGCAGCTATTCACACTCATACAGGGAAGACTATCAATCACTGAGTAGGGCTGCCCACTGGACTGAAACTTTTGTTATAAATATATAAATCTGCTTGTCACAATTCGTAGGTATGTGGACCCACTAGGCCACACCGCCGTAGCAGATGGCCAAACAACAGTCCCAGTACAAGAGTACCTTTGGTAGTCCAGACAGTAATGGAGGCTCTGCACAGATGAACTTGCAGACACCAGACATGGTGTATATCAGCAGGCGTGACAGATGGCACAACACGACTCCAACACTCTAAGGCACAGGAACTAATATAGGACGGGATACGGGTAGCAGGGCACGGGAACAGGATACCACTAAGGGACAATTTGTTAAGACTAACATTGGTAAACAACAACGCTCAGGCAATGAGTGAAAGAGCAGAGCCCTTTTTATAGTCCAGGGTGATCATGGGCTAATTACAGATTTTACTCGTGTGTGTACTGGCCCTTTAAGGCCTGGCGCGAGCACCCTACGGGAACCAGTGCAGCGATGCGGAGGTGAGTGCCGGCGTCTCTCAGGAGGGAGATACCGCCAAGCACTCACTTGTCCATGGCCGTCGGGAGGCAGCTAAGAACGACGGTTCACGGCTGGGGACATTACACTGCTCACCTACTCCTGTCTATAACATACGGCACACAGTTTGGACTACATCAATGTGGCAAGTTCCCTTTAAATATTGAATTTATATATAACAAAGTGTGTGCTGAAGTTGATATTCAGGGCGGGGGTGGGGGATACATGATGCCATATAGAAGTACCTAGTGCTCTTACACAGCAAAAACAAAATCCAGACTCACCTAAACTATGGGGCTCTTTCTCCCATCTCTCCCAGGATTTGTCATTGACGTAAGCTGCAGAAAGAAGGAACCTTTTTCCTGAAAAATAAAGAAGTCATTGAGTTAAATCCCACATGGGAACATCCGGCGCTCTTTGTTCATAGTTGTAAAGCAGGCCGTGAGGGCAGCTCTCCATCCTGGCTCATAGAGGGGGATCGGAGCTGCGAAGACCCCCCTATAAAGTCCTTATGTCCTAACTCTGCTTCTCTGAACAACGCAGAACAACGGAATGATGAGCGCAAATGTGAACATAGCCCAACAACATTCTTATTTATTTTATCTGCCTAATTTCTTTCAGAAAAAAGTAGTCATTTTTAGGTGGCATTTTAATGCACGATTATATTAGTCTTCATAAATAAATTGCTTGAAATATAAAACCTTTTTTTTACTTTTAAAATATATTTTTTTTATTATTATTTTATATTTAGCACTTGTGTTGATTATAAGAAAATCCAGTGGATCCAAAATGGATTTCTAGGTAAAAACTCAAATCTCTGGCTTAAATTTGCATGCATATTAACTCCCTTATGCTGGGTTGCCATGTAGCGTAAACGCTGTGGAATTGCTTGTTCACACAGTGCAGATTTTTCATGCGTCTTAAGCCAAAACCAGAAATGGATCCAGGAGAGCAGACCTATAAGACCTTCCTTTATATATTTCTTCTGTTTCGTTCTGTTTCTGGCATAAAAAAATACATGCAAAATCTGCAGCAAATCTGCACTGTGTGAACAAAACCGAAGGCCCAACGTACACAACCGTGCCCGTAATCACGGTTTGTGATTACGGGCACGGCAGGCCACTGACAGCCACCCGCATTTGCGGGTTGTGATCCTATATAAAAGCATGGGAGCACGTTCTGTAAAAAGCAAAATACAGGACATGCCCTATCTTTTGCGGAGCCTTTCTACAACACGGACACCTTCCCGTAAATGTATGGGAAGGTGTCCATGGGCAATAAAAGTGAATGTGTCCGTAATTACAGACTAAATCTATGGTCGTGTGAATGGGGCCTAAGGGTAAGTTCACACGCAAAATCAAGAACGGCTGAAGATGACGGAGTGGTTTTCAAGAGAAAACAGCCTTTGATTTTCAGCCGTTTTTTCCTAGATGTTTTTGGAGCCGTTTTTCTATTGACACTATGAAAAACAGTTCAAGAAACGACATGCTCCTTTTAAGACGAAGTTCGCACTACCGTTATTATCAGTTTACCTCTCTCCCGTCAGAGGAAGAGAGGATCGATACATTAAACGGAAAGCAACGGTTGCGTTAGAATTACCATTGATTTCAGTGGTAATTTTTGTATCAGTTGCTTTTCATTTGTCTCCGTTCTCTAGGTTTCCGTTTCTTTGAACGGAAACAAAAGTGCAGTCTGCAGAACTTTTGTTTCCGTTCAAAAAAACAGAAACCTAGCGAATGAATCTCAACCACTTTTCCGCTACTGTAGATTTTCCGCCTGCAAATCCGTTTGAACGTAGCCTAATTTTCTGCACCAAGGCTGCTAAAGCATGGTGCATGGGTTGTATGGATTATTTTTAGCCTCCAGATGTTCCTATTCTCTGACAGCATGCAGAGATCTTGAACATGGTGAAGTATACTCTTCATTATATTTACAACTGACCCCATCACAGACGAGTCTACAGGTCGTGTACACAGGAGCGGTGTGCTCGGTGACAATGTCACAGAAGACTGGAGCTGTGAGCACCCTGCACGATCACCGTCAGCTTCCACATAGACGGGGAGCAGCGCTCCTCACCCACTACTGCGCCCGTACCTGTCAATGCGGCTAACGAGGTCACCCGGGACCTGGAGAACAGCATATACCGGCTCAGAATGGAGGCCGCCATCTTGGAACGTCCCCTCCCCGTGTCTCCTGGTGATGACAGAAGTAGGCGGCGCCATCCAAACCAGTGCTGCGGGGACGTATAACAATAATGGTGGGAGTCCCTTTTGCATCCTATGTTCCACCATGTGACGACTAGAAAGTATTATCTAAACGGCCGCAACAAAAACTGGAATGAAGAGCGCCTCCTAGCGGTCGAGTGTGCTGCTGTCCCTTGCTACGGCATTATCATTGCCTAATTTATTTTTTCAATTTCCTTACTGCAGTGCAAGCCACAGTGCCCTCCAGAATAGTACCAGTCAGTGTCCTCCATAACAGTGTCAGCCCCAGTGTCCTCCATAGGGCCAACCACGGTGTCCCCATAACAGTTTCAGCCACAGTGCACTCCATAACAATGCCAGCCACAGTGCTCTCCATAAGGGTATGTTCACACGGCAGCCTCCGATACGCCTGAAATTACGGAGCTGTTTTCAGGAGAAAACAGCTCCTGAATTTCAGGCGTAATGGTATGTGCAGGCGTTTTTCGCTGCGTCCACTACGGATGTAATTCGAGCTGTTTTTCTATGGAGTCCATGGATAACGGCTCCAATTATGTCTCAAGAAGTGACATGCACTTCTTTGACGCGGGCGTCTTTTTTACACGCCGTCTTTTGACAGCGGCGTGTAAAAAAAATGACCGTCGGCACAGAACATCGTAAAGCCCATTCAAATGAATGGGCAGATGTGTGCCAGCGCATTGGAGCCGTATTTTCGGACGTAATTCGAGGTTAAAACGCCCGAATTACGTCCGTAAATAGGGTGTGTGAACCCAGCCTAACACTGCAAAGCATAAGGCCTTATTTACACGAGTGTAGTTCGCGTCCGTGATACGCGCGTGAAAAATCACGCGCCTCGCACGGACCTATGTAACAATGGGGCCGTTCAGACAGTCCGTGATTTTCACGCAGCGTGTTTCCACTGCGTAAAACTCACGACATGTCCTATACTTGAGCGTTTTTCGCGCATCACACATCCATTGAAGTCAATGGGTGCGTGAAAATCACGCACGGCACACGAACACACTTCCGTGTGCTGCGCGTTATTCGCGCAACAGTTCAAGAAATGAAGGCAAAAATAAAAGCACCTCCTTCATTTCTCTTTCTAAACATAAAAGCAGAGTGTCATAAGGATGGCATATGCACGAAAATCACGCAGCCGCGCACCAACTACTGATGACACACGGAACTGTAACGCACAAAAAACAGTGCATTTTTTGCGCACGCAAAACGCACACGCGGGAATTTCGCCTTAGGCTGGGTTCACACAACCTATTTTCAGGCGTAAACGAGGCGTATTATGGCTCGTTTTACGTCTGAAAATAGGGCTACAATACGTCGGCAAACATCTGCCCATTCATTTGAATGGGTTTGCCGACGTACTGTGCAGACGACCTGTAATTTACGCGTCGTCATTTGACAGCTGTCAACCGACGACGCGTAAATTGACTGCCTCGGCAAACAAGTGCAGGACACTTCTTTGCTACGTAATTTGAGCCGTTCTTCATTAAAGTCAATGAAGAGCAGCTCAAGATTTACGGGCGTCAAAGACACCTCGCATAATACGAGGAGGAGCTTTTACGGCTGAAACGAGGCAGCTGTTTTCTCCTGAAAACAGTCTGTCTTTTCAGACGTAAAAGCCTCTCATCGTGTGCACATACCCTAAGGCTGGGTTCACACGACCTATTTTCAGACGTAAACGAGGCGTATTATGCCTCGTTTTACGTCTGAAAATAGGGCTACAATACGTCGGCAAACATCTGCCCATTCATTTGAATGGGTTTGCCGACGTACTGTGCAGACGACCTGTTATTTACGCGTCGTCGTTTGACAGCTGTCAAACGACGACGCGTAAAAATACAGCCTCGTCAAAAGAAGTGCAGGACACTTCTTTGGACGTTTTTGGAGCTGTTTTCTCATAGACTCCAATGAAAACAGCTCCAAAAACGGACGTAAAAAACGCAGCGAAAACGGCACGAAAAACGCCTCGAAAAATGCGAGTTGGTCAAAAAACGTCTGAGGGTATGTTCACACGAGGGCGTCCGTTACGGCTGAAATTACGGGGATGTTTCAGCCTGAAAACATCCCCGTAATTTCAGCCGTACCGGCATGTGCAGGCGCTTGAACGCCGCGTCCATTACGGGCGTAATTAGCGCTACTATTCATTGGAGTCAATGAATAACGGCTCCAATTACGGCCAAAGAAGTGACAGGTCACTTCTTTGACGCGGGCGTCTATTTACGCGCCGTCATTTGACAGCGGCGCGTAAATATACGCCTCGTGTGAACAGACAAACGTCTGCCCATTGCTTTCAATGGGCAGATGTTTGTCAGCGCTATTGAGGCGCTATTTTCAGACGTAATTCGGGGCAAAAACGCCCGAATTACGTCCGTAAATAGGCCGTGTGAACATACCCTGAAAAGCAGGGTCTGTTTTCCCTTGAAAACAGCTCTGGATTTTCAGACGTTTTTGGTCACTACGTGTGCACATACCCTAAGGGTATGTGCACACACACTAATTACGTCCGTAATATACGGACGTATTTCGGCCGTAAGTACCGGACCGAACACAGTGCAGGGAGCCGGGCTCCAAGCATCATACTTATGTACGATGCTAGGTGTCCCTGCCTCGCTGCAGGACAACTGTCACGTACTGAAAACATGATTACAGTACGGGACAGTTGTCCTGCAGCGAGGCAGGGACTCCTAGCATCGTACATAAGTATGATGCTAGGAGCCCGGCTCCCTGCACTGTGTTCGGTCCGGGACTTGCGGCCGAAATACGTCCGTCAATTACGGACGTAATTAGTGTGTGTGCACATACCCTTACAGTGACAGCCACGATGTTCTCCATATCAAGCCCAAAGGTGGCCTTACACATAAAATAACTATAATGACCCTCATAAACATCAGGGTTCGGCTTAGTTTCGTCTATGTATGGGTACCTTGAGTGACCTGCATAATAGTGCCCTCCATAACAGTAACAGCCAAAGTGGCTCCTACCTTATAACTAGTGCCTTCATACTGCATACCTCCCAACTTTTGAATCTTGAAAAGAGGGACATTTTTAAGCCACGCCCCCTAACCACGCCCGATATCTCGCATAAACACATCAAATCACGGGCAGCTCCTCCTTCAAATAACAAGAGCATATTCTCACTGCGGATCTCTAGACTTACCAAAAAAACGATATGGATTACTGTATAAAGCCACATGCACACGACCGTAAAAAAAACTCCGTAATTGTTGACCCGCCCATTTCTATTAGCCGCGGACACCTTTCCGTATCGCTACGGAAGGGTGACCGTACCGGGAAATATGGAGCATGTCCTTCTTTTCGTTTTTGCGGCCTGCGGGTGTCGGGCATGGCCGTGTGCATGAAGCCTAACAGTGGAATCATAACTATTTCAGCCACATTCACTCCCATAACAATGCAAGCCACTGTGCCCTCCATAACAGTGTCAGCTACAGTAGCCCCATAACAGTGTTATCCACAGTGTACCAGTAGCAGTTTCAGCTACAATACCCTTCTAACAGTGCCAGCCATAGTATCTCCCCCATAAGAATGCCAACCACGGTGCATCCCCCGTCATCATTTAATTTGCTATGATGGGAACTATTTTTCTGGCTCATAACATATCTGTCTGATTGATGGATCTACACTACCGTTCAAAAGTTTGGGGTCACCCAGGCAATTTTGTGTTTTCCAAGAAAACTCACACTTATATTTATCAAATGAGTTGCAAAATGACTAGAAAATATAGTCACGACATTGACAAGGTTATAAATAATGATTTTTATTTGAAATAATAATTGTCTCTTTCAAACTTTGCTTTTGTCAAAGAATGCTCCATTTGCAGCGATTACAGCATTGCAGACCTTTGGCATTCTAGCTGTTCATTTGCTGAGGTAATCGGGAGAAATTTCACCCCATGCTTTCAGAAGCCCCTCCCACAAGTTGGATTGGCTTGATGGGCACTTCTTGCGTACCATACGGTCAAGCTGCTCCCACAACAGCTCTATGGGGTTGAGATGTGGTGACTGCGCTGGCCACTCCATTACAGATAGAATACCAGCTGCCTGCTTCTTCCCTAAATAGTTCTTGCATAATTTGGACGTGTGCTTTGGGTCATTGTCCTGTTGTAGGATGAAATTGGCTCCAATCAAGCACTGTCAACAGGGTATGGCATGGCGTTGCAAAATGGAGTGATAGCCTTCCTTATTCAAAATCCCTTTTACCTTGTACAAATCTCCCACTTTACCAGCACCAAAGCAACCCCAGACCATCACATTACCTCCACCATGCTTGTCAGATGGCGTCAGGCACTCTTCCAGCATCTTTTCAGTTGTTCTGCGTCTCACAAATGTTCTTCTGTGTGATCCAAACACCTCAAACTTCCATTCGTCTGTCCATAACACTTTTTTCCAATCTTCCTCTGTCCAATGTCTGTGTGCTTTTGCCCATATTAATCTTTTCCTTTTATTAGCCAGTCTCAGATATGGCTTTTTCTTTGCCACTCTGCCCTGAAGGCCAGCATCCCGGAGTCGCCTCTTCACTGTAGACGTTGACACTGGCGTTTTGCGGGTACTATTTAATGAAGCTGCCAGTTGAGGACCTGTGAGGCGTCTATTTCTCAAACTAGAGACTCTAATGTACTTGTCTTGTTGCTCAGTTGTGCAGCGGGGCCTCCCACTTCTCTTTCTACTCTGGTTAGAGCCTGTTTGTGCTGTCCTCTGAAGGGAGTAGTACACACCGTTGTAGGAAATCTTCAGTTTCTTGGCAATTTCTTGAATGGAATAGCCTTCATTTCTAAGAACAAGAATAGACTGTCGAGTTTCACATGAAAGCTCTCTTTTTCTAGCCATTTGGAGAGTTTAATCGAACCCACAAATGTAATGCTCCAGATTCTTAACTAGCTCAAAGGAAGGTCAGTTTTATAGCTCCTCTAAACAGCAAAACTGTTTACAGCGGTGCTAACATAATTGCACAAGGGTTTTCAAGTGTTTTCTAATCATCCATTAGCCTTCTAACACAGTTAGCAAACACAATGTACCATTAGAACACTGGAGTGATGGTTGCTGGAAATGGGCCTCTATACACCTATGTAGATATTGCATTAAAAACCAGACGTTTGCAGCTAGAATAGTCATTTAGCACATTAACAACGTATAGAGTGTATTTCTGATTAATTTAATGGTATCTTCATTGAAAAAAACAGCTTTTCTTTCAAAAATAAGGAAATTTCTAAGTGACCCTAAACTTTTGAATGGTAGTGTATCTGTATGTGCAAACCCATCCCAAAGGGCCCTTTCTAACCACTTCTCGCACAACGCTATAAATGTACGGCCTGAGGATAGGGTGGGCTCGGGAGCTGGGCCCGGGACATCAGCATCGGGTGTCATATGTAACATACAGCTAACATCCTGCTGCAACAGCGTGGATCGGAAATACGGTAACTCTAATGCCATCCTATTAACCCTTTACATACGTCAATAGCGACTGTGGCACCTTAGTGGTTTTGCAGAGAGAAGGGACTCCCTCTGTAAACCCATGTGCCCCCTCCCCCACACTGAGGAAAAGACTATAAATTTAATATCGCTGTAATCATAACAACCCACGGAATAAATGTAACACATTATTTATACATGAAGATAAATGCCTTAAAAACAATTCCCAAATAACACTGTCAGACGAAAAAAATAATAAATAACAATAAAAGACATTATTTAACCTCTTTAGGACGCAGCCTGTTTTGGCCTTGTGGCACGGCCCATTTTTTCAAATCTGACATGTGTCACTTTATGTGGTAATAACTCCAGAATGCTTTTACCTATCCGAGCGATTCTGAGATTGTTTTCTCGTGACATATTGTACTTTATGATAGTGAAAAAATTTGGTCGACAAATTTTATATTTATTTGTGAAAAACACCAAAATTCTGAGAAAATTTGCAAAAAATAGCATTTTTTTAATTTAAGTGTATCTGCTTGTAAAACAGACAGTAATACCACACAAAATAGTTGCTAGTTAACATTTCCCATATGTCTACTTCATGTTTGCATCATTTTTTGAACATTTTTTTTAGGACGTTACAACGATTAGAACTTTAGCAGCAATTTCTCACATTTTCAAGAAAATTACAAAAGGCTATTTTTTCAGTGACTAGTTCAGTTCTGAAGTGACTTTGAGGGCCTTATATATTAGAAAGTCACCATAAATCACCCCATTTTAAAAACTGCACCCCTCAAAGTACTCAAAACAGCATTCTCAAAGTCTCTTAACCCTTTAGGCGTTTCACAGGAATTAAATCAATGTAGAGGTGAAATTTTAGAATTTAATTTTTTTGGGCTGAAATTCATTTGTAATACATTTTTTTCTGTAAAACAGAAGTTTTTACCAGAGAAATGCAACTCAATATTTATTGCCCAGATTCTGCAGTTTTTAGAAATATCCCACATGTGGCCATAGTGTGCTAACAGACTGAAGCACCGGCCTCTGAAGCAAATGAGCACCTAGTGGATTTTGGGGCCTCCTTTTTTTTAAATTATATTTTAGGCACCTTGTCAGGTTTGAAGAGATCTTGTGGTGCCAAAGCAGTGAAAACCCCCCAAAAGTGACCCCATTTTGGAAACTACACCCCTCAAGGAATTTTTCTAGTGGTATAGTTAGCATTTTGACCCATATGTGGTAATAAACCGCTGTTTAGACCCACAGCACGGCTCAGAAACGAAGGAGCAATCTTTGGATTTTTGGGCGCAGATTTTGCTGGAATGTTTGTCGGTGCCATGTCGTGTTTGCAACGCCCTTGAGGGATGAAAACAGTGGAAACCCCCAAAAAGTGACCCCATTTTGGAAACTACACCCCTCAAGGAACTTTTCTAGTGGTATAGTTAGCATTTTGACCCCACAGTTTTTTTGCAGAATTTAGTGTAAATAGACTGTGAAGATGAAAATCTACTTTTTTTTCGGAAAAAACATATAATTTTGTAATTTTTACAAGGAATGACGGAGAAAAAGCACCACAACATTTGTAAAGCAATTTCTTCCGATTACGGTAATGCCCCATATGTGATTATAAACTACAGTTAGGACCCACGGCAGGGCTCAGAAACTAAAGAGCGCAATTTGTAGCACAGATTTTGCTGGAATGGTCTTCAGGTGCCATGTTGCGTTTGCAGAGCTCCAGTACAGTGAAGTGACCCCATTTTGGAAACTGTACCCCTCAAAGAATTTATGTAGGGGTGTGATCACTTTTATGACCCCCATAGTTTTTCTGGCTTGCAAAATAAAATGTTAAATTTTTTACAAATGCGCCATTTTTTTGGGCAGATTTTTCAGACACAACATATAAGTGAAGTAAAGTGCCTTCATATTTATTGGGGTATTTCTTCTGACTTTAGAAATACCCCCAAAGTGGTCTAAATATGTTGTCTGGACACATAGCAGTCCCTGGAAGTGAAGAAGCACCACAAGGATTTTGAGACCTTATTTTTACTTGGATGATTTTTAGCCACAAGCATAGGCCTAAAAAATTGTGCAGATCATACACATATGTTATAGTATTAGGTATTCATCTAGGGGTATAATGAGGGTTTTTAGTTTTGTTACACATTTTTTTTTAGAGTGTCCAATTTTATAAATGGGTAAAAGACCAGAATGATAAAGGGAGGTGTGGGGGTTTCAAAAGTATAATATTTTTTAATCCAGGGAGGTGTAGAAGATGCGGAAGCAGTTCTTCATGCAGAGTCCGGGTTTTGATGGACAGGTGTCTCACTGATATATGGTATCCTTACGGATACCATTTTTTGCACAGACACGGCACCTTTTTTGTGCCCGCCGTTTTTTTGGAGTTGCAGGCACTTGGAAAGTGCTGCCCCGGAACGATACGGCAAGAACTACTTGAAGCAGCAGATGTTTCCCCCACCTCGTCTCCAAGCAATAGAAATGTAATAATTTTTTCTTGGTACTCCAAGTAGGTACCCGGGTGGCCAGCTTTCCGGAAAATTAGAAATGAATTGTACAGTGCCATCTGTACAAGGTACACTGACTATTTTTTGTACCAAATTTTGCTTTTCCGCATGGCACTGTACGGTTTTAACACCTGGTCATTCAGGTCAACACCCCCCATGAATTTATTATATGCCTGAATGCACACAGGCTTCATTGTGGAGGTTGTGAATCCACGTGTTGGGGACAGGGGTGCACCTGGCATCATGCATATATGTCAGCATGCATACATCTTTTTTATCCTGGTATTTCAAACACAGGATCCCATCCTGCAGCAATGCCCTGCTTTCTCCAATTTGCAGGGATTGGTCGATGAGGGTCTTGGGAAGGTGCCGCTGGTTTTTCGGACCGTCCCACATGCCACAGTTTTTTTGTCTTTTAGACATTTGAACAGGGGTACACTTGTGTACCAGTTGTCCAAGTACAAGTTGTACCCCTGATCTAACAGTGGGTGCAGGAGGTCCCACACTACCTTCCCTGTTGTGGACAGGACGTGGGGACAATTTGGAGGCTGTATGGTCCTGTCCTTCCCCTCATAGATCCGGAAAGCATATGTGTATCCGGTCTCAGACTCACACAGCTTGTAGACCTTGATCCCGTACCTGGCGCGCTTATTGGGCAAATATTGGCGAAACTTCAGCCTACCCTTAAAGTGCACCAGGGATTAATCAACTGAAATCTCTTTGTCGGGGGTGTAGATTTCAGGAAACTTTTGGGAAAAAAAGTTAAGAGGGGCCTAATTTTAAAACGTCTGTCGGAATTGGGGTCATCCTGGGGGGTGCATAGGGAGTTGTCACTGAAGTGCAGAAATTTTTGGAGGGCCTCAAAGCGGGGTCTGGTCATTGTATTGCGGTACAATGGACAATTATATAAAATGTCCGTAGACCAGTAGGATCTCACTTTGGGCTTTTTAGTGAGACCCATGTTGAGAACTAACCCCCAATATTTTTGCATTTCTGCACAATTAGTTGGTTGCCAACGATTGGGCTGGGCATAAAATGAGTTTGGGTGTTCGGCTATAAATTGGTGGGCGTAGATGTTTGTTTGGTCCACCATAAGCTCTATCAAATTGTCGGTAAAGAACAATTTGAAATATTCATTTACAGGCAGCCCTTCCGTCTACACATTAATTCCTGCTGCAGCAGTAAATTCTGGAATTTGGGGTGTGTAATTGGTTGGGGGTGACCAATCACCCCTGTCAGTACCAGGGTCAGGCAGAACGGCAGTTTCAGGGTCAGGCAGAACTTGGGCACTAACCCTCCTGCGACTACGAGGAGGTTCCTCGCTGTCACTAGAGGAGGAGGAGGGCGAGAGAAAGAACTCTGCTTCCTCACCACTCGCTGAGTCCGTATCGGATGCGATCATGGCATACGCCTCTTCAGCGGTGTAACGCTTCGCAGCCATTTTATTAATTTTTGTGTGTGTGTATATATGTCGTTTATACATACGTAGCTGTAATAACGTTACGTTGTATAACAAAGATTTTTTTTTTCGTTTTTTCACACTAAACACTAACTAAGGCTGGGTTCACACGACCTATTTTCAGACGTAATGGAGGCGTTTTACGCCTCGAATCACGCCTGAAAAAACGCCCCTAATACGCCTACAAACATCTGCCCATTGCTTTCAATGGGAATTACGATGTTCTGTTCCCACGAGCCTTTATTTTACGCTTTGCTGTAAAAAAACAGAGCATAAAAAGACGCTCCGTAAAATGAAGTAGCATGTCACTTCTTGAGGCGTTTTTTGGAGCTGATTTTCCATTGAACACTATGAAAAACGCCTCAAAAAACGCCTCAAAAAACGTCTGAAAAGAAGCCTCTAAGGGTATGTTCACACGCCAACGTCCGTAACGGCCGAAATTACGGGGCTGTTTCCAGGAGAAAACAGCCCCGTCATTTCAGCCGTAACGGCATGTGCAGGCGCTTGAACGCCGCGTCCATTACAGACGTAACTGCAGCTGGTTTTCCATGGAGTCCATGGAAAACGGCTCCATTTATGTCTGAAGAAGTGACATGACACTTCTTTGGCGAGGGTGTCTATTTACGCGCCGTCTTTTGACAGCGACACGTAAATATACGCCTCGTGTGAACAGACAAACGTCAGCACATTGCTTTCAATGGGCAGATGTTTGTCAACGCTATCGAGGCGCATTTTCGGACGTAATTCGAGGTGTAAAACCAGAATTACGTCCGTAAATAGGCCGTGTGAACATACCCTAAAGCTCCAAATTTCATTTTCAGCTTCAAAAACACCTGAAAATCAGAGGCTGTTTTCTCTGAAATCAGCTCTGTATTTTCAGACGTATTTGCAGTTATCGTGTGCACATACCCTAACGCTGAAACACTAAGTTTTTTTTTAAATTTTTTTTGTTTTTTTCACAGAAAACACTAAACACAAATAATTTTTTTGGGGTTTTGTTTTTTTTATAACACTTAGTACCATTTACTAACTGACACGAACGCTGACTAACTGACAAGTGACGGGACTGACAGTGACGGATTGACACTAACTGACAAGTGATGCAACTAACAGTGACGGATTGACGCTGACAAGTGATGCGACTAACAGTGACGGATTGACACTAACTGACACGAACGCTGACTAACTGACAAGTGACGGGACTGACAGTGACGGATTGACACTAACTGACAAGTGATGCAACTAACAGTGACGGATTGACGCTGACAAGTGATGCGACTAACAGTGACGGATTGACACTAACTGACAAGTGACGCGACTAACAGTGACGGATTGACGCTGACAAGTGACGAGACTAACAGTGACGGATTGACGCTGACAAGTGACGCGACTAACAGTGACGGATTGACGCTGACAAGTGACGCGACTAACAGTGACGGATTGACACTAACTGACAAGTGACGCGACTAACAGTGACGGATTGACGCTGACAAGTGACGAGACTAACAGTGACGGATTGACGCTGACAAGTGACGCGACTAACAGTGACGGATTGACACTAACTGACAAACTGACGCTACGGATTGATTTTAACTGACGCTACAGATTGACGCTAACAAATTGGATGAAAAAAGAAAATCTCCCTTATACACTGGGAGGTGTGTGGGGTCACACACTAGGAACAGGGAAATTAGGGGTTGATTCTTTTTTTCACTTTGTGTGGGGCACACAACACGACACAGGCTCTGATCTCTCCAACTTCTCTTCACCTACTAAGAGATCAGAGCCTGTGTCGGTTATTTTTCACCCACCCTGGGTGAAAAACGCACTGTGATTGGTGGGTCTGAACAGACTCACCAATCAACTTTTCTATTGGTTCCCTGCTGGTCACATGGGGCATGGGACAGGAGGGGGGGTCACATGGGGCATGGGACAGGGGGGGAGCTTCCCATAGTAACTGTTTCTGGACTAATTTCAAGTCCAGAAACAGTTTTTAAAACTTTATGTGCAGAAATGATGTAATCAGTGGATCTGTACAAATCCACCGATTACATCGATCGCCGACATTGGACCGCTTTTACGGGTCCAATGCCGGTAACTAGGGAGTGTTAGTTGTCAGGGGAGGGGGTTTTACCCGCCCCTTCATCCGCCCTCGGCTGAGAATGCACTATGATAGGTGGGTCTGTTCAGACCCACCTATCAATGCAATCGCCGGCAATGGCCACTGCTATTGGTCCATTGCCAGTGACATTAGGCATCGGGTAGGGAGGGCGAGTCTCTATAGTAACCGTTTCGGGACTTATTACATGTCCCGGAACATTTTTTTATACTTTATGTGCAGAAGTGATGTAATCGGTGGATCTGTACAGATCCACCGATTACATCGATCTCCGACATTGGACCGCTTTTACGGGTCCAATGCCGGTGACTGGGGAGTGTCAGCTGTTGGGGACAGCTGTCCCTGCCGTTCCCGGTGCACACTGCCACCGACAGTGTGCACCGGGACCCACTCAGTAACTGTACGTCCTTGTGCGCTAAGACACTGGCAGCAGGGACGTACAGTTGCGTCCTGGTGCGCCTAGGGGTTAATAGTAAGAGATTCGTCACTCAGTACTACTCGTATACGGTATCTCGGGAGTATAACAAACAATGGCTTCTGTGGTTTTCAATGTTGTATCTAATGTTGTATTGGACACAAAGCGAATGGCTAGAGATTTAAGGCCAGTTACACACGACTGAGTGCCACTCTGGTCATTTATCACGGCATCCAAGTGGCACCCGATAGTTTTCACGGACCCATTCACTTTAGTGGATGAATTGGGTCTGTGTAAACGGACTCGGGGCGGCACAAACGGTTGTGTGCATTAGGTCTAAGGGTATGTTCACACGGGCTATTTTCAGCCGTTTTTTTCGGGCCGTAAACGTCCCGAATAACGTCTGAAAAATCGGAAGCAGAACGCCTATGTGGCTGCACATAGTGATATAGCTATATCGCTATGTGCAGTGTAAATGAATGGGGAAAAGTGTATGACGCTGATTGGTCACTGATTGGTCAGCGTCATACACTCCTCTCCACAACGCCCACTTGGCCATATAGTAAAACACGCCCAGTTCTCCATTGAGAAACTCATTAGCATAAAGCTAAAATACGTCATAACTCCGTCAAAAATGATTGTTTTTCTAAATAAAAAACACTGCTGTAATCTACATTACAGCGCCGATCACATCATGTACAAGATAGGCCACTTATAATGTGGTGACAGAGCCTCTTTAATGTGACATGTGGCCGCACTAAAAAAAAAACTCCATTAAAAACATCACGAAAAGCACACAAAAACGCAGCAAAACGTGTGTGAATCCAGCCCTTATAAAAAAAACGGCACTAAAAACATGACAAAAAAGAACAATAATATTTTAAAAAACGCTGGGGTTTTAAAATGCATTTTTTCATGTCGTTTAAAAAAATATATGTATGAAAGAAGGGTTTTGCCCAACTCGGACATTTATGGCATATTTTTCTCAGGATCAGGGGGCTGCAGAAGTCAGAACTTTAAATATACAGTGAAGGAAATAAGTATTTGATCTCTTGCTGATTTTGTAGGTTTGCCCACTGTCAAAGACATGAACAGTCTAGAATTTTTAGGCTAGGTTAATTTTACCAGTGAGAGATAGATTATATAAAAAAAATAAAAAAAAATCACATTGTCAAAATTATATATATTTATTTGCATTGTGCACAGAGAAATAAGTATTTGATCCCTTTGGCAAACAAGACTTAATACTTGGTGGCAAAATCCTTGTTGGCAAGCACAGAAGTAAGACATTTTTAGTAGTTGATGATGAGGTTTGCACACATGTTAGATGGAATTTTGTCCCACTCCTCTTTGCAGATCATCTGTAAATCATTACGATTTCGAGGCTGTCGCTTGGCAACTCGGATCTTCAGCTCCCTCCATAAGTTTTCGATGGGATTAAGGTCTGGAGACTGGCTAGGCCACTCCATGACCTTAATGTGCTTCTTTTTGAGCCACTCCTTTGTTGCCTTGGCTGTATGTTTCGGGTCATTGTCGTGCTGGAAGACCCAGCCACGAGCCATTTTTAATGTCCTGGTGGAGGGAAGGAGGTTGTCACTCAGGATTTGACGGTACATGGCTCCATCCATTCTCCCATTGATGCGGTGAAGTAGTCCTGTGCCCTTAGCAGAGAAACACCCCCAAAACATAATGTTTCCACCTCCATGCTTGACAATGGGGACGGTGTTCTTTGGGTCATAGGCAGCATTTCTCTTCCTCCAAACACGGCGAGTTGAGTTAATGCCAAAGAGCTCAATTTTAGTCTCATCTGACCACAGCACCTTCTCCCAATCACTCTCAGAATCATCCAGATGTTCATTTGCAAACTTCAGACGTGCCTGTACATGTACCTTCTTGAGCAGGGGGACCTTGCTGGCACTGCAGGATTTTAATCCATTACGGCGTAATGTGTTACCAATGGTTTTCTTGGTGACTGTGGTCCCAGCTGCCTTGAGATCATTAACAAGTTCCCCCCGTGTAGTTTTCGGCTGAGCTCTCACCTTCCTCAGGATCAAGGATACCCCACGAGGTGAGATTTTGCATGGAGCCACAGATCGATGTCGATTGACAGTCATTTTGTATGTCTTCCATTTTCTTACTATTGCACCAACAGTTGTCTCCTTCTCACCCAGCGTCTTACTTATAGTTTTGTAGCCCATTCCAGCCTTGTGCAGGTCTATGATCTTGTCCCTGACATCCTTAGAAAGCTCTTTGGTCTTGCCCATGTTGTAGAGGTTAGAGTCAGACTGATTCATTGAGTCTGTGGACAGGAGTCTTTTATACAGGTGACCATGTAAGACAGCTGTCTTTAATGCAGGCACCAAGTTGATTTGGAGCGTGTAATTGGTCTGGAGGAGGCTGAACTCTTAATGGTTGGTAGGGGATCAAATACTTATTTCTCTGTGCACAATGCAAATAAATATATATAATTTTGACTATGTGATTTTCATTTTTTTTTTTTATATAATCTATCTCTCACTGGTAAAATTAACCTAGCCTAAAAATTCTAGACTGTTCATGACTTTGACAGTGGGCAAACTTACAAAATCAGCAATGGATCAAATACTTATTTCCTTCACTGTATGTGTGATGACCGAGAACTGCATAAAAGAAAATTGTATATCAATAGTGCAAATCAATAAGATGGCCAGGTGGTGGCAGCATCTGCAAGTCCTTCACACTGGGGGTTTATGCTGGGATAGTATCAGGTCTGTATCACAGTTCAAGCCCTAAAAAGAGCTGAACTGTATCTGTATATAGTAGTAATATAGTGAACTTAGTTGTACAGTTAAAATAAAATGCAGAAGTTTGGTATGACATTTATTTAGAACAAGTCATTTTCCAATGACATGGTTTACTGGTTTGCCTTTGCAAGAGCGTAAAAGTTGTCACGTGGTGAGTAGATGTAACTATGCAGAAGACAGAAGCTACAGAATAATAAGGGAAACGTAACAATAATAAAAATGAAATATCTTATTTATAACAAAACAGGCTTTCTCTCCATAAGCATTGATGGCTTATCGATTAGATTGGCCTTAGGCATCGTTTACATGAGCGTGATATACGTCCGTGCGACGCGCGTGCTTTTCACGCGTGTCGTACGGACCTATGTAAGTCTATGGGGGCATGCAGACAGTCCGTGAGTTTTGCTCAGCGTGAGTCCGCTGAAAAAAACTCACGACATGTCCTATATTTGTGCGCTGTTCGCGCATCACGCACCCATTGAAGTCAATGGGTGCGTGAAAATCTCGCAGGTCACACGGAAGCACTTCCGTGCGAACAGCGCGATTCGCGCAACAGCTGTGAAACTCTGAATGTAAACAGAAAAGCACCACGTGCTTTTCTGTTTACAAACATCCAGATGAAGTGTCATAATGATGGCGGCTGCGAGAAAATCTCATACGCTGATGACACACGGAGCTGTTAAGTGCCTTTTACGCACACAAAACTGCCACGTTTTTTTGCGTGCGAAAAACGCACACGATCGTGTAAACCAGGCCTAAGTTGGGGCTCCAACTGCTGATCTGTGGCGATCCCTCCTTGGCTTCTTGTTTTGGATGAAAGCTAAATGCATCAATCAATTCCAATCTAATCTGTGTCATCATTGCTTATAATGGGAATACACGCAAACTCTATGGAAAGTTTCGGGGGATGGAATCGGCGATCGGGGGTTACCGGACCCACACATAACAGGCATTTATGGCATATCCTGTGAATATGTCATAAATTATTAAGATGGGAATATCCCTTTAAAGGAGTTCTGAACAAATTACTGATGTTTACGTAATAATTAGCAATACTATAAAATTATTAATATAATTTCAAGTTTTTACATGCTTCTGATGATTATACTATGTTCACACATTAGCGGTCATGTTGTGGACATTTTTTTTACTTTTTCTTTAGTACCTTTATTGGACTTGAACATCCAATCTTCTGATCGCTTCAATATTAAAATATTACGCTTTAATAATACATTGCAATAGGACTGTATCGCAATACATTATGCCTGTCAGGTGTTACAGTGACAGGCAGTCTACTAGGCTCTGCATTAAGCAGGGCCTAAAAAACTCTCGTACATGACAGACCTGAGGGCAATTGTTAGCCCCCCGGCTGCCATAGCAACTCAACACACCCTGTGAACCTATTGCTTGGATGCTGATGGTCTTAACAAAGGGAGCCCCTTCCTCTGTAAAACCACTTAGGTGCCAGAGTTATCGCCAATCCCGGCCGTTAGAGCGGGGTGTCGGCTGTAAAATTAAAGCTAGCATCCGCAATTGATGAAAGTGCACAGTTCATTTGCCCGCACCATTATTGCAATGTACTACAAGGTAATAAGACGTCCCACGGCGGAAAAGCGTTAAACCGTGTGTTTTACCTGTACAAGCCACGTGGAAAAAAATATGTCCACCGCACTTCCATTACATGTACGGGCGCCTCTATGGTGAAGCTGAAACATTGCACCTGACTGATGGATTAATAATATATATATATATATATATATATATATATATATATATACACACATATATATATATATATATATATACACATATATATATATATATATACATATATATATATATATATATATATATATATATATATATATACATATATACATATATATATATATATATATATATACATATATATATATATATATATATATATATATATATATACACATACATACATACATATGATGTTTTTTCTAAAAAGGCCTCCGAAGTGTTACCTCCTGATAGAGAATATGATTGCGCTATCGATTTGGTACCAGGAGCTAAGCTCCCTAAGGGTAGGATATTTAATCTCTCTTGTCCTGAACGTGAAGCCACGAGAGAGTATATCCAGGAATGCCTGGCCAAGGGTTACATTCGCCCCTCTATTTCTCCGGTAGGTGCTGGCTTCTTCTTCGTAGGGAAGAAGGATGGTGGTCTTAGGCCGTGCATCGATTACCGAAACTTGAATAAGGTCACTGTAAGGAACCAGTATTCTCTTCCTTTGATTCCTGATCTCTTCAATCAGGTTCAGGGGGCCCAATGGTTCTCTAAGTTTGATCTTCGGGGGGCTTATAACCTTATCCACATCAGAGAGGGGGATGAGTGGAATACTGCGTTTAACACGCCCGAAGGTCATTTCGAATACCTGATCATGCCCTTTGGGTTGTGTAATGCTCCCGCGGTCTTCCAGAATTTCATAAATGAGATTTTAAGAGACTACCTGGGGGTATTTCTTGTAGTGTACCTTGATGACATACCTGTGTTTTCCAAGGCCTGGTCCTCCCACATTGAGCATGTCAGGAAGGTGTTCTAGGCCCTTCGGGAAAACAAACTCTTTGCTAAAACCGAAAAATGTGTGTTTGGGGTGCAGGAGATACAATTTTTGGGTCAAATCCTCACTCCTAATGAATTCCCATGGACCCTGCCAAGGTTCAGGCTGTGGCTGAATGGGTCCAACCTGCCTCCCTGAAGGCGTTACAGTGCTTCCTGGGGTTTGCTAATTATTACAGGAGATTTATTGCTAACTTCTCGGTCATCGCTAAGCCTCTTACGGATCTTACTCGCAAAGGTGCTGATCTCCTCCACTGGCCTCCGGAGGCGGTCCAGGCTTTTGAGGTCCTTAAGAAGTGCTTTATCTCGGCCCCAGTGCTGATTCAGCCTAACCAAATAGAGCCATTCATCGTGGCGGTTGACGCCTCCGAGGTGGGAGTGGGTGATGTCTTGTCCCAGGGTACCAGGTCCCTCACCCATCTCCGTCCCTGTGCCTACTTCTCCAGGAAGTTCTCGCCCACTGAGAGTAACCATGACATTGGTAACCGCAAACTCTTTGCCATTAAATGGGCATTTGAAGAGTGGCGCCACTTCCTGGAGGGGGCTAGGCACCAGGTAACCATCCTTACCGACCACAAGAATCTGGTTTTCCTAGAATCTGCCCGGAGGCTAAAGCCAAGACAAGCTCGATGGGCGTTGTTTTTTACTAGATTCAACTTTTTGGTCATCTATAGGGCTGGGTCTAAAAATATTAAATCTGATGCACTATCGCGTAGCTTCATGGCCAGCCCTCCTTCGGAGGAAGATCCTGCTTGTGTTTTGTGTTTTGCCCCCAGGTATAATAATTTCCTCTGAATGATTCTGGCTTAGTGTCCGAAACTGCTGCTGATCAAGGTTCAGCTCCCGGGAACCTTCCTGAGAACAAGCTGTTTGTTCCCCTGCAATTCTAGCTAAGGGTACTCAGGGAAAATTATGACTCTGCACTATCTGGCCATCCAGGCATCCTGGATACCAAGCACCTCATTGCCAGAAAATATTGGTGGCCTGGGTTGCCTAAAGACGTTAAGGCCTACGTCGCTGCTTGTCAAATTTGTGCTAGGTCCAAGACTCCCTGGTCCCGACCAGCGGGCTTTCTATGTTCTTTGCCCATTCCCCTGAGACCTTGGACCCATATCTCCATGGATTTTATCACCGATCTGCCTCCATCTCAAGGCAAGTCGGTGGTGTGGGTTGTAGTAGACCGCTTCAGTAAGATGTGCCACTTTGTGCCCCTCAAGAAACGACCCAATGCCAAGACGTTAGCTACCTTGTTTGTCAAACACATCCTGCGTCTCCTTTGGGTTCCTGTAAATAATGTTTCTGACAGAGGGGTACAATTTGTTTCATTGTTTTGGAGAGCTTTCTGTAATGACGGGGTAGGGAGACAGACAGGTGAGCCCTAATCTACCCGCCACTCAGTCCCTGCCTAATTGCAAGTCCTCTCCTCAGGCCCGATTCCTCTCCAATGGACCAGGTACTGGAGGGAGCCTTGGACCATCCTGCTGTCCACAATCCTGGCCACCTCGAATTCTACCCCTTCAGGGGTGAGAACAGGGACCGGAGGTTTCCTCGAGGTAGCCAAGGACGGGGAGCAGCGTTTCAGGAGGGAGGCATGAAACACGTCGTGTATACGAAAAGACCGGGGTAACTCCAGTCGGAAGGAGACAGGGTTAAGGACCTCAATGACCTTGTACGGCCCTATATACCGGGGAGCAAATTTTTTGGATGGGACTTTAAGGCGCAAAAGACTCAGGCAGATAGAAGACGTTCTGATAACCCCTTGTTTGTGGTCGGGGATATGGTGTGGCTGTCTTCACCTCGCCTGACGTCCGCTTGCTACCTAGTCCCATCCGAGCCTGCCCTGCTTCTGTCTGAGCTGCCACAGGTACCTATAGAACTATAGACTCTCACCTGCTCCCTGTTGGCCAGCTGCCTTACCGCCAAGGCGGTACGGCCCAGTGGGTCCACAGAACCTTCGTGACCGATAGATAGATAGATGGATAGATTGATAGATAGATAGATAGATAGATAGATAGATAGATAGATAGATAGATAGATAGATAGATAGATAGATAGTGTAACGTCTGTGGTCGCTGATCACTAACTCCTTCTCTCCAGAAATGTCTGCACATGTGGCTGTCCTTTTCCACAGTGACCACCAGGGTGCGCTCGCGAGCTCAGTCAGCCTTGGAGCACACACTGGTGTGAGATTGAGCTGATTGCTTCCAGAGCACCCTGGACTATAAGAAGGGCTTTGCCCCTTCCTATCATGCCTGAGCCTTGTTGTCATTATCCTAGTATGTCTATGCAAATGGTCTCCTAGTGTTTTCCAGTTCCCAGTGTTCCCCGTTCCTGCTACCTGTAACCTGTATCCCGTGCTATCCTGGTCAAGTGCCGTGTTGAGCTGAAGTCGTGCTGTGCTCCGTTCCATGCCTGTCCTGAAAGACCACACCTGGCTCCTGCCTGCTGCCTAGTCCCAGCCAAGCCTGTCTTGCTACGGTCTGACTTACCACAGGTACACCTTACGAACTATAGACTGTGACCTGTGTCCTGTTGGCCAGCTGCCATACCATCAAGGTGGTACGGCCCAGTGGGTCCACGTACCTCTCGTGACAGATAGATAGATTGATATGAGATAGATAGATATGCGGAAAAAAGTATGGCTCTGCAGGACGTTCTAGAACGGCCCTGCAGAGTTAATTGCGGACGTTTATAGTCTATGGGCGGTCCGCAAGTGGTTAAGTCCTGTAAGTTGCAAGATGGGGCCTCCATGGATCGGACTAGTGTTTCCAGCACATCCCATAGAGGCTTAATCAGATTGAGATCTGGGGAATTTGGAGTTCAAGTCAACACCTTGAACTCTTTGTCATGTTCCTCAAACCATTCCTAAACAATTTTTGCAGTATGGCAGGGCGCATTATCTATCTGTCATTCGAGAATATGTTTGCCATGAAAGGGTGTACTTGGTCTACAACAAAGTTTGGGTAGATAGTACATCTCAAAGTAACATCCAGGACCCAAAGTTTTTCAGCAGAAAATGGCCCAGAGCATCACACTGCCTCCGACCGGCTTTCCTTCTTCCCATAGGGCACAGTCCTGCTAAATTTTCTTCCTCAGGTAAGCGATGCAAATGCACCCGGACGTCCAAATGATGTAAAAGAAAACATGATTAATCAGACCAGGCCTCCATCTTCCATTGCTCCATGGTCCAGTTCTGATGCCCACATGCCCATTGTAGGCGCTTTCGGTGGTGGACAGGGGTCAGCACGGGCATTCTGACCAGTCTGCGGCTACGCAGCAGCAACTGCAACAATCTGAGAGGCACTGTGTGTTCTGAAACCTTTCTATTATAGCCAGCATTAAAATTTGTGCTACAGTAGCTCTTCTTTGGGATCAGATTCTCAACACGCATTGATGAGCCCTGGGCGCCATGACCCTGTCACTGCTTCATCAGTTGTCCTTCCTTGGATCAGTCTTGGTAGGGCCTAATCTCTGCATACCTGGAACACCCCACAGGACGTGCTGATTTGAAGATGCTGTGACCTGGCTTGTATAACTGACTGTTCACTTGCTGACTAATATATCCCAGCCCTTGACAGGTGGCAATGTAACAAGATAATCAATGTTATTCACTTCAGCTGACAGTGGTTTTAATGTTACGGCTCAACAATGTGTGTATTGTATGTATGTTATCCTATATGTGGTGTATATTTAAGTGTGTGGTGCATGTGTAGAATATGTGTTTGGGTAGCATACGTTTGTGGTGTATGGTGGCATTTGTAAGGGGGTATTTATGTGTAGGGGTGTTGTGTACTGTGGGTGTAATAATTGAGCACTGTATAATGGCATTAATTGAGCAGAATATAGGGTTATTAACTCCTAAACGCAATGTCACCTACATGTATGTGACAGGCATTAAGGGGAAGTATGGAGCGGGCTCACAAGCTGAGCACGCTCCATACTAAACGGGTCTCGGCTGTATGTTACAGCCGACACATCACAGGAAACGGCGGAATCAAAAATCACTTTGATTCTGTCTATTTAACCCCTTAGATGCCACGGTCACTATTTACCAGGGCATCTAAGAGGTTAAACGGACAGAATCAAGCTATTAGAAAGAGGGGATGGCCCCCTCCAACAGCAGTTGCCCCCTCCTGCGACGCAACTGCAGGATAGCGATGGTTGTCACAGTACTGCCTCTGAAGCCTGTCAAAATAACGATATACTGCAATACATTTGTATTGCAGAGTATAGTGCAAGCGATCCAACAATACAACAATAGCTGGTTCAAGTCCCCTTGGAGGACTTATTAAAAAAAGAAAACACAGTTAAAGGTTTCTTAATGTACAAAAAAAATATATTAAAGGTTAAAAAAAAAATTTCCTTTTTTAACGTATATAAAAAAACGTAACATAACTTGAGACGCACATCCTGCGATCCCCGCTGTAAACTGCAGACACATATTCCAGAACGTTCCTTAACTGTTAGTATGATATACAGTATTCCCAGCCCTTGAAGTATTAATCTTTGATTACACGGTTAAAAATGGCAATGACCGTAATGCTGGCGGAATTTTTAGTTCCACGAGCACAACGGCAAAAGCTCTCTCATGGTTCTCCTACACTGAGCCACATACACTGCAGAACAGTAATAAAGTTCATGTGTATAGTCTCTATGGTAATCATCAATTGTGGTTATGTATTCAATTGCATTGTTATTAAAGTGTTTAATGTTTTTTTAACCTTTGACCCCAGCAACGTTCATTTTGGCGGTCTTGTTAAGCTATTTAAACCCTGCTGGGTCCTCCAGCAACATGTATGTTTCTTTGCCTGATGAAAAGATTGATCCGATCTTGTAACGCGTAGCACTCTCATCCATTAAACATATATCTTATTTAAACTTCTTGCCTTGAATTGAATCCCTAAATTCCACAACATTTGGACAGCGCTGGAGAATGTTATCCCCTTTTTTTTTCTCAATTTATCTCGATAAAACTCAATGTGGCTGCATAGCGACCCGCAGATTGCCGCAACCAGGACACGGCAGTTGCAAGAGATCCAGCAAGTTCGAATTTCTCGCAACTGTAGTTTTGCAATCAAGGCAGCCCAGGGGTTGCAACGCGGCCACATTGACTTTTATTAGCTGCCATGCAGGCAGGGCGAAATAGCAATCCTTGGCCACGCGTCCTGAAACGGGGCCAAATTTGCCAGGTAGCCTTAGCCTAAATTGACTACTGCGTGTTACCATTGCCTTTGTTAAAAGGGTGTGTCCCTACACACACTGACACTGTCCAATCAGAGTTAACAGTGTAAGACTGTGTAGGGACACATCCTATTGACAAGGCGAATAGTCAAGCGTTAATTTATTCATACATTTCCAAAGGGAATAATAGAAGAATAGCACAACGCAAACTTTACAGGTGCTCCAGAATTGTTTATTCATGGGGAAGTCAAATATTTACTCAGACAGACATGTCAGGAGAGCCAACAGATCCTCTCAAACTTTATCTATAAAAGATGGACACCCCCTTTAAGAGAATGCAAAACAGGAAAGAGCAACTCAAGAACTTGTCTTGTTTGTTTCCCTTTTATTGCAGAGTAAAATGTTCTTTCACATTAGTAAGTGATGAAGAAACTTGAGTTTGTGATATTGTGGGATGAAACTATCTGTAGACTTTGGTAATATGCAAAATCATATAGAAATATTTGAACAGCTGCTAGTTTATGTAGGATAAATGCACAGAATATCTACCGTATATATCGGCGTACAAGACGACTTTTTACACCCTTAAAAAAATGTCAAAAGTGTGGGGTCGTCTTATATGCCGGATATTGTCTACATTAGGGATGCACGTTGCAGCCGCACAGCTCAGTATAGTAACACATGTCTGTATGGGAGCGCGGCTGCGGCTGTGTAATTCAGCCACAGCCCCGCTCCTGAGTCATGATAAGTTCGCGGGGTCAGGATGATGCAATGCGGCCAGCGCTGCACTAATGAGCGGCGGCACTGGAGACAGAACATGGCGGGCGCGCTACAAAACACCCCCATGTTCTGTCTTCAGTGCCT
Organism: Rhinoderma darwinii; assembly: GCF_050947455.1. Lineage (NCBI taxonomy): Eukaryota > Metazoa > Chordata > Amphibia > Anura > Rhinodermatidae > Rhinoderma > Rhinoderma darwinii. The sequence goes on from NC_134687.1 coordinate 552,632,092, forward strand.
GAACTGCCGCTCATTAGTGCAGCGCCGGCCGCATCACCTCATGCTGACCGCGCGCACACTTCCTGTCAGGAGCGGGGCAATGGCTGTATTACACAGCCGCAGCCCCGCTCTATAACGGCGGAGATCAGAGAAACCTCTCCTCTCCGCCGCTATTCCCTTGAATGCTGCGATCACAGCTGACTGCAGCACTCAGGGGAAAGTGAGAAGGGGGGATGCCCCTGGATTGCGTCACAGGGAATTCCTGTGACGCGATCGAGGGCCATACCATATATGGGCAGACAGCCCAGGGTCTATTGACGGACCCCAGGGCTGTCTTACCATATTTCATGTTGTTAGGACATACCCAAGTATGTCCTAACAACTGCCTGTGTATTATCCGTCCACAGGTTAATGTACTGGGATATATCTGATATATGTCAGTACATTAAAGTTTAAAAATAAAGTAAAAACAAAGTATTGTTAAATTTTAAAAAAAATACACCTTCACCTTTTTTACAATAAACATTAAAATAAGTCTCAATACATAAAATACACACATTCAGTAATGGCGCGGACAACAATGTTTTTGCATCATTTATGATGTGTACTCTGTAAAAAAATGAAATAAACACGGCTTTCATTCACTTATTAATGTGAGGCGCGACGTGTGATGAATTTTGAACGCGCCTCACATTAATAGTAATTAACCCCATCATGTACCTCACACATTAACCCATTATGACTGAGAAACATGATGGGATTAATTACTATTAATGTGAGGCGCGTTCAAAATTCATCACACGTCGCGCCTCACATCAGAAAACGGAAGAACTTTTTTTTTATTACTGTTGGCAAAAGTATCGAAATTGGTATCGAAATCGCAATACTAAACGAAGTATCGGTATCGATGTCCAAATTCTGGTATCGTGACATCCCTAGTCTACATATTGTCTACACACAGGTTGTGTGTTACCTTGTGAGCCTGCAGTCCGGTATTAGCCGCCAGGGAACATCTCTGTAAGATCCTCTGGCCCGCCCTTTCCTCTCATTCCCTGCCTCTCAGATCTCGCGCGATGAAGCAGCCTATCTGCGCATGCGCGAGTTCAAAGAGACAGAGAGTCCTGGGTCCTGCCGCCGATGGCCATAGTGAAGCGCTCCTGCACGAAATGGTGAGTATATCTTAAATTCTATATTTTAAGGGTAAAAGTTGGGGGTCGTCTTATACGCCCAGTCGTCTTATACGCCGACATATACGGTAGATATCTAGCAAATGAGTGATCTACATCTATATTTCTATTCAGAAAGGTTTGGGAACTGGTTCACCTCTGCCTAATTCTCTCTCTTCCTGTTTCCTACCTCATTATCTGTATACGATTGTTATCAATTCAATTGAAAAGTTCCACTTTCCTCTTTTCAGTTCCTTGTTGGTCTTTTATTCTTAGCTGAATTTCTCCTTTCTTTTTACTGTGTGGTTGGAATTGTCTTGTGGGGTTATTGTATAAAGATTTTACATAAAGGTTGTATTACAGTTAATATCTACATATAGGCTGTAATATGAGATAATAACTATATACCTGTTGTAATAATAGATAACTTATTTTATTTGCGGTTAAACTCTAACTCACTCAGAATGATCAATATACTTTATAATGCAGCCATTTATTGCTTTATATATACAGTATATTCAAGTGAGCTACAATACAAGATATATTCCGTGGACGAGAGTGGTAATGTTTGTGAGAAAGTAAAAGTCTCTCTTTTCTGATATCAGACAAATGGATTGTTCGTCCGGTTTGGCCAACCGTTTCTTATACTTCCATGGTTCTATTGATAGCAGCTGAATTACATTATTAAAATCATTGGCCATCCACTGACCTCAGTGCCATTCACTCATTCACCTTTTCAGTGGTTTCCAGAGCAGAGAGTCTTATTTTCTTGGTTCTAACCTACAGTGAAGGAAATAAGTATTTGATCCCTTGCTGATTTTGTAAGTTTGCCCACTGTCAAAGACATGAACAGTCTAGAATTTTTAGGCTAGGTTAATTTTACCAGTGAGAGATAGATTATATAAAAAAAAAAAAAAGAAAATCACATTGTCAAAATTATATATATTTATTTGCATTGTGCACAGAGAAATAAGTATTTGATCCCTTTGGCAAACAAGACTTAATACTTGGTGGCAAAACCCTTGTTGGCAAGCACAGCAGTCAGACATTTTTTGTAGTTGATGATGAGGTTTGCACACATGTTAGATGGAATTTTGTCCCACTCCTCTTTGCAGATCATCTGTAAATCATTAAGATTTCGAGGCTGTCGCTTGGCAACTCGGATCTTCAGCTCCCTCCATAAGTTTTCGATGGGATTAAGGTCTGGAGACTGGCTAGGCCACTCCATGACCTTAATGTGCTTCTTTTTGAGCCACTCCTTTGTTGCCTTGGCTGTATGTTTCGGGTCATTGTCGTGCTGGAAGACCCAGCCACGAGCCATGTTTCCACCTCCATGCTTGACAGTGGGGATGGTGTTCTTTGGGTCATAGGCAGCATTTCTCTTCCTCCAAACACAGCGAGTTGAGTTAATGCCAAAGAGCTCAATTTTAGTCTCATTTGACCACAGCACCTTCTCCCAATCACTCTCAGAATCATCCAGATGTTCATTTGCAAACTTCAGATGGGCCTGTACATGTGCGTTCTTGAGCAGGGGGACCTTGCGGGCACTGCAGGATTTTAATCCATTACGGCGTAATGTGTTACCAATGGTTTTCTTGGTGACTGTGGTCCCAGCTGCCTTGAGATCATTAACAAGTTCCCCCCGTGTAGTTTTCGGCTGAGCTCTCACCTTCCTCAGGATCAAGGATACCCCACGAGGTGAGATTTTGCATGGAGCCCCAGATCGATGTCGATTGACAGTCATTTTGTATGTCTTCCATTTTCTTACTATTCTCACCCAGCGTCTCACTTATGGTTTTGTAGCCCATTCCAGCCTTGTGCAGGTCTATGATTTTGTCCCTGACATCCTTAGAAAGTTTTTTGGTCTTGCCCATGTTGTAGAGGTTAGAGTCAGACAGATTAATTGAGTCTGTGGACAGGAGTCTTTTTATACAGGTGACCATTTAAGACAGCTGTCTTTAACGCAGGCACCAAGTTGATATGGAGCGTGTAACTGGTCTGGAGGAGGCTGAACTCTTAATGGTTGGTAGGGGATCAAATACTTATTTCTCTGTGCACAATGCAAATAAATATATATAATTTTGACAATGTGATTTTCTGTTTTTTTTTTTATATATAATCTATCTCTCACTGGTAAAATTAACCTAGCCTAAAAATTCTGGACTGTTCATGTCTTTGACAGTGGGCAAACTTACAAAATCAGCAAGGGATCAAATACTTATTTCCTTCACTGTATATGAGGGCAAGTCACATAACAAATCGGCGTGCATTTTTCCTAAGGTCACGTTCAGATGTGGCGGATTTGTTGCAGGTTTTCGGTTTATACTCCAATAGTACACTTACAGATACCTAATAAATTCTACACATTAGGATACTGTCTGTATTAGAACCCATAATACAATCACTATAAAATAACACACTGTACTATATTAACTCTTTAAGACTTACATAAGACACAACAAAGCATTACAGTTTGTGTATGGTCCAAGCATATAAGGTCCATCAAGTCCAGACATTTGGATTGAGTCACACCATTGCGACCCTTTCAGGCTGAGGAGAGGATGACTCCATAATGTTCCTCCATCGCATTACTGATAAGTATCATGTATCAAAACTGTCTCAGCCCATAGAAAAACAATGAAAGCTGAACTCTGGTTCAGTTGTTCAGTCAGACAGTTTTGATAAATGTGGCCCAATTTCTTCCTCCTTTTTCTCACATATCTTTAGTCCTGATAACTCCATAAAGACTTCTACACAAATACCTGTTTTGTTCAAATGCCGCAAGTTTGTTGAAGAAATTTCTGCGGCGGAAAATCTGTTTCATACATCTGAATTGAGTTATTTCTGCAGCATGCACATGTTTTTCTGAACACCCCATTTGGATAAATTGGAAATTTTTGCAACAAATCTACCACATGTAAATTATACTCTAATAAGTTTCATACTTTAGTATCAATGGCCCTTTCTCTGACATGTTGGTTTTAGTAAAAACTTGTATTCCCCAAAAAATAATAATACAGGAGCATCTTTTTTTTAAGGCTGTATTGTGCCGTATTTCTGTTATTCCTCCTAGAAATGTATGGATAAATTTACAGTTGGGGGTTACCATTGCTCTTGTCAATATGGCATGTCCCTACACACTCTAGCACATCCTATCAGTTCTGACAGTCTCACACAGTCTGTATATTGAAGAGTGTTCAGACCGCACTAGGTTTTCATATGGGTGCATACGTAGGGGCCCAACCCGTACAATATGAAAAAAGGTACTATGCACATCAGTAGTAGTTATCCAAAGGTTGATTTTAAAGAGGCTCTGTCATCAGATTATAAGTGCCCTATCTCCTACATAATCTGATCGGCGCTGTAATGTAGCAGTTTTTATTTTGAAAAACCAATCAGCGTCATACACTTCTCTCCATTCATGTCCATTTGTATTCACTGCACAGAGTGATCTCGCTGTCACATACACCCACATTAACTTTACTGAAGTGTCTTGAGAGTGAATAGACATTGCCTCCAGCCAGGACGCGATGTCTATTCACACTCCCGACACTTCGGTAAAGTTTTTGTGGGACTTACGCAGCACAGCGTGATCTTGCAAGATCACGTTGTACTGTCATTCACAGTGTAATCTCGCGAGATCACGCTGTGTTGTGATTAAGTCCCACACAAACTTTACCAAAGTGTCGGGAGTGTGAATAGACATCGCGTCCTGGCTGGGGGCAATGTCTATTCACTTTCAAGACACTTCAGTAACGCTGTGCTGAGTACAAATGGACATGAATGCAGAGAAGTGTATGACGCTGATAGGTCAGCATCATACACTTCTCTTTACAATGCACACTTGAACAAAAGGTAAAAAACGCCCAGTTGTCGAATTAGAATAAATCTAAAATTGCTCATAACTTCCTCAAAAATGATTGTTTTTCAAAATAAAAACCACTGTTGTTATCTACATTACAGCGCCGATCAGATTATGTAGGAGATAGGGCATTTATAATATGGTGACAGAGCCTCTTTAATAGTTTGCCAGTAGCAGTGCAACGTTTCGGTCATATCCTTGACCTTTATCAGGCACTGCAGTATCCTGAGTCCTTCGAAATGGCGCTTGGGGAATGATGGCTAACCGCTAATGGAGGCGCCTCCATTAGCGGTCAGCCACCATTCCCCAAGCGCCATTTCGTAGGACCCAGGATACTACAGTGCCTGATGAAGTTCAAGGATATGACCGAAACGTTGCACTGATACCGGCAAAAGTATTAAAATCAACCTTTGGATAACTACTACTGGTGCGCATAGTACCTTTTTTTTTTTCACACAGTCTGTGTAGGGACACAACCTATTGACCAGAGGAATAGTAACACCCAGTTGTAAACGTATTCATACATTTCTAGGAGAAATAACATAAGGATGAACGGCATAATGTGGAGATAAAAAATAAAGATGCCCCAGAATTGTTATTTTTTGGGAAATACAAGTATTTACTAAAACATACATGTCAGGAAAGCTGACCGTCCTCTTTAATGTGCCAGAGTATGGGAATTCTGAACAAAACCTTAAAAAAATGGTGTAGATTTATTAATTTACACCAGTTTTCTGTCTTTCTCTTGCAACTGTCTACTTAGAAAAGTGTTGGAGAAAAACGCCACGTCTACTGAATCTGGCTTATGCTGCACTAGGGGAAAGACTGGTGCATCGGTCAGATAGTACGACAGTATTAGTCAATCACCCCCATTGTCCATGATGAAGAAGACTTAGTACATAAGACCACTCGATCATGATGAAGTTCATAATACACCATAGCGTTAGTAAGGGGAACAGAGTGAATCACTAAGGTTTGTATACAGCATAATCAGTCACATAATATATCACTAAGTCACTTATAGCTTGTTGACTCAGTACTGGTATTAGGCATTTGGCTCGGTTTATGCCATGAACTTTGCTGCTAACATACCAAAAGAAAAACTTGCTTCTAAAATGCAGTTTATATGGATATATTGTAAGTCAATGTCTAACACGCTTAGAATTATGACTAAGGTATTATCTGATGACCGATCTCTTTTAGCATTTTGGATATTAGCACTGAACAGGGATGTTGTTAGGAGAGGTGCCATTGATTAAACCTCAATAGAATAATGATTCTCCATTGTGGGACCCTGCCGGAGAGTAGCTGGTACCCAATTCATGTTTTTTTTAAACATCTGGTGTGATATTAACTTCCAGGGTAGCCATGTAAATGTCACATTAGATCAGTGACCTCCAAGCTGTGGCTTTGCAGCTGTTGCACAAATCCAACTTCTAGCATACCCTTACAGCAGCAGGCTGGTGGGGCATGCTGGGAGTTGTAGTTTTGTAGCAGCTGGAGAGACACCGGTTGGACAACAATGCATTAAAGTCAGTTTTCTTCATCTGAAAGACAGCTTTTTTCTTACAAAATTTTCTAAATAAGAGTTACCTAGAAATATCCCCACTTTCCTGGCCATTCTTTCAATGGAGAGTTGGCATTTCAATATTTAAAGTATAAAATGAGAACAAAACACTCTAAGGGTTCGAGATAATCGGTTTTATTATTACTATTATGCACTCAATAGAGTACAAAACATTTCTTATAAATAATATAAAACTTCAGGCTGTTCATGCATAGCGACATATTTGACATACATTTCATCTAAAGAAGTGCAATAAGGTCATTGTAATAACACAAAGAAGATGGAATCATGACTACAACCTACTATAAAGCTGTGCTCAACAGGTTATAGAATAGTACACCATTTCTGGGACATGAGATGAGCCTCTATTTGCTGAGTTCAGATGCTTTGCAATAAATGTTATTTTATGTATTTAGGTGTGTTGTTAGTTCTCTAGTTCATTTTAGTCCACAAGCATCTCATCTGTGTTTCTGTTCTTCAAAAAGAAGGAATAAGGAACAGATAGTCCTAAACTTCCCTCTTTCTGGCACATCCATTGCTTCCTCTTTGCTCTGCTGACTTATTCTTTCTGCATTTCTTTCTTTGTGGCCAATCTCTTGATTGTCCTTATTTGATGTCTCCTTTAAGATATTTGGATGTTCATTAGAATGATGTGCCGCTGATTTTGGGTGTCTTTTTGATAAATCTCTCAACTGTTGTATCTGTCATCTTCCTCCTCCTGCAAAGAGGTGCTCTTTACACTTTCTCCATCTGAATGACAAGACGTTTCCTCATCTCTCGTTTTTCTGGATAAGTCATAGGGTTCTTTCTGCTCCATACCACGAAGGACAATTGAGTGAGAATTATCTGCTCTTAGACAGGCAAAACCTGGGGGGAAAAAAGGAAACTATTTATTTAATGTGGACTTTTCTTGTCAAGAATGTCATAATTGCTCATATACTTGGGACAAGGAAACAAATTCTACCAATATGCATTACATAGTAAAACACTGGGTAAAACTGCTACTGAAAAAGACTTGAGGGTATTGGTGGACAGTAAATTTAACTTAAGCAACCAGTACCAGGCAGCTGCTGCCAAGGCAAATAATATCATGGGATTAATCAAAAGAGGCAGAGTTGCACATGACAAGAACATAGTTTTTCCTCTATACAAATCACAAGTCAGACCACACATGGAATTTTGTGTACAATTTTGGGCACCTGTGTATAAGAAGGACATGGCTGAACTCGAAAGGGTGCAAAGGAGGGCGACCAAGGTAATTAAGGGAATGGGCGGACTGCAGTACCAAGAATGGTTATCAAACTTGGGACTATTCAGTTTTTAAAAAGTGCGCTTAAGTGCGATCTAATTACAATTACAAATACATAACTAGACAGTACAGAGATCTTTCTAATGATCTTTTTACACTTAAGCCTGTAACAAGGACAAGTGGGCATCCTCTAAGTTTACAGAAGAAAAGGTTTCACCACCGTCACAGATGGGGATTCTTTACTGTGAGAGCGGTGAGACTATGGAACTCTCTGCCACAGGATGTTGTGATGGTTGATTCTATGAACAAGTTCAAGAAGAGCCTTGATGCCTTTCTTGAAAAATATAATATTACAACTTATGAGTACTAGATTCTGGAGATGGGACGTTGATCGAGGGATTTATTATGATTGTCATATTTGGAGTCAGAAAGGAATTTTCCCCTAATCAGGAAATTGGCAACAACCTCATGAGGGTTTCTGCCTTCCTCTAGATCAACACAGTAGGATTAAAGGTTGGACTTGATGGACCTGTGTTTATATTCAACCCTATAACTATGTAACTTGTTCAGCTAAGGTATCAAAAAATAAATTTTTGGAGCAATGTCTCACAACTATGTACTCCCACAAACCCTTTTATTAATATTACCTAACAGTAATATGAGATAGCTCAAGGCCATGATATTGTCAATATTGTTGGTGTCTGTATCACTATGCCTGATGTATAAAAGAGAGTGCCATAGGGAAATCACGCAAGCAGTAAGTTCTGGTAGGTCAGGGGGAAGGCGACCTTAAGGGAACCTTGCATCTCAATACTGGAGATTTTCTGCACCTACTGAAATTTGGCACTTATCCTTTATGAAATAAAAGACAGTTTTACAGGTGATTTCTTACATTGTCATTGGTGATGTCTAGACTTTTTACCAGTTTCATGATTACCTGAATATACAAGGATAAGTCTAATAACACAAAGTGTTGTCTACTATTCACGCTGTTCTATGTCTCCACTATCATTACAGAGTCTGGTCCTACAAAGTATTCTCTGCACCTTGGTGTGCCAATCAGACCCAGAAGAAGTAAGTAAAAATGTGTTATAATAATATTTGTAAACCCTCTGCTCCCATCTGGAGAAGCGGACAAGACTTAAGTTGCACCTAGCACAACTTATTCATTAATATTTTCTGTACCTATCTACTTAGAAAAGTTTGACCTGGAGTTGATTTTATCTTACGCCCTGTTTATTAATCTGGCGCGTGTTCCATAAGAAATAAGTATAGGTACACTTTTTACACAATGTGCCAGTATTAACACCTTCCCACCCCATGATGCACTGTTATGTCATGAGAACTAAGTAGTTCCCGCTAATTGACGTAATAGTACATCATGGTGATTGTGTGAACAGAGAAGTTGTGCCCATGCCATCATTTGCTGGTGTTGGCTATATAATAGAGCTGACAACTCGCTCTAATGGCCAAAAATTTTAATTATCTCAGTTTACCCCCTTAAATGCCGCTGTCAATAGCGACCACAGTAAGTGGTTTCAGAAGGCGGAGGCTCCCTCTGTCAGCCCATCAACCGTGACGCAATCACGGGGTGCCAATGGGTTGCTATGGCAGATGGTTCCCTAACAATGATGGCCCCCAGTTCTGCCGTCTTGGGACGCCTATTACCAGGGACTAATAGGATGCCTGTCAGCACTATGCTGATAGGCATAATACACTGCAATACAGAAGTATTGCGTTGTATTGTATGAGCGATCAATCGATCCCATAGTCTAATCCTAGGTGGACTGAAATGTAAAAAAATTACATAATTAAATGTTTACAAATATTAGAAAAAGCAAAAATAAACTCCCCATCAAAATTGGTTAATTATAGAATAAAAAAATAAATAAGTACACATAATTGATATTGCTACGCCCATAAAGACCCGAAGTCTTACATTTTGATGTTATTTAACCTGCACTGTGAATGCCGTAAAAAAATATATAAAAACAAAGCCAGAATTGCAGTTTTTGTTCATCCCACCCACAAAAGTCGCGTGTACCCTAAAATGGTACCAATGAAAACATCATCTTGTCCCGCAAAAAAAAATCCCTCACACAGCTCCATCGATGGAAAAATAAAAAAGTTATGACTCTCAGAGTACTGTTTAGTGACACAATATATACATATTTTTTAAACGTGTTTTTGTTGTGCAAACGTAATAAAACACTAATAAAAAACTATTTCAACTTAGTATCACCATAATTGTGGTGACGTGCAAAATAGTTAACATGTCACTCATATGCAACCCAGCATCAGGACTTTCTATGCGCGGCGCCACGGGCCTGATGTAGATCCAGATGGGCCCCCTTTTTTATGCTCTCCCTCCTGCGAGGTGTCTGGCAGCCTGTGCATCCTGAATCCTCTTCCCCTGTCTCCCCCACTCTGGCACCTCGGAGTACCAGAGTGGAGAAGATGAGGGAGGAGGAATCAAGATGCACAGGTTGCCGCGCTCCATGCCATAGCCATAGCTACACCACTGTTATGGCTCTTTGACAAAAAGTGCAGCGTCCTGTAGGCCAAAAAACGGCGCATCCATAAGGGATTAATAAATCTCCATTATTTTTTATGTGGTGCTGTGATGACCAAATATAAATATGCATACATCTTCTATATATTTGTACTAATATATTCCGCATTTATACATGGACAAATATATGTACTGAGTGTGTTAAATTAGCAGCGTAGCTTTTGGTTACTTTTACCTCGAGAGTGGAAGCCTCGTTCAGTGATGCTATGTTTAACCTTCATATGTCTAGTCAGGTTCCCCTTTAGCGTGAATTTACTGGGGCAGTAGAGACATTTGAAGGGTTTGCTGTCTGAATGAAGGTGCATGTGGCCCATTAAATTGTGCATACGATTGAACTCCTTCCCACACAGCTGTTAAAAACAAAAGTAAGGAGAGGTTACAGAACAATCAGGACTCAAACATGCTGTATATAGTGTCTGTATATTGATTCGTTCAGAAAGTTATATACATCAAAACATGTGTAATGAAATCTAGTCCCCAAGGCAAGCTAATACAGCCTGCTCATTTGTGACTCTTATTTATTTGCTAATAAAAGATAACTTCACCTGAAATACATTATTCCATTGTCGTTTTACTCAGATTTTTTTTATTATGACCATATTTACGTGAGGTTCTGCTTGTTGTAGCTATTTTTTTTTTCTTTTAAAGAGGTTCTTTCCCCACATTATAAGTGGCCTATATTGTACATGATGTGATCGGCGCTGTAATGTAGATTACAGCAGTGTTTTTTTATTTAGAAAAACGATGATTTTTGACGGAGTTATGACCTATATTAGCTTTATGCTAATGAGTTTCTCAATGGACAACTGGGCGTGTTTTACTATATGGCCAAGTGGGCGTTGTGGAGAGAAGTGTGTGACGCTGACCAATCAGTGACCAATCAGCGTCATACACTTCTCTCCATTCATTTATACAGCACATAGCGATATAGCTATATCGCTATGTGCAGCCACATACACAAACACTAACGTTACTGCAGTGTCATGACAATGAATATACATTACCTCCAGCCAGGTCGTGATGTGTATTCAGACTCCTGTCACTTCTGTAGCGCCTGTGTGAGACTACAGCACAGCACAGCGAGATCTCGCTGTAAATGACAGTTTACAGCATAATCTTGTGAAACTACGCCTGCTATGCTGTAAACAGGGGCGTAGCTAAAGGCTCATGGGCCCAGGTGCAAGAATTCAGCTTGGGCCCCCCTACCCCTCCCCAACACCACCATCATCAGACCCTCCAGATGCCTTGCCCAACAGCCCCCATAGTATAATGCCCCCACACAGTATAAGGCTCCAATAGCTGACCCCACACAGTATAATGCCCCTTAACCTAAAATTCCCCCATAACAGCCCCATATCGTATAATGCTCCCCATATCAGCCCCCACAGTATAATGCCCCACATAGCTGCCCCCATACATTATAGTGCCCCCATATCAGCGCCCATACAGTATAATGCCCACCATATCAGCTTCTCATACAGTATAATGCCCCCATATCAGCTCCCCATACAGTAAAATGCCCCCATATCAGCTCCCCATACAGTACAATGCCCCCCATATGAGCTTACCATACAGTATAATGCCCCTCCATATCAGCTCCCCATTCAGGATAATGCCTCCCATATCAGCTCCCCATACCGTATAATGCCCCCCATACAGTATAATGCCCCTCCATATCAGCTCCCATACAGTATAATGCCCCCCATATGAGCTCCCCATACAGTGTAATGCCCCCATATCAGCTCCCCATACAGTAAAATGCCCTCCATATGAGCTCCCATTACAGTATAATGCCCCCATATGAGCTTCCCATACAGTATAATGCCCCCCATATGAGCTTCCCATACAGTATAATGCCCCCCATATGAACTACTCATACAGTATAATGCCCCCCATATGAGCTACCCCTACAGTATAATGCCCCCGCATATCAGCCCCCCATACAGTATAATTCCCCAATATCAGCCCCCATGCAGTATAATGCCCCCCATATCAGCCACCCTACAGTATAATTCCCCCATATCAGCCCCCATGCAGTATAATGCCCCCTCCCATCTTGTCTGCCCCATGCCATATCAGCCCCCCATGCAGTATAATGCCCCCCCCCCCGCAATATCAGCCCCCCATACAGTATAATGCCCCCATATGTGCAAAATAGAAAAATAGCATAATTACTTACCTATCCTCGTTCCCACGTAGGGTGGAGAATCCTTCGCCTCCTCCGGTGTGTGCTATGAGTGACTCGGTGCAGACAGGCACGATGATGTCGCTACATCCCGCCTGCCTGCGTCGAGCCGCTCAGGGCACAGTGAATGCTGGATCAAGGAGACATCAGTTCCTTGCTCCAGCATTGAATGGTACCGGGACCTCGGTGAGTGACTCGCGACCCCCCAGAAGTCTTCACACGAATCCCCAGGGGGACGCGACCCACAGTGTATAATGTATTGTGTTGTATTGTTCAGTTTGCGGTGGAGAGAGGAGGGGGGGCTGTAATTTAACGGACCCTCAGTCTCCACCGCAAACAGCACAATACAACACAATACATTACAAGCCAACACAATACATTACATTACATTACAAGACAACACAACACAATACATTACATTACAAGACAACACAACACAATACATTACAATACAGACTCTGCAGCTCACCTGGAGTCCTCCGCACCGGCTCTTCCACTGCACTGGCTGGAAGACGTGTCACGTGAAAACACGGTCACATGGTACACTAAGTGTACCATGTGACTGTAACCAGGAAGTGCCGGCTTCACGGCACAGAAAATTAAATTTTTATCAAGCATGATGTATGGCAACGGGGGCCCGTGGGCCCCCCAGGCTTAGGGGCTCGGTTGCAACTGCGACCGCTGCGACGACCTATAGCTACGCCACTGGCTGTAAATCACAGAGAAGTGCAGAGAAGTGGTCAGGATTCTGAATACAAATCACGTCCTGGCTGGAGGTAATGTATATTCATTGTCAGGACAATGCAGTAATGTTATAGTGTGTTTATGTGGCTGCACATAGCGATATAACTATATCGCTATGTGCTGTATAAATGAATGGAGAGAAGTGTATGACTCTGATTGGTCACTGATTGGTCAGTGTCATACATTTCTCTCCACTGCCCACTTGGCCATATAGTAAAACACGCCCAGTTGTCCATTGAGAAACTCATTATCATAAAGCTAATATAGGTCATAACTCCGTCAAAAATGATCGTTTTTCTAAATAAAAAACACTGCTGTAATCTACATTACAGCACCGATCACATTATGTACAATATAGGTCACTTATAATGTGGTGACAGAGCCTCTTTAAACTTCCGTGGGGACAGCTATATTGGAGACACACATTTCCTTCCCGTATTGTCTGTATTGACAGTTCAGCAGAAGGTGTGTACTTTATGGCAGCTGTAATCAATGGGTGTTAATTGACAGATTATATGTCACAGATTATTGTCACAGATTATTACAGTCTCCAGTAAGTATTGGAGTACAGCCCCCTCCCCGAGAGACCAGGGAGTGACAGGGGAGATGCATGCAGAGTCATATCTGTGTGTGTAGGCTAAAGGTCCTCTTACACGGTCCGTCCTGGGAGATGTGCTGCCGACAATCTATAATATTTAACTTTTTTAAAACGATACGATCAGCTGATGAACGAGCGTTTGCTTTACACAGGGCAATTATCGTCAACAAGCGTTCCATGAACGATCATTTGCCCGATAATTGGCCTGTGTAAAAGGGCATTTACTATCCCGCCTAATCTAGACCCCCAGAAGTACAATAGAGATGTCAATAAATCTTCCATACTCTAAGGGCAAAGCCCCACGTGGCGGAATTGCTCTGGAATTCCGCTGCGGACACTCCGCAGCGTTAATCCGCAGCGGACCCGTTTCTCCATTGCCTTCCACTTCTTTTTAGTAGGCTTAGTTTAGACGAGGCGGAAAATTCCGCTGCGGAGCATAGGCTGCGGAGCGGAATTTGGTGTCCGCAGCATACAATGGATGTTGCGGGCCTGTGGCGGACTGGTTGCGGACTCATTGCGGAAGTTCTCCATTGACTTCAATGGAGATTCTAAATTCCGCAATGAAGTCCGCATATGTCACGTACATGTTATGTGTGCTGCGGATGCGTATTGGTTTTTTAACATGACATTTCTTAATTCTGGCTGGACCTATGTATTTCTAGGTCTACAGCCAGACTGAGGAAGTCAATGTGGCTCCCGTAATTACGGGTGACTACGTGTGTGCACCCGTAATTATAGGAGCGTTGCTAGGCGACGTCAGTAAATAGTCACTGTCCAGGGTGCTGAAAGAGTTAAGCGATCGGCAGTAACTGTTTCTGCACCCTGGACAGTGACTACCGATCACAATATACATCAACCTGTAAAAAAATAGAAGTGCATACTTACCGAGAACTCCCTGCTTCTTTCTCCAGTCCGGCTTCCCAGGATGACGTGTCAGTCTAAGTGACGGCTGCAGCCAATCACAGGCTGCAGCGGTCACATGGACTGCCGCGTCATCCAGGGAGGTCTGGCTGGATGCCGAAAGAGGGACGCGTCACCAAGACAACGGCCGGTAAGTATGAAATTCTTTTACTTTCACTAGAGAAAGTGCTGTCCCTTCTCTCTATCCTGCACTGATAGAGAGAAGGGAAGTACTTTCACCTCAATACGCAACGGCCAATCCGCATCAATTTACTGCACATTTTGGGCAAATCCGCCACAGAATCTGCAACGCAGATTCTGTGCGGCATTGATGCGGACAGTTGCGGAAGAAAACCGCCACGTGGGGCCATGCCCTAAGGGCTAAGCCCCACGTGGCGGAATTGCTCTGGAATTCCACTGCGGACACTCCGCAGCGTTAATCCGCAGCGGACCAGTTTCTCCATTGCCTTCCACTTCTTTTTAGTAGGCTTCGTTTAGACGAGGCGGAAAATTCCGCTGCGGAGCATAGTCTGCGGTGCGGAATTTGGTGTCCGCAGCATACAATGGATGTTGCGGACCTGTGGAGGACTGGTTGCGGACTCATTGCGGAAGTTCTTCATTGACTTCAATGGAGATTCTAAATTCCGCAATGAAGTCCGCAGATGTCATGTACATGTTATGTGTGCTGCGGATGCGTATTGGTTTTTTAACATGACATTTCTTCATTCTGGCTGGACCTATGTATTTCTAGGTCTACAGCCAGACTGAGGAAGTCAATGGGGCTCCCGTAATTACGGGTGACTACGTGTGTGCACCCATAATTACGGGTGACTACGTGTGTGCACCCATAATTACGGGTGACTACGTGTGTGCACCCGTAATTATGGGAGCGTTGCTAGGCGACGTCAGTAAATAGTCACTGTCCAGGGTGCTGAAAGAGTTAAGCGATCGGCAGTAACTGTTTCTGCACCCTGGACAGTGACTACCGATCACAATATACATCAACCTGTAAAAAAAATAGAAGTGTGTTAGGTAAGACTAAACGTGGACACCACAACACTACTCAGTTCTTTTCAAATCAACCGTTTACTGAAAATCACAATTTCAAACAGGACAAATAACGACAATACAGCATTCAAATCAAGTCTCTCAGTAGCTGAGGCACTCGCCCTTGTGGGAGTCCCACCCGCTCTCGGGTGGCTGCGCCTGGCGCTCACTGACCCGGCCCGGCGGGTCTCAAGAAGGAAATGGGCCGTCTCCGCGGATCACTGTGGTGCTACCACTCACACTGCGGAATCCCCAAAGGTGGAAGCTATGCCCCTCGCCCTTTGGCTACGGCGTGAGTCCAGCGGATATATTACCGCGTGCGCCTCCGCGGGTCAGAGCGAGAGCTACTCACTACCACACGGCATACCACCCTTACCTCTGCTTTCTGCTCCTCTGTTGAAGAAGACGACATCTTTTCCCTTGTGTCTCCTGACACCGCTGAGCTGTAGTGAATGTCCAGCTAGTCCTCCTCCAGGAACGTTGAGCCAAGGATCCTTCTCCTACAAATGGCGGCAGCCTGGTCACTGTGCTCCCTCTCTGTCACACAAGTCCTCTCCCTTCCTTCCCCCCGAGTCACATCGCTATCCCTCACTTCCCCTTCCTGTCACCCAGCTCTGTCTTCTCAGTCACTCGTCCTGCAGTGACACCTTGTGGCTGCTAATAATATGACAGGCTTACACAGGGAAGACAGTTCACTTTAGAAGGGCCGTATCACCCCCTTACACTTCCCCCGGCTTTTTCGAGTGCAGTCCCTTGCACTCACAGAGGCTAGCCAGTCATTTCTGTAGCGGTTACAGTTCCCCATCCTTGTAGAGATGTGTTCACCTTTTTGTCGACCCCTTGGAATCCCACTGCATCCGGTTGTCTTACTGTCGACAGGTCCCGCTGATCTTTAGGCTGGTCAGTTGAACAGACGAAAGGCTGTTGAAACGGTGGTTCTTTAGTAATCAATCCTGGTCTTGACTTGTTGGCTGCTACCAACTTAGGACGTTGCAAGACTGCTGCTGTGAATTCCGCAGCTGCAGGGGAAAGGAGGGATGGCTGGTCACGAGACGTTTGACTTGACACTTGACCTATGGCCGGGTCTCTCGATTCTTCTAAACTCTCTGACCTGAGCTGGTGAAAGGGCCGATGGGGTCGCCGACGGTCAGGGGCAAATCTGCTTCCCATAACTGGAACACCACCGGGGCCTGTGACATTGGCAGCTTCAGTGCCCTTTCTTCCTCCCACTACATCAAATTCTACCATCTCTCCTTCTCCAACGCTGAGCAGAGACTTCCGGGGGTTGCTCCTCTTTATAGCAGACCAGTGGACAAACACATCACCTTTATGGTCACTTCGGCGAATAAAACCGTAGCCCTTTCGGACGTGAAACCACTTCACCGTCCCTTTTACTTGACTAGCAATAAACTTTCCTTCCACTTGGCTAAGATTCCACACCTTGTGCTGTACTGCAGCTATTCCTGTGCAGCACCCAATAGCTCTCTGTGTGGATGATAGAAGGCCTCTACAAGGAACTTCCGCCACCCGGCCCTCAGCAGCGGGTCCTTCTAGATTAAAGGTGGCCGTTCCATCCTAGGGGCCTGACAGTCTCTTGCCAGGTGTCCTGGTCGGCCACATTCCCAACACCGGCGAATTTCGGCCTTATCAAATCTTCTCTGCCGAGGACGGTCCTCCCGGGTAGAACTTGCCGCCTTCAGCTGGTTGATCTCTTCTCTCATCTCCCTCCTGGACTCCCTCACATCCCTGGCAAAGTCTCGGAGGAAAGCACACTCTGGTGTGGGGTCCATTTTCGGAGGCGGTCCCCTTTCGGTAGAGTTGTGTACACTAACGTGAGCACCATCCTCTCCCTCGCGCTGCCACTCTATGGCCTCTCGAACTAGGTCCACTAAGGCGGTATGCGGCTCCGTCCGTATATAGTCTCTGAGGCTCCTTCTTAGCGCTCTATTCTTCAACCCAGACATGTATTGGTCCTGCAGCACCCTGTCCGGGTCGGGGACAGCCGCGCACCCCTCTTGATCTTTCTTGCTAAGTCGGTTCCACAATCGTTGGAGTGCGACCGAGTACTGTTGGACGGATTCATCTTCCCGTTGACTACGGGTATAGAACTTTTTCCGTAAATCGGTAACTGAGGTAGTGTCTCCATATAGGGTTTCGAGCCTGGCGATGATGTCTTCCAGGGTCGCTCTATGACTGACTGGGAGGACTACTACTGCGGCACGAGCATCTCCTTCTAGCAGGCTCAACGCGAGATCCGCTTGGTGTGGGCTGGGGGGGGGGTACTTGGTAGAGTCAGGCCGCTGCTCGTAGCCTCTCGGCCCAATCCATCAGCGTCACACTCTTTCCGTCATATTTGGGAACATTTAACATGGCTGCCCCCATAGGGAACAGAATTGGGGGTGGGGCTGGGGCACTGATGACAGGCTCCGCTGAAGTTCCTGGTTGGCTCATCCTGTTCGTGACGCCACGTGTTAGTTACGGGTGACTACGTGTGTGCACCCGTAATTATGGGAGCGTTGCTAGGCGACGTCAGTAAATAGTCACTGTCCAGGGTGCTGAAAGAGTTAAGCGATCGGCAGTAACTGTTTCTGCACCCTGGACAGTGACTACCGATCACAATATACATCAACCTGTAAAAAAAATAGAAGTGTGTTAGGTAAGACTAAACGTGGACACCACAACACTACTCAGTTCTTTTCAAATCAACGGTTTACTGAAAATCACAATTTCAAACAGGCCAAATAACGACAATACAGCATTCAAATCAAGTCTCTCAGTAGCTGAGGCACTCGCCCTTGTGGGAGTCCCACCTGCCCTTGGGTGGCTGCGCCTGGCGCTCACTGACCCGGCCCGGCGGGTCTCAAGAAGGAAATGGGCCGTCTCCGCGGATCACTGTGGTGCTACCACTCACACTGCGGAATCCCCAAAGGTGGAAGCTATGCCCCTCGCCCTTTGGCTACGGCGTGAGTCCAGCGGATATATTACCGCGTGCGCCTCCGCGGGTCAGAGCGAGAGCTACTCACTACCACGCGGCATACCACCCTTACCTCTGCTTTCTGCTCCTCTGTTGAAGAAGACGACATCTTTTCCCTTGTGTCTCCTGACACCGCTGAGCTGTAGTGAATGTCCAGCTAGTCCTCCTCCAGGAACGTTGAGCCAAGGATCCTTCTCCTACAAATGGCGGCAGCCTGGTCACTGTGCTCCGTCTCTGTCACACAAGTCCTCTCCCTTCCTTCCCCCCGAGTCACATCGCTCTCCCTCACTTCCCCTTCCTGTCACCCAGCTCTGTCTTCTCAGTCACTCATCCTGCAGTGACACCTTGTGGCTGCTAATAATATGACAGGCATACACAGGGAAGACAGTTCACTTTAGAAGGGCCGTATCACCCCCTTACAAGTGCATACTTACCGAGAACTCCCTGCTTCTTTCTCCAGTCCGGCTTCCCAGGATGACGTGTCAGTCTAAGTGATGGCTGCAGCCAATCACAGGCTGCAGCGGTCACATGGACTGCCGCGTCATCCAGGGAGGTCGGGCTGGATGCCGAAAGAGGGACGCGTCACCAAGACAACGGCCGGTAAGTATGAAATTCTTTTACTTTTACTAGGGAAAGTGCTGTCCCTTCTCTCTACCTTTCACTGATAGAGAGAAGGGAAGTACTTTCACCTCAATACGCAACGGCCAGTCTGCATCAATTTACTGCACATTTTGGGCAGATCCGCCACAGAATCTGCAAAGCAGATTCTGTGCGGCATTGATGCGGACAGTTGCGGAAGAAATACGCCACGTGGGGCCATGCCCTAATCATAGTAGATGACTCTGCTTATGACGCCCCAGTTTACACAGCAAAGCTGACATGTGAGCTGCAGAAAACAAGAAGCATCAACCTATTGTAACTGCTCTAGTAGCCAGTGTAAAAACTGGAATATGTTTTTGGGATAGTCACATAAAAAAACAATAACAGAATTTAAAAAAAAATATGTTTATCATAAAAGTTTAATTTAAATAATATTTTATTTTTCTGATAATACATTTCCTTTTAAAGGTTTTTTTTTTTCCAAAACTTTTTTTAAATTCCAACTATAGTTTTCTAGCAATATATTGTGTTTATTTGGTAATTCACGTGTATTGTTCAATTGGTGGATCAATCTTGGTTAATTCTGAATGCACTGTAATTATATCCAATTCGTTACAGCGTACAATCAGCATGTGTCCTTACTGGCCGGCTAAAGTTTTGCAGAAATAGGAGATTCATGACCTTGAGACCTACTTATCAGAAGATAGTTAATGGTGCATTAAGATATAAGCTTTGTAGTAAAGGATGTGTCCTTATATGTCACAAATTATTTTCTGGTTAATAATTTGTTGGTCATATATGGCCATTGTTAGTGACAGATCATTTTTTTTTATTTTTTTTGCCAACTTATTTCCATTTCTCTAAGTACCTCATCCCCATCTACCAAGTCACTTGCACTCTTCACTCAGTCGATGGCCATAACTCTCATTCTCCCTTATTAAATTCTCTCACTCCCGTCTGCAGGACTTCTCCTGTGCTGCACCTATTCTTTAGAACTCACGGCCCCAGAATATTACACTTGCTGCTTACATTCAAGTTTGTCTTGAAAACTCATTTCTTTAAGAAGGCCTATGTCACGTAACAATAGGCCATGGAGCATACACCATCAATAGCCCATACACCACCTGTCCTTGTCACAGGTATCTCCACTCCATTTTACTATGTCATCAGCTAGCTATCCTTGTCGCATCACTCTGCACTTTATATCTGTTTTGGCTCAGATACATTGGCTAATGCAGCTTTCTTTATATTCTCCAAAACAAGGGTCCCTTAGACAAAATTAGCACTATGTATCCATCGTGTCATTTCTACCATTCCATTTAAATTGTAAGCTCTTATGGGCAGGGACCTCTTTCCTTTTGGCTGCTTTCATTAGTATTCCATCCGTATTTTTCTGTCCGCAATGCGGAGCTAATGTTAATCAATGAGGCTATTCACATTGACATATAAAATACGTGCATAATTTTAAAAAAAAGCAGCATGCACTACTTTCATCTGTTTTGCGAAATGGAAAAAAATCTGTTGAAGTCTATGGAGAGTGATTAAAATACGGATGCATCCCAATTTGGTTCGTATGTGCTTTGTATTGCATCTGTATGTCATCTGTATTGCATCCTTTTTTTTTTTAAGGGACTGTTTCATGTACTTTAGTTATCTCACTAGAATACAGCCTAGCAGTATTACAGATCTGTAACACTGATGAAAAACTGATGACTTAATGATGCAAAATCAACCATACTACATCTGTATTAGGCTCTGTGCACATCATGTTTATGACCTACATTTAACGTATAGGCCAGGAAAAGCTCCCAACATATACGTTAAACGTAGGCTATCACTGCTAACAGTAACATCAGTCACCATAATGTTTAATTGTATACGTTAAACGTATACATCGTGAACTCTCATGACCCTGTCCATGACATATACGTTACATGTATACCTGTAACATATGCCATACAGTGGCATATGTCTCCCATAGACCCATGTTTAAAAAAGTATACCTTGTGGTATATGTTTTTCTTTTTGCGGAATCCCTCGTGATGGAAAAGCATAGTCAACTATGCTATTCCATACTCAAAAAAAAAGTATACTGACACACACCAGCCCGACAGAGACCAAAAAGACACTTTTTGCCTTTGTCGGGCTAATGGAGCATTATGGACAGTGTAAGTCGGGAGCGTTCTGACGTACACGGTAAACAGGGCCAACACGTAGTATGCACAGAGCCTAATGGATCCATGTTACGGATGTTTGAAGATAGGCTCATGTGAAACAGGCCGTCCCCTCATTGTTTGTTCGTTTGTTTTGATTACTTATCATTTTATAAGTTTGTTATTTTGCACTATATATAAAGATTATTATTATATGGAAACTTAGAAGATTGACAACAGAAAAAGTCCACATGGCCCACGTAGTCTGTCCTTATATTATTTCCTTTTTATTTTTACCTTAGGATAGATACAGTATATTCTTATGCCAAGCATGTTTCAATTTACTTAGTATTGATTTTCTAACCATATGTGCTGGAAGTTTGTTCCAAGCAACAACTACTCTTTCAGCAAAATAATATCTTCTGACATTGCTTCTGATCTTCCCCCCCTAACTAATGTCAGATTGTGCCCCCTTGTTCTTAAGTTTAGTTTCTTATTATTAGATTGTTATTAGTACGCGCTCCAATTATTTAACCAATACTAGTACGTTAGTTAAAACTGTTATTTGTCACTAAAATTGCAGAAATATACAAGGCAACGAAATTCCAGATAAAACTTTTTTTATTTATTCATATTTCATTTATAAGACTGATCATCGTTTTGGCCACATACGGGACTTTCTGTTTTTGTCATTGCTTGAGAAAGGCCATATGTGGACGAAATGTCATCTGTCTTATGATGAAATATTAAGAAATAAACTCTAAGTTTTATTTGATTTATTTGGATTTCCGGGGCCTTATACATTTTTGCAATTCTGGAATATTAGTGCAAAAAAGGGAAAGGTTGCTCCAAGTGAGGCATGGAAGAATACAAGCGGTGCATGGGACTCGTATAAAACAACTGTTATTTGTCACTAGGGCTGGGCGATTTTGCCAAAAAATAAAATCTAGATTCTTTTCAACACTTTAGAGTAACGAGCGGGACAGCGCTCGAGCGCGATCCTGCTAGTTTAACTCGTTAAATGCCGCAGTCAATAGCGACCGCAGCATTTAAATCGTTAGAAAGAGGGGGGCGACCCCCTCTAACAGCTCATCGTGCCCCCCCCGCAATGCAATCGCGGGGTGGCGATTGTTACTATGGCTGCCTGGGGGCCTAATGAAGGCCCCCAGGTCCGCCATCTTTGTGCTCCTTCTAAGCCTGTCGGAGAGTCGATATATTGCAATACATTAGTATTGCCGTATATAGTGCAAGCGATCTAACGATTGCTGGTTGAAGTCCCCTGGGGGGACTAATAAAAAAAGTAAAAATTAGTAAAATAAAGTTTTTTTCATGTAAATAAAAAATGAAAAGTTAAAAAAAAAAACTTTTCCCATTTTCAACCCTAGAGCATAGTAAAAAATAAATAAATAAACATACTCGGTATCGCCGCATCCGTAAAAGTCTGAACTATTACAATATATAATTATTTAAACCGCACGGAGAACGCCGTAAAAAAAAAAAATTGTAAACGCCATAATTCTATTTTTTGGTCACCTCATCTCCCACAAAAAAAATGAAATAAAAAGTGATCAAAACATCACATGTACACGAAAATGGTATCATTAAAAACTACAGCTTATCCCGCAAAAAATAAGCCCTCATACCACTTAATCGACAGAAAAATACAAACGTTATGGCTCTCAGAATTTGGCGACACAAAATAAATTTTATTTTTTACACTTAGGTTTTTACTTGTAAAAGTAGTAAAATATAGAAAAATAACTATATATATTTGGTATCGCCGTAATCGTATTGACCCACAGAATAAAGTTAACATGTTGTTTTAATTGCATAGTGAATTCCGTAAAAACGAAGCGCAAAAAAACCTTTTCTACCCCACAAATATTTTTTTCCTGTTTCTTAGTACAGTATATGGCACAATAAATGGTGCTATGAAAAACTACAACTCGTCCCGCAAATATCAAGCCCTCATAGGACTATATAGACGGAAAAATAAAAAAGTTATAGCTTTTGGAAGGTAGGGAGGAAAAAACGAAAATGAAAATCTGAAAAAATGGCTGCGGCGGGAAGGGGTTAACAGAATCTATAATCAATGATGCACTCCGTGCACTAACATCCTTCTCTACCCGTCACCCCTTCAGCCGGTCTCCGACATTGCCGGATTCACACGACCGTGATTGGACCGTGAAAAATGGTCCGTGTGTCCGGCGGATCTTGCGGCCCGATCACGGTACATGTAAACGTGACTCCTTGCATCATAGTCATTTAGGCTACAATCACACGACAGTGACAGAAAAATGGCCATTAACAACTGATCAATGGTCAGTTTTTCATGACCATTTTGCATCAGTGTCTCCAAATTTTCATCCATTTCCAGTCCGTCTTTGTCCGTCTTTCATGGCCGTAAAAAAAACAAAAAAAAAAAGGATGGATTTCATTTGTCAGGGTAGATAGTGCCCCAGTGCCCACATATGTCAGTGCCCACATGTAGTGCCACAGTGCCCAGAATTCTGGCGAAACGCGCGTCGGGTGCTATATCCACTATTCATTGGTGCTTACAATTAATCAGAGCTGCTTCTGTTCAGCTCATAACAGACCACGCTATACAACACGGCTGACAGCTGACAACTGTCAGCTACTTCAGTGCGCTATATCAATTACAGCGTGTCTTGCTGCCTTACTCTGAAAAGCTGGGGCATATCTCTCCCACCTCCCGCTATCATATGGTCAGTCGACCAGTAACCCCTGTACGATCTTCCCGGTGTGAATCTTCACCCACGGGCTTAGACCTCAGGCGAGGTGTAGCGAGGCTGTGGGGTCTCGGCACCAGAGCTCCCATCATCCTACCCATTCACTCAGCCCTCATACTGAGTCAGTGGAGAGGACTTATTCAATAATCGCTCTGGCAACTGACACGATTTAGTGAGCGAATGTAGCTCACCGCTTCTGGGTTCTCCAGCGGAGGTGGCGCATATCACAATCGCTCTCTACATCGCTGCTCCCCAGGCAGACAGCGATGTGAAGGCGCACTCGATAATCAACTGCCTATAATAAACGTTGGAGTAACGTTAGATGTGCATGTGGTTCGATCACCACTGCTCATCTAGTTACTGCAGGGCTCACTCTGACTTCAATTAGCTGCTTGCTGGTCCAACAGCGCAGCAATAACAGTAAAAACTACGTTCCAGCACAGCCTATATTCTTAGCTGACATATTATTTGAACCGTTATTTGGACTTCACTTTATTCCATCTGGAGCCACAAAAACGGAAGGTTACAAACTCAATACATATAATAAAAATAACCATTAACGGTTCCTATTCATAGTTCAGCTAAGTGTGCACAACAATTAAACAATGGTGACAAACATTGTATCTAACACTAAGTGAAATCACTCAACCACTCAATCTTTGAGTGTTGATTGCTGTCTATCAATAACGCAGCAAAAACGCAGGGTGTGCATGTGGTTTACTTCATGCATACCCATTCAGTCAGTGTAGGGCTATTTTAGTCCACCTAGCTGCCTGTCAATACCACAGTGCAGCAATCATTATATGAGCCCACTTGTCCAGCACGGATCAGTTTAATCAGTTGACACTGTCAATTTGATTCCATTCGTTTATTTTGAATTCCAATTCCCATTGTAGTGCAGCGATTATTGCACTCTAATGGAACATTAGCGTTGGTGGAATCGCTTTAAAATAAATTAGTGATCCCACTCAATTTACACCATATTTCGGGTTAATGGTATGTGAGTTTGGGGGTCACTCACACATACCAGTTTGCACCAATGAACTTTTATACATTTTAATGTTAATCAATAAAGGTTATTTATTAATTTCACATTAGACCACATCTTTTCCCCTTTCCCATCCCTATTTCATTCTAGCTCCAACCGGTGGTGTACACCAATGTGGTCCCCTGACCCAATTTCCCAGTGAGACAGGTGATCTTCACCAGTTGCCACAGTGCCCACATGTAGTGACAGTGCCCACATATAGTGACAGTGCCACAGTGCACAAATAGTGCCACCCCACCAATACAGTGCCATAGTGCCCATGTAGACAGTGCCATACCCCCTTGCAAATAGCACCCCCACGTAGATCATACCCCACCTTGTAGATCGCAGCACCACTCCCTCCCTTGTCGAGCGCACCCCCACATGTAGATCTCACCCTCACATGTAGTTTGCAGCACTCCCCTCCCTTGTAGATCACACCCCCTTCCTTGTAGATCGCGCCGCTGTAGCTGCCACTAGGAGCTGAATACCCGGCCAGAGGTTGCCGACGCTTTAGCCGGGGATTCAGCTCCTAGTGGGAGCTACAGCGGCGCGATCTACAAGGAGAGGGTGTTGTGGTGCAATCTACAAGATACAAGGGGGGGCGGTGCAATCTGCAAGTGGGTGCTATCTACAGAGGGTCGTTATCTACTACAGGGTGGTGTGGCTATGTACTAGGAGTCCCTGCTTCCTCGCGGAACTGCTGTTCCATGCTGTATAATTTTGTTCACTACAGAACAGCAGTTCCGTGGGGAAGCAGAGACAGAACGGGGTGGGCCAGGCTTTGACGAGCCGGTTGGGCGGAGCCTCCTCCTGCAGCACGGCGCGACAGCGACACTAAATAATTGATTCTACGATTCTGTTAAAAAACTGAATCGTGAGAGTCCTTGAGGACGAATTAATCAAATTAATTTGATTAACCGCCCAGTCCTATTTGTCACTGAAAGCTATTATGTCAGACATCAAGAAATGGAAAAGTAAAAGATAACAAAACAAAAGCATTTACACTTAGGCTATGTTCACACTGAGTTTTTTGACGAGTTTTTTGATGCGGAGACCGCACCGCAAAACTCGTCAAAAACGGTCTGAAAATGCCTCCCATTGATTTCAATGGGAATCGGAGGCGTATTTTTCCCGCAAGCGGTAAAACCGTTTCACGGGAGAAAGAAGAGACATGCCCTATCTTTGTGCGTTTACGCCTCTGACCTACCGTTGACATCAATGGAAGGCAGAGAAAGCGTATTTCGCGGCGTTTTATGCACGCGGCGCTCAATGGCCGCGGGCGAAAAACGCCGCAAAAATCGGCGTGCAGGGAGAGGAAAATCTGCCTCAAACTTCCAAACGGAATTTTGAGGCAGAATTTCCGCCTGCAAAAAACTGCGTGTGAACATAGCCTTAGAAAAGTCCAAAACTTGTTTAGTAGTTTTATGAGCAGGATGTTCTCTGAGTGAATCAGAAGACCCTTAAAATCCACCATACATATAATGTAATCGCCTGAATTATCATATAACATGTCATCCAGGAATGGTAAAAGTGTAGGTCAGCTTTGGTCAAAAGCAAAACAATGTCGAATTTTGCAATGTCCTGTGTGGAATTTCATATGTAGCAATAAAACAAACAGAGACCTTTAAGGAATGTTATTAAGACCTTGTACACACCTAATAAGTACAGCAAACACTGTTTTTCACATTCAATTTGAGAACTAAGGAATGGAAACCTGCAGCCTGCAGAGAGCTACAAAGACTGCCACTGAGCTGTCTTCCTTTGTAAGAAGGGTGTTTCTTTCCTTAGAGAGGCAGAGAGAGAACCCCAGAATGAGAATGACTGTAAACTGTCCAAAAAGACCGTGAGAAAACAGGAAACCTCGAGAAGTACAAGAGAAAGCAAGATGAAATCTATTTACAAGCCAATCCCATGGGACATGTTAGCCATTGTTATGAAGGCAGTTCAGTCAGTTATATCCTTCCTTCTCCAGAGGAGGAGCTCTATGCCAGAATTCTGCTATCTGGTCATTGCCTTAATCCTGCTGAACATCAGCCAAAAGCAAAAATTGTGCTACCAAGATTCCTTTGAGCTCTTTGCCGTGTTGGCAGGGGGTATACAAAGGCCAAAACACGTTTCATTTGTTCTATCTCCTTTATTGAAGATGAAAGGAGCACATGCAGAGTCAGAAAATTCAAGTGTTAACATCTCACCAGACAAGTGCACCGCCATTGCTGGAGCCTGCTCATATCCCACTTCTGTTTCCGTGTAATCATTCATATTCACAAGGCACACTGGGGAACTTCAGTGGTAAAGACAAAGCTGTTCTTAATGTTTTAATGCCTTGTGCAGTACAGTCAGGTACATCTTTCAATTTGTAATATTACATAAATTATTTATTATGTATGTGACCTAAGGAACCTAGTACTTTATCCATTAATAACTTTGGCAACAGATAAGTATAAATTCTGCACAAGGAAAATTTTAAATGGATCCCATTAATTTTATGACAAAGTATCGATTTGTCAGCGTGAGGGCTCCTTTCACCTTCACTTCTGTGCAGGACTTCCATCAGAAGTACCTGGGACCCATACAGACAAATCATCCGGGCCCCATGGGCTTCTTTCTGAATCGTCCATACTTTGTCATGGACCCCATTGTGTGCTTTTGGTGGACATCTGGGGTAAGACTTGTATCCTGTGGGGCCCAAGCTACATATTTAGTGGATCAGTAGGGAAAGGGGGAACAAACATCTAATTGGGGTTTGTGCAGTGTAGGTTGCAAATAATAAATTGGTGCCTTTTTTTTGAACAATATTACGTATTAAATAGGGATTGTCTGTTTGATATAAGGAAAATTGGAAAATTGTTCAGATGCTATGGGATTACTACTGGACAGCAGGAGAGAGATGACAGGTGAGGGTGGGCCCCTTTGTTGTTTATGAGGGCGATACGACCTCCTAACTATATAATTTCTAGCGATGGTATCCAGTTCCCAGATGCAACTGCAACATGCACACAGTGATGTCACTGCACATAAATAATTCTTACGGTTAATTGACTTATTCTGAATGATGCACATAATAAACACTAAAATATTCCACCACAGGGATAATCAACACAGTTAATGTGAAATACAAACAGTGAGATCACAGTACGGGGATAATAAACAGTGATATCCCTCCACGGGCATAATAAAGATAGTGATGTCACAGCATAGCACAGAAGAAAGTAACAAAGAAAAATAATAGCACATGAATAATAATCACAGTGCAAAGGTGAGGCAGTGATGTCACAGTACAGTGATCATGGTCACAGTGTATCACTGTATGGGGGATCATGCACTTGTGATGTCACAAAACGATCAAAGTGATGTCACAGTATATAGACAATAAACACTGTGAAGTTATAAGAAAGGGTTATTGCACACAGTGATGTCAAAGAACAGGTATAATCAGTATAATCATGAATTAACATCGTAATGTCACGGCTAATAGCTAAGTATGACAGTGATGTCACATTGCGGGGATGATGAAAACTGATATTACGGTACAGTGATCATGGTCACAGTGTATGGCTATACAAAAATAACAGTGGATCCTAACGGACAGCATTATAAATCATAGCAACAGTTTTAAATGAATCTGTCATAGATGTTATGGCTGCAGAAAGGAAGGCATGACGCTAGTGTGAAAAGAGCCTAAGTTCTATAAAAGCAATAGAATCTGGCATAATTACTTTTTTCTATATAAAATATACTTTACAGTGTTATAGCATGGTGTAAAATATAACAAGTACAGATCTATTTGATCTATAACAAGCGTCAGCAACCTTCGGCACTCCAGCTGTTGTTAAACTACAATTCCCAGTATGCCCTGACAGCTTTTGGCTGAAATAATAAAGCCTTTGGCTGTCAGGGCATGCTGGGAGTTGTAGTTTCACAACAGCTGGAGTGCGGAAGGGTGCTGACCCCTGCTCTATAGCCATCCCAAAAGTATGGTATCCTAAAAGTGGAAAAATTCTGGCTACAGCTGCAAATAAATAATCAAATAAAGAGCACAAAAGGAGCTCAAATTTTATTGTCATTGGTTTCATAAAACCTATAGTATAACCTTCAGGTCTCACCTTGCACTTGAATGGCTTACTATCCGAGTGGACAATCATGTGTGCCTTGAGGGTCTGTTTCTGGACAAAGCTTTTAAAACAGAGATGACACTGATAGGCTCGAATGTTTGTGTGAATCAGGATGTGACGCTTCATATTTGCCAGAAGAGTAAATTCTCGACCACAAATCCCACACTTGTGCTCTTTCACACCCTAAAGACATGAAAAATAAAACTTATCATTGAGTTCTATATAGTTGTATAGTTCTAGGGATGATTGATGGGGGCACTCTCTCTAACACTATGGAGACGTAGCCATATCATATGAAAGCTAAGCTTAAAGGATTTTTTTTTTTCATTTTAGACATTAATGGCATATACACAGGATATTGCATAAATGTCTGATAGTTACAGGTGCCACCTCTAGGACATGCACCTATGTGGAGAACTGGGACCCCACCTATGTAGAGACCCTTGTCCTGCCCGGTGAGGCAGACTCCGGCCACCGCATCCAGGCAGTGGATGAGTGAAGATGTTGCCACGCATGAGCGCAGCTCTCTTCGTTCACCTTTATGGGAAATGTCTGAGATGGGAATACCCCTTTAAGAATTAAAAAGAATCAACCTGAAATTATTTTTTACCAGTAGGCAAGAACTCTTAACATTTAAATCCAGTCTTTGTTGGACAAGTATGATTTCCTGTAAAAAAAAACTTTTATATGGTAATGGTGATACTGTTTCATGCACTCTCTGTTTTCATTGTACACATCGGATATTGGAAAACTGTCGCCACCAAGCTACAGTAAGTTTTACTAATAAAAAGCCTCTTGACTATCTGGAAAAGTACAATATTCTTTATGTCACCCAGAACTAACATTTATAAAATGTTCTCTTCTGATCATAGAATAGTGAAAGTTGTAGGGTTCAAATTGTACAGTTGGAAGGTGCAAATTTAAGACATTTCAAAAACTGTAGTTCCCAAATCGATATATCATTATATTCAAGCACCCGATTTCTTAAACCCTTAATGACCAGCCTATTTTAAAACTGAAAGGGGCTACCGGAGGTAGCTGAGAGCAGGTAGTTTTTCCATCTCACGGCGGCGACAATTTATTCTGATGCAGCGCAGTGAAAAGGCGTATGCATCAGAATAAAGCCCGTTAGTGCCGTATTGGCGCAAAGGCGTGTTGGCGGTCACTAACAGGATAACAGCGTGTGCCTTATTTTGCATAAAATATTGATGTAAAATTTGCCAGCCAAGAGATGGCAAAAGGAATATAAAAGTGTCTAACATGTCTAGCAAGATGCGCCAAATTTCTGGTCTAGTTTTATCCTGTCTTAATTTAGGACAGAATTAACACATCTGCCCCATTGACATCAATATGCATTAATAACTAATTGACGTCAATGATGCAAAAAACAAAAAAGTTTAGATGTGATCGATAACAGGTAGATCCTGGGTGACCTCCTGACACTGTACCTGTCAGTGCCACTGACCTGACAGATTCAGGTCTTAGCGCACAGTACAGCTGCTCTGTATACACAATACAGAGCAGTTGTATCTCAAAAATTGAAAATAATTTTTAATAAAAAGTAATTAGAAAGTTGCACAAAACACACAGATGGCCTTTAATGCAGGAATGTTTTTCACTAACCTTATGTGTCAGAGAATGCTGCTTAAGATGATGCGGCTGTACAAATTCCATGCCACACTCGGAGCAGATATATGGCCGGATGTCCTTGTGTTTCATCATGTGATTCTGCAGTTGGCTTGGGTACTGGAATGTTTTATCACATTCACTGCAGTTGTACTGAACAGGGCCCCTGTGGGCTGTCAAGTGTCTTTTAAGCTGTGCCAGTGTTGGGAAATCAAGTCCACACTCCACACAGATATTTTC
This sequence comes from Rhinoderma darwinii, assembly GCF_050947455.1. Lineage (NCBI taxonomy): Eukaryota > Metazoa > Chordata > Amphibia > Anura > Rhinodermatidae > Rhinoderma > Rhinoderma darwinii. The sequence goes on from NC_134687.1 coordinate 552,663,446, forward strand.
TCGCCCACTCTCATGCTTTGTCTCATGGACTTTTAGCTCACTTGGATAGGCAAACCCTCTGCCACATATCCTACAGTTGTATGGTTTCACATCACTGTGTTGCATCATGTGGCGCTTCAAATGACTAGTTTGAGTAAACGCTTTATTGCAAACTTGACACTTGTGGGGCCTAGTGCCCTGGTGAGTTAGCATATGTGTATGCAAATGACTGAGCTGTTTAAACAGCTTGCCACAACGTGAACAAGCATGTGGTTTGATGCCACTGTGCCCTAAAATATGTGTCACCAAATTATATTTCGATGTATATGACTTTTCACACATTGGACATTTCCAACGTTTCTGATCTCCCACCTCCACATAGAAACTGTCATCAATCTGAATATTGACATCAACCCTCTCCACATTCTGCTGGTTATCATCATGCTCCTGTATTTGGGATTTACCCAGAGTTTTATCTGCTGGATGGCCTGTAGCAAAGACTTGATGTACATGCATAGTTTGTGTGGGTACATGGAAGGGTAACATCATGCTGGGGTAATTTTTCTGAAATAATGGGTAAGATGGGTGTAGACAAAGCGATCTACCAGGCCATATTGAATTTGTTCTTATAGGTTCTTGTTTTAATGGACTAAGCCAAAAAGGGTCCATATTTCTGTAGTACTGAAGACCAATATTAGTAAAATCAACCATTTTAGTATTGTAGCTTGACAAAGATGGTAGATGATAAAACAAGGGGAGATGAGAAGGGAGAAAATGCTTTGTTTCTTCTGTCTGCATGTGGACTTTTTGGTCTTCAACATCATGGGGCATCTTAGCTGGCAAATTCTTTCCTCTGCGTGACCCACTTTCTAGTTCTTCATGCAAATGGTGCAAGTCATCTTCTGAATGGTCATACTGGAAGTGTCGAAAGTGTAGGGGATATCCCTCATGGAAGGGAGATAGTCTGCTACATTTCACAATGGATGGCATTGTTTGTCTGATGTGTGGAAAAGCTGGAGGTTTCTTAATGTCAGCATTAAGACAGGAAGTGTAATCTCTTTCTTTGTATGTGGCATTCTGCATAGTTCAACTGAGGGAAGAAGATAAATAATAATGATATAATAAATATTTGCAATTCAATTGGCAATTGTATAACTCATTTCAGTCCAAAAATGTCTTATTGGTAGTAAACCACCATTACTTCTGTGGACATTCAGCGCATAGAATCTCTTGAGAATATTTAAGTAAAAACAATGATGGAGATTTATCAAAAGTATTGCAAAGGAAAAGGAGTAGTTGCCCATAACAACCAATCAAATTTCAACTCTCATTTGCCTTGGATAATTAGAGATCAATTTTGATTGGTTGCTATGGGCAGCTACACCACTTTTCCTTTGCACTGCTCTTGATAAATCTCCCCAAATATATTTTAGAAACCAAAGTAAATATGTTGAACACCCCCCAAATGACTGTGCATTCAGGAGAAATTTATAAAAGTCCATTAAGTGTACATTAAAGATGTGAAAACCATTTATCCACACATTGATAGCTACACAAATCCACATATTTGCCAATATTTAAACCAAGTAGGATATAGATGCTGATGTATTTGGATTTGGATTCACACATCCTCTATGACAACACTGCACCTGACAGACATTAGCAGGGACATGTGATCGGAAACTCCCCCTTGCGACCCCTTCCCTTTTCAAATACACCGTTGCAAAATACTTATGTGTTTTCACATTTATAGTATACACTAAAGAGCTTTTATATGTATTTCTACCTGGTAGGCTTTAAAGGCTATGGAAATCTTTAAAGTAGATCTACCAAGACCCGCTCTAAGCTGAGAGTGGATCCTGCCTGTCTCTGACCAACAGGTTCCACATAATATCAATCATATCCAAGTTCATAATTTAGATGTGATCAATATTAGGTGGATGCTGTCTGTCAGAGACACACAGGACCGTCTCTCAGCTGAGCCGTCAGTTCAGCTAAACTGACGGAATCAGCTGAGAGATTGATACAGCTTCTATGTATACAGGATACATAGAGGCTGTATCGTAAAAAGTTAAAAAAATTAATAAAAGTAAATTCAAAAACTGCTTTAAATCACAAAAGAGATTGATTTAATATAAAAAAATTAAAAAAAGCATTCAAAGGTGTGCATAGCCTTTAAGGGCGCCCTCCTTCAATTCATGGTCCTAAGTAACTATTGTGTGGTCCTCATATAGAAATTCTAGAAGTTCACTTATGCGAAACAGATTTCATTGCTTTCAAAGGAAAAAATAGTGACGGACACCTTGGGGGAACCCAACGAACTCCATTATAAATCAATGCGGCCGTCAGCTTCCATTATAAACAAAAGCCACAACTCAAATGTGAATAGAGCCGAAGTCAATCACATTGGTGGTATTCTGTATTGGAGCAGATACAATCGTCTCCTTATGCTCTGCAGTGAAGTTAAATTTTATCAAGCGTAATAAATTTGATTTCAATGGATTGAAGTAAGTCGAAAACTGAGGCTAATATTGAGTGGAAGGCCGTTCTGATACACGTGATTTCTTGTCCTCATTGACAAATTTTCCATCCGAAAAGGACTTAATGTTACTTTAATGTCCGAATGTACAGCTCAGATTTCTTGCATTCTGAATCACTAATGCCAGCTCAGAGGAAATATAGTATTACACACTGTTCATCCCATTCAATGGTCAACCATTTAATACATGGATAGCCAGGTCCACCACAGCAGGAGCCACTCTTAATTCTCTTATGAGATCTATTTGCCTTATCAGACATCCCATTTATTGGAGAGTGACTGCTCATATAGCAGGTATGGTGGGGGCCCAGGAGACAAAGCCCGACCAATCAAACTTATATGACATATTTAATCAAAAGTGTTTGGCAGGGAAACCGGTTTACTTTCCTGGGCCCTCACACTATATTCTCTCCAATGTAATGTTATGCTCCCAAAATATTAACTTGTTAAAATGTGACTTTGCTTGTGGATTTAGGACATATATGGCTGTATACAGATCGGGCCCCATAGAAGGGGTTTGGAACCTCGAAGATTGTAATATAACGGGCGGTACACATTTAGTGCTTTGAATCATTACCCTTGCATGGCCCAATTTGTACTAGACTAGGATCAGACCAAGAACTTAAAAGGATTTTCCCATTATAGAAAGTGATTGCATTTTGCAACTGCCGGCACCCCCAATTCTTAACCCCTTCAGGACTGAGCCTGTTTTGGCCTTGTGGACGCAGCCAATTTTTTCAACTCTGACATGTGTCACTTTATGTGGTAATAACTTGGGAATGCTTTTTACCTATCCAAGCGATTCTGAGATTGTTTTCTCGTGACATATTGTACTTTTTGTTAGTGACAAAATTTGATCAATAAATTCAGTATTTGTTTGTGAAAAACAGCAAACTGTAGAGAAAATTGGCAAAAATTAGCATTTTTCTAAATTTAAATGTATCTGCTTGTAAAACATATAGCAATATGACACAAAATAGTTACTAATTAACATTTCCCCCATGTCTATTTTATTTTGGCATCGTTTTTTGAACATCTTATTTTTCTAGGACGTTACAAGGCTTAGAACTTTTGCAGCAATTTCTCACATTTTCAAGAAAATTTCCAAAACCTATTTTTATAGGTGCCAGTTCAGTTCTGAAGTGGCTTTGAGGGCCTTATATAACAGAAACCCCCATAAGTCACCCAAATTTAAAAATGAAACCCCTCAAAGTTTTCAAAACAGCATTTAGAAAGTTTCCTAACCCTTTAGGTGTTTCACAGGAATTAAAGCAGAGGTGAAATGTACAAATTTATTTTTTTTGTCAGAAAATCCATTTAATAAAATTTTTTCTGTAACACACAAGGTTTTACCCAAGAGATGCAACTCAATATCTATTGCCCAGATTCTGCAGTTTTTAGAAATATCCCACATGTGGCCCTAGTGTGCTAATGGCCTGAAACACAGGCCTCAGAAGCAAAGGAGCACCTTGTGGATTTTGTGGCCTCCTTTTTATTAGAATATATTATAGGCACCATGTCAGGTTTGAAGAGGTCTTGTGGGGCCAAAACAGTGGAAAGACCCCCAAAAAGACACCAGTTGGCAAACTACACCCTCAAGGAATTTATAGAGTGGTATAAGGAGCATTTTATTGCCAAATTTAGTGAAATTAGTCCATACAATTTAAAATCAGATTTTTTTCCAATAAAAAGTAGAAATTATCAATTTTTACAAGGCATAAAGAAGAAAAAGTGCCCCAAGATTTGTAAATCAATTTCTCCTGATTACGGCAATACCCCATATGTGATAATAAACGGCTCTTTGGATACACGGCGGGGCTCAGAAGGGAAGGAGCGCTATTTGGCTTTTGGAGCTCAAGTTTGCTGGATTGGTTTTCGGGTGTCATGTCACATTTGCAAAGCCCCTGAGGGACCAAAACAGTGGACCCCCAGAAGTGACCCGATTTGGAAAACTACAGCCCTAAAAAGAATTTATCTACGGGTATAGTGAGCATTTTGATCCCACAGGTTTTTTGCTGAATTTAGTGTAATTAGGCTGTGAAAACATCTACTTTTTTTTTTTTTCGGCGTTCACCATGCGCTATAAATGACATATTTAATTGATTCTGCGTTCAATACGATTATGTAGGGTTTTTATGTTTTACGGTGTTTGCACGATAAAATCACGGTTTTAAAAAAATTATTTCTTTTTTGTGTCGCCATATTCTAAGAGCCATAACTTTTTTATTTTTCCATCAAGACAGCTGAATGAGGGCTTGTTTTTTGCGGAACAAACTGTAGCTGTTATTTGTAAAATTTTGGGGTACATGCACTTTTTGATCCCTATTTATTCAATTTTTTGGGAGCTGAAGTGTCTAATAATAGCGATTCTGGTATCGTTTATTCATTAAAAAGTTTATGGCTCGTTACCTTACGGGATAAATTACATTATATTTTTATAGTTCAGGCCGTTATGGATGCGGCGATACCAATTATGCGTAGTTTATTTTTTTCTAATAATAGAGGACTTTATAAGGGAAAAAGGGTGATTTAAAATTTTATTACTTTTAACTTTTACTTTTCACGCCACGTGGTGCAGATGTCGTTATAACAACTTAAATATGTCAGTCGCTATTGACCACGGCATTTAAGGGGTTAATCGGCGGGGATCACCGAGGTGATCCCACCCGATCTTTTCCCCCAGTACCGGGAGATTCCCGGCTGTGGGGAGTGCCTTTGTTCTCTGTTAGGAGCACATGTAGATTAACAGGCTGCAGGCACAAGGACCAGCGCTGCAGCCTGTTAATCCTTGTTAAAACAAGGAGCCACAAATGCAGGTTTAGTCCTGCAGCCCCTTTAAGCTCTTTTTACATGGGCAAATTCTCGGGCAAACGAGCCTTCCCGATCATTGCCGTGTGTAAATAGGGCAACCATCAGCCGATGAATGTGTAAACGCTCGCTCATTGGCTGATTGTATCGTTATTGCTGCAAGAAATATTATCATTGTCTGCAGCACATCTCCCTGTGTAAATAGGGAGACGTGCTGCTGACATGATAGAAGTGTATAGATACGAGCGATCGTAAAAACGATCGCTCATCCCGAAACAGCTCCTTGTGAAAGGAGCAAACGAGCATCGATCAACAAGCCGTCTTGTTTACACAGTTTCACCTGCACATCGAGCTTCCTGGCCCCCGGCTGTGCAGAGAACTGCAGCACAGCTCCATTTACTTGAATAAATGCATCTATTACTACAACTAAAAAGCCTATACACAATCTATTGTTTATATATAACTGTCTTTAGGTGGTAGTTACACTGTTTGCCAACAGGGGTCTATGTTATTTTACTTTTGCTGATACCAATGACCATTGTAACTATGGACTATTCAAAATCAGTGGAATATTGTACAACCCAAATATATAATTGCACTTTTATCATGTTTTCTACAACTGGGATGTTATACGGCAAGATGAAAAGATTAAAGATCAAATTCACAAATGGACTGTGGAACCTAAATGTGTGTTCTTAAATTTCCAGGTTGTTTTGTAAGTCCTCTACATTTATACATCGTGAATTATTTAAAGGGGTTGCCCAGGCTTATATAATTTATATAAAGTTTGATCCTTGTGTTATGAAATCTTCTGCAACGTTGTAATATACTATATGTTTCAAATCCTCACTATTTTTAGGATCATTGCTTACTGTCAAGTGAATGGAAACATTCTTGTTTTATCCAGTCTAATGAGTCCTCGGTTAGCTAAACGCATCAGCAACACACTCAATTGTCGTGATCGTTTGTTATAATGCAAGAGTGTAAGGCCCCTTTTACATCACGTACGGGAGATGCGTTCTCCCATACATCTTTTTAAATCAAAAGGCAATGCTTTACTCAGGCTATGATTTCCTCTGCCTTAAGCCACTCTCTGATCCAACTTTGTAATTTTTTTTATTAAAAAAATGTTTACTTTTTGAGATACAGTTTCTATGTATCCTGGATAGAAGCTGTATCTCAAAAAGTACATTTTTTATTTAATAAAAAACAATTACAAAGTTACATTAAACAATATTATACATTGTTTTAGTAAATAAAATAAAAAAAGTATTTAAATGTTTTCATAACCTTTAAGCTCACACAAGGTTGACAAGATTGGATACAAATAAAAAATCCTCGACTGTGAGAAGTTCAGTAATAGGTCTGTGTGTTTTTTTAGATCCTGAATGGCTGTATTCATACTTGCCTTTTCTTCCAAAAGGCTTCTATTGCTTTTTGTTGATCAGCATGCTGCAGTATTCTAACCATGTAGGAATATACATTTCTCATAGACCAAAGTCAATGGTCGAAAAAAAAAAAAACTAAAAAAACACAATGTTTACTTGTAAGGTGGCACACTGTCCCTATGGCTCTGTAGCATGGAGGCGATGGCACTTTGTTTTGGTTTGTTTTAATTCGGATGGAGTATGCCCCAATGTTCTTTTCTGTCTGATTCTTTTGAAGTACGACAGAAAAATATTGATATGCTCCATCAGACATTGTATTACAGAGGTATCCTCCTCTACAGCAATAGGGACTTCATGGATGGAGTCTTAGAAAGAAAATGTGGAATCTCATGAAAGAGTGCATGAATGGATATCGAATCAATAAAGACCTTTATTTGTATTTGGCATCAACAGTCTAATATTATATCAGTTTATAGCAATGGGAGTTTTTTTTTGTTTTTTTTTGCCCTACAAAAACCTGTTTGAAGGGAACATGTCACAGCAAAAATGCAGTCCGAACTGCAGGCAGCTTGTTATAGAGAAGGAGGAGCTGAATAGATCAATGAATAGTTTTGTGGGAATTTGTCATTTACTCATTTAAAACCCTGGACATTCTGGGTTTAGGAGTCCAGAAGGCAGTCTCACTCAATCATTGACAGTTATCTCTATATACAAATATAGGAAGTAAATTCAATAGAGCCTTTCTCAAGCTAGTGAACACATACTCCAACAGCATATATATATATATATATATATATATATATATATATATATATATAGGGGAAATACAATTAGGTGGGAGGTGCTTGCATTAAATGGTAATTTACCATAAAAAACACAAATATAATAAATAACAAATAAGTAATCATATAAAGAAATTACAAAAGACACATGTAATATTATGACCTGCATATATGCAGGTTCCGATTCATAAGCAGCACAGTGATATTCAGTGAATCTTCGTGATTATACATAATTAGTTACAAACATCACCTGTGAAGACAGTACATGATGATACCGGCCATAATGTTTCAAATTCTGCCGCGCTAATCACGGCACCCCTCTTGCGCTACTGCGCATGTCCGGGAAGTAAAATATGTCACGAGTGTATCATCCTATTGCGCAACTCCGCGCGTTCGCACTGACTGTGTCAGAATCGCCATATTAGGTGTGGGAAACAGGAGATCGCCGTCCATATCAATAGATATCAGCCGGCAAAAGAGCCACAAAGATACAGCAGGCAAGAATGTGGCATAGAACATATTCATATAGTGTATACAACACTTTAAACGAAAGGTCCATTAATTAGACCAAGATAATAGTGCCACTACCCCCAATGTTTAACCCATATATATATATATATATATATATATATATATATATATATAGTTATATTATGTTGGAAGACAACCTATCCTCTTATTATGCATTCACGCAACCAAGGTTATACCTCTTGGGAAAAGAACATATAGGAGCACCCACAGGAGCGCACTCAAGGCTCAACCATCAATTAAGACGGAAAGATCAATAAGTGCACGGGTATGGAAAACGCACACTAACCGCATTTGTAGTGCGAATAGGTGCCTACAGACCTCCCCACTCAATCCTGTATAGGGTATCTCAAAAAAGACTAATTATTCAGTCCCACACTATAAATAGTGATTATTCTAGGAAATAATCAGTCACTCTACACTTAATATTGGACAGAAATAGGCACAAATTAATTACGGGTAAATAAGGGAAACTATATCCTCCTGCTGAAAATTGATGAGCTCCACCCACATAGTCCTGAGATAGACACAGTACTGATAATGCTTGGTACATACATGTGTATATATATATACTGACACATAGACAACAGTATGATACAATGAATAGTAATTTTTATTGTAAATACAAAAAAATAATTAGTAGCTAATTAATAGCCGGTTACACTGCTGGTGAGTTCTTCCATTTCACAAAAAAGCATGATCTGTGAATAGATTCACAGATCAGGCAGCACTCCAGAGATGTAGCAAAAATAGAAAAATGTGCTTTATTCCATCAGTCAAAACAGCAACGTTTCAGCTCTACCATAGAACCTTTCTCAAGCTAGTGAGCACGTTACAACAGTGCATATATAGGAAAGCCTCAATCAAGAGGGAAGGGTTTGCATCAGAAAATAATGAACAATACACAGTGAATATGGCATACAGTTAAAACATAGTGCTAACAAAGTGCTATAGAAAAAAACATGTCATGTCATAATGTATATATCTCCATAGATTACAATCCATAAAACATACTTACAGTCAGTGCATAACCATGATTATGCCCAATTAGCTATTGCTAGCACCTGTGAATACATTAAGAGAACAAATGGAGACACTCATCATGATGATATCGGCTGCTAAAGTTCAAAACAACCGCACTACTCATGGCGTCCCCTGTGCGCTATTGCGCAGGCCCAGGAGACCAAATATGTCAGAGGTGAATCGTTCAACTGCGCATGTCCGCGCATGCGTCAACGTAGATACTGTGCCGAGAATGCCATATTATATAAGGGCAAACTGAAACCGTCTGTCAGTATCGCTCCAAGGCGATTTCCACAAAAGTGTGCAAGAAAAACGCAGGGAAGATGCGGTGCAAACTGCAATCATGAGATGTACAGTACAGGGACCAGAATACAATCTGGAAAAGGCCAAAAAAAAAAGACCAGACTATGCACCTTTTAACCCATACTTTACCCCATATAAATGTAACCAGGGGCGGATTAAGGGTACCATGGGCCCCGGGCACTTTTTCAGGTCTAGGCACCCCCCGAACTCCAAAGACGCTGTACCATATATATTTGCAGATTTCTGTTTAGGCGGCCACAGATCTGGCACGGTTTTCATTTAGCTGTAAAAGCAGAATGAGCCATATAGAAGAAAGAAAACAGAATACTTTGAGACACTGAAGTGAAGCTTTATAACTTTTTTATTTTTACGTCAATGGAGTGGTGTGTGAAGGATTATATTTTTGCGGGAGGAGTTATAGTTTTTATTGGCACCATGTAAAGTACCTTATAATGGGTGAATTGGAAAAAACTAAGATTCCTCCATGGTTTAGTTTTTACTGTATATATTTACCTTCTCTTAAGGTAAAAGTAGATTTAACATATACTTTTACCTTAAGAGAAGGTAAATATATACAGACCCAGAACCAAGCTCAGCATATATATATACAGCCCCAGAACCAAGCTCAGTACATATATACAACACCAGAACCAAGCTCAGTACATATATACAGCACTAGAACCAAGCTCAGTACATAAATACAGCCCCAGAACCAAGCTCAGTACATAAATACAGCACCAGAACCAAGCTCAGTACATATATACAGCACTAGAACCAAGCTCAGTAAATATATATAACTCCAGAACCAAGCTCTGTATATATATACAGCACCAGAACCAAGCTCAGTACATATATACATCCCCAGAACCAAGCTCAGTACATATATATAACTCCAGAACCAAGCTCAGTATATATATATATATATATATATATATATATACAGCACCAGAACCAAGCTCAGTACATATATAGATCACCAGAATAAATACAGTTCAGTACAGATATCATTTGCAAATTCAGTTTAACCCCTGCTGTATAAATTTGTACAACATAAAACGACAACTCCCAGTATAGCCTGAACAATGGTTAGGAAATGCTGGGAGTTGCTGTTTAACAAAAAAGAATGCTACCATCCGTCATCTCGCTGCAGATCATACAGTGACTACAGTACTGATCAGTCACAGGGAGAATAAACATTTACATTGAGTGACTCACAGGTGATGTCTCAGATTCTTTTTCGTTCTTTTTCTCTTTTCTTTTCCATCCGGTCCAGACCTCTATGATGACTTCTCTCGGGCACGGCCCATTTATGCAGTTCACAGCTCAGATGTCTTCGATTCCTCACTTTTCCAACATTTCCGCACCTGTAAACGAAGATAAAATTCTCATGATGCCACACCTCTATGCTTCTAAATATAATAGTATAATACAATGAATATAATAGTACTATACACTGTACTCCTGAATATAATAGTATTATACACTGCGCCCCTGAATATAATAGTACTATACACTGTACCCCTGAATATAATAGTACTATACACTGTACTCCTGAATATAATAGTACTATACACTGTGCTCCTGAATATAATAGTACTATACACTGTGCCCCTGAATATAATAGTACTATACACTGTACCCCTGAATATAATGGTACTATACACTGTACTCCTGAATATAATAGTACTATACACTCTACTCCTGAATATAATATTACTATACACTGTGCCCTGAATATAATAGTATTATACACTGTGCCCCTGAATATAATAGTACTATACACTGTGCCCCTGAATATAATAGTACTATACACTGCGCTCCTGAATATAATAGTACTATACACTGTGCACCTGAATATAATAGTACTATACACTGTACTGCTGAATATAATAGTATTATACACTGCGCCCCTGAATATAATAGTACTATACACTGTACTCCTGAATATAATAGTACTATACACTGTACTGCTGAATATAATAGTATTATACACTGCGCCCCTGAATATAATAGTACTATACACTGTACTCCTGAATATAATATTACTATACACTGTGCTCCTGAATATAATAGTACTATACACTGTGCTGCTGAATTACATAGTACTATACACTGTGCTCCTGAATATAATAATACTATACACTGTACTCCTGAATATAATATTACTATACACTGTACCCCTGAATATAATAGTACTATACACTGTGCCCCTGAATATATATGTGTGTGTGTGTGTGTGTGTGTGTGTGTGTGTGTGTGTGTGTGTGTGTGTGTGTGTGCCTGTGTATATGTGTGTATAGGAGACAGCATATCTATAGCACTACGACCCTATAAACTATGGATAGGATTAGATACAGTGGCTCAGCACAGGATCATACATGATAGGATTAGATACAGTAGCTCAACAGACCGTATCACACATTATAGGATTAGATATAGTAGCTCAACAGACAGTATCACACATGATAGGATTAGATACAGTGGCTCAGCAGACAGTATCACACATGATAGGATTAGATATAGGGACCAGCTCGCTGACATTGCGGTTCCAGCGCTGGACCCAGAAAAGGTAAGTATAAGAATTGTTTTGCTTTTTTATGTGTTACTAGTTATTTTTGTGTGTTTGTGTTATTTTACAGGTTCGGTTGTTGAACTACGTCGGATTCGAGGACTACTTCAATGACAGCGTTTTTTTTATTCTCAATAAAATGGTTAATGAGGGTTGTGTTTGTTTTTTTTATTTCAATAAAATATTTTTTCTATGTCCTTGTATTTTTTTAAACTAGGGGTTATCCCAGTCGACTATTAGATCGGCATAAATCGAGAGTTGATTCAATACCCAGGACAGAATTGTTAAAAAATAGGAACCATAAACCCTATGAAAAACGTATACCCTTTATATCTACGTTTTCACAAATGAGTTGTCAGATTAATGACGTCGTTCGTAAACATTGGCCTATGTTAGGCAGGTGCCTCAACACCCTGTCCAGGTAATTTGAAACAGAGGACATCATAGAGCCTCCGCAAAGAATCATTGACCCATCCTGTATTATTTCTTCTAATACTCTGCAAGTTAGAGACATCCCTCCGGGTAGGACTTTTGTACGGTTGGCAGACAGGAGGAGAATCCTTTGCTGGGGGCACAGCTCCAAACTGGCTGGGCACGCAGGTGCTCGTAAGACCCGAGATCTGATTGCCCATCATTTCCGGTGGCCCATGCTGCCCAAAGATATTGTGGACTTTGTCTCGTCCTGCACTGTGTGCTTCCAACAAAGTTGCTCACTCCAAGCCTGCCTGTCGGCTCCCACCTTCGCCTTTGCCCAATGCTCCCTGGCAGCATACAGCAATGGACTTTGTCACTGACCTTCAGTCCTCTGCAGGATGCAATGCAGTCTGGATGATGGTGGACCGGTTCTCGAAGATGGCTCATTTTATCCCGCTGATCAGCCTACTGTCACGAGGCGGGGTGTGGACCCACTGGGCCATACCGTGTAGCGGGATGGTAGCTGGCCAAACAGGTATGGTACAGAGTCTATATTCCAGAAAAGGGTACCTGAGGCAATGTAGACAGTAGCAAGGCAGGCTCGGCTGGGACCAGGCAGCAGGTAGACGTCAGGTGTGGTGCAGTAGAACAGGCGTGGATATGCAGCAAAACACGACAACAGCTCAGCATGGCAGTAGACCAGGATGATACTGATAGCACGGGAATCAGGATACAGGTACGGGGAACACTGGGAAGCTGGAAGACACTTAGGAGACCATTTACAAGACAGACTAAGGGAAACAACAACAATGCTCAGGCGAGGATAAGAAGGGTGTGACCCTCTTATAGTCCAGGAATTCATGAGTTGATTATGATGATTTTCAGGTGCGCGCTGGCCCTTTAAGAGCGGGCATGAGCACCCTCCGGGAGACAGGCTCCTCACCCGGAAGTGAGTGTCGGCGCCTCACAGGAGGACGACGCAGCACAGCAGCAGGACATCCATGGCCGTGGTCGTCGAGGGGTAAGTTAGAACGACAGACCGTGGCCATAGACGTTACACCTGCCTTCTGCTCCTCGGCTGGCGAATGTTTTCATCCAGCACATCTTCCGTTTGCATGGTTTGGCTCTTCATATTGTGTCTGATTGGGGGGTTCAGTTCACCTCGAAATTCTGGAGAGCCCTCTGTATTCTCCTAGACGTGAAGTTGAACTTTTCTTCAGCCTATCATCCCCAGTCTAATGGCCAAGTCGAGAAGATTAACCAAATCATGGAGAATTATCTTCGCCACTTCCTCTCCATGCAGCATGATGATTGGGTACAGCTTCTTCCATTGGCCGAGTTCTCTTACAACAACCACACAAGTGAGTCCACCACCTCCACACCATTCTACATTGTCTACTGCCAACATCCACAAATTCCTGTTCCGGCCACATCCCTGGTACCCGCAGCTGACTATGCATTTGGAGATTTTCTACAGGTCTGGCAGCAAACTCTATTCTGCAGGTAATCGATCGCATGAAGCGAAAAGCAGATGTTAAGAGAAGAGAGACCTCTGTATCTTCGAGGTACCAAAGTCTGACTACCCTCAAGGAATATCCGGCTGAGGGTGACATCATACAAGTTTGCTCCCAGGTTCCTCGGACCCTTTGAGATCCTACATCAAATCAACCCTGTCTCTTACAAGCTTCGGCTGCCTCCTACCCTCAGGATCCCCAACTGCTTTCATGTGTCCCTCCTGAAACCTGTGGTCCTGAACCGCTACACAAAAACGCCTAGCCCTGCAGTGGCTCCCAGCGGTTGTTCCGATGTATTCGAGGTTAAGGAGATCCTGAACTTTAAAAAAGCAGGAGGAAGAACGTTTTATTTGGTGGATTGGAAGGGGTTTGGTCCAGAGGAGAGGTCCTGGGAGCCAGAAGAGAACCTCAATGCTCCTGTCCTCATTAAAAAGTTCCTCTCTTGCTCTGGTCCCAAGAAGAGGGGGCGTAAGAGGGGGGATACTGTAGCGTCCATGGCCGCGGACCGTCGGGATTACTCACCCCCAAACAGGGGCAGCCATGGATCTGTGAGCGCCGGCCCGCATCTCCTCCCCAGCAGTAGCCATCACTCACTTCCACTCCGTTCTACTGTGTCCCGTATGGTGCGCGCACACACTCGTGCCCAGCCTTAAAGGGCCAGCGCGTGCACATGAAAATAATCATCAATTAACCCATGATCACCCTGGACTATAAAAAGGTCTCTGCCCTTTCACTCATTGCCTGAGCGTTGTTGTGTTTACCCGTGTTCGACTTGGAAATGGTCCCTTAGTGTTATCCTTTTCCCAGTGTTCCCGTACCTGCTACATGTATCCTGTATCTCATGCTACCATTGTCCCTGTGCCTTAGAAAGTTGGAGTCGTGTTGTGTCATCGGTCACGCCTGCTGTGCTAGACCACGCATGGTGTCTGCTGCCAAGGTGCCATCTGAGTCTAGCCATTACTACTGTCTGAACTGCTACAGGTACCCTTGTGATTGGAGTATTTAGACAATAACTTGGCACACTGTTTGGCCAGCTGCTATCCCGCTACGGCAGTATGGCCCAATGGGTCCACATACCCACAGATCGTGACATATATATAGGTAAAAAAGGAGAAAAGTGTCAGCAAATGGGTGCAAATCCACGAGAATGTCAACTCCACATTTCCACAAAGTGTGTGGTATTGATAAAGCACCATTTCCTAGATATGGTGAAAAACCAGGTTACTTTATTAATCCAATTTGCAACCATTTCACCCCAGCATCCATTCAACAGGACCGAAACACGGCATATGGGTGAATATATATATACAACAGTATATACATATACATACAGTATAATAGATAGATAGATAGATAGATAGATAGATAGATAGATAGATAGATAGATAGATAGATAGATAGATAGATAGATAGATAGATAGATAGATAGATAGATCGATGATAGATAGATAGATAGATAGATAGATAGATAGATAGATAGATAGATAGATAGATAGATAGATAGATAGATGTCTGATCTTGCAGTCATACTTCCTTCCATTTGTCCTTTACTTCTGGCTAACCTATCGAATATATATTAGCAAAAAGTAAGGGAAAGATGGAAGAGAATTTAAGTATTTGTAACCATGGAGACACATAGTTCTGCATAGGATTTATAAACACAACATGGTAGGAGATTTTTAATCAAGACTATTTTCAAAGCTTTCTTATTTTCCCATCTTTTGAACCAACCTCTGAGGGTATGTGCACACACACTAATTACGTCCGTAATTGACGGACGTATTTCGGCCGCAAGTCCCGGACCGAACACACTGCAGGGAGCCGGGCTCCTAGCATCATACTTATGTACGATGCTAGGAGTCACTGCCTCGCTGCAGGACAACTGTCCCGTACTGAAAACATGATTACAGTACGGGATAGTTGTCCTGCAGCGAGGCAGGGACTCCTAGCGTCGTACATAAGTATGATGCTAGGAGCCCGGCTCCCTGCACTGTGTTCGGTCCGGGACTTGCGGCCGAAATACGTCCGTCAATTACGGACGTAATTAGTGTGTGTGCACATACCCTAATGATTATCTTAGAAAATGATAAACTAGCAACTACGCAAGATGATGTTAATTTTGGCATTGCTTCCTTTTTTAAGGAGAACTCCGAAATTCAATTTTCCTGTAGTTGCCCTGCAACAACTTTCTTCCACATGAGCAGACACGAACCATACAACTTTCTATATTTAGTAATTAGTATTTGACATTTATTTTGTCTGTTTATAATCTGATCTTTTAGCATTCATTCCTAATAATCAGCATGGTTTTGTATACTAGTCCTTCTCAATGAATTAGAATATCATGAAAAAGTTAATTTATTTCAGTAATTAAATTCAAAAAGGGACTCATATATTATATAGATTCATTACACACAGAGTGATCTATTTCCAGCATTTTTTTATTTTAATGTTGATGATTATGGCTAACCGTTAATGAAAACCCAAAATTTAGTGTCTCAGAAAATTAGAGTATATAAGCCCAATTTCAAAAATGATTTATAATACCGAAATGTTGGTCTACTGAAAAGTATGTACAGTATATGCCCTCAATACTTGGTCGGGACACCTTTTGCATGAATTACTACATCAATGCGACGTGGCATGGAGGCGATCAGCCTGTGGCACTGCTGAGGTGTTATGGAAGCCCAGGTTGCTTTGATAGCGGCCTTCAGCTCGTCTGCATTGTTGGGTCTGGTATCTCTCATCTTCCTCTTGACAAAACCCCATAGATTCTCTATGGGGTTTAGGTCAGGCGAGTTTGCTGGCCAATCAAGCACCGTGATACTGTGGTTATTACACCAGGTATTGGTACTTTTGGCAGTGTGGGCAGGTGCCAAGTCCTGCTGGAAAATGAAATTAGCATCTCCATAAAGCTTGTCAGCAGAGGGAAGCATGAAGTGCTCTAAAATCTCCTCGTAGACGGCTGTGTTGACTCTGGACTTGATATAACACAGTGGACCAACACCAGCAGATGACATGGCCCCCCCAACCATCACTGACTGTGGAAACTTCACACTGGACCACCAGCAACTTGGATTGATGCCTCCCCACTCTTCCTCCAGACTCAGGGACCTTGATTTCAAAATGAAATGCAAAATTTACTATCATCTGAAAACATCACTTTAGACCACTGAGCAGTGTTGGTCCACTGTGTTATATCAAGTCCAGAGTCAGCGCAGCCGTCTAGCAGAAAATTTTTGAGCACTTCATGCTTCCCTCTGCTGACAAGCTTTATGGAGATGATGATTTAAATTTCCAGCAGAACTTGGCACCTGCCCACACTGCCAAAAGTACCAATAACTGGTTTAACCACCAGCAAACTTGCCTGACCTGAACCCCATAGAGAATTTATAGGGTATTGTCAAGAGGAAGATGAGAGACACCAGACCCAACAATGCAGACGAGCTGAAGGCCGCTATCAAAGCAACCTGGGCTTCCATAACACCTCAGCAGTGCCACAGGCTGATCGCCTCCATGCCACGCCGCATTGATGCAGTAATTCATGCAAAAGGAGCCCAGACCAAGTATTGAGGGCATATACTGTACATACTTTCCAGTAGACCAATATTTCGGTAATAAAAATGATTTTTGAAATTGGGCTTATATAATATTCTAATTTTCTGAGACACAAAATGTTGGGTTTTCATTAACTGTTAGCCATAATCATCAACAATAAAAGAAAAAAAATGCTGGAAATAGATCACTCTGTGTGTAATGAATCTATAGAATATATGTGTTTCACTTTTTGATTTGAATTACTGAAATAAATTAACTTTTTGATGATATTCTTATTCATTGAGAAGGTCTAGTGTGTATACTGTATATAATTATTATATTTGTTTTCTATATCATCTGCAAGGAGTCATGGAGTTATGAATACACTGATCTGTTATGAATTTTTAATTCTTTAATTGTTTTTATTAATTTAATTTCTATTTAATGTAGTACATATCACAACATATATTGGGGATCATACAGTATATCAATGTTTAACAGCTCTTACAGATTCTATTGTGGAATGTGGCTTCACAATCACAATATTCCAACATATTTATTACCACATTATGCCAAATTAGTCCGTAATTATCTATATCCCGGGCTAGATTATAATATATTACTTGTTCCTGAATACATTATATGACACCAAGAGCCAGAATAGGTCATACTACCAGTAAAATAGTGTACTCTGTTTTACCAGAACTAAATCTTATTTGTTTACATAAGTTATGCCTCCTATCCAACAAAGACCCAATTAGGATTTATTCACAAGTAACAGTTTTTTTCTGGCCATTTTTTCTTGCTTGAGCCGGACACAACTGATGAAAAAGATTTACATTCTTATCACCTGTCCAGCGTTCATAACTGGACAGAGAAACTCTGCATGCAATAAGCCTCTGGGGAAAAAAGACTAGAGGGATGAACATACAGTATGTGAATAAAAACTTAGTTTTTAACTGTCTACAACAAACTGTTAAATAGATAAATATGAGAGAGATAGATATATAGATAGATTGATTTGAGATAGATAGATAGATAGATAGATAGATAGATAGATAGATAGATAGATAGATAGATAGATAGATAGATAGATAGATAGATAGATAGATAGATAGATAGATAGATAGATAGATAGATAGATGATAGATGTCTGATCTTGCAGTCATACTTCCTTCCATTTGTCCTTTACTTCTGGCTAACCTATTGAATATATATTAGCAAAAAGTAAGGGAAAGATGGAAGAGAATTTGAGTATTTGTAACCATGGAGACACATAGTTCTGCGTAGGATTTATAAACACAACATGGTAGGAGATTTTTAATCAAGACTATTTTCAAAGCTTTCTTATTTTCCCACCTTTTGAAACAACCTCTAATGATTATCTTAGAAAATTATAAACTAGCAACTACGCAAGATGATGTTAATTTTGGCATTGCTTCCTTTTTTAAGGAAAACTCCGAAATTCAATTTTCCTGTAGTTGTCCTGCAACAACTTTCTTCCACATGAGCAGACACAAATTAGAAAAGAAGTAGAAGTAGAAAAAGGAAGAGCAGCACAAAAAGTAAGCTTAGTTGTGTGTGCACAAGCCTTAGGACCTCAGACTCCAGTCCCACATATATATTTCCAAACGAATAGGCAGCACAACACAGGTTCCAATTCAGTGAAAAAAGGTTATTCACCCATACGTCAGTGCAATGTTTCAGCCCACATGGGCCTTTCTCAAGCATGCTTGAGAAAGGCCCATGTGGGCTAAAACGTTGCACTGACGTATTGTTGAATAAACCTTTTTCCACTGAATTGCAACCTGTGTTGTGCTGCCTATTTGTTTGGAAATAGATAGATAGATAGATAGATAGATAGATAGATAGATAGATAGATAGATAGATAGATAGATAGATAGATAGATAGATAGATAGATAGATAATGAGAAACAGATTGATAGAAAGAGAGATATAGATAGATACAGGACCGGCCTTATGGGTGTGCAACCTGTGCCATTACACAGGGTGCATCACTCAAGCATGTGGAAGGGGGCGCTGCGCTGGCTGCCTTCCCCTGCTTGTGATAGATAGATAGATAGATAGATAGATAGATAGATAGATAGATAGATAGATAGATAGATAGATAGATAGATAGATAGATAGATAGATAGATAGATAGATAGATAGATAGATAGATAGAGATAGGGAAACTGTACATAGATATATATTGAATCACTTTGTTGAAGAATAAAGGAATCCTACTCTGCTTGCATTATAGTGATAAAAAAAAAGCAGACAAATTCTAGATCAATAGATAAAAGAGACACATAGGTGGTCCTCGATATTCAGATCTATTTCCCGACTATGTAAAACTAATATGCCTACATCACCATCTCTGGCACTCCTTTTACTGGGTCTTGATGAGATACCGAGGGAGTTTAGGGTGCTGGTTGCTCATTTTTTATTAGCTACCAAATTAGCAATAACCAGATACTGGAAGAGTACAACCATTGCGTCCATTGATGAGATTCATACTATGCTGAATGTTACGTGTGCTTATGAAAAAATGATAGCATATAAAACTCACAGATTCACAAGATTTACAGAGGAATGGAGGGGATGGTTGCTCCTTCCTCAGAACTGTATACTTCCGTGATGCTTAGGGGTTGCCTGGGAAGCTATAGGCCCAAGAGTTAAATATGTATTTAATCTATCTTAAGCATACATTTTTGATGCAGTTGTTGTTTTGATAAATTTTATGTGATGATGAGTATGTTATTCTTGTCCTTGCAATGCATAATTTTTACTGAAAATTTTTCAATAAAAAACATTGTTGATTAAAAGAGACACATAGAACGAAAGATAGGTAATAGATAACATAATGTGTAAATAAATATATGTGCTTGAGATTTAGCAATGCTTACAATGAGGATATCCAGCACTCAACTAGCTGAAAAAACTACGATCCCTTACTGGTCCAGATAAAAATCCATAATGCAAATCGACATCTATAAACAGAGATAGCGGGGTTTACTGATGTATTATTGCATAGTCATAGCGAGCATGCTTGAGAGATACTTAAAGAGTAGATAGATAGATGGGTGGATGGATAGATAGACTGTAGATAGATAGCATTGTGTACAACACATGTCATCATATATCTGTAGGTTGCAAGCCACTTTCAAATACCACATGTGGTGTTGAGCCACACTGAATGTTAAAAAGGAAAAAGATTATTATTGATATGACCCAGTGCTTGCTCTTACTCTAGTGTTAACTGCCAGTGATATGGTACGGTCCCTAGTTCTAACTTCTTGCAATCCTATAACCTCCCTGGTGCCACTGGTACACTATTGTATTTGGATCTGCGAACAGATGGGCAAACAGAGGCAGGAGGACCAAGAAACATGTGTGGCTTCCGAGCCACTGGTTGAGGAATACTTGTATAGAGAAATGGAACCGCTTATTTTATAGTGTTTGAAAACGAATAAAGCAGACAACTGAAATGTTAGATAAATGGATAGATAGATGATAGATAATATAATATGTGTAGATAAATAGATATATAAGTACATGACTGGGACTTAAATACAGATTAGAGACATAGATATGATGTAGATAGCGATAGCAAAAGTCATTATGAAGGCAAAGATACATAACAGATTATGTGTAGATAAATATATAAAGTACATACTTGAAATTTAGATACTTAGAGATAGATAGACTTATGCATTTTGTACAAGAATAGAAGGGAAATATTTTATATAATACTAATATGTTATAATGACAGAAAAATATTAAAGCAGAAAAATAAATAATTTCTACGAACTTTAATAATTTGTAATCAGTCATTTTATTAAATAGATATTTACAAGCACAGACCATCGTATTCTTCTTGCAAATTAATGTTTACATACCAAGAAATAAATGATTTTTGTGATGTATGCATGCTTACTATCTAATTGTATTATATAATCTCTAGTTCTATATTGTCACTTATCATCTTCATGTCCTTAGTGTGCACGCCGGAAATCTACTTACTGATCCCTGAGGAGGGAGGGCTGTGCCTTCCCACTGATGTTCTTAGGGCCCTTTCCCCAATGTCTTGTCCTTTCGCGCTCCCTGTTAGTGAGATTTGGTTGAGAGTTTTTCGAGGACAGTGTATAAAAGTGACTTAAGAAAGAGAACAGGAACAATCATTTGCTTCTCCTTTTTTCAGATGAGTACTTTCGGAAAGTAGGAAGGAAGGGAGGAGAGAGGAAGTCAACAACCCTATGCTTTCCTGCAAAAAAATAAGGAAACAGCAGATAGACATCTATTTCTTCTATAAAAAAAATTGGCTGAAGAGAAGTAAGAAGGAATTCCAGTGACATTCCAGTCTTGCGCAGCTGACATGACAATTGTATTGTGGGAATTTTCTCATGGAATACCAAACTTATATATATTAGAACCTCACCACATAGGCACCACACCTGGAGGACCACAGATACATGCCCATACATATTGCCTATAATACAGAAATAAAGCACATATATTACATTGTATTATTGTAATGTCCATGGCCACGAACCGTCGGGATTACTCACCCCCCCCCCCGACAGCCGCAGCCATGGATCTGTGAGCACTGGGTCGCATCTCCTCCTCAGGAGACGTCAGCGCTCACTTCCACTTCGTTCTGCGGTGTCCCGTAGTGTGCACGCGCACGCTCGTGCCCGGTCTTAAGGGCCAGCCCGCGCACATGTAGTAAATCTGTAATTAGCCCATACTCTCCCTGGACTATAAGAACGGCCCTGCCCCTTCCTTCATTGCCTGGGCGTTGTTGTGTTTACCCATGTTAGTCTTTGCAAATGGTCCCTTAGTGTTTTCCAGTTCCCAGTGTTCCCGTACCTCCTACCTGTATCACGTGCTACCTTGTTCCTGTGCCTTAGAGAGTTGGAGTCGTATTGTGTCACCGATCATGTCTGCTGTATTTCACCACACCTGCTGTCTGCTGCCAAGGTCCCATCCGAGCCTAACCATCGCTAATATCTGAGCTACAACAGGTACCCTTACTCGAACTATAGACATTGACTTGGTACTCTGTTTGGCCAGCTGCTATCCCGCTACAGCGGTACGGCCCAGTCAGTCCACATACCAATGGAAAGTGACAGTACACTCAGGCCATGGACCCCGCTGGTCAACCCAAGACCATGAGGACATCACAAGCCATGCAAGCAGACCTGTGAGACCTTTGGTCACGACAGAACTAACTCCTCCTTGCAGTGAACTCCATTTCACAGCGGCTGGATGCGCAAGCTGCAGTTTCTACAGCTCCTGTTCCAGTTACCCCGGCTGTTCCTCCTGCTACACCTCCTGCCAGTACCAGTGCTGATCCCCAATTCTTGCTGCCACTATCACCTCGCTACAACGGAAACGCAATTACCTGCAGGGGATTTCTGAACCAGTGTCAGATCCACTTCACTCTACATGCCAGAGCGTTCCCTTCTGATGGCGCAAGGATCACTTTTATTATCTCGCTTCTTTCTGGCAAGGCCCTAGCATGATTTGGGAGTGTCAAGGACCAGAGACTCGTGACTTCCAGGGGTTCCTACGGACATTTCATACAGTATTTGAGGAGCCGGGACGGGTCTCGTCTGCTGCTGCCTCCCTGCTGTTAGGGAGACACTTCCGTGGGCGAGTACGCCATTCATTTCTGCACCCTGACGGGAGAGCTGTCCTGGATAAATGAGGCCATGGTTGCTACATTCTGGCTGAGACTGTCGTCCGAGATCAAGGACGAACTTGCCGCTCGTGATATGCCATCTACCCTGGATGACTTCATCTTGCTTGCCACCCGGGTTGTCATGCGGCTCCGGGAACGATCTCAAGAGGTTTGTCGGGAGAGAAGATTCCCTAGGCTAGCCCCCACTTTCCAGCAATCACTGTTGCCCTTGCCAGTTGGCCCACCTGAGGATCCTGTGCAGGTGGACTTGCTTAAGTTATCCGTCTAGGAAAAACAATGCAGACTTTGTCTGTATTACGGCCTCGGAGGCCATGTGGTGCATCTGTGTCCGCAAATGCCAAAAAACTCTGATGCCTAGGATTGGTTGGGGAGACAACCCTAGGCAATACAGCGCTGGATAAAAAACTCCTCAAAACTGTCCATCCCCATGACCATAGTGTCCGGTGGGAAGACCCACCAGGTCTTGGCCTATCTGGACTCTGGATCCGCAGCTAATTTTATCTAGAGAGACCTAGTGGATCGCCTCCAGTTGCCCACAGTTCCCCTGGCGACGTCTTTGGCGGTTGCCTCAGTGAACGGTCTGCCTCTGCTCGATCCAGTTGTATCTAAGACCAAACCGCTGAGGTTCCAAGTTGGAGCTCTCCACTCAGAGCTAATCTCTTTCCTCATCCTGCCCAGGGCCGTCAACGCTGTGCTGCTGGGTCTGCCTTGGCTTCGACTACATGCCCTAGTCCTGGACTGGAATTTCGGTGAGGTTCTCCAGTGGAGCCCCAAGTGTCTCAACCGCTGTCTGGGAAAGATCTATCCAGCCAAACCTCCTCTTCCTCGGTCGTTGTCAGGATTGCCCCCTCACTACTCTCAGTTTGCGGATGTCTTCAGCAAGAAGGAGGCTGAGACGCTGCCCCCACACTGGGTGTATGACTGTCCCATTGAACTGGTTCCTGATGCGTCCCCTCCTAGTGGACGGGAGTCACGAAGGGTCTGTGGACCCACTGAACCATACCGCCTTGACGGTAAGGCAGCTGGCCAACAGGGCGCAGGTGAAAGTCTATAGTTCGTATAGGTACCTGTGGCAGCTCAGACAGCAGCAGGGCAAGCTCGGCTAGGACTAGGCAGCAGGTAGACGTCAGGCAAGGTGAAGCAGGTCAGACGTGGAATACAGCATGACACGAATTTGGCACACACAGTGCTCGACTAGAATGGTATGGAATGCAAGGAACAGGAACTGGAACAGGTACAGGAACAGGAAACAGGAGCTGGAACAGGTAAAGGAACAGGAAACACACTAGGAGGCCATCACATAGACAAACTAGGAAACATCAACAACGCTCAGGCATAGAAGCAGGGGGCTGGACCCCTCTTATAATCCAGGGTGCTCACGGGTCAAAGTTCATCAAGAAGTCCGGTACGCATGCTGCCACTTTAAGAGCGGGCATGAGCGTGCGTGCGCACCCTGCGGGATCCGGCTGAGGTGAGTGGAAGCGAGCGCTGGCTTCTCCTGAGGAGGAGGCTGGGGCCAGCACTTGCCGACACGTGGCTGCGGCTGTCAGGCGGGGATTGGAGCTGACAGCCCGCAGCCACTATACCCTCTCTCCTTGCCAGAGACCCAGTCTATATCTGCGTATATCTAGGAGAATTTGGAGAGGGGTTTTATACAAAAGTTCTCCTCCCCGGCCGGGGACCGGGTTCTTCTTTGTCAAGAAGAAAAACTGATCTCTTTGACGTTGCATCGACTACCGGGTCTCAATCAGATCACGGTCAAGAACAGATATCCGTTGCCACTAATCTCTGAACTGTTTGACCGCATACGAGGAGCCAAGATTTTATCCAAGCTAGACCTACGGGGGGCTTACAACATAATCCGGATCCGCCCGGGTGACGAATGGAAGAAGGCATTCAACATTCGAGACGGGCACTATGAATACCTGGAAATGCCCTTTGGCCTGTGTAACGCTCCCGGGGTCTTCCAAGAGTTCATCAATGACATCTTTCGAGATCTTCTCTATGTCTGTGTCGTGACATCTTGATCTTTTCTCCAGACCTGAAGACTCATCAGAGACACGTCCGTCAAGTTCTGCTGCGATTAAGGGAGAATCGCTTATATGCCAAGCTGGAGAAGTGTGTGTTTGATAGAAATTCTCTACCCTTGCTGGGCTACATCATCTCGGATCAAGGCCTCAAGATGGATCCTGAGAAGGTAAAGTCCGTCCTAGAATGGCAACACCCTCAAGGCTTAAGGTCCATACAGCGCTTTCAGGGATTCGCCAACTTCTACCGGCAGTTCATCCCAAACTTCTCTTCACTGACAGCACCCATCTCTACAATCACCAAAAAGGGCATGAACGCCAAGGTGTGGACTCCAGAGGCAGAATCTGAATTTAATAGCCTGAGGAGTGCCTTCACGTCAGCCTCAACCCTCCATCATCCCCTTCATCATCCTCATGTGTTGCGACAGTTTTCGTTGGAGGTGGACGCCTCCTCGGTTGGTGCAGGCGCACTTCTGTTCCAGAGAGGTCCCAAAGGCAAGGCAGTGGTATGTGGCTATCATTCTAATTCTAATTCTGACGACAAGAATTTGAGGGCTGATGCTTTGTCCAGGTCGTTCGAGACTAAGGACACCATGGAGTCTCCGCAAAACATCATTGATCCGTCCTGCATTGTCTCTGTCAACCCCCTGCAAGTTAGAGACATTCCTCTGGGGAGGACTTTTGTATGCCTGGCTGACAGAAGAAGAATTCTTCACTGGGGACACAGCTCCAAACTGGCAGGTCACTCGGGTGCCCGTAAAACCCGAGACTTAATTGCCCGTCACTTTTGGTGGTCCACGCTGCCCAAAGACACCATGGACTTTGTGTCCTCCTGCACGGTGTGCGCAGCTAACAAGGTTGTTCACTCCAAGCCTGCAGGCCTGCTCCAGCCGATGCCAGTGCCCAATACTCCCTGGCAGCATATAGCAATGGACTTTGTCACGGATCTGCCTCCCCCTGCTGGATGCAGTACATCCCTGCTTCCTGAGTGGCCAACCTCTTCATCAAAAACATCTTCCGCCTGCATGGCTTACCTCTGCATATCATTTCTGATCGGGGGGTTGAGTTTACCTCAAAGTTCTGGAGAGCCCTCTGTAAACTCCATGATGTGAAGTTGGACTTTTTATCAGCCTACAATCCCCAGTCCAATGGTCAAGTCGAGAGGATCAATCAAATCATGGAGAACTATCTATGCCACTTCATCTCCAGGCAGCATGATGACTGGGTGCAGCTTCTTCCTTGGGCCGAGTTCTTCTATAACAACCACACAAGCGAGTTCACTGCTGCCACACCGTTCTTCATTGTTTATGGCCAACACCCACGAATTCCTCTCCCGGTGTCAGTTACGTCCCAGGTGCCCGCAGCTTCGGATGCCTCCCACCCTCAAGATACCCAACTCCTTTTATGTCTCCCTCCTAAAGCCCGTAATCTTTAACCGCTATACCAAGACTCCTAGTCCTGCAGTTGCCCCCAGCGGTTCATCAGATACATTCGAGGTTAAGAAGATCTTGGACACCAAAAAAGTATGAGGAAGAACTTTTTATTTGGTGGATTGGAGGGGGTTTGGTCCAGAAGAGCGGTCCTGGGAGCCAGAGGAGAACCTCAATGCTCTCGTGAAGAAGTTTCCCTACCGCTCTGGCAACCAAGAAAAGGGAGCGTAAGAGGGGGGATACTGTAACATCCATGGCCACGGACCATCGGGATTACTCACCCCCTGACGGCCCCATGGATCTGTGAGCGCTGGGTCGCATCTCCTCCTCAGGAGATGCCAGCACTCACTTCCGCTTCGTTCTGCGGTGTCCCGTAGGGTGTGCGTGCACGCTCATGCCCGGCCTTAAAGGGCCAGCGTGCGCACATGTAGTAAATCTGTAATTAGTCCATACTCACCCTGGACTATAAGAATGGCCCTGCCCCTTCCTTGATTGCCTGAGCGTTGTTGTGTTTACTCATGTTAGTCTTTGCAAATGGTCCCTTAGTTTTTTCCAGTTCTCAGTGTTCCCATACCTGCTACCTGTATCCTGTATCCCGTGCTATCTTGTTCCTGTGCCTTAGAGAGTTGGAGTCATGTTGTGTCATCGATCATGTCTGCTGTATTACACCACGCCTGGTGTCTGCTGCTGAGTTCCCATCCGAGACTAATCATCGCTACTGTCTGAGCTACCACAGGTGCCCTTACTCGAACTATAGACATTGACTTGGTACTCTATTTGGCCAGCTGCTATCCCGCTATGGCGCTATGGCCCAGTGGGTTCACATACCCACAGAACGTGACAATTATATCCTATTACAAAATATTATACTTATTTTATTTATTTTATTTTTGTATTTATTATTAATTATTTAGAAAAAAAGCTTTAGCAAGATATCAAGTGACATATTGTAGCTGTAAATATTAGATTGTTCATTGGAAAACTATCAGCCCCCATAAAAATACACATGCAGATTGCCTGAACATGCATGTTATTCCAATGAAGTGAGGTGTGTTGAAATAAGTGAAGGCTAGCCACCTCTGGTGCCATTTACCTTCGGTGAGGAAGAAAGGAGGGGGCTTGTTTGGCAATTCCCATAGATAGTTTATGTTTTTGGTGGACCATCGCACCCTTAATTATTGTATACAAAAGGGACAGAAAAACAAGTATGAAAAATAAAACACAGACCTGCTATTGTTATAGATATTGTTATAGATACTGCTTACAGTTGTTTAGCATAGTGCGTGATTGAGGAGAAGTAACTGCTCAAAACAGATCCGTTGATAATGGTTATTCTGTATTGGTCATAGCCTGCATCAACCAGATCCTTATAAAAAGGGGAAAAAAAGAACAAAGGCCTCCAATATCGAAGCAACGCAAAACTTTGTTTCCACATTCATTGTCCCACCCCGCCCTAGGCTGTTCCACATCACTAGGGAAGTTGGTGGAGACCGGTACTGATGTGGAACAGTCAGGGGGATGTCAACCAAGCATGGAAAGGTGGGTTTGGAGTCAGGACTGTGTGGCTCTTCAGGATAGCAGCACCGCCCCATGACCTTTTAATGAGTAATTAGCATATAGCGTGAACCGTTTTAAACAGTTGATTTGATATATTTTGCTGCATCTGAAAAAAACACACAGGAGAATGTTTGGAAATATGGTCAGGTCATGTATTACTGCATGGTGGAGGTTCAAGGGGTTAAAACTACCAGACAGGTTCATATGAAATATACAATGAATATACAATATACAATGAATTGAAAACAATTCCATCTGCCCTGCAATTTTGTTATTATAAATATATCCTATATAATTACAGCTCTAGAACCAAGCTCTGACTTATATACAGCACCAGAAACCAAGCTCTGACATGTATACAGCACCAGAACTGGGCTCAGTACATATATACAGCCCCAGAACCAAGCTCATACATATATACAGCACCAGAACCAAGCTCAGTACATACAGTGAAGGAAATAAGTATTTGATCCTTTGCTGATTTTGTAAGTTTGCCCACTGTCAAAGACATGAACAGTCTAGAATTTTTAGGCTGGGTTAATTTTACCAGTGAGAGATAGATTGTATAAAAAAGAAAAAACAGAAAATCACATAGTCAAAAATTATATATATTTATTTGCATTGTGCACAGAGAAATAAGTATTTGATCCCCTACCAACCATTAAGAGTTCAGCCTCCTCCAGACCAGTTACACGCTCCAAATCAACTTGGTGCCTGCATTAAAGACAGCTGTCTTAAATGGTCACCTGTATAAAAGACTCCTGTCCACAGACTCAATTAATCAGTCTGACTCTAACCTCTACAACATGGGCAAGACCAAAGAGCTTTCTAAGGATGTCAGGGACAAGATCATAGACCTGCACAAGGCTGGAATGGGCTACAAAACCATAAGTAAGATGCTGGGTGAGAAGGAGACAACTGTTGGTGCAATAGTAAGAAAATGGAAGACATACAAAATGACTGTCCATCGACATCGATCTGGGGATCCATGCAAAATCTCACCTCGTGGGGTATCCCTTATCCTGAAGAAGGTGAGAGCTGAGCCGAAACTACACGGGGGGAACTTGTTAATGATCTCAAGGCAGCTGGGACCACAGTAACCAAGAAAACCATTGGTAACACATTACGCCGTAATGGATTAAAATCCTGCAGTGCCCGCAAGGTCCCCCTGCTCAAGAAGGCACATGTACAGGCCCGTCTGAAGTTTGCAAATGAACATCTGGATGATTCTGAGAGTGATTGGGAGAAGGTGCTGTGGTCAGATGAGACTAAAATTGAGCTCTTTGGCATTAACTCAACTCGCCGTGTTTGGAGGAAGAGAAATGCTGCCTATGACCCAAAGAACACCGTCCCCACTGTCAAGCATGGAGGTGGAAACATTAT
Organism: Rhinoderma darwinii; assembly: GCF_050947455.1. Classification (NCBI taxonomy): domain Eukaryota; kingdom Metazoa; phylum Chordata; class Amphibia; order Anura; family Rhinodermatidae; genus Rhinoderma; species Rhinoderma darwinii. The sequence goes on from NC_134687.1 coordinate 552,692,934, forward strand.
GTTTTGGGGGTGTTTCTCTGCTAAGGGCACAGGACTACTTCACCGCATCAATGGGAGAATGGATGGAGCCATGTACCGTCAAATCCTGAGTGACAACCTCCTTCCCTCCACCAGGACATTAAAAATGGCTCGTGGCTGGGTCTTCCAGCACGACAATGACCCGAAACATACAGCCAAGGCAACAAAGAAGTGGCTCAAAAAGAAGCACATTAAGGTCATGGAGTGGCCTAGCCAGTCTCCAGACCTTAATCCCATCGAAAACTTATGGAGGGAGCTGAAGATCCGAGTTGCCAAGTGACAGCCTCGAAATCTTAATGATTTACAGATGATCTGCAAAGAGGAGTGGGCCAAAATTCCATCTAACATGTGTGCAAACCTCATCATCAACTACAAAAAACGTCTGACTGCTGTGCTTGCCAACAAGGGTTTTGCCACCAAGTATTAAGTCTTGTTTGCCAAAGGGATCAAATACCTATTTCTCTGTGCACAATGCAAATAAATATATATAATTTTGACAATGTGATTTTCTTTTCTTTTTTTTTAAAATATAATCTATCTCTCACTGTTAAAATTAACCTAGCCTAAAAATTCAAGACTGTTCATGTCTTTGACAGTGGGCAAACTTACAAAATCTGCAAGGGATCAAATACTTATTTCCTTCACTGTATATACAGCCCCAGAACCAAGCTCAGTTTGCTGGTCAGATTTCTTCAGCTTCTCACATTTCAAACATTTCCGCACCTATAGACGAAGATAAAATTCTCGTTTTGCCAAACACTACACTACACTACAGAATATAATAGCACCAAAACACTGTGTCCCACACACGCACACATGCACACAGAGTGCCCCCTGTAAATAGGTCCCCCTTTAGATATTGACAAACTATAAATAACAGAAGGTACATACCCAGTAGTAACATGTGATATGGATACTAGATACTACTTTAATATACAACCAATCTCTAAAAATCAAAGGATAACAAAATGAGAACATCAATATCTTTATTAATAATCCATTAAAAACAAGAACAGTTGTACACAGACAATTAAAATCAACAGGGTAGTAGGACAATGGGGGACACAGCAGGTTTGATATGTATGAATACAATGCCTGGGAGCAGTATATACTGACACAATTACAAAAATAGATATTTATCCCAAATATTATAGCACAAAGAAGAAGAGTAGGAATTAGGCTATACACGTATATAATAATACTCCAAAATTAATCATCACTCACAAATATGTACGTTTTTAGGTAGGTCACTAAATGAATTTTTTCCTGGAAACAAAATTTATGCAGACTGCACTTTTGCTTTGGTCAAAAAAACAAACAAAAAAAAACTAGTGAACGGAGACAAATGGAAAGCAACTGAAACAAAAGAATTACCATTGAAATCAATGGTAATTCTAACGGAACCGTTGCTTTCCGTTTTAATGTTTTGATCCTCTCTTCCTCTAATGGAAGAGAGGTAAACTGATACGAACGCTAGCGTTAAAGACGCCTTATAAAGTTAGGGGTTTCAAATCATAGTTAGTATATACCTTATTTGGACCTATCACCTTGGGAAATTTGACACTAATTGTGCATACCCTATCATTTAGTGACCTACCTAAAAACAAACACATTTGCGAGTGATGATTAATTTTGGGGTATTACTATATACACGTGTATAGCCTAAACTGATTCTTCTTTTTTTTTACTATAATATTTGGGGTATATATCTTTTTATATATTTGTGTCAATATATACTGCTCCCAGGCATTGTATTCATACATATCAAACCTGCTGTGTCCCCCATTGTCCTACTACTCTGTTGATTTGAATTGTCTGCGTACAACTGTTCTTGTTTTTAATGGACTATTAATAAAGATATTGATATTCTAATTTTGTTATAATTTGATATTTGGAACTATAGTTATAGAGATTGGTTGTGCACTGTAGATATTGCCCCATAGAGCCCCCTGTAGATAAAGCCCCTGTAGATAATGCCACTCACACTGTTAAAGGGATTGTCCACTACTGTACAACTAATGACCTATCCACCGGATTGGTCATCAGTACATGATCTATAGGGGTCCGACATCTGGACCCCACACCGTTAAGCCCAGGGGCGTAACTAGGAAAGACTGGGCCCCATAGCAAACTTTTGACTGGGGCCCCCCCTCCCCTGGGTGTCACACAACCCCCCCCCTTGTAGATAGTGCCTTTTTTACAGCCCCCCCCCCTGTAGCTAACGCCATACAGCCCCCCCCTCTGTAGATAGCGCCATACATCCCCCTGTAGAGAACGCCATACAGCCCCCCTGTAGAGAACGCCATACAGCCCCCCTGTAGAGAACGCCATACAGCCCCCCCTGTAGAGAACGCCATACAGCCCCCCCCTGTAGAGAACGCCATACAGCTCCCCCCCTGTAGGGAACGCCATACAGCTCCCCCCTGTAGGGAACGCTATACAGCTCCCCCCCTGTAGGGAACGCCATACAGCTCCCCCCCTGTAGGGAACGCCATACAGCCACCCCCCCTGTAGGGAACGCCATACAGCGTCCCCCCCCCCTGTAGGGAACGCCATACAGCGTCCCCCCTCCCCAAAAAATGCGACCTACAGTGTGTCCTACAAAATACTTGTATCCCCTCTACACAGGATCTCCACAGGATAGGGGATACATGAGTGATCGCTGGCAGCAATAGGGAGAACCGGGGACTGAAAGTCCCCTGAACTTCTCCATGACAAACCTCGGACTTCCGGCGTCTGCGCAGCTCAATAAAAATGAAAGGAGCGCTGGTCACGCATGCGCACAAGCACGACCGGCGCTCCATTCATTTCTACGGAGCTGCCGACACAGACCCCAGAAGTCCGAGGTTTGTGATGGAGAACTTCAGGGGACTTTCAGTCCCCCGTTCTCCCTATCCCTGCCAGCGATCACTCATGTATCCCCTGTCCTGCAGATATCCTGTGGAGAGGGGATACATGTCTTTTGCTCTGTTTTGCGCCTTCAGGACCAGACACCGTTTAGCCCTTTTTAGCACGTGTTAGTTAAATGGCTCTAACTTTTTTATTTGTTGGGCTAACGACGTGATTTTTGTGACGTTTTTTCCGTAGACAATGCAGGTTTCATATTTTATCATTTTTATACACACCTTTTTTGCTATTTTAGAATTTTTATTCATAAAGTTTGAAAATAATAGTAAAAAAATAAGCTTTTTTTACATTTCAGCTATTTTTTTTTTTGGTAATAACATAGTTTTACCCTAAAATAGACCTTTTATTTGTGACCGTCATTGTCTACCGTAAATTTTAATATATTACATGTCTATATTAGGGTAATTGGGCCAGCGCTAGCGTTACAACAATGATTGGCGATGGGGGAACGTTTTTTTTGGGGGTGGGTATTTTATGTGTATTTATTATTTACATTTTTTTTGCACTTTACTTTACTATTTTTTTATTACTATGGTCTGTCCCTCAAAGGTCAAAGAAGACCTTTGGGGAACTTTATATATTTTTTTTCTCTCTTTTACACCATGTTTTTCCACTGTAACTGGAGCTGCACAGCAGCCCCAGTTACAGGGGAAATCAGCCCTCTCATAGTGACGATTGTCACTAATAGGGCTGTGCTGGGTCTAGTAAGACCCATCAGCAGTCTGTCACTAACGGCACCCGGCGATCATGTGACCAGTCACATGATCACCGGGAGGAATAGAGACAGCGCCGCTGCTGCTGTCTCTATTCCTGTACACAGCGCGCATTCAGCGCTGTGTACAAGTGATCAGAGAAGACAGAAGCAGCGAAAGCTGCTTCTATCCTCTCCTCAGGGTCCCCGGCAGTCACTGACAGCCGGAGACCCGACATTCAGCTGCCCGATCGCGCGGGCAGCAAGTTAAAACCCGAGCCGTAGAAAGTCTATGGCTCGGGTTTTAAGGACCCTGACCGCTGGCCGTAAAAATACAGCCAGCGGTCGGGAACCAGTAAATGGCAGAGCGGGGAAATACCTCCCTGCTCTGCCGTAGTATTCAGTGGCGTCCCGCTGTAGCAGCCATAGCGGCTGCTAGCGGAGCCTCCGGCCATGGTGGGGGCCCGTGCCGGCGGGCGACACGGGCCCCCTCATGCCGCGGGCCCCGTAGCAGCCGCTACTGCTGCTACGGCGGTAGTTACGCCACTGGTTAAGCCATTCTGGTTGCCTCCGTGCACCGGCCGTACATGCCGGAAGCAGTTTGCTCCGGCCACGGATTAGCGGCCGAGCTGCATTACAATTCAAGTGAATAGGAGCAGAGCTGCAGTTCTGTAGCACAGCTGCTATGCTATGTACGGAGCCAACTGCTTCCGGCTCCGTACATCGCATAATGGGCAATAACATCCAGTGCTCGCAGGCCACCGGAGCGGCTGATCGGTGCAGGGTTCGGTGTCGGATCCGCACCGATGATAGACCGGTGACCTATCAGGTGGATAGGTCATCAGTTGTCCGGTAGTGGACAACCCCTTTAACTAAAAAAACAAAAAAACGTTACATGCTCACCTGATCCTGTTCCCACGCCGTCCTCTAGCAACGCAGGCCTGCTCTCTAATTTAGGTCTGCTGGAGCTGAATGATGCAAGTGGCGTGATGACGTCACCGCGCCGCCTGGGTTATTGAAAAGAGCTGAATGGCAGGGCAAGTAACCTATGTACAGTACATACATTACACGCTACACATACACTATACACAATATACACATTACACACTACACATGTACTATACACTACAGTACATACATTACACACTATACACTACAATACATACATTACACACTACACATGCACTATACACTACAGTACATACATTACACACTACACATGCACTATACACTATAGTACATACATTCCACACTCTACACTACAATACATACATTAAACTCTACACATGCACTATACACTACAGTATATACATTACACGCTACACATACACTATACACTACAGTACATACATTACACACTACACATGCACTATACACTACAATACACACTACACTATACATTACATATATTACACACTATACACTACAGTACATACATTACACACTACACATGCACTATACACTACAATACATACATTACACACTACACATGCACTGTAATGGCGGGGTAGGGAGACAGACAGGTGAGCCCTAATCTACCCGCCACTCAGTCCCTTCCTACTTGCAACGACCCGTCCTAAGCGACGGGGTACAACTGGGCGACGGTCCCTACGCTCAGTAAGTGCAAGACAAACAAACAGACAAGGGTACACAGAAGCGAGGGAAACGGGGCAGCTGCCCACGGAGACCCCGTGAGCAACAAAAGTAGTGAACGAGCCGAGTCAAACCAGGAGAGAACGAGGTACAAAAACGCTGAGCAGGAGAGTGGTCAGAAAGCCAAGGTCAATAACAAGCAGATGATGAGTAGTACAAGCAGCAGCAGCAAGCCAGGAAACAAGCATAGAAGAATCGCAGGCAAAGGAGGAACAGGAAAGGCAGGTATAAATAGACAGTGGACGGGAGCTAGCTCCGTCTGGCCAGGCTGTTATAGGCTCTCCCACTCCTAAGCCTGCAATCCTGAGTGGTGGAAGATGGAGTCAGTCTCACAGACATAGGAGCCGGTGCAGACTGATTGCCCACGGGCGTCGACACAGAAGCTGTGTCCGGCAAATCCTTTACATGCACTATATATTACAATATACAAATTACACATGCACTATACACTATAATACACACTACATACATTACACACTACACACTACAGTATATACATTACACACTACACATGCACTATACACTACAATACATACATTACACACTACACATGCACTATACACTACAATATACACATTATACACTACACATGCACTATACACTACAATACACAATACACTACTTACATTAGACACTATACACTACAATATATACATTACACACTAGACATAAATTATACACATACATTACACACTACACATACACTATACACTACAATACATACATTACACACTACACTATAATACATACATTACACACTAGACATACACTATACACATACAGTACACACTAGACATACACTATACACATACAGTACATACATCATAGCTCCCAACCGTCCAGCGGGACAGTCCCGGTTTTTAACCGCTGTCCCGGGAGGTCTGCAAAATGTCCTGCTATGCCCTGTTGAGTCACAGACTCCGTCTCCCTGTGGTCAGCCACGCTCCCCTCCCCTCTGTAAGGTCAATGTAACAGGGCCGCATCGACCATGAGGCGAGTTGAGCCTCAGACGGCACCCTGCAGTGTTTTAGAGGGGGCGGCATTACAGAGCTGATGGCTGAGGTTCCCTCCACTTAGCAGCTGCAGGATGTGCTGCCTCCTTAAAGAGAAACTTTTACCTCCCCATACATGTGCAGCTGAGTGCAGCATGTAATGGGGAGGGCTGAACAAACCCTGGGGCACTTTAAAAAAAATTCTACCTCGCTCCGTTATTTAGATATTGGTGCCGTTTTATTTGGCGCCCGCTATTTATTTAACCCCCTGAACAGTCAACGGGGCGTGTACTGGGAAGGGGGCGTCTTACTATGGCTGTGACACTGTCCAATCAGATATGGACAGTGTTACAGCAAGAGCGATGAATGAGAGTGTGTGCGTGCGCGTGCACACACTCTCACTCTCACTCTTCAGCTTTCAAGATTAAACTTCTGCCGAACTGGCAAGGGGGCGTGTCACTGCTACGGACAGTTTAGAGCTGTGGAGAGGAGCTCTTGTGAGAGATCAGTCTTGTATTGTCTGCCGAACTGGCAAGGGGGCGTGTCTCTGCTATGGACAGTGTAAGCGCTAGTTTTTTCTAGCACTGGCTTCTTAAATCTAAAAGGCCAGAGTGGATCATGCCCCATATGGAGTTAAAAAGGGGTTCTCACAAACATGTTTCCCTAATCCACAGGATAGGGGATACATGTGTGATCGCTGGGGGTCTGACCACTGGGACCCCCAGCGATGAGGAGAATGGGGAACCCGAAAGTCCCTCGAAGTGCTCCATAAGAATGGAGGGCTAGTGCGCATGCTCGACCATTAATAGAGCGCTGGCCGAGCATTAGCACCAATGCTCCATTCATATGTAGCACTTCGGGGGAATTTTGGTCCCCCGTTTTCCTCATCGCTAGGGGCCCCAGTGGCTGGACCCCCAGCGATCGCACATTTCACCCCTTATCCTGTGGATTAGGGCAACATGTGTTTGTGGGAAAACCCCTTTAATTTGTAATATATGATGTTTCAGATCCTTAATTGGTCACGTGCCGCTGCAGCCAATCGCTGGCCTGAGCGGTGATGCTGCCATGAACATCACGTGACCGCTGAGGCCAGCGATTCACTGCAGCTATGGGGGTATTATACTGTATGGGGGCAGCTATTGAGCACTATACTTTATGGGGGCATCTGTGTGGGCATTATACTGTACGGGTGCAAATATGGGGACATTTTATTGTGCGGGGCAGCTATGGGGCATTATATGGTATGGGCGGTACTATAGGGGCCTTAGTGCGTCCCACACAGTATATCGGGGTATTATACGGTGTCGGGGCATCAATGGGGGCATTATACTGTGTGGAAGGCACTATGGGGTATTATACAGTGTGGACGGTCAGCTATAGAAGCATTATACTGTGTAGGGGGTTCTATGGGAGCATTTTACTGTGTGGGCTGAATGGGCGGGGTTAAAGGCATGGCCTAACAGGGGAATAATTTGCTATGCACGCCACTTCCATTGTCCCTCTTTACGAAACTGAAAAGTTGGGAGGTAGGCATACATTACAAGCTACACATACAATATACACTACAATACATAGATTACACACTACACTACACTACACTATACACTACACTATACACGTAAAGTACCCACTAGACATACACTATACACATACAATACATACATTACACACACTTACCTTTTGTGCAGGCAGCTGCCTATATGGATCTTCTCTTGCTGTGCACGGAGACTCCAGAGGAAAACACTAGCGAGTGTTGGTGAGTCCATCATGTCAGGATTTCCCTTCAGTTGCAGAGCAGACACCCTGCGTGCCTCCCTCGCCGTCCCGACACTGAGCAGGATCATATTACAATGGCGACGAGAGAGTGGAGAGCAGGGGAGGGGGGGGTCAGGGAGGGGTTATTAAGGTGGCACAGGAGAGATGTGCTGTTCTTAAAGGGAATGTGTTGCCAGCAAAACATGTTTGTTTTTTTTAGTTAAACAATTAGTGTGTAGGTGATTAAACATTGTTCTAATTTTTTTTTTTTTTTTCACGAGTCAGGAAATATTATAAATTGGATTCAATTTATAATATTTCCCAGCACTGGTCACTAGATGGAGCCATTCCCAAAATTGCAGCATTGCATGTGGTAAAGCAACCGCATTGCTTTATGCTGCAAAATTGGGTAAAAATTCCTCGCTCTAGTGAGCTCTCAGAATCCCCCCTTCTTTATCCTGGCTAGTGCCGGGAGAAACGAGGGGTTTGAACGGTCTAACCTCCTACACTGTGTGTTGCCATTTTTTGAGCTAACACACAGTGTAGTAGGTTTACATACAGTAGTAAACACACACTGAAACACGAACATACATAGAAATAACTTACCTGCTCCAGTCGCCGCCGCTCCCTCCGGTCCATCCGCTCCGTCTGCTGCCGCTGCTCCATGTGCACAAGTCCGGAAGCCGCGACCGGAAGTAGTAATCTTACTGTCCGGCCGCGACTTCCGGTCCACAGGAAAATGGCGCCGGACGGCGCGCATTTCAAATTGAACTGTATGGGAGCGGCGCATGCGCCGTTCCCACACAGCGGCGTACACGATAGTGGATGGAACGGGCCCCGTTCGCAGTCCCTATGGGACTGGAGCTGCCGTATTCCATGTCTGTATGTGTCGTTAATCGACACATACAGAAATTGAAAAAAAAATGGCAGCCCCCATAGGGAAGAAAAAGTGTAAAAATAAAAAAAAGTAACACACAAACACACAAATTAATCCAAACGTTTTTAATAAAGCACTAACATCTTTAACATATTAAAAAAAAAAATTTGGTGACACTGTTCCTTTAAGGAGGCAGCACATCCTGCAGCTGCTAAGTGGAGGGAACCTCAGCCATCGGCTCTGTATTGCCGCCCCCCCCCCCTGAGACACTGCAGGGTGCCGCCTGAGGCCAGAGGCTCAACTCGCCTCGTGGTAGATGCGGCCCTGCGTGGGTCTACATGCCTGACTCGAGTTTCAATCAGCTTCCGGCTAGCCCCAGAAGAAGCAAAGAAAGATATAAGTTTTATTTTATTTACATATGCTGGACATATAGAAGTTTTTTTTGGTCTTTCCATGCTGATTGCTTAGAGCCAAGCTGAACATAACTGTGGTGTCTCCTGATGACCCCCTGTGAAGACTGGACAATGAAAACACTTTATGTCTTGTGGACTTCACCTCTGACTCATCTGATTGTTCATAGGCTGGAGACACGACCTGTGGTACCTGATTACAGAGTCATTCCTCTCTGCTGAGGACTCACAATAAACCACACATAATGCACCATCACAACCTCTCCCCTCATATAATAAATGAGCTGGCCATGTGGCCTACACAGGCCGCTGGCCACCTCACTCATAAGCCACTTATTACAGTTCAATAAGAACAGTCCACAGGCTGTAAAGAAAGTCCAGTGCACATGTACACTACCGTTCAAAAGTTTAGGGTCACTTAGAAATTTCCTTATTTTTGAAAGAAAAGCACAGTTTTTTTCAATGAAGATAACATTAAATTAATCAGAAATACACTCAATACATTGTTAATGTGCTAAATGACTATTCTAGCTGCAAACGTCTGGTTTTTAATGCAATATCTACATAGGTGTAAAGAGGCCCATTTCCAGCAACCATCACTCCAGTGTTCTAATGGTACATTGTGTTTGCTAACTGTGTTAGAAGGCTAATGGATGATTAGAAAGCACTTGAAAACCCTTGTGCAATTATGTTAGCACCGCTGTAAACAGTTTTTCTGTTTAGAGGAGCTATAAAACTGACAATCCTTTGAGCTAGTTGAGAATCTGGAGCATTACATTTGTGGGTTCGATTAAACTCTCACAATGGCTAGAAAAAGAAAGCTTTCCTGTGAAACTCGACAGTCTATTCTTGTTCTTAGAAATGAAGGCTATTCCATGCGAGAAATTGCCAAGAAACTGAAGATTTCCTACAACGGTGTGTACTACTCCCTTCAGAAGACAGCACAAACAGGCTCTAACCAGAGTAGAAAGAGAAGTGGGAGGCCCTGCTGCACAACTGAGCAACAAGACAAGTACATTAGAGTCTCTAGTTTGAGAAATAGACGCCTCACAGGTCCTCAACTGGCAGCTTCATTAAATAGTACCCGCAAAACGCCAGTGTTAACGTCTACAGTGAAGAGGCGACTCCGGGATGCTGGCCTTCAGGGCAGAGTGGCAAAGAAAAAGCCATATCTGACACTGGCTAATAAAAGGAAAAGATTAATGTGGGCAAAAGCACACAGACATTGGACAGAGGAAGATTGGAAAAAAGTGTTATGGACAGACGAATCGAAGTTTGAGGTGTTTGGATCACACAGAAGAACATTTGTGAGACGCAGAACAACTGAAAAGATGCTGGAAGAGTGCCTAACGCCATCTGTCAAGCATGGTGGAGGTAATGTGATGGTCTGGGGTTGCTTTGGTGCTGGTAAAGTGGGAGATTTGTACAAGGTAAAAGGGATTTTGAATAAGGAAGGCTATCACTCCATTTTGCAACGCCATGCCATAACCTGTGGACAGCGCTTGATTGGAGCCAATTTCATCCTACAACAGGACAATGACCCAAAGCACACCTCCAAATTATGCAAGAACTATTTAGGGAAGAAGCAGGCAGCTGGTATTCTATCTGTAATGGAGTGGCCAGCGCAGTCACCAGATCTCAACCCCATAGAGCTATTGTGGGAGCAGCTTGACCGTATGGTATGCAAGAAGTGCCCATCAAGCCAATCCAACTTGTGGGAGCGGCTTCTGGAAGCATGGGGTGAAATTTCTCCCGATCACCTCAGCAAATTAACAGCTAGAATGCCAAAGGTCTGCAATGCTGTAATTGCTGCAAATGGAGAATTCTTTGACGAAAGCAAAGTTTGAAGGAGAAAATGTATTATTTCAAATAAAAATCATTATTTCTAACCTTGTCAATGTCTTGACTATATTTTCAAGTCATTTTGCAACTCATTTGATAAATATAAGTGTGAGTTTTCATGGAAAACACAAAATTGTCTGGGTGACCCCAAACTTTTGAACGGTAGTGTATATCCGGGGCAAAGAGCAATGTCTGGAAACACAATCACAAGGTTCAAGAAATTTCCACAAAAGTTCCACGTCATCTGTTCGTTTTGGAAGATCTGATCCGGTGGCTTCCAGGATAGACCAGCCCGTGAGATGGAGTCTCTGGGGTCAGGAGGTTTCTTGGGACCTTTTATCCAGTTTACAGGTTTCTGCAGAAACCGCATGGTCCATCCAGACACTTTCCTCCCCACTGCATCCCACCACAATATATTGGGTAATGCTGGAATACTATCTGACCCTTCACCCAGGCAAAGATCATACCAGAAAATACAGTCACTGTTAAGAATTGTAGTGAGTCCAGAGAAGTTGGTGGCAGGAGATGGGGAGATAAAAGTCCAATCGGTTTGAGAAAACAAGGGCCATGGCCATATTTGAAAAGGGTCTCAAGTCTCACCATCATGAAGGTCATCACTGCTGTTGTGACCAGTGTCTTGTTGTCCTTCGCAGACCTGCTCCTCCAACACTCCTTCTTCCACCTTAGAACTCGCTGACACTCCAGTGTTCTCCTCATCCATGTTGGAAGACTGTGTGCCTGGAGAGTCCATACTGACTGCAACATCCACAACATCATTGGACAAAGACAAATCAGATCTCAAGGTAACAATACAGTTGGGTTCCTCAACCTCTTGGAAATCCTGGGCTGAAGGTGACGCAGGAAACACATCGCCAGGAGAAGCACAAACATCAATGCTCACTAGGGGGTCTGTTTTTTATGACTTAACCTCAGTTGGGCTTTCAGAACTGGTACTGGTGATCTCAGTACTAAAGGTTTCAGGAGGTCCAGTGCTACTTATATCTTTTGTGTCTTCATAATCCACACCAGTGCTACTTATATCTCCCGTGTCTTCATCATCCACAAGATTTGTTTCTGTAGATATATAGACATCCTCTGTATGCATTCCTTCCAGTCCTGTAATGTTGGGGTAGGAAGACAGACAAGTGAGCCCTAATCTACCAGCCACTCAGTCCCTGCCTACTTGCAACGACCCGCCCTAGTCGACGGGGTACAACTGGGCGACGGTCCCTACACTCAATAGGTGCACGACAGACAAACAGACAAGGGTACAAAGAAGCCAGGGAAATGGGGAAGTTGCCCACGGGAACACCGTGAGCAACAAGCGAAGTGAACGAGCCGAGTCAAACCAGGAGATGAGCGAGGTACAAAAAGGCAGAGCAGAAGAGTGGTCAGTAAAGCCAAGGTCAATCACAAGCAGAGGATCAGTAGTTCAAGAAGCTGCAGCAGGGCCAGGAAACCAGCAGAGAAGAATCACACGCAAAGGAGGAACACGAAAGGCAGGTATAAATAGACAGAGGGCGGGAGCTAGCTCCGTCTGGCCAGGCTGTGATAGGCTTTCCCACTCCTAAGCCTGCCATCCTGGGTGGTGGAAGATGGAGTCAGTCTCACAGACATAGAAGCAGGTGCAGACTGATTAACTATGGGCGTCGACACAGAAGTTGTGTCTGGCAGATCCTTTACAAGTCCTGAATTAAGTTCAGAATATTTTCCTTCTTCCTGGTGCTCCCATGTCTTATGGTATAAGCTGCCCACAGCCTCCACATCAATCACCTCAGGACACTCTGGAGCTTTCTGTGGAGATCTGTAGCGATCAGAGCCTGGAGCAGCAGCACAATCCTTATAACACTGTGCTGGCCGTTCACACCATGTTTGCGGCACCTCTCGCTCTGCTGTTGCCAGACACCAATTCCAGTCCCAGAACTTATCATCCTTGGAGGCCAAACATCCCAGAGCATCCATGGTCTCCATGTGCAACTCCCTAGCTCACAAAAGAACTTGTTCCTTCCTTGCCATAGTCAGAGATTTATCCCAAGCCCAGCGTTCAATGTTTTCTGTAAACTTTGGTCCGAGATAGTCCATTGCCTCCTGGTAAACCACAATTGCTCTCCTCAGACATCCTGGTGTGCAGACCTCTGTCCATCTCTCCAGCACTCTGTTGATCCCACTTCTGACACCAGTTGTCATGGGGTTCGTTAAGTTAATACACGATCAACAGAGCCAGTGACGACAGGGTAACTCCAACCCGATTTATTGCATCCAATGCTGACAGAACAAGTTGCGTTAAATGCAGGAACAGCACACAGTCCACAAAATCAGGTAATCACCGGAACATCTTCAGAGCGCTGGCCTCAGCTTCGGCTCTTCTGAAGGTCTAAATCCAGAAGATCTCATCTTCCCCAGGACAAGCCCTTATATACCCCTCAGGGGGAGCAACATTTTGGCAGTTTCTGGTCACATGTTGGCAGTTTGTAGTTCTACTCTCTGTATGTGAGTTGTGTCCTTTGTACTATTATGTGTATTGCCACAGCCGGGATGAGGACACTATGAGGGGAGTTAATTGGATCTGCTTGGTTTGCTGGTCTGCACCTGAGCTGAATATAACTGTGGTGTCTCCTGATGACTCCCTGTGGAGACTGGACAATGAAAACACTTAGGCTGGGTTCACACGACCTATTTTCAGACGTAAACGAGGCGTATTATGCCTCGTTTTACATCTGAAAATAGGGCTACAATACGTCGACAAACATCTGCCCATTCATTTGAATGGGTTTGCCGACGTACTGTGCAGACAACCTGTCATTTACGCGTCGTCGTTTGACAGCTGTCAAACGACGACGCGTAAAAATATAGCCTCGTCAAAAGAAGTGCAGGACACTTCTTTCAGATGTAATTTGAGCCGTTTTTCATTGAACTCAATGAAGAGCAGCTCAAAATTTACGGCTGTCAGAGAAGCCTCGCAAAATGCGAGGAGGAGCATTTACGACTGAAACGAGGCAGCTGTTTTCTCCTGAAAACAGTCTGTCTTTTCAGACGTAAATGCCTGCTATCGTGTGCACATACCCTAAATGTCTTGTGGACTACACCTCTGACTCATCGGATTGTCCATAGGCTGGAGACACGACCTGTGGTACCTGATTACAGAGTCATTCCTCTCGGCTGAGGACTCACAATAAACCACACATAATGCACCATCACACAGGGAAAAACTTTGGAGATTGAATATTTAATTCCTAAGTTTCTAGAATTGTGAATGTGCCATTTGGGGAGCCAGATGGCCTAATGACATTTTACCCTTTCAGGACTAAGCCATTTTTTGTTTTTTCGTTTTCATTTTTCACTCCCTGCCTTCCACAAACTATAACTTTTTTATTTTTCTGTCAATGGAGTAGAGTGAAGGCTTATGTTTTGCGGGAGGAGTTGAAGTTTCTATTGACACTATTTAAAGTACCATATAATGTACTGGGAAATGGAAAAAAATCTTTGTCGGGTGGAATTTGAAAAAACTGAGATTCCTCCATTGTTTTTTTGGTCTCATTTTTACTGCTTTCACTGTGCGACTACTTAACTTTAATCTATGGCTCAATCCGATTATGGTGATACCAAATTTATAGATTTTTTTTTATGTTTTACCAAAAAAAAACTATGTTTAAAAAAAATAGTTGTGTTTCACTTCATTCTGAGAGCTACAAGGTTTTTATTTTTACATTTAGCGGTGTCAGGGCTTATTTTTTGTGGGATGAGCTGTAGTTTTTATTGGTACAATTTTTTGGTACATACACCTTTTTGATCACTTTTTATTAAAAAATAAATTTGTGCTAAGGTTACCAAAAAACAGTAATTCTGGTGCTTTCAATTTTGTTTATTTCTCTATTTTTTAGATTACTTTAGAGGAAAAATGTCAAAAGTTTTTTTTTTAAAACTTTTAATATTTTTTTATTTATTGTACACTACTGAAAACTTTATTTAATTTTTTTTTTACACTTTTGTATTAGTTCCCCTGGGGGATTTAAACCAGCGAAGTTGTTAACCTGTTAAACCCTGCCATTTTAATGGTTTAGATGCCGCGGTCACAATAGACCACGGCATCTTAGTGGTTAAACGGCCAGGATTAGAGCGATCTCTGTTCCTGGCCGTCAGTGCAAGGTGTCAGCTGTAATACATAGCTGACACATGTATCGTATGGATCGGGCTCAGTGCGTGAGCCCGCTTCATGCTTCAAACCCACCACCAGGACGTACAGTTCCGTCCAGGTGCGTAAAGTGGTTAAAGTGGATATGTCATCAGACTATGATGCCCTATGTAGGGGCATCACAATGTGGGGACAGGCACTCTCCTATTAGACCAAACAACACAAAACAATATTGTACCATTTGGCTAATAGGAGCTATTGAAGAATACAGAGGACACATGAGTCTGGTGTATTCAGATACACTGCAACCTGTCAATCACTATTGAGAGGGGCAGGGAGATGGGGAGATGCAATGGGAGCGCTCCCTTCATGAATATAGCAAACTCATAACCATGAGTCCACTGAATTATTTGATAGCTCCTAGTAGCCAAATGGGACAATATTTTTTGTGCAGCTTAGGCTAATAGGAGAGCAGACCCGTCCCCACGCTATGCGGCCCCAACATTGGGCAGCATAGTCTGATGACAGGTCCACTTTAAACTCTTGCTGACTCCACATAATCCATTGGTTGGTGAATTGTGATGCCTAACTGTCGATTATGTTAGCCAGGGGCGAAGGTACCATTACTGCAACATGTGCCGTTGCATATTAGCCCAGGAGGTAAGGGGGCAGTGTCACTTAAAAAACAGCTTTATATTGTCTAATAAATTACATGTAAGTGTCTAGGTTAATGATTTTCATGGATCACAATTACTGATGTATTGTTAGAGAGATATAAGGTGGGTATTTTATTATGAGCTGCAGGAGAGCAAAATACCCATATACTGTTCTTGCAAGTGAGCCCACTACTGTCCATATCCACCGCTGACGTCAGATGTTGAGTTCTACAGGAACTCTAGTTAAACTCCAATGAATAATTTTCCGTGCAGCATTTCTGCTAAACACAATCTAAATATGTTTTGGCCGTTGCTTAATACCAGACAGTGCAGGGAGCATTTAAATATATTTAACAGATAATATGTAGATAAATAAATATATAAGTACGTACTTGAAATTTAGATACTTAGAGATGAATATGATGTACATGGCACCAGCACACTTCAGCCGGGAGATGCGTGAAGATAGTACTGGAGTCTGCATTTTCCAGTATTGATTTTTTAAAGAAGTTTAGAGGAAGGGTAGGGCAGAGGCAGTGGACTTACTACCCTGTAACCTTTGTGAGGAACCGTTTCAGAACTTTTTCAACCACAACTAAAACGTTCTCAACATGAAACCAGACAGTTAATCTTGGTAGGTTATTAACTAATGTTTGTCTCCCCAGGCCTCACCCCTATCTGCTCTATTACCTACAATAAATATTTTTGTACACAGCTACTTTGCACCCATTTACAGATTCCATATACCAGCTAAAGGGGGGGGGGGGAATAGAATTAATATGGGAACTGTGGTTTACAGGTGTTATAGCAACAATGTGGGTGGGGCAAAGTAAACATATTTGGCATCGTTATACATGGGAGTGAGAAGATAATATTGTGCTATAAAGTTTTTGGGTTAAAGAGCAAAGTTAAAAAGGGAAAAAGAGATGATCATCCACAAGAGTAAAGTGGAAGGGTGAAACAGAGTAGTTTGCAACTTTATTTTTATCCATTGTATTTCATTTTTTGGAGTGATATATTCTTACTTTATCTAAAATGTTATTTTAGATAAATTATTGTTGTAAATGTTGTTTTTTTTCCTATTCTTGGCAATGCCTAGTGCAGAACCTGAGGGTGTGGTGCAGGACGCAGGCATTTCTTCTTTTATATTCTTTGAATGCCTGTGTCAGGTAATGTCCCCTCAGATACCTGCACTAGGCATTGCACAGTGTATGCATTTTTCCTGGAGTCTTCTTTAAATTATGTATAATATGTGGGGGAGTACCCCAACCCTTAAAGAGGTCCTTATTCCATTTTTGGCCAGTAATGGCTATTGTATATTTTCCATAACGTGGTGGGTTAATTTTTATGCACTTTGCTGTAACTTATACTGTTGTACTGCCTGTGTTTATGTGCCTTTGATCCCCAGGTGGCGTTCCAGGAGGAGGCGTGGTTAGTTCGGCCACTGTTTATATATTACACTTATATTATGTCCTTATGTGGCCTCTCCAGCCTGTATATTATTTTGCACCATAATATTATTATGTTTTTTGCAGGAACAGTGGTGATGGTTGGCTTGCTAGACATCTAAATTGTGGGTGGTGAAATACACAGCCCAAATGCCATTTTGACTGCATTGCCATGCCATAACAGCACCAGAAAATATGTCCTGGCACTGGGGGATGTGCTTGCTCTATAAAACGGGCAGTCCCTATATCATTTCTGGACCAACCCCTGCATCAGTGAGGGGCATGTAAGGGGGTGATACTGCTCCTCTAAGAAAACTGTAAGTGCCTCCTTGCTGTCTGAGCATTCCTTGTGTGTGCTTTGCCAATGTACCTGTCCTGTGCTGTCACCATACAGTCTGATGTCTTAGCTCCCAAGTGTCCGATGCGGGGTGGGGACCCACTGGGCCATGCCACGTAGCAGAAAGGCAGCTGGCCAACCAGGTACAATACAATGTCTATAGTCCAGAAAGGGTACCTGTGGCAATGTAGACGGTAGCGGTGATTCAGGCTTAAGATGAGGCTCCGGCAGCAGGAATACACCCGATGGGTGTAACACAGCAGATGCAGCGGAAGACACAACTCGACTTCAACTCTAGATGGCACAGAGGCACGGTAGCACAGGATACAGGGTACAGCCAGCAGGAGCGGGTAACACTGGGAACTGGAAAACACTAGGAGACCATTTTCAAGACAAACTAAGGTAACACAACAACGCTCAGGCAATGATCAAGATGACAGAGCCCTTTTTATAGTCCAGCAGCATTCTGGGTTGTTTGCAGATTCACTGGCCATGGCCGTCAGAGGGTAAGTCAGAACGACGGTCCGCGGCCATAGACGTTACACCGAGCCAGCAGAAAATAGGGAGCGTTGGTGTCGCCTTGACGACGACACCATGACTGCTGAAGTGCTGGCGCAGAGGAGTGGAGGAAGACATGCAGAGAGATTGGATGAGTAAGGTGACGCTGGCTCAGCTCTGGGGTATATAAGAAGGAGAGGTGCCGAGCTTTGTGTGCCATGGAGCACATGTTTAAGACAGGGATAGTTGCTGCACCCTGTCAGAGAGAGAGTTAGAGCCTATTTCAGCCCTAGGGAGTGAGCTGTGGCTGGACAGCATACCTACATGCTGGGAATACAGTGGAGTTAAGTGGAGTGACTGAGGACACAGTACCTTACTTGTATGGAAGCCTTAAAAAAGCTGTGTGTCACTTAAAGCCGATTTCATTGTTCCCACAGTTTCTGAATGGTTGTACGGTTGCACTTGCCTGTTAGTAATGACCATGTGCTTGAGTGTGAGGAGTGTTATAAGTGTTGTGTGAGAAGTTCCGTAACATTCGAGTGTCCAGCTTCACTGAGTGAGACTAAAAACCATCAATCTTATTATGTCTCTGTAATGACAGGGATAGGGAAACAGACAAGTGAGCCCTAATCTACCCGCCACTCAGTCCCTGCCTACTTGCAACGACCCGCCCTAGGCGACGGGGTACAACTGGGCGACGGTCCCTACACTCAGTAAGTGCACGACAGACAACCAGACAAGGAAACACAGAACAAAGGGAAACGGGGCAGTTGTCCACGGCAACACCGTGAGCAACAAGAGTAGTAAACGAGCCGAGTCAAACCAGGAGCGTACGAGGTGCCAAACGCAGAGCAGGAGAGTAGTGAACAAGCCGAGTCAAACCAGGAGTGTATGAGGTACCAAACGCAGAGCAGAAGAGTAGTCAGTAAGCCAGGGTCAATACGAAGCAGGGACAAGTAGTACAAGAAGCTGCAGCAGGGCCAGGAAACCAACAGAGAAGAATCACAAGCAAGGAGGAACAGCAAAGGCAGGTATAAATAGACAGAGGGCGGGAGCTAGCTCCGTCTGGCCAGGCTGTGATAGGCTCTCCCACTCCTAAGCCTGCCATCCTGAGTGGTGGAAGATGGAGTCAGTCTCACAGACATAGAAGCAGGTGCAGACTGATTACCTATGGGCGTGGATACAGAAGCTGTGCCTGGCAGATCCTTAACAGTCTTGTCTGAGTTGTTACTACTAAGCCTACGAATCTGCTACTACTGTTGAATAAAGTGTTTTGTTCTTCTGCTACACAAGAAACAAGTGGCTATCTACCCTCAGCCTTGTCCGAGACAGAATAGCAAGCTAGCAAACATGCAAATTCCCATGGGTGGAAGATTGTCCAAGAAAATACTTCCCACAAGGAAAATTATTCGTTTCTGTCATGTAATGTCAATGGTCGGATCAGGGTCCGGGTAAGTTATCCTGTGTACATTTGTTTTTTCCTAGTCAAGACCAAACTTAATTATGTGTAATAATGTCACTCAACCTCCAAACTGGTCAAATGTTTGATCATTCTCTGCTGCTAGATCAGCCATACCAGCGTGTGAAGAGTGTATGGTACTAAGACATGGTACTAAGATCTGTAGAGTATAGATGTCACGGCTGTGGGCGCGGACTGCCGCAGCTCCTTACCTTGTGATGGCCGCGACTACAGAACATTGGCATCCCGCCAGTGTCTCCCTCCTAGGAGACGCCAGCACTCGCGGCCGTCCAGCACTGCTCTGAGTGTTAAAGTGCGCGCGCACTCGGTACCGGCCTTAAAAAGCCAGCGTGTGCACATATTAAAGTTCCCTAATTAAACCCTGTTGATCCTAGACTATAAGAAGGGCTCCGCTCGTTCCACTCCTTGCCTGAGCATGTTTGTATTTTTCCCATGTCTGTATTGCAAATGGTCCCTTAGTCTTTTCCTGCTCCCAGTGTTCCCGCTCCCTGCATCCTATCTCCTGTATCCCGTGCTGTGTTTCATTCCAGAGCCTGCCTTGTATCGGAGTCGTGTCGTGCCACCTGCTGGATACACCACGTCTACTGTAATCAACCATCCCTGGTGCCATCCGCCACGTCTGCCACAACCTGCCACACCTAGCCCCATCTGTGCCGGAGCCCTGTCATTGTCTGGACTATCTCAGGTACCCTTGTGCTATGGACCTCTTCCACAAGACTGTGCATAGACCGTGAGTTGCCTCTTCGCTACGGTGGAGAGGCCTAGTGGGTCCAAATACAGTAGAGTGTGACAATAGACATGATAAGCAAAGCTCATATTAGTTTCCATAAATGTATAATAGAAAAAAGATTTTTCTGTTATCACTCATTTCATGTAGCTCAATTCGAAAAAGCTATGGGATTTAAATGAGCTAATGTAGTGGGAAAAGTTAGTGGAGTTTTTGTGATTAAAATTAGCCATTTGGAATTCAAGAGGATCATAATCTGATACCAGCACTCTTAAGGTTCTCATACATATTAGATAGAAGGAAGGGGATTTTGGAGGATTTTTTGTACCAAAAACATTCCTTAACCTCTTAAGGACACAGCCTTGTTTTGGCCTTTAGTCTCAGAGCCCATTTTTTAAATCTGACATATTTCTCTTTATGTGGTAATAACGTCGGAATGCTTAAACCTATCCAAGCCACTCTGAATTTTTTTTGTCGTGACACATTGGGCTTTATGTTAGTGGTAAAATTTGTTCGATATATTCAGTGTATATTTGCGAAATTTAGCATTTTTCTGAATTTAAATGCATCTGCTTGTAAAACAGATGGTTATACCCTACAAAATAGTTACTAGTTCACATTTCCCATATGTCTACTTTAGATTGGCATCATTTTTTGAAAAAAAAAATATATTTTTCTTAGACGTTACAAGACTTAGAACATAAACAGCAATTTCTCATATTTTTAAGAAAATTTCAAAAGCCTTTTTTTTAAGGTACCCGTTCAGATCTGAAGTGGCTTTGAGGGGCCTATGTCTTAGAAACCCCCCCAAAAACACCCAATTTTGAAAACTAGACCCCTAAAACTATTCAAAACAGCATTTAGAAAGTTTTTTTTAACCCTTTAGGCATTTCACAGGAATTAAAGCAATGTGGAGGTGAAATTTGCAAATTTCATTTTTCTTGCTGAATTTCAATTTTATTCCATTTTTTTCTGTAACACGGAAGGTTTTACCAGAGAAACCCTACTAAATATGTATTGTCCAGATTCTGCAGTTTTTAGAAATGTCCCAAATGTGGCTCTAGTGTGCTTGTGGACTAAAACACAAGTCCCAGAAGCAAAGAAGCACCTAGTGCATTTTGGGGCCTCTTTTTTGTTAGAATATATTTTAGGCAGCATGCCAGGTTTGAAGAGCTGTTGAGGTGCCAAAACAGTAGGAATCCCCCAAAAGTGGCCCCATTTTGGAAACTCAAGGAATTCATGTATGGTTGTTGTTACCATTTTTACCACACAGCTTTTTCACAGCACGTATTTGAATTGGGCTGTGAAATTTAAAAAAATTAGTTTTTTCCAATAAGATGTCATTTTTGATAAAATTTCTTATTTTCACAAGAAATAAAATACCCCATTTTGTTGCCCAATTTGTCTTGAGTGCGGCAATACCCCATTTGTGGTGATAAACTGCCGTTTGGGCTCATGGGAGGGCTCAGAATCAAAGGAGCGCTATGTGTTTGTTGGAGTCCAGAGTTTGCTGGATTGGTTTTCGGGTGCCATGTCGCATTTGCAGAGCCCCAGAGGTATCAAAGCAATGGAAACCCACCAGATGTGACCCCATTTTGGAAACTACACCCCTCAAGGAATTCATTTATGGTTGTTGTTACCATTTTGACCACACAGTTTTTTCACAGCACGTATTTGAATTGGGAACAAAATCCCTCATTTTGTTGCCCCGTTTGTCCTGATTGCGGCAATACCCCCATTTGTGGTGATAAACTGCCGTTTGGGCCCATGGGAGGGCTCAGAAGGAAAGGAGCGCTATGTGTTTGTTGGAGTCCAGATTTTGCTCGATTGGTTTTCGAGTGTCATGTCGCATTTGCAGAGCCGCAGAGGTATCAAAGCACCAGAAGTGACCCCATTTTGGAAACTACACCCCTCAAGGAATTAATGTAATTCTTTATCAAAATTTCTTCTTTTCACAGGAAACAAAATACCCCATTTTGTTGCCAAATTTGTCCTGAGTGCGGCAATACCCAATTTGTGGTGATAAACTGCCGTTTGGGCCCATGGGAGGGCTCAGAAGGAAAGGACCACCATTTGGCCTACTGGAGCTTTTCTGGTGCTAAGTCATGTATGCAGAAGCCCCTGAGGTACCAGTACAGTTGAAACCCCCGAGAAGTGACCCCATCTTAAAAACTACACCCCTTAAGACATTCATCTAGAGGTGTAGTTAGCATTTTGACCCCACAGGTACTGTGTAAAAGATAATGCGCATCAGATGGTGCAGAGTGAGATTTGTAATTTTTTCTATATATATGCCATGTCAGTGTCCGATATATTGTGCCCAGCATGTGCCGCTGGAGATATACACCCCATAAACTGTAATGTGGGTTCTCCCGGGTATGGCAATACCCTCC
The DNA here is from genome assembly GCF_050947455.1 of Rhinoderma darwinii. Classification (NCBI taxonomy): domain Eukaryota; kingdom Metazoa; phylum Chordata; class Amphibia; order Anura; family Rhinodermatidae; genus Rhinoderma; species Rhinoderma darwinii. Next base: position 552,715,750 of record NC_134687.1, read on the forward strand.
ATGTGGCTGTTATTAGCTGCCTGGGCACACGGCAGGGCTCAGAAGGAAAGGACCACCATTTGGCCTACTGGAGCTTTTCTGTTGCTAAGTCATGTATGCAGAAGCCCCTGTGGTACCAGTACAGTTGTAACCCCCGAAAAGTGACCCCATTTTAAAAACTACACCCCTTAAGATATTCATCTAGAGGTGTAGTGAGCATTTTGACCCCACAGGTATTGTGTAAAAGGTAATGCGCAGCAGATGGTGCAGTGTGAGATTTGAAATTTTCTATATATCTATGCCATTTCAGTGTCCAATATATTGTGCCCAACATGCGCCACCGGAGATATACACCCCATAAACTGTAAAGTAGGTTCTCCCGGGTACTGAAATACCCTACATGTGGCTGTTATTAGCTGCCTGGTCACACAGCAGGGCTCAGAAGGGAAAGATGAGGGGGATAAGCTGTGCGGAGTGCGTCAGGGTAGATTAAAAATCTAATGGATGTATGATAAATTTGAAAACACTTTCATACAGAGCCCTGGTTTTTTGGGACACATGTCACATTGATATATTGTGTCCTTCCTTATCCCCCTCTTATAGCAGACTTTGCACCTCTTTTGACTTTTTCCCTTCTTGCCAGTTTGGGGAACTTCTTCTGGAAAGTGTTGCCCTGGTACGATGCGTGTGGCCTCGCTTCCAAAAGTGCAGGGTGCCCCCTTCTTGGTCCCTAAATATTAGGTTCTTGATAATTATGTGCACGGCCAGCTTCTTATACCACAACGCATGGCGCTGTAGGGCTTCAGGACTTGATCTGACAAGTCCACCCCTCCCATGTACCTATTGTAGTCCAGGATGCAGTCTGGTTTGGGGGTCTCTGTACTGGTACCTCGTACAGGTACATGGGTACTGGTGTGGCCATGTATTGTTGTCAATACAAGGACATCTCTCTTGTACTTGACACACAATATGTTGCTGCTAGATTTTGCCCTGCTCTCACCCCTTCTGAGTGTTTTTCCAAGCAGAGTTTTAGGGAGGTCTCTCAGATTTCTCCTAACAGTGCCACATGCCGCAGTATTTCTGGAAGCGAGGCACTTGAAGAGCGGAACGCTGGTATAAAAATTATCCAGGTAGAGGTGGTAACCCTGGTCCAGCAGTGGGTGCACCAAATCACACACAATTTTTGCATTAACTCCCAGTAAGGGGGGGGGGCATTCTGGGGGCTGAATACTGCTGTCTTTCCCTTCATATATCCTAAATTTGTAGGTATACCCTGACGCACTCTCAAACAGCTTATATATCTTCACACCATACCTTGCCCTCTTACTCGGCAGGTACTGGCGGAATTGAAGCCTCCCTTTAAAATGTACCATAGACTCACCAACAGAGATACACTTCTCGGGGGTGGGGGGGGTGTATGCTTTAGAAAACCGGGCACTGAAACGGTCTAATAGGGGTCTCCGTTTATACAAACGGTCAAAACTGGGGCCATCTCAAGGTGGGCACTGCTCATTATCAGTATAATGTAAGAAGCGAAGTATTGCCTCATTTTTTTTTTTTCGGTTCCAGTTCAGTTCTGAAGTTGCTTTGAGGGGTCTATATATTAGAAACCCCTATCAAACACCCCATTTTAGAAACTAGACCCCTCAAAGTATTCACAACAGCATGTAGAACGTTTATTAACAGGAATTTAGAGCAAAGTAGAGGTGAAATTGACATATTTCTTTTTTTTGTCATAAAATCCTTTTTATTCCATTTTTTCCTGTAAAACAGAACGTTTTACCAGAGAAACGCAACTCAATATTTATTGCCCAGGTTCTTCCGTTTTGAACAATATCCCACATGTGGCCCTAGTGCGGTAATGGACTGAAGCACCGGCCTCCGAAGCAAAGGAACACCTAGTGGATTTTGAGGCCTCCTTTTTATTAGGCACCATGTCCGGTTTGACGAGGTCTTGTGGTGCCAAAACAGTGGAAACCCTCCAAAAGTGACCCTATTTTGGAAACTAGACCCCTTGAGGAATTAATTGTAGTTTTCATAGGGTGCATGCGGCTTTTTGATCAGTTTTTATTCTATTTTTAAGTGGCGTGGTGACTAAAAAACAGGAATTCTACTATTGCTTTTTATAGTATTTTTTTTTACAGCGTTCACCGTGCGCTATAAATGACATATTCACTTTATTCTGCGGGGAGATAGGATTACGGCGATACCATATGTGTATAGTTTTTTTTATGTCTTATGGTGTTTGCACAATAAAATACTTATTGTAAAAAATAATTTACTTTTTGTGTTACCATATTCTAAGAGCCAGAACTTTTTTATTTTTCCATCAAAAAAGCCGTGCGAGGACTTGTTTTTTGCGTAACGAACTGTAGTTTCGATCATTACAATTTTTAGGTACATGCGACTTTTTGATCTCTTTTTATTTCATTTTTTAGGAGGTGGTGACAAAAAATGTTAAATTCTGGTATGGTTTATTGTTATTTTCTTATATGGCGCTCACCACGCAGGATAAATAACAAAATAATTTTGTAGTTCAGGCCGTTACGGACGCAGTGATACTAATTATGTATAGTTTATTTGTTTATTTATCTATTTTTATTAATAATAAAGACTGATAAGGGAAAAAGGGGGATTTTTACTTTTATTGGAAAGGGTTAAACCGACTTTTCTATACACAATTCAGATTGTTTTGGCCATAACAGTTGTGCAAAGTTCCCATACATGTACGACGGCACAAAAAAACCGAAGCTGATGTACAGATGTGTACTAACTAGCCTTACATCTTATCTCAACATTTCCTGAAATGTGACGGCATGAGATGACCAGATTGAAAAAAACCAACAACATGATTTTGCGATACTCTGTCATGAGATCTCTATGCTAGATGTGGCTATGTGTGGCCACCCAGTGGTTTTGATTTAAATTGCATCCTGCCAAGGGTTTTGCAGGCATGCCGCGATATTGTATTGAATTTGTTTCATGAAAAATTGGAGTCAAACTCAAACTCAAGCAAAGATAGGAGTGGACACATCTGTATGTTAGGAGATTATGTAATGAAAATTATGTTGATTTCCAACGTTCATGCAGGAAAGCAAGACCCACTTGAAGTTCACCTCACCTACTCTCCTCCAATGTGCGTTGGCATTGCCGGACGGGGACGATCTTGTGTGGTTTACTCGAATGACTGATATACATTCAACTTCTTAAAATACTCTAATGAAAATTTCCAACACGGCCAATCTAACGTTTTAGAAGGTCACCCCACACATACTTAAAATCTATTTAGCATTTTTGCAGGTCCGCTAATATTCAACAATTACTGACATTCTGCTTATTACATAACAGCAAAGGAGAAGTTGTAGGGAGAAATCCACTTCTGAATTTTCTTCACCTTCAATCCTATTTCCTCAGGTAGAAATTACTGCATTTCCCCATTTGTGTCACCGTTGATTTCTGCGCTTTCCACAAATGGTCGTTTTTATGAAAGCCACTGAGAAATTTCTAAAATCCAAATAATTCTTAACCAGACTCTACTTCTGCATTCTCGTTTGCATGTGGACTATTTATATTTCCAGGTGTAAGGATCCTCCCTTAAATGAACACAAACATTGAGCTTTTACACTTGGCCCAGTTTACACTGATTCATTTAATACCATATTTTAATGGTGGTTAAACTCGGTTTCTTTGGTAGCGAGGTAATTTCTTTTCATGACCAGACTTGTTCATTCCAAAAATTTCTGTAGCATAAGAAACACATTTTTTATAATGTACTTCATTAAATAATATTAATAAAAAATAACAACACAGTAAATACCATACACATATTTGGTATCCATGTCCTGGGATAACCCACACAATACAGTTATCGCAATAGTTATTGCGAGCAGTAAATTGCGTAAAAAAAAAATATTGAAATAGCTTTTATTTTCTGTTACTGCACCTCTCCCATAATAAACGTTCATATAAATGAAATGAATAATTATGTGTATGGGAAAAATGGCACCTAAAACATAAAACTCATCTTGCAAGAACAAGGCCCGATACAGCTATGTCTGTGTAAAAATAAATAAGTAATGGCTGTTGGAAAATGGGAAGGCATAAATATTTTTAAAAAAATCCTCTTGTGATCTGAACAGCATCCAAATTTCCATCATTGAAAGAGTTACATTACAAAGTTTGTAGCATGCAGCTGCTCCCTCAGGTTATGACCACGATTAATTTTCGTCACGTTTTGTTGCATCCTTTGGTAAAAATGACAAACAAAATATATTTATATTTGTGTAAAAAAAATAAAAACTGTCAAAAAAACAAAAAAAAAACACACGTTGCAAACGCTAAGTGTGAATTTTGAACTGGCAGCATTAGTAGTGGGCGAAAGAAGCTGACATATAAAGGAGCCCAAATAAGCCTGTTCATAATGATCAATTGATCCAACTTCCCAAAACATCCTCCCTCATTTGACCATCTAATGTACATAATAGGTTACCAGATGGAGAATGGGAAACGTGGGAGATAGCCCAGGGGCAAAGGAGTAACTTTAAGTTCTGGGGCCCCATTGCAAAATCTATAAGAGGACTCCCAACCTACAATATGACATAATACTGTTTTCTTCTTATGTGGCAGAGGGGCCTTTGGGCCCCTTTAGACCCCAGGGCCTGGGTGGCACTGCAACCTCTATAGATCCCAAATAGATCCCAGAGCATCATACCCAGGGGCACTGACCATTGACTGTATGAGGCCCAGATATTTCAAATGGTGGCTCTGTATTGTATGCAAAATCAGATAAAATAGAGTTGGAGAGATGGTGACAACTTCCATTAGCTCATAACATGCCTGCAGTTATAGAAAAATAAATCGTTATTTTTTGTATTCCAGCAGCAAGTCAGATTTCAGTAGAGACAGAAATCTTGGGACAACCAACCGTACAGGATTTAAAGAGGCTCTGTCACCAGATTTTGCAACCCCTATCTGCTATTGCAGCAGATAGGCGCTGCAATGTAGATTACAGTAACGTTTTTATTTTTAAAAAACGAGCATTTTTGGCCAAGTTATGACCATTTTTGTAGTTATGCAAATGAGGCTTGCACAAGTCCAAGTGGGTGTGTTTAAAAGTAAAAGTCCAAGTGGGCGTGTATTAGGTGCGTACATCGGGGCGTTTTTAATACTTTTACTAGCTGGGCGCTTTGAAGAGAAGTAACATCCTCTTCTCTTCAGAACGCCCAGCTTGTGACAGTGCAGATCTGTGACGTCACTCACAGGTCCTGCATCGTGACGGCCACATCGGCACCAGAGGCTACAGTTGATTCTGCAGCAGCATCAGCGTTTGCAGGTAAGATCGACTTACCTGCAAACGCTGATGCTGCTGCAGAATCAACTGTAGCCTCTGCTGCCGATGTGGCCGTCACGATGCAGGACCTGTGAGTGACGTCACAGATCTGCACTGTCACAAGCTGGGCGTTCTGAAGAGAAGAGGATGTTACTTCTCATCAGAGCGCCCAGCTAGTAAAAGTATTAAAAACGCCCCGATGTACGCACCTAATACACGCCCACTTGGACTTTTACTTTTAAACACACCCACTTGGACTTGTGCAAGCCTCATTTGCATAACTACAAAAATGGTCATAACTTGGCCAAAAATGCTCGTTTTTTAAAAATAAAAACGTTACTGTAATCTACATTGCAGCGCCGATCTGCTGCAATAGCAGATAGGGGCTGCAAAATCTGGTGACAGAGCCTCTTTAAGTCTGCCGCACTGCGGGGAAATTTGCTTCACTACCTTATCTATGTATGAAGAAAATAGTTGTGCACTAGGATACTGCTATTCCTATCTCTGCCTTACAATAAGGTTTACCTCTTATTAATTCTGGTTGCAATGTAAGGTTTACCTATATTTACAACAGATTTGGACTAATCATTTGATAAACCTAACCGGTACTTTGGGGCTGTCCATAGTCCTCTAAAATAGATTCAGAATCTGTAGAGTTAAAAGGGTGTTCGGGAGTTGCAGCAATGTTTTGACATTATAAAGTTTTCACTGGGAAACTTTAGAACTTGTTATTTTCCAGGAGGGAGTTAAAATGAATATGTCACTTCTCTAATAAACAATATCTGAATTAGTTAAATGCCCAGTATTGTAGTGTTTAGTAAATGACCCGCACTGCACTTATATTTGGAACAGGATCTGTCATCATACTATGCTGCCCTGTTTGACGACAGCATATTATGGGGACAGGTCCGCTGCACTATGAGCACAAACAGTACAAAACATATTGTGCCATTTGGCTACTAGAGGCTAACAGAGAATATGACGGTCTCATAGTTCTTCAGGTTGTCCGCTGTATTCATGAGGGGAGGGTTCCATCCACCTTCTTCCGCCCCCTCCTTAACTGTGTCTAATGGTCACTGTTTATATATAGACATACCTCCCAACCATCCTAGATTCAGTGGGGCAGTTCAAAATTACTAGCGGTGTCCCGGGCGGCCGGGTATGTCCCGCTGTCAACTGTATCTGCATCCTCAGGACGCAGATACAGTTGACCCAATGCTGAAGCAGGGAACCATCAGGTCCCTGCTTCAGAATTAGTTCAGAGCAGAGGAGCAGAGGGAGCTCCCCTGCTTGCCGAGGACTCCACGGGCACAGCTGTGATCGAGGAAGCTTTTGACGTCACTGTCCATATATGGACAGTGAAGTCAGTGCCAACTCCTTGAGCGGAATCCCCGGCCTATGCTTTGGCCGGGGATTCTGCTCCTAGAGGGAGGGGGGTCCCAAAGGAGCTATCTACGGGGACGGTGGCGCTCCCTACATGGACACTGTGGGACTTTATACGGGCACTATATACAGGGGACACTGTGTCGCTATCTACATGGGCACTATCTACATGGGCACTGGCACTAAGGGCAGCTAAGGGGGCATTATACTGCATGGGGAAATTTGAGCTTTATACTGTATGGTGGCAGCTAGACGGTCTTATACTGTGTGGGCTGAACCAGGTGTGTATGGGCGGGGTTTTAGGTGGGAATAGAGGCGTGACTTAAAATGAAAAAAAAGGTTGTCCCTCTTTGTGATACTTGAAAGTTGGGAGGTATGTATATACAGTATACTGGTACAAGGAAGTCGTCAGAGGTATAGCGGGAGGCAGGGAGCCCTCCCCTAATGAATACAGTGGACTCATAACTATGAGTATACTGTATACTTTATTGGGCTTATTAGCCACATTAATTATTTGTTCAATTTGGGCTAATAGTGCAGTGGGCCTGTCGCTTTAACTTTATATTCCTGATTGGCTCAGAATCCCTCAAATATAAGATTGCAAGGTCATGCTGCAAACTAGTATTCTCTGCCTCAAACAATATCTTGCAAACAGAAATTGGAAATTGTGTTTTCTTTGTGTCTATAATAAATAATTAGAATTAGAGATGAGCGAACTTATGAAAAGTTCGGTTCGGATAGTTCGCCAAATTTCATGAAAAAGTTCGATTCGGACCGAACTAGTTCTGACCGAACCTGTAATTTCCGTGCGCCGAGCATGGTACTGCCAGGGTGCTGATAGAGTTAATGGGCTGCACTAACTCTTTCAGCAACCTTGACAGTACATGCTCGGCACGCGGAAAATACAATTTTAATGTAATAAAAAAAATATATAAATACATTCATACTTACATTCCTCCTGTCCGGCTTCCAGCGATGACGTTTCATCCATGTCGCCGCTGCAGCTAATCACAGGCTGTAGTGGCGGTCACGCACGTCAGGATGACGTCAGAAGGCCGGCCTCCAGGGATGACGCTTCATCCCACGTGACCGTCTCTGCAGCCAATCACAGGCTGCAGCGGCCTCTGCAGCCAATCACACGCTCCTCTCCTGAAATACTCTGTGCTGCCTTAAACTCTGTGGACAGGTCAGGATCCTGTTTCTTTTAAATGCTGCTGGGGAACCCGCTCGATCCACTATATAAGGCTGCGCTACAGTGCAGCATTTAAAAGAAACAGGATCCTGACCTGTCCACAGAGTTTAAGGCAGCACAGAGTATTTCAGGAGATGAGCGTGCAGATTCAGTGCTGCTGTGAACTCTGCTCTTACCATTACGTAGCTCTCAGTCTGTTACCTCTCCTCCACTCCTGTCCTCAATAACACCTTCACATGATTGGCAAGTCACCACGTAATGGTCTTATAGGAGTCAGAAGGCAGGCGACCAAAATGGCTCCAAGCAAGAGAGGTAGGATAGTGACGTATGAGGTGCCAAAAGTACTAATTCTTGTTCAAAAAGATTTTATGTGGGTACAGGACCACAAACAATGCAAAAGGTCTGCGTGAGGCGCATCACATTTTGGGCAGTCATGTTTAGATGTGTTTCCCATTAAATAGCCTCTGGGGGTGGTGGATAAATGCCCAATGTGTCAATTTGTATGAAATTTCCCAGTACCTGGTAGAGGAGTGAGATTTTGCACCATATTATAGAGGGGCGAGTACAGTGCATTCAGAAAGTCTTCAGACACTTTCAATTGTTTCACATTTTGTTATGTTGAGGCTTTGTGCTAAAATCTTTGCTAATTTATTGAAAAGGAAAAACTAAAATCTTGCATTGACATAAGTATTCAGACCCTTTACTCAGCACTTAGTTGAAGCACCTTTGGCATCCATAACAGCCTCTAGTCTTCTTGGGTATGATTTCACAAGGTTTGCACACCTGGATTTGGGGAGTTTCTGCCATTCTTCTCTGCAGATCCTCTCAAGCTTTGTCAGGTTAGATGGGGACCGTCGGTGGACAGCCATTTTTTCAGGTCTCTCCAGAGATGTTTGATTGGGTTCAAGTCGGCTCTCTGGCTGGGCCACTCACGGACATTCACAGAGTTGTTAGCAAATAGAGCTGTGCAGCTGGATGTTGCCTGGGAATTAAGGTACAAAACTTTTATGGAACCTTTCCATTAGTAATGGTACAATATTGTAGTTATAGTTTTTAAACCTCGGCCCTGTTCCTGACCTTATTTTTGCCTAGGGCTCCTGTTTAGTTTGCCTTGTACTTGTAATCTTTGTGACATCCATGGCCACGGACCGTCAGGATTACTCACCCCTCGATGGCCGCAGCCATGGCCTGGTGAGCACTGGCCCGCCAGCGCTCACTTCTGCTCCACTATGCTGTGTCCCGTAGGGTGCGCACGCACGCTCACACCCGGCCTTAAAGGCCCAGCGCACACATGCAAAACATTAGTAATTAGTGCAATGATCACCCTGGACTATAAGAAGGGCCCTGCTACCTGTACCTTGTATCCCGGGCTATTTGTTCCTGTGCCTTGAACCTGTTGGAGTCGTGTTGTGCTACCCGTTCCGCCTGCTGTGTTACACCACGTCTGGTGTCTGCTGTCAAGGTCCCATCGGTGCCAAGCCGTTGCTACTGTCTGAACCACTACAGGTACCGTTGTGCTTGGACTATTTATATATTTACTTGGTACTCTGTTGGCCAGCTGCTATCCCGCTACGGCGGTATGGCCCCCTGGGTCCACATACCCACAGTTCGTGACAGTGCGCTCAGGCCATGGACCCCGCTGGTCAACCCAAGGCCGCGACGATGTCACAAGCTATGCTGATGGAGATGCTTGACCTTCGGTCACAACAGGACCAACTCCTCCAGGCGGTGAACATTATTGCGCATCGGATGGATACGCAAGCTGCAACCTTCCCGGCACCTGCTCCTATTGCTCCTGCTGCTCCTACTACACCTCCTGGCAGTACAGATTATCTATTCTCTCTGCCATTGCCTCCCCGTTACGACGGAGACGCGAGGACCTGCAGGGGATTTCTGAATCAGTGTCAGATACACTTCACTCTACATGCCAGTGCATTTCCTTCTGATGGTGCAACGGTTGCATTTATAGTTTCCTTACTGACAAGGCCCTGGCATGGGCGAACCCCATCTGGGAACGACAGGGACCGGAGACCCGTGACCTACGGTATTTCCCACAGACCTTCCGCACTGTATTTGATGAACCTGGGAGAGTCTCTTCAGCGGCTGTATCCCTGCTGACCCTTCGCCAAAGAGACACCTCCGTGGGCGAGTTAGACCATTCAGTTCCGTACCTTGGCGGCAGAGCTGATCTGGAACAATGAAGCCTTAATGACTACATTCTGGCAAGGTCTTTCCTCCGATATCAAAGACGAGCTTGCCTCTCGAGATCTACCCTCTACCCTAGATGACCTCATCCTGCTAGCCACCCGGATTGACATGAGGATCCAGGAATGGTCTCAATAGATTCACCAGTTCAGGAGATTGCCCAGGCTGGCTCCTACATTCCAGTAACTTCAGCTGCCCTCATCAGCTGTTCAACCAGAGGAGCCTGCACAAATAGACCATTTCAAGTTGTCTGTGCAGGAGAGACAGTACAGACGCACTTTGGGACTCTGTCTGTATTGCTGCCTCGGGGGCCATTTTGTGCGTCTGTGTCCCCAAAAGCCTATAAAGCCCCAGAGCCTAGGATTGGTTGGAGAGGCAACCCTAGAAGGAAAAGGACTAAATAATAAACTCCCCCAAATTGTCCATTCCCGTGACCATAGTGTCACGGGAATGGACCCTTACAAAAAAACGCACCGGGTCTCTGCCTACCTGTACTCTGGGTCCGTGGCAAACTTCATCCAAGAGGACTTAGTGGATCTGCTCCAGTTGCCTTGGAGACACCCCTGGTTGTTGCCTCAGTGAATGGCCTTCCTCTGCCCAACCCCATCGTGTCCGAGACCAAGCCACTGAAGCTCCAAGTGGGAGAACTTCATAACGGTGTTGCTGGGCCTGCCCTGGCTCCGGCTTCATGCTCCGGCCCTGGACTGGAATTCCGGAGAGGTTCACCAGTGGGGCTCCAAATGTCTCCCCCACTGCCTGCTACAGGTTCGTCCTGTTCTGCCTCCTATGTCTCAGTCGTTGACAGGGCTACCTACTCATTTTGCGCAGTTTGCAGACGTCTTTGGCAAGAAGGAGGCTGAGATGCTTCCCCCACACAGGGCGTACGACTGACTGATTGAACTGGTTCCTGATGCCTCACCTCCCCGTAGTCGTGTATAGCCTCTCTCCTTGCCAGAGACTCAGTCCATATCAGCCTATATCAAAGAGAATCTGGACAGGGGTTTCATATGAAATCCTCCTCTCTGGCCAGTGCCGGGTTCTCCTTTGTAAAGAAAAAAGACGGATCTCTTCGACCCTGCATTGACTACCATGGTCTCAATCATATCATGTCAAAAACAAATAGCTGTTGCTGCTGATCTCGGAGTTATTTGATCGCATACAAGGAGCCAAGATCTTCTCAAAACTAGACTTGCATGGTGCCTACAACCTAATCCGAATTCATCAAGGTGACGAGTGGAAGACGGCATTTAACACTCGAGACGGGCACTATGAATACCTGGTGTTGCCTTCCAGCCTGTGTAACGCTCCTGCAGTCTTCCAAAAATGTGTCAATGATATCTTCCGAGACCTCCTCTATATCTGCGTTGTAGTTTATCTTGATGACATTTTTATTTTCTCTCCAGATCTGACGACACATCAGAGACATGTTCGTCAAGTCCTGCTGCGAATAAGGGAGAATTACCTACATGCCAAGTTGGAGAAGTATACTTTTGAAAAAAATCTTTGCCCAACTGGGCTATATCATCTCTGATCAGGGTCTCAAGATGGATCCTGAGAAAGCAAAATCCATCCTGGAGTAGCCACGTCCTCAGGGACTGCGGTCCATACAGCGTTTTTTGGGATTCGCTGACTTCTACTGGCAGTTTATTCCAAACTTCTCTTCTCTGACGGCTTCCATCACTAACCTTACCAAAAAAATGTATGAACGCGAAGGTGTGGACTCCACTGGCAGAATCTGCATTCAATAGCCTCAAGAATGCCTTCACTTCAGCCTCGATCCTCTATCACCAGCTCACTTCCGTTACACTCTGCTGTGTCCCGTAAGGTGTGCCCATGCTCGTGCCCGGTCTTAAAGGGCAAAACATTAGTAATTAGTCCAATGATCACCATGGACTATAAGAAGGGCCCTGCCCCTTTGCTCATTGCCAGAGCATTGTTAGTATTCCCATGTTAGTCTTGCTAATGGTCCCTTAGTGTTATCCTGTTCCCGTTGTTACCCGTGCTCTGCTACCTGTACCTTGTATCCCGTGCTATTTGTTCCTGTGCCTTGAACCTGTTGGAGTCATGTTGTGCTACCGGTTCCAGTAATAGAAATTCCTCTTAAGGACTCTTATTGCATCCTATTTAGCCCTGATGTACACTACCAAACTGAATTTAAGCAAATGAAAAGGGATGGGGAAGATGTAGGGAAGAGAAGGGCAAGAAGCATAAGGATCAAAAGATCTCTTTAAATAGGAAAAAATAGGTAAATAAAACAACTAGCTTAGAAAGGTATGGTATACCTAACAGGGATGGGGTGAACAGTCCCTCATTTGAGAACACCCCATTAAATTTACAGATTCCATTCAACATATATATGATTAGAGTAGTTGGATGGGAATAGAGAGGGAAAAGTGCATAAATCAAATATCGACAGTGGGGTGCATAGAGGTGCCAGAATGTGTTGTAATGTTTGTCTCTCTAAAGCACCACACTATATTGTGTTCTGATATTGGACTTTGCTCTTGGAATAAGTCTATATCAGACTGCATAGATTTGTGCATAGTGATGCATTAAGTGTGTCTCACTAGATGTTATTATGCAACCAACTGCACACGTGAGTCATATATATAGACAGACAAATGTAATTGCTAGTGCTAGATATTAATAAGTGCATTATATTTATTTTTATTTTTGTTTTCTTTTATTTCATTTTATTGCCAGCAGACTTATTTATTGTAGCAGTCTGGCAAAATGAAATACAAGGCAACATGAACCGATACTTATGTTGAAGTTAGTACTAGTAACACTTTTATTATTTGTTATGGAAATCTGGCAACATAAGTAGCAGTAAGAGCAGCTTGAAGAACGCTGCCCCTCCCTCCAATGGTTGCGGAGAGCACGTTACCCAGCAGCAGGCCAGACGCCGAAGAACCAAAACAGCAGGTCTGCTGTTTGATGCACTGCTCGCGCGCTATTCAAGCGCTGTGAGCAGCTGAACTGATATACAGCTAAGAGTTTATACCACTCGTATGCATACAGGCATCGGCATAAACGGCGTCCAGCAGTGCCACTTGAAGGATGTATTTCTCTGCCTGGTGATCGCTCACCAGCAGGTATTGCACCAAGGTAATCTTTCCCTTCAAATTCAAATTGTCATTCCCTGATCTAAGACCGAATTCGTCCCGACGCTCGTTTCGCTGACATCAGTCAGCTTCTTTTAGGGGTTCCGCCTGCTGTGTTACACCACGTCTGGTGTCTGCTGTCAAGGTCTCATCTGTGCCCAGCTGTTGCTACTGTCTGAACCACCACAGGTACTGTTGTGCTTGGACTATTTATATATTCACTTGGTACTCTGTTGGCCAGCTGCTATCCCGCTATGGCGGTATGGCCCAGCGCGTCCACATACCCACAGTTCATTACAATCTTGACCTTTGCCTTGTTCCTGACCTTGTGCCTGTCTAGTTCTTGGAGACCTTGCCTGAATTTGCATTGCTCCATCTGGGCCTGACCTATGGCGTGCCTTGACTTTGCTACTGTATCATTCCTTGGCCTTACACTTCATTCCTGCCTACCTGGTAACGAACCCTGACTCAGCTCCTGAACCCGCCATTGAGTCTACATTGCCATTGCCGCCAATCCGAGACTATGCTTTTGGTGGCGACCTGGGTATTCTCCTGCAGCAAATACTGAATCCCTGATGGAGGTTAAATGATGAAAACCAGGGGATGCCGTAGACTCTACGTCCTAGTCTAGCTTGCACCAATCGCTTTTCAGCTTCATGATTCCACCTTCTTTCTCTTCGGTATGTAAATCGTAACAGTTTTGCCTAGGTCATGGATTCCGAAAGTGTTGCTGCATCTACTCACCTGCCCACTGATATCTAAGAACTAGCCAACCAGTCCTACATCATCCAGACCCCAACAGAACATTTTTCTTAGAGGTCAACACCTCATCAATTGGAGTCGCTGCAGTCCTCTGTCAACAATCAGAGTAGAGTAACTACAGTACCATGGTTGTGGCTTCTTCTATAAGAAATTCTCCCCTGCTGAGAGAAATGATTCAATCGGCGACCATTAGCTCTTGACAGTGAAACTTGCCTTAGAAGTATGGCGTCATCTCTTGGAGGGAGAAAATATTTACTGAATACAAAAATATACAGTACCTCCAATCTGTTCAAAGACTCAATCCACATCTAGCATGTTGGTTTCTTTCCCTTACAATTTAACTTTATCGTTGCAAACCGTCTTGCTGAGAAGAATTGCTGAGTGGATGCACTCTACAGGTCCTTTGACTCTTCTAATTTACCTGAAGAACCCTGGCCTCTACCGATGTCTCTCCTAGGGGATGCTTCTTTGTACCTTCAGAGCTCTACCTAAAAGTTTTGTCTTGGGCTCATTCATGTGAGCTTCTCTTACGTTACTACTGGTGGCCAGATTAGATACGCGAGGTCAATAAGATTGTCACTTCCTGTATGGTTTGTTCACAATTCAAGTCCCCTCGGCAACCATCCTCGGGTTTTCTCCAGCCTCTACCCACTCCAATGGAAGCCTGGTCTGAAATCTCAATGAACTTCATTACAGATTTGCCTCCTGCTTAAGGATTCTCTATTGTCTGGGTGGTGGTCAATCGATTTACAAAGATGGCCCATTTTATCCTATTACATTGTTTTCTATCTGCTTCCTAATTGGCTCAAGTCTTCTTCAAAGAAATTTCCCAACTCCATGGTCTTCTAACTCAAATTATTTCTGACCGCAGAATGTAATTTACCTCAAAGTTTTGGAGAGCCTTGTGCATGGCTTTGAGAATTTCACTGGGCTTCTCATCTGGATACCACCCTCAAAATAACGTACAGATTGAACTAATTAACCAAGTCCTTGAATCTGCCTTAATGTTCATCAGGATAAATGGCCTGATTTGTTACCTCTGTTACCTACCATAACAACCATGTCTCAATCTGTTTCTGTAAATCTCATTTCATGATGTGTGCAGTCGAAGGATGAATATTCCTCTTCCTATCATGACACAGCCTCTGGTACCTGCCGTATTGGACATTTGTCAAGACATCTAGGACATCTGAACAGATGTCCACAAGAACTTGGAGTCCGCATCTGCTAAAGCCAAGAAGGGGTATCATCGTCCAGGTCAAAAGATTGTCCCGGGGGATAAAGTTTGGCCTTCAATCAGGAATATACAGTTTAGGGTTCGATATGCTTGCTCCCTGATTGGGAATTTCCAGGTACTCAAACAGATAAATACAGTCCTTTTCCATCTCAGATTGCCATCATCTATCGAACCCTGACCTCGCACCTGTCTAGTCTATGGATACCTTGCCTTTCTTTGTAGTGCTCCTCTCGGTCCTGACCTCTGGCTTGCCTTGGGAATTCCTTATACTCCACTGCCTAGTCTAGCCTGCACCAATCGGATTACGACTTTATGAGTCCACCATATTTCTCTCAGTACGTGAATTGTAACATCTACGCTTTGCGCCCAATAAGCGATCCCGGAGTGAGGGGTGAAGTATTCGCGTCACTTACCCTTCTCTTCTCTCTTCCGGAGACCTCTTCCTTTCTTTTGTGCATGCGCATCATGACACCCGGCGTCTCACGGCCGCTGTCATGGCAACTGCCGCACTCTTCCGCTCGGGAGCCGAACTCCCGAGCTATGGGTGACTACCCGTGTCCCTGTGCTGCCCTTACAACAATAAACAACAGGGGTGTTGACCACCCTTACACCTCCCCCTTCATTCTGAAGTGCAGTCCTCTGCACTTAAACTTCATAGTCCTGCAAATAAGCCAGTTGTGTGTAGCGGATTAATCTCTGAGGGTAACGTAATCCACGATTATCTTCGGGTGTCGATGACTCCAAGGACACGGTTAACTCCGATGCTTCTGATAGCAGTGGTTCTCAAGATGAATTGGGGTTATTTGAGGGGATCACTAGCCACCAGTCCTCTTCTGCATTAGTCGGTAATGAGTCCCTCAGTTCTTCTGGTACTGACGATGAGATCACATCTGGCATTGGAAAGGTGCAGGGTCGCAACAGGTTCCGTTGTAGGTTTCTACTCTGACCCCAATCCCCTTCTGGTCGTATCTTACACACTGAGAGTTCAGGATCACTTCAGGATGCGTTTGATCACCACATAGGGTTTTCTTTCCGATCGGGGTTCCAGCTTACCCCCACATATCGCTCGGCGGTTCCTGACCAGTACTTGATCTCCCGGATGAAAGATTGCATGTCGTCTAGCTCGGTTCGGAGACTTCTCTCTAAGGCTGGGTTCACACGACCATGTTACGTCCGTAATGGACGGAACGTATTTCGACCGGAAGAGCCGGACCGAACACACTGCAGGGAGCCGGGCTCCTAGCATCATAGTTATGTACGATGCCAGGAGTCCCTGCCTCGCTGCAGGACAACTGTCCCGTACTGAAAACATGATTACAGTACGGGACAGTTGTCCTGCAGCGAGGCAGGGACTCCTAGCATCGTACATAACTATGATGCTAGGAGCCCGGCTCCCTGCAGTGTGTTCGGTCCGGGTCTTCCGGCCGAAATACGTTCCGTCCATTACGGACGTAACATGGTCGTGTGAACCCAGCCTTAATCCAACTCTCTCCACCCTGCCTTTTGCGATGTTTAAACACCTCTGGTGTTCTTGTACCCGCTCATCGGGGGACCTGTCCCCGTGAGATTCTGGGGTCTCCCGCAGGAGCGCTAGTGGCAACCGACTAGGACGGCCGAACATCAGCTGATATGGGGTGTATCCAGTTGTGCGGTGTACTGTGTGATTGTAAGCCCACACCAGGTCGGCTACGTACTCGGGCCATCGTTCCTGTTTCTCCTCCCCAAGAGTTCTCAATAGACCAAGTAGCGCATGGTTAAATCTCTCACAGGCCCCGTTAACTTGCGGGTGGTAAGGCGTCGTCCTCGATTTTTTGATCCCATGTAGAGTACTCCCGGATGAGTTCAGATTCAAAATTTGGCCCTTGATCGGATAACAATCGTCTTGGACACCCATAAGGACAAAGGACATGTTTCCACAATGCAGTGGCTGTTGTGGATGCTGTCTGATCCCGGGTGGGAATTACTACAGCAAATTTGGAGAAGTGGTGGATACGCACTAAGGCATATTTGTGACCCGACGGAACTTCCTGTATGGTCAGGAAGTTGACCGACAGCAGTTCCAAAGGCTCACCCGCCTTGATGACCATCGGTACTTCGCACTGTTCTGTAGCTTTGTGCACAACGCAGGTCGCTCATTCTTCGCATACGTGTCTGGTTACTTCCTTTAATCCTGGGGAATAGAAGTGATTACGGATCAATTGGACCGTTTTGTCCACTGCAAAGTGGCCTCCCTTCTCATGCATCCATCTGCATACCGACTTCACATCTATCCTTGGCAACACCAGCTGCCATAGTTCCCGATACTCTCGCGGAACCCACACTCTGCGGTACAGGATTCTATTTCGCAGCTCCAACTGCTCTAATTGGTGGCCCAGGATCCGTGCTTGCGATATCAGTTGGCTCCTCTTGGCCGGTGTTGATTTTTTTCTACGAAGTACCTAGGCTGCGGCTAAATTGATGTCTTCGTGTAGTTGTTGGCGTGTCGCACATTCAGTTTGGTCATACAGTTCGGCCATCATGGTAGTTGCTTGAGCAACTCTAGTGAACCTCTTGACCTTTGACTCTGCAGGGTCCACCTGCAGTGGGGGAATCTCGATTTCTTCCTGTTCTTCATCCACCCCTCCACAAGGGGTTTCACAGGGTTGTCGGAATAACGCATCTGCATTTGTGTGATCCTTGCCAGGTTTGTAGTGGATAACGTAGTCGAACCGAGCCAACCGGGCTACCCACCTCGGTTCCATTGCTCCCAACATTGCGGTATTGAGGTAGGCCAGGGGCTTGTTATCAGTGTAGATATCAACCTTGCTGCCGGCTAAGTATTCCGCAAAGCGTTCCGTCACAGACACACGATAGCTAGAAGCTCTAGTATGAATGAGCAGTAGTTTGCAGGGTTACGCTCCGTGGGTCGGAGGCTGTGGCTGCCATACGCAATGACCCGTTCTACCTCTCCTTGCTGTTGTGCAAGTACGGCTCTCTGTCCTTTTAAGGTACCATCGGTATATAACCGAAATGTTCTATTGAAGTCAGCGAAAGCTAGGATAGCGGCTGTCACTAGCCTGGTCTTCAACTCCTCGAGCGCCAGTTGTTGAGGTTCCTACCACTGTTCAGTGACACTCCGACTGTGACTTCCTTTCTTCTGCGTTTGTTGTTTGCAAAGGAGCTGATTTAAGGGGCCCGCGACCGTGGCGAATTCTTGAATATATCTGCGATAGTATCCGACTGATCTCAGATAGACCCTTACTTCTGTTGTGTTTTTCGGTACAGGCCACTCTTGCACCGCCTTCACCTTGCCAGGGTCTGGGGCTATTCCCTTCACATCAACGAGATGACCGAGGTACTTGATCTGCTGACAGCCCAATTTACACTTACTAGGTTTCAGTTTGAGACCATATTTGCCCAGCCATTCTAGTACAACGTGTAGGTGCTGGAGATTTTCGGTGAAGGTCTTGGAGAAAATTACAATGTCATCCAAGTAGATCAGCATTGACTCGTAATTCAAGTCCCTTAAGTAATGCTCCATTAACCCGCTGGAATGTACTGGGAGCGTTGGTGAGCCCAAATGGCATTCGGTTAAATTCAAACAGTCCAGAGGTAGGGATGAATGCCATTTTCTCCTTGTCCTCTTCCTTCATGGGCACCTGCCAGTACCTACTGGCTAGGTCCAGAGACATATAATATCGTGCTTCTTGCATGGCAGTTAACGACTACTCCACCCTCGGTAATGGATAGGCATCTCGATGAGTACATGCGTTTAGCTTTCGATAATCCACGCAAAATCTGAGGGAGCCATCCTTCTTGCATACCAGAACGATTGGAGGCACCTCACAGACTTTGGCTCTCCCGGATTACATGACCTTCCAACATTTTCTGTAATAGGTCTTTTACCTCTCGATGTAAAGCCAGTGGGATATTGCGATACCGTTCCTTGATTGGTGGGTTGATCCCGGTATGGATTTCGTGCTCGATGGTGGTGGTGCACCCTGTAGTCTTCCTCATGTTGTGCGAACACCCAGTCAAACTGCCACACCAAATGCTTCAACTGCTCTTCGGCCTCTGTTGTCGGGGCCACTCCATCCAGCTCTAATTGTTGCCACAGCCGGTTATTCGAACTCTGTTCGAGAGTAGGACCCCGATCTGCTTGTCTTGACCTTCCTTCGATGAGTTCGGTAGTGCTTGGAAGGTTCACGTCTTCCGGCCAGACTAACTCGATGCCCGCCAGTAGCGTACCGGCTGATATGACAATGGCGTTCTGTGTTGGATTCTTTAACCGGACCATGACCATGCCCCTTGTGATTCGACACATCGTCCGTCCTACCACCCACGTGCCCGGATTATCTATAGTGGATACTGGTTCCACCATGACCAGGGCGCCTTTCAGCCGGTGGTGTATGCCGACCATCAAATAAACAGCGACCTCTTGACTGGGTTACACTCGGATTCCGGACCTGCTTGGAGCGCGCACCATCCCCACTTGCACCATGAGAGTTTTCCAGCTTTCTTGCCATTGACACACCTGATGAACGTGAAAAAAGGTCTGTTGTACCTTCTGATCAGACGCCAGCCACTTCCAATAACTGTCACCGACTTCATTGAACATCAATCCATGTATCACTTGTAGAACATTCATGCCGATGATTACGGGTACACCTGGTCGAGCACAGTTATGGACCACCAATATGCCGGCCCACGGGAGCTCCCGACCAAACACCTCCACCGGTAGCCAGGTCACCCCCACCATGGGAATTGGAAGGCTATTGGCTGCTGCTCGTTCTATCCAGGGTGCCTCTAACCTTTGTTGGTTCTGGAACTTGTCGTGGAATAACTGGTACGTCATGGTCGTAACCTCGGTCCCCGTATCAATCAGACAGGGGACCTCCACTCCCCCGATGTTGGCCGTCACGACTGGACATCGTCCCGTCAACAGTTCTACGTTCCCTCGTGGGCCTAACAGTGAATTGCCCATGGCTTGGCCCTCAGCGACGGGAGCTTCTAGTTTAACGGTGACTGCTCACGTCTGGGGAACCGCTCCGCTCTGCAGTCACAGACAAAACGTCCTGGTTGATCACAGCACCAACAGCGATGAGGACCTCCTGGCAGGGCTCGGGACAATCGAGGCGGTGGCGTTGGTCTATCGGCCATCACCTCAGTTTTCAACTCCCGAATTGCTTCACGGACAATTGCTTGTCGGACCTCTTTTCTCACTCCCCACCATTTCCACCACAGGCACACACTGCTGCCGCCACCTCCGCCTCCCTCTCTCTTCGCGTGCTTCTCCTCTCTCCTCGCGCGCTTCTGCTCCACTTCCGGGCTGCGCGTCACTTCCCCTTCTCTTCTCTCTCCCGGAGACTTCGTTCTTTTTTTTGCGCATGCGCATCATGACACCCGGCGTCTCACCGCCGCTGTCATGGCAACCACCACGTTCTTCCGCTTGGGTGCCAAACTCCCGAGCTACGGGTGACTGCCCTTGTCCCTGCGCTGCCCTTACAACAATAAACAACAGGGGTGTTGACCACCCTTAAAAACTAGCGTACCATTGTGGTGCAACCTCAAATTGTAGTGTAGAACCTGCTGTAGTCCCCAACATGCCACACATACAGTGGTGAATACAGTGCATGTTGCTAAACAATGCACCGTGGGCTTTGTATTGTTCGTCACCACTTTTCTGAACTGTAAGTGGAGAAAAATGTTATACTTATTGTGACTGGAATGCAATGCCCCCGAATTCCAACACAATTGAGGACTGTTGTTTGTGTCAGTAAGCGCTTTTACACGGGCCAATGACCAGGGGAACAGAACA
The DNA here is from genome assembly GCF_050947455.1 of Rhinoderma darwinii. Lineage (NCBI taxonomy): Eukaryota > Metazoa > Chordata > Amphibia > Anura > Rhinodermatidae > Rhinoderma > Rhinoderma darwinii. Next base: position 552,736,738 of record NC_134687.1, read on the forward strand.
CTAATTTGTCAGCTGATCGAATCCTTTATGCGACAGCAAAAATCATCGTTATTGGCAGGACATTTCCCTGTGTAACGCCTCATGCACACGACCATGTGTGCCGTCCGAGTCCCGTCAGTGATCCGAGGAAAGATAGGACATGTTCTATCTTTCCTCGGATCGGAGACTCAGATAATTTTTCACTGACTCAATTCACTCGCTCAATTGAATGGGTTCATGAAGACTATCGGGTGCCACTCGGATGCAGTCAAAAACGGCCCGAGTGGCACAATGGTCGTGTGCAAGAGACCTAAATGGGTGATGTGCAGCCGTCAATGATGCAAACTGTATGGGAATGGACAACTTCGATCATCCACACCCAGTAAAATGATTACTCCATGTAATTACTCAATGTACATGATTTCATGATTAAAATTATTACTCCATGTACAGTGAAGTGAAACGAGTGCAGATTGCCATGCTTTATCGACGAACAGCGGTTGTTTATCGGCAGAATTCTGCTGGTCTAAAAGAACCCTAAGGCCGGGTTTTCACGTAACGTAAATACTGCAGATTTTTCTGCAACGTATTTTGTTGCGGAAAATCGACAACATAATATAGTACCAGGAAAGTGGATAAGATTTGAACAAATCTCATTCACATGCTGCGTAATTGATAAGCGGAAAAAACGCTCAGAAATTGCCCTGAAGAAGTAAAACCCGCAACAAATAGCAGATGTTGCGATTTTTGCTGCAGAAAAGAAGCAATTCTGCTGCAAAAGTCGCAACTCCGAAAAATCTCATACTTACCCAGAATTCTGTGCTTCTTCGTCCAGATCGGCCTCCTGGGATGACATTTCATCCCATGTGACCGCTGCAGCCAATCACAGGCTGCAGCGTTCACATGGGATGAAACATCATCCCAGGGGTCCGGTCTGCAGGATGTCAGAGGGTAAATATGGAAGTTTTTTTTCTTTTCGCAGCGGACATTCCAACCGAAAAACTGCACCACAATTTGGTGCGGTTTTTCGGCCGGACTTCCCTGCGGCCACCAGGGCGGATACGCTGTCTACCTTTACGCAGCGCATCTGCCCTGTGTAAAAATACACTTCGAATGTCAGGGTGCCAAATAAGGCGTTAAGTGCTACCGCAATGCTTTCTAATGCATATTCGGTAGCTATAGGCGGTGCAGAGGTAGCAGCCGTTGGAACCTAAAGGGGTTAAAGAGGCTCTGTCACCACATTATAAGTGCCCTATGTCCTACATAAGGAGATGGGCGCTATAATGTAGGTGACAGCAGTGCCTTTTATTTAAAAAAAAACTATCTATTTTTACCACTTTATTAGCGTTTTTAGATTTATGCTAATGAGTTGCTTAATGACCAAGTGGGCATATTTTTACTTTAGACCAAGTGGGCGTTGTACAGGGGAGTGTATGACACTGACCAATCAGCATCATGCACTCCTCTCCATTCATTTAGGCAGTGCATAGGGATCCTTTTAGATCCTTATGTGCTGTCTTATACTACCACATTAACAATACTGAAGGGTTTAGAGAGTGAATAGACATTCCACGGGATGTCTATTCACAATCTCTGCACTTCATTACTGTTTCTATGGTAGTTACAGCAGAGGAAGCGTGATCTAGTTGTAACCTGTCATTTACCGCGTAATCCGCATAGTCCTCTGCTGTAACTACCACAGACAGAGTAACGAAGTGCAGAGATTGTGAATAGGTCCCGTGGAATGTCTACTCACTGTCTAAACACTTCAGCATTGTTAATGTGTTAGTATAAGACAGCACATAAGGATCTAAAAGGATCCCTATGCACTGCCTAAATGAATGGAGAGGAGTGCATGATGCTGATTGGTCAGCGTCATACACTCCCCTGTACAACGCCCACTTGGTCTAAAGTAAAAATACGCCCACTTGGGCATTAAGCAACTCATTAGCATAAATCTAAAAACGCTAATAAAGTGGTAAAAATAGATCGTTTTTTTTTAAATAAAAAGCATTACTGTCACCTACATTATAGCGCCGATCTCCTTATGTAGGAGATAGGGCACTTATAATGTGGTGACAGAGCCTCTTTAAAGGCCCTTTGTCACATAAGAAGACAACAGTATTATAAATGCCACATGGTAGGTGGGTGGGGGACCCTGTTATATTGCAAAGAACTAATGTAATTAAATTAATACATTTCCCCTTGTGTGGCCAACTCAGATCTGGTTCTCTCTGTACGGCCACCATAGGTCAACTTTGTAGACACTTTGTGTCAGGGGCATAACTAGGAAACACTGGGCTCCATAGCAAACTTTTGATAGCCCCCCTCCCCTAGGTGCCACTCACAGCCCGCCCTTGTAGATAGTGCCCCCTTGTAGACAGTGCCATACAGCCGCCCCTGTAGACAGTACTATACAGCCCCCTGCGGACAGTGCTATACAGCCCCCCGTGTAGACAGTGCTATATAGCCCCCCATAGATTCTGCTATACATCCCCCCTTGTAGACAGTGCTATACAGCCCCCTTGTAGACAATGCTATACAGCCCCCCCTGTAGACAGTGCTAGACAGCCCCCTGTAGATAGTGCTATACAGCCCCCCGGTAGACAGTGCTATACAGCCCCTCTGTAGACAATGCTATACAGCCCCCTGTAGATAGTGCTCTATAGCCCCCTGTAGACAGTGCTATACAGCCCCCCTGTAGACAGTGCTATACAGCCCCCTGTATACAGCGCTATACAGCCCACCTGTAGACAGTGCTATACAGCCCACCTGTAGACAGTGCTATACAGCCCCCTTTGTAGACAGTGCTATACAGCCCCCTGTAGATAGTGCTATACAGCCCCCCTGTAGACAGTGCTATACAGTCCCCCTTGTAGACAGTGCTATACAGCACTCCCTGTAGACAGCGCTATACAGCCCCCCAATACAGTGCTATACAGCCCACCCTGTAGACAGTGCTATACAGCCCCCCTGTAGACAGTGCTATACAGCCCCCTGGTAGACAGCGCACTACAGCCCCCAGTAGATTCTGCTATACAGCCCCCCTGTAGACAGTGCTATACAGCTCCCCCTGTAGACAGTGCTATACAGCCCCCCCAGTACAGTGCTATACAGCCCCCCTTGTAGACAGTCCTATACAGCCCCCTGTAGATTCTGCTATACAGCCACCCCTGTACACAGTTTTATACAGCCCCCTCAGTACAGTGCTATACGGTCGTCGTCCCTTGTAGACAGTGCTATACAGCCCCCTTGTAGACAGTGCTATACAGCTCCCCCTGTAGACAGTGCTATACAGCCCCTCCCCAGTACAGTGCTATACAGCCCCTCCCCAGTACAGTTCTATACAGCCCCCCAGTACAGTGCTATACAGCCCCCCGTGCAGTTCTATACAGTCCCCCCCCCGTACAGTGCTCCCCCCTATACCTCCCTGCTCCGTCATAGTGTTCAATAGTATCTGCGTCCTTCGGATGCAGATACTATTGAATGTGGCATTGCTACCGCTGTAGCAGCCATAGTGGCTGCTAGCGGAGCGTCAGGGGCATGCCGCGGGCCCCATAGTAGTCTCTATGGCTGCTACAGCAGTAGTTACGCCACTGCTTTGTGTCTTTTGATTTTATTTTTACTTACAGCAAGAAGGGATCTTGAAAATGGTGGGGAATTGAAACAATGTATATTTGAAAGTTCCAGAAATTTTCAATAAGTAATTATTAAAGTGTCTGTCCCCACCCCTAGAAACAGACTACTCTTGTCAATGGGCTGTGTCTAGTATTGCACCATTAGGCTGGGTTCACACGACCTATTTTCAGACGTAATGGAGGTGTTTTACACCTCGAATTACGGCTGAAAAAACTCCCCTAATACGCCTACAAACATCTGCCCATTGCTTTCAATGGGAATTACGATGTTCTGTTCCCCAGAGCCTTTATTTTATGCTTCGCTGTAAAAAAACAGAGCGTAAAAGACGCTCCGTAAAAAGAAGTAGCATGTCACTTCTTGAGGCGTTTTCTGGAGCTGATTTTCCATTGAGGCTGGGTTCACACGACCTATTTTCAGGCGTAAACGAGGCGTATTATGCCTCGATTTACGCCTGAAAATACGGCTCCAATACGTCGGCAAACATCTGCCCATTCATTTGAATGGGTTTGCTGACGTACTGTGCCGACAACCTGTAATTTACGCGTAGTCGTTTGACAGCTGTCAAAAGACGACGCGTAAAATTACAGCCTCGTCAAAAGAAGTGCAGGACACTTCTTGGGACGTTTTTGGAGCCGTTTTCCCATAGACTCTATTGAAAACAGCTCCAAAAACGGCCAAAAAAAGGCGCGAAAAAGGCGCGAAAACGCTGCGAAAAACGCCGCGAAAAACGTGAGTTGCTCAAAAAACGTCTGAAAATTAGGTGCTGTTTGGGTATGTTCACACGAGGGCGTCCGTAACGGCTGAAATTACGGGGATGTTTCAGCCTGAAAACATCCCCGTAATTTCAGCCGTAACGGCATGTGCAGGCGCTTGAACGCCGCGTCAATTACGGACTTAATTGGCGCTGCTATTCATTGGAGTCAATGAGTAACGGCTCCAATTACGGCCAAAGAAGTGACAGGTCACTTCCTTGACGCGGGCGTCTATTTACGCGCCGTCATTTGACAGCGGCGCGTAAATTACGCCTCGTGTGAACAGACAAACGTCTGCCCATTGCTTTCAATGGGCAGATGTTTGTCAACGCTAATGAGGCGCTATTTTCGGACATAAATCGGGGCAAAAACGCCCGAATTACGTCCGTAATGAACATACCCAAGCGTGTGAACATACCCTTTTCCCTTGAAAACAGCTCCGTATTTTCAGACATTTTTGGCTCAGCGTGTGAACATACCCTGAACACTATGAAAAACGCCTCAAAAAAACGCATCAAAAAACGTCTGAAAAGAAGCCTCAAAAGAAGCTCCAAATTTCATTCTCAGCTTCAAAAACGCCTGAAAATCAGAGGCTGTTTTCTCTGAAATCAGCTCCGTATTTTTCAGACGTTTTTTGTTAAGGCTGGGTTCACAGGACCTATTTTCAGACGTAAACGAGGCGTATTATGCCTCGTTTTAAGTCTGAAAATAGGGGTACAATACGTCGCCAAACATCTGCCCATTCATTTGAATGGGTTTGCCGACGTACTGTGCAGACGACCTGTCATTTAGGGTATGTTCACACGGCCAAATTTCAGACGTATACGAGGCGTATTATGCCTCGTTTTACGTCTGAAAATATGGCTACAATACGTCGGCAAACATCTGCCCATTCCTTTGAATGGGTTTGCCGACGTACTGTGCAGACGACCTGTTATTTACGAGTCGTCGTTTGACAGCTGTCAAACGACGACCCGTAAATTTACTGCCTCGGCAAAGAAGTGCAGGGCACTTCTTTGCCACGTAATTTGAGCCGTTCTTCATTGAAATCAATGAAGCACGGCTCAAGGTTTACGAGCGTCTCAGACGCCTCGTAAATTACGAGGAGGAGCTTTTACGTGTGAAACGAGGCAGCTGTTAACAGTCTGTCTTTTCACACGTAACTGCCTCTCAGCGTGTGAACATACCCTAAGGGTATGTTCACACGGCGGGGGTCCGTAACGGCTGAAATTACGGGGATGTTTCAGCCTGAAAACATCCCCGTAATTTCAGCCGTACCGGCATGTGCAGGCGCTTGAACGCCGCGTCAATTACGGCCGTAATTAGCGCTGCTATTCATTGGAGTCAATGAATAGCGTCTCCAATTACGGCCAAAGAAGTGACAGGTCACTTCTTTGACGCGGGCGTCTATTTGCGCGCCGTCATTTGACAGCGGCGCGTAAATATACGCCTCGTGTGAACAGACAAACGTCTGCCCATTGCTTTCAATGGGCAGATGTTTGTCAGCGCTATTGAGGCGCTATTTTCAGACGTAATTCGGGGCAAAAACGCCCGAATTACGTCCGTAAATAGGCCGTGTGAACATACCCTTACGCGTCGTCGTTTGACAGCTGTCAAACGACGACGAGTAAAAATACAGCCTCGTCAAAAGAAGTGCAGGACACTTCTTTGGACGTTTTTGGAGCTGTTTTGTCATAGACTCCAATGAAAACAGCTCCAAAAACGGACGTAAAAACGCCGCGAAAACGGCGCGAAAAAACGCAAGTTGCTCAAAAAACGTCTGAAAATCAGGGGCTGTTTTCCCTTGAAAACAGCTCTGTATTTTCAGACGTTTTTGGTCACTACGTGTGCACATACCCTAAGAGTGTGAACATACCCTTAGGGTATGTTCACACGAGGGCGTCCGTAACGGCTGAAATTACGGGGATGTTTCAGCCTGAAAACATCCCCGTAATTTCAGCCGTAACGGCATGTGCAGGCGCTTGAACGCCGCGTCAATTACGGGCGTAATTAGAGCTGCTATTCATTGGAGTCAATGAATAACGGCTCTATTTACGGCCAAAGAAGTGACAGGTCACTTCTTTGACGCGGGCGTCAATTTACGTGCCGTCTTTTGGCAGCGGCGCGTAAATTACGCCTCGTGTGAACAGACAAACGTCTGTCCATTGCTTTCAATGGGCAGATGTTTGTCAGCGCTATTGAGGCGCTATTTTCGGACGTAATTCGGGGCAAAAACGCCCGAATTACGTCCGTAAATAGGCCGTGTGAACATACCCTTAGGGTATGTTCACACGACAGCGTCCGTAACGGCTGAAATTACGGGGATGTTTTCAGGAGAAAACATCCCTGTAATTTCAGCCGTAACGGCATGTGCAGGCGCTTGAACGCCGCGTCCATTACGGACGTAATTGGCGCTGCTTTTCATTGGAGTCAATGAATAACGGCTCCAATTACACCCCAAGAAGTGACAGGTCACTTCTTTAACGCGGGCGTCTATTTACGCGCTGTAATTTGACAGCGGCGCGTAAATATACGCCTCGTGTGAACAGACAAACGTCAGCCCATTGCTTTCAATGGGCAGATGTTTGTCAACGCATTCAAGCCGTCATTTCGGATGTAATTCGGGGGTTAATACGCCCGATTTACGTCCGTAATTAGTGTGTGTGAACATACCCTTAGGCTGGGTTCACACGACCTATTTTCAGATGTAAACGAGGCGTATTATGCCTCGTTTTACGTCTGAAAATACGGCTACAATACGTCGGCAAACATCTGCCCATTCATTTGAATGGGTTTGCCGACGTACTGTGCCGACGACATGTCATTTACGCGTCGTCGTTTGACAGCTGTCAAACGACGACGCGTAATTGACTGCCTCGGCAAAGAAGTGCAGGACACTTCTTTGCAACTTAATTTGAGCCGTTCTTCATTGAAGTCAATGAAGAGCAGCTCAAAATTACGGGCGTCAAAGACGCCTCGCATAATGCGAGGGGGAGCTTTTACGTCTGAAACGACGCAGCTGTTTTCTCCTGAAAACAGTCTGTCTTTTCAGACGTAAAAGACAGTTCTCGTGTGCACATACCCTTAGGCTGAGTTCACACTACCTATTTTCAGGCGTAAACGAGGCGTATTATGCCTCGATTTACGCCTGAAAATACGGCTCCAATACGTCGGCAAACATCTGCCCATTCATTTGAATGGGTTTGCCGATGTACTGTGCCGACGACCTGTAATTTACGCGTCGTCGTTTGACAGCTGTCAAACGACGACGTGTAAAATGACTGCCTCGTCAAAGAAGTGCAGGACACTTCTTTGGACGTAATTTGAGCCGTTTTTCATTGAATTCAATGAAGAGCAGCTCAAGATTACGGGCGTCAAAGACGCCTCACAAAATGCGAAGACGAGCAATTACGTCTGCAATTATGGAACTGTTTTCTCCTGAAAACAGCTCCGTAATTTCAGACGTAAATGCAGTTTACGTGTGCACATACCCTTAGGCTGGGTTCACACAACCTATGTACGGACGTAATTCGGGCGTTTTAACCTCGAATTACGTCCGAAAATACGGCTCCAATGCGCCGGCAAACATCTGCCCATTCATTTGAATGGGCTTTACGATGTTCTGTGCCGACGGTCATTTTAAAAAAGACGCCCGCGTCAAAGAAGTGCCTGTCACTTCTTGGGACGTAATTGGAGCCGTTTTCCATTGACTTCATTGAAAAACAGCTCCAATTACGTCCGTAATGGACGCTGCGAAAAACGCCTGCACTTGCCTTTACGTCTGAAATTCCGGAGCTGTTTTCTCCTGAAAACAGCTCCGTAATTTCAGTCGTATCGGACGTGTACGTGTGAACATACCCTGAGGCTGGGTTCACACTACCTATTTTCAGACGTAATGGAGGCGTTTTACACCTCGAATTACGTCTGAAAAAACGGCTCCAATACGTCGGCAAAAATCTGCCCATTACTTTCAATGGGCTTTACGATGTACTGTGCCGACGACCTGTAATTTTACGCGTCACTGTCAAAAGACGGCTCGTAAAATTACAGCCTCGGCAAAAGAAGTGCAGGACACTTCTTGGGACGTTTTTGGAGCCGTTTTCTCATAGACCAATGAAAACAGCTCCAAAAACGGCCGTAAAAGACGCCGCGAAAACGCAGCGAAAAATGCTGCGAAAAACGCGAGTTGCTCAAAAAACTTCTGAAAATCAGGGGCTGTTTTCCCTTTAAGGGTATGTGCACACACACTAATTACGTCCGTAATTGATGGACGTATTTCGGCCGCAAGTACCGGACCGAACACAGTGCAGGGAGCCGGGCTCCTAGCATCATAGTTATATACGATGCTAGGAGTCCCTGCCTCTCTGCAGGACAACTGTCCTGTACTGTAATCGTGTTTTCAGTACGGGACAGTAGTTCCACGGAGAGGCAGGGACTCCTAGCATCGTACATAAGTATGATGCTAGGAGCCCGGCTCCCTGCACTGAGTTCGGTCCACTACTTGCGGCCGAAATACGTCCGTCAATTACGGACGTAATTAGTGTGTGTGCACATACCCTAAAACAGCTCCGTATTTTCAGACGTTTTTGGTCACTACGTGTGCACATACCCTTAGGGTATGTTCACACGAGGGCGTCCGTAACGGCTGAAATTACGGGGATGTTTCAGCCTGAAAACATCCCCGTAATTTCAGCCGTAACGGCATGTGCAGGCGCTTGAACGCCGCGTCCATTACGGACGTAATTGGCGCTGCTATTCATTGGAGTCAATGAATAACGGCTCCAATTACGGCCAAAGAAGTGACAGTAAATTACGCCTCGTGTGAACAGACAAACGTCTGCCCATTGCTTTCAATGGGCAGATGTTTCTCAGCGCTATTGAGGCGCTATTTTTGGACGTAATTCGGGGCAAAAACGCCCGAATTACGTCCGTAATTAGTGCGTGTAAACATACCCTAAGGTTGGGTTCACACGACCTATTTTCAGGCGTAAACGAGGCGTATTATGCCTCGATTTACGCCTGAAAATACGGTTACAATAAGTCGGCAAACATCTGCCCATTCATTTGAATGGGTTTGCCGACGTACTGTGCCGACGACATGTCATTTACGCGTCGTCGTTTGACAGCTGTCAAACGACGACGCGTAAAATGACTGCCTCATCAAAGAAGTGCAGGGCACTTCTTTGAAACGTAATTTGAGCCGTTTTTCATCGAAGTCAATGAAGAACAGCTCAAGATTACGGACGTCAAAGACGCCTCGCAAAATGAGAGGAGGAGCTTTTACGTCTGAAACGACGCAGCTGTTTTCTCCTGAAAACAGTCTGTCTTTTCAGACGTAAAAGGAAGCTAGCGTGTGCACATACCCTTAGGCTCGGTTCACACGACCTATTTTCAGACGTAAACGAGGCGTATTATGCCTCCTTTTACGTCTGAAAATAGGGCTACAATACGTCGGCAAACATCTGCCCATTCATTTGAATGGGTTTGCCGACGTACTGTGCAGACAACCTGTCATTTACGCGTCGTCGTTTGACAGCTGTCAAACGACGACGCGTAAAAATACAGCCTCGTCAAAAGAAGTGCAGGACACTTCTTTCAGACGTAATTTGAGCCGTACTTCATTTAACTCAATGAAGCACAGCTCAAAATTTACGGCTGTCAGAGAAGCCTCGCAAAATGCCTGGAGGAGGAATTACGGCTGAAACGAGGCAGCTGTTTTCTCCTGAAAACAGTCTGTCATTTCAGCCGTAAAAGCCTCTCATCGTGTGCACATACCCTTAGGGTATGTTCACAAGTAGAGTCAAAAACTTCTCAAAATACGGAGCTGTTTACAAGGGAAAATAGCCCCTGATTTTCAGACGTTTTTTGAGCAACTCGCGTTTTTCACTGTGTTTTTTGCGGCGTTTTTGCAGCGTTTTTTACAGCCGTTTTTGGAGCTGTTTTCATTGGAGTCTATGAGAAAACGGATCCAAAAACGTCCCAAGAAGTGTCCTGCACTTCTTTTGACGAGGCTGTAATTTTACGAGCCGTCTTTTGACAGCGATGCGTAAAATGACAGGTCGTCGGCACAGTACATCGTAAGACCCATTGAAAGTAATGGGCAGATGTTTGCCGACGTATTGGAGGCGTTTTTTCAGACGTAATTCGAGGCGTAAAACGGCTCCAATACGTCGGAATTTTACTGTAGACACACAATAATTTGCCCGTTTTACATTGAATAGGGTGAAATCCGCAGTGAAACATCCAAAAGAGAATGAGCATGCTGCGAAATAAAAAAAAAATGCTCCGATTTCCGTGTGGAAAGTGTTTTGCAGCATGTGGATGAGATTTGAAATCTCATCCACATGGCTGGGACTGTTATTCGCGTAGATTTTCGGCAAGTAAAATCCGCTGCTTTGTTGTCCCATGTGCAGGGGGCATAAGGTTACCCACACACATAGCGAATTTCTTGAGGATTTTTCGACAACAAATTTGCATAAAATTCGTAGAAAAATTAACACGTTACATGCAGATTTTTCTGCAGCATGCTTTGATTTCCGTACAGAAAATGTTCCGCAGCATTTTGATGAGATAAGTTGTCATCCACATGGATGGTACTGTAATCCGCTGGTGATTTTCCACACAGAAAATGTGCATGGAAATTCTGTCTTGTAAGGCCTCATGCACACGAACGTATGTTTGTCCTCTTGTAAATACTGGCGTAAATACGGGTCCTTGGTCACACGTATTCGACCCGTATTGCACCAGTATTTACGGACACGTGCCAGTAAATACGGGTCCGGTGTAACCAGTATTCCACCCGTATTTACGGGCACGTTTTCGCTGCAAAATTGCACTGCAGTTATCGTCAGCCCTTCTCTCTATCAGTGCAGGATAGAGAGAAGGGACAGCCCTTTCGCAGAAAAAGTAAAAGAAATTCATACTTACACGGCTGTTGTCTTGGTGACGCGTCCCTCTCTTGACATCCAGTCCGACCTCCCTGGATGATGCGGCAGTCCATGTGACCGCTGCAGCCTGTGATTGGCCTGTGATCGGTCACATGGGCTGAAACGTCATCACAGGAGGCCGGACTCGAGGAAGAAGCAGGGAGTTCTGGGTAAGTATCAACGTCTTTTTTTTTTTACAGCTTGATCTATATTGTGATCGGTAGTTACTGCTGATTGTTTAACTCTTTCAGCACCCTGGTCAGTGACTATTTACTGACGTCGCCTAGCAACGCTCCCGTAATTACGGGTGCACACATGTAGTCACCCGTAATTACGGGAACCCCCATAGACTTCTATGGGCCTGCCCGTGCCGTAATTACGGCCTGAAATAGGACATGTTCTATATTTTTCAATGGCACGGGGAGGTACCCGTGGCCAATAGAAGTCCATGGGCCCGTAAAAACGTGCCGTAATTACGGCCCGTAATTACGGGCGTTTTTTACGTTCGTGTGCATGGGGCCTAAGGACCTAAGAAAGATTGGGTGACTAGTGCATTCTCAGGCCTCATGCACACTAACGTATTTTTTTCCTCCTGTAAATACTGGCGTAAATACGGATACTTTGTAACACGCATTCGACCCGTATTCCACCAGTATTTACGGACCCGTTTTCTGTGCAAAATTGCACTGCACTAATCGGCAGCCCCTTCTTTCTATCATTGCTGGATAGAGAGAAGGGGCAGCCATTTCGGTCAAAGTTTCCGCAGCGGAACGCAGCGATTGTAAGTAAAAGAAGTTCATACGTACCCCGGCCGTTGTCTTGGTGACGCGTCCCTCTTTTGACATCCTGTTAAATCTCCTTGGGTGACGTGGCAGTCCATGTGACCGCTGCAGCCTGTGATTGGCCTGTGATTGGCTGCAGCGTTCACAAGGGAAAAAATGTCATCCCGGGAGGCCGGACTGGAGGAAGAAGCAGGTAAGTTAACTTTTAATATTATTAACTCCAGCGATAGTCACTGTCCCGGGAGCTGAAAGAGTTACTGCCGATCAGTTAACTCTTTCAGCACCCTGGACAGTGACTGTCCCCAGACGTCGCCTAGCAATGCTCCCGTAATTACGGGTGCACACACGTAGCCACCTGTAATTACGGGAGCCCCATAGGCTTCTATGGGCCTGCCCGTGCCGTAATTATGGCCTGAAATAGGACATGTTCCATATTTTTCAACGGCACGGGTACCTTCCCGTAAGCAAACGGGAAGGTACACGTGGCCAATAGAAGTCTATGGGCCCATAACCACGGCCCGTAATTACGCCCGTTTTTACGTTCGTGTGCATGAGGCCTCAGGTGGTTAGTATTTTGCCCTTGGCATACTGTACTACCGTGTGGAGTTCCATAAATGTCACACTGGGTGAATAAGACGGAACTTGCTGTAGCTATTTGTGGCAACAATATAAACTATTTTTATGCTTGGTGATGGATGAATTTCATCTGTTTCATGTACTTTTTGTTATTTTAAAATGCAAAAATAAAAACTTGAAAAAAAACATCAAAAAATGATGTCAAATATTAATGGAGTTTATCCAGTGGTAAAATATGTGTGCTGTTTCACTATCCCTGACATGTTAAAATATTCAGAAGAGATCATAATTAATTTAAAAAATCTAAAATCTAAAAATAGTCTTGCATGCATGCAAACTGCATTTGTGACCTCTTGTGGCCATTATGTATATATCAGGTTAAATATATTGCTGCTATTAGGGCTTGATTATAGCAAGGGAAAAAAGACCATTTGCCTTAACCAGGATTTTCCTTTAAACACAAGGGACTTGTGCCTATGGACAGCCCAATAGAAATTAGCACTTGTCCTCAAATTTTGTCCCGCATAATAGTTCATGCAGTGGTGGTTGGTACTAGAGCCTCCATTCAATACCTGCGGTGTAGGTCTATGATGTAATCGCTGATACTAGAATATTTCGTTAAACTGCCATCTCTGGTAAAAGTTTAGGTGATCATGGAGTGCTGACTCCAGCTGATTGTTGTGGTTCTGAATGAGGGTCTTCCCTTTGTTAACTAAGAATTCCCTAAAAAGATTTCTAACCCCTTAGTGACCAGCCCATTATAGGCCCTGATGACCAAGCTATTTTTTTTTTTTTTTTCGTTTTTCTATAGTCAAAGAGCTATAACTTTTAGATTTTTCCATCGACATAGCTGTATGAGAACTTGTTTATTGCGGGATTAGTTGTACTTTTTTAATGACACCTATTTGGGGTACATATCATTTTTTGATTAACTTTTCTTTACTTTTTTGGGGGGAATAGAAAAAAAAAGGAAATTCCGCCATTGTTCTATGCGTTTTAAATTCGTTAAATTGGTTTTGATTGGTACTGTTTCGTGGTACATGGGACTTATTGAAAAACTTTTATATTTACTTTTTTGGGGGCAATGGAAAGAAATAGCAATTTTGCTGTTGTATTTTGCGGGAGTTTTCTTTAGTTTTTTTTTCATAATTTAGATTTTTATTGAAAAGTTTACAACTACAAAAGAAAACAAAGCAAATTAATACTTTTGAAAACAATCATGTCAAGAAAAATAAAAAGGAAAGCAAGAGACAGCTGTCCCATACAATATATAAATATAAAGTCAGGCACATGTCTGATGGGGTAGAAATTCCAACCCAAAATTTTTAAGTCACATAATCCTGACAGGAAACAGGTTACAGTAGTGACATACAAGTCTCATAGCATGTAAACCGCTTTCCAAAAAGTCTGCAACACTGGGCATGACCACCAAATGTGCAGCATCGTTCCAGTCTCGTTGTGACAACGCCAACAGGCATCAGAAACTGCAGGGTACATCTTGTGCAAAATCTGTGGGCAACTGTACCACCTAGATAGGATTTTAAAATTTTTCTCCTGGGCGTGGCATGCAATAGGCATTTTATGAGTCAGGAAGAAAACCCGATCCCAATCAGTCAAAGAGATGGAGAAGCCTAGTTCATTTTCCCAGGCGGTAACATGTGCAGGTGGCTGAGTAACAGAAGTCTCCAATAGAATGTTGTACAATGTGGAAATCACACAAGTCTCTATCTCTTGTTGAAGTAGCAGCGACTCAAAGGCCGTATTCGTGGAGATGCGCATACCATCCGGCAGGGCCGAACACAGGAAGGTAGACAATTAGGCATATTCCATCCAGGAAAGAGTCCTCCCAGGGCAGATCCCTCGCAGCACAGATAAGGGAGGAAGGTGACCCCATCCGACATCACCTGACATAGCCTGGTATCATCAGAAGGGGACCAACCCAGAAAGGTAAGTTTTTTAACAGCTGGCAGAAATTCAGGATTATCAAACAAAGGGCTAAGAAGCCCCGGTCTATGGGAAAGGCCCTTTCGAACCAGCAATCTGTCCCAGAGAGTGAGAAAGTGATGAGTAAGCATAGGAAAAGTCAAAAGGGACGGTCTATGGTCCAGTAGAATCCACGGCAGAGATCGCAGAGAGAGAGCCACGATGAACCTCTCAATCCCTACCCACTGTATATTAAGGCAATTGTGAAACCAATCTATCACTTTGGAAAGAACGACAGCTTGGTGATACAACCCTAAGTTGGGGAGTCCAGCTCCTCCTTTCAGTTTAGGGCTAGACAACGAGCTCAGGCTGATGCGCGGGCGGCCTCAGAGTGCCCCAGACAAATTTACGAAATGCTGCCTCTAAAGTTTTGAAATATGCCCTGGGAACCAGAACGGGGATAGCATGAAATAAAAACGAGAACCGAGGGAGAATATCCATTTTGATAGCATTGATACGACCAAACCATGACAACTGCGCTCTATCATAGGATTGTAGATTATTGAGCGTACGCTGCAGTAAGGGAGGATAATTAAGGGAGTACAGATCCCCAGAGCACCAGGAATCTGAACCCCCCATGTATTTGATAGATATCTCTTTCCATTTAAAAGAGAAGGATGATCTTAGGAGATCGATTGACGCTTGCGGAAGTGATACATTAAGTGTTTCCGTTTTTGTATAATTCACCTTAAAATTACTGATCTGACCAAACTCTTCAAATTCAAATGAGCACCGGAAAGGAAATCACAGGATTAGTAACAAATAGTAAAAGCTTGTCTGCATATAACGCCAGTTTATGGTGCTCCCGGCCTATCTTAATCCCAGAGATATCCGGAGAATTACGAAGAGCCACCGCCAGATGTTCCATTGGGATAACATATAATAGTGGGGACAAAGGGCATTCCTGTCTTCTTCCATTAGCAATCTGCAAAGACGTTGATAAGATACCATTGGCCTTAACTCTAGCTGTAGGTTTCTGATAGAGAGAAAGTATCCTTTCTAGCATTACCAGACCAATACCTATCTGTTTTAAGGCCAAGCGCAGAAATACCCAAAGTACCCTATCGAAAGCTTTCTCCGCATCTACAGATATTAAACATGTGGGTATGGACATTTTCTTCACATGTGACATCAAGAGAAGAGTTTTATTGGTATTGTCCCTCGCTTCTCTACGAAGAGCGAACCCAGCTTGATCTGTATGAATGAGTCTTGGAAGAAGAGGAGCTAACATATTCGCAATTGCTTTAGAGTAGTGTTTAACATCAACATTTATTAGGGAAATCGGGCAATAATTGGCACAAACAGAGTGTTCTTTCCTTGGTTTAGGAATAACAGTGATGGTAGCCGCTAGCGTTTGTGGAGTAAAGGGCATCGTGGATGTAACAGAATTGAATACCTTAGTCATAAAGGGAAGAAGCTGAGGAAGAAAAGCCTTGTAAAAGGACGTCGTGAAACCGTCCGGGACCGGACTCTTACCCGACGGGGCAGATTTAATGTTTTCATGTATTTCTGTTTCCGAGAAAGCCGCACTCAGCGATAAAGTCTCATTCACTTCCAATTCCGGCAAAGCCGTCTTTGCCACATACTGGTCAATTTTCCTTTGAAAATCACCAGGAGGCATGTCCTTCAATGGACCCTTAAGATTATACAAGGCGTGGTAATACTCCCGAAAGGTTTATACTATCTCTTCCGGCTTATGTCTAAATTCACCCGAACCCGACTTAATCAATGGAATAAAAGAGGTAGGAACCCGTGGGTGGAGCGGTCTAGCTAACGCTCTACCACATTTATTTGAGTGTTCATAATAAAAGCGCCTAGCACGATCCCTGAAAGAGGCATGAGCCTGATCCAGCAAACTTCTCAACGAAATTCCTAGCCTCTAATAACTCCACTAACGTATGAGGTTGGTGGGACTGTTTATGATTGGACTCTAGGGTCTAAATACGAGTTAGAATCTGCTGCATTTTAAAGGCCCTCTCCTTTTTCAGTCTGGAACCCTGTTTGATAAATATCCCTCTCAAAACATTTTTCATCGCTTCCCACTACACTGGTAGGGGGGTGGAGTCTGAGACATGATCGTCTAAAAACTCAGAGATAGTTCGGGTGATAGCTGTCTCACACATCGAATCCCTCAAAAGAAGAGGATTCAGCTTCCAATTCCATTCCTTCACCTCCCCCCCCCCCCCCCCCCTCCGGGAGCCCAAGCGAGAAGAAGACTGGCGCATGATCTGCCCAGATCATAGAACCAATCTGAGACGTCGGAGAACAGGACAATAAGTGATGACTCACAAAAAACATGTCTATCCTACTGCACATGTCATGAACCGGAGAATAGAAGGTGTAATCATTTGTTTGAGGGTTAAGTATCCTCCAAACATCCACCAGCTGCATGGCAAAAAGCTTAGTCTTAAGGGTAGACAACTGTGTAGCTGCGACCGAGGACGAATCCATTACTCGGTTTAAAACAAAATTAAAATCTCCAGCTGTGATTAAGAGACCCACCACAAAGTTAGAGAGTTCTGTCAAATAACTCCTGCATACGCGCACCTGGTCATGATTAGGGAGGTATAGGTTAGCCACAGTGAACATTTTCCCACAGACTTTAAGTTTCACAAACAAATAGCGCCCTTGAGTGTCAAATTGAGTCGCAACAATAGAAACCGGAAGAGATCTATGTATTGCAATACTCACTCCTCTGGACTTAGCATCAGGGTTGGTACTATGGAACCACTGTGTATAGTATCTATTATTCATAGCAGGCACATGGTCACTCCTGAAATGAGTCTCCTGTAAAAATAAAATCTGGACACGTTGTTTATGCGTATGGTACAAAATCTGAGAACATTTTTGTGGAGTATTAAATCCACGTACATTCAACTAACAACATTTTAGGGACACCATCAGGGAAGAGGACGGAAAAAGTGGGGAGTGGGGAGAGGAGAAAAACAAACAAAGAAAGAGAGGTATGATACTAAGGAAATCACCACAGACGGTGTTCCAGCCCCAAAACTACTAAGTTGAGGGGAAAGAAGGTATTGTAAAGTGTTAAGTGCGTAGCAGAACACAACCTAAGTACGGAGTTGACTAAACTATGGAAGAAGGATGATCCCAACCAACTATATACACACCTAAAATAAAAAATAAAAATTGAAAAATTGGAACGGGGCTATTTTATTCATAGCCCTTAAAAGGCACCTGTAAAAGAACCACACCTATATAAAACAATATCTTACTCATAAGAAGTAACCCGAGCATGATATAGTACGCCTAACGATGGGATCAAAAACCTAGGCACTGATTGAGTCATTCCCACAACCCCAACGAAATAACTGGGCAGCCAGCCTCCAGCAGCCCCATCCCCCCTCCAGAAACACATCAATCAGACCATAGACCGTAGTTAAATGTCGAAAAGGAGGATGGAGTATAAATAGACACCGCCCAGAGAGCTCAAGGTAAGACCCCGCGCCATTGCATGACCCCAAACCTATAGTCTGTTTAGCAAAAAGGAGTATGAACCCTCTCCGTCCCACTCCTGTCAATACGGACTGGGCCCTACTGTAATAAACAGGTGTAGCTATCCAAGAGGGGGAGGGGGCCTCAACTATAGCAGCCCCATACCTATATGTAGAGACTTACTAAACATAAATAGGGGGTGCATAACGCCAGGAGAAGTGGTATATCTAAAACGGCGAACTGTTACATCCCAGATGGCAGCCCGAGGATGTTAAGGGGGATCCCCTCCCAATCACTTCACTTTCTGCCTAAACATCGGGCCCAGCGATGTAAGAGAAATCTCCAATCTAAGACATCCAGAACCATATTGCAGAGTAAGAAATAATACACATTTAACTCAGTATTCGGAGAGAAAGAGATGAAACAACAGGGTAAACCCTATGTTTAAGACAGGTCCATGTCAACACATTACCTATAGCCTCAAAAAGCAGCAGCTCGACCAAGGAAGTTCTAAGAGGCCATGGAAAACAACTATGCAAAATCACGGTTCCATAAGAGACGACTCTGGAATCATCTGAGCCTGAAATCGTCTGTGCCGAGCCGGTGCCAAGGAGTGCTCCATCCTGGAGTTACGACGTGGCATGCGCTGCGGCAGTGGCAGGAAAAACGGCCAATCTGAAATAGAAATATGAGGCAAATCCAGGGCAGCAAGGAAATCAGGGTTGTCATCTGGAGAGTACACCGAATAGATAGAGGATCCCCGTCGAACTTGTAATTGAAACGGGTAACCCCACGAGTACGGAATATCTTTCTCCCGAAGTGCCATAAGTAACGCCCTCAAGGTCCTCCGCTTTGCCAGGGTAGAACGGGAGAGATCTGCTAACAATTGCACTGAAGCACCGTCAAAGTCCAAAACACCCTTGTTTCGTGCTTGACGCATAATGGATTCCTTGAGTTGAAAGAAATGTATCCTACACACCACGTCACGTGGTCTCGCCAAATCTGTGCTTTTCGGACCAAGTGTGCGATGAGCTCTATCAATCTCCAACAGGGAGTCGACCGGTTTTTCCAATAAAGTGTTAAATATCCCAGTTAACGTAGGAATGAGATCCTGGGGTTCCGTGACTCCAGGGATACCCTTAACTCTAATGTTATTCCTCCTGTTGCGATTCTCAGCATCATCAGTCATATCAAATAACAATTGAATGTGAGCAGAATGCTGGTCTAATAAACTTTGTTGAGAGACCTGTTGCTGCTGGAGCGTCTGTGTAGTCACTTTAATGGCCACCACAGTAGTATTAATATGAGTAATGTCCTCCTTCAGAGAACGTATCTCCGATTTGCACACCGCTTCAAGGCGGGAAATATATCCCTATATGTCTGTTTTAGTAGGACTGGCCGGCATCTGCGAAGTGAGCGCAAATAATTCAGGACCCAGTTCAGTGACCTGTGAAGGGGCCATGGGAGACTCAACCTGGACAAGGAGAGACGGAATGTCCTGCATCAGCTCCGATAACGACCTCGCCTGGAGGCACTGCAGCCGCGGCACCGGCTCAGAACGTCATGTTGGATTGCTGAGACAGGGAAGCAGGCGACACAGAGTCTGCGAAGTAATGAAGAATGCCGCTCCTCGTCCTCCCATGATCACTTCTCGCCGGTGTGGTAGGTTTGGTGCGTGCTCCCCTTCGCATGAGTGCAATGTGTAATGCTGTTAGACGCTGTTAATCGGGCTGAAAGTCAGTCAGGAAGCAGGAGCTCTCACACCACGCGTCTCATCAGCGCCATGTCCAGGCCACGCCCCCTGCGTTTTATTTTTTTAAGCCGTTCACCTTTGCGAATTAAATTACATGTTAACGTTATCGTTTTTGTTTTTTTTTACTGTAATTTTTATTAATCATTTTTATTTAACATTAATTACTTATTTTAGCAGTCCCACTAGGGGACTTCAGATCACAGATATAATACTTTGGTATACTCAGTATATCAGAGCATTATTGCCTGTCAGTGTAAAACTGACAGGCAATCTATTAGGATGTGCCCTTGGCATGGCCTTTTAGGCATATAGCCGCGATTGTATTTGCGGCCCGCAGATGGGTGAGAGAGGGAGCTCCCTCCCTCTGTAAACAAGTTAAATGCCGCAGTTGCTATTGACCGCAGCATTTAACAGGTCAAACAGCCGCAATCTAAGTAAACTTCGATCGCTACCATTGGAGCAGGAGCCCGGCTGTCATCAGACAGCCGAGCCCCCGCTCCAGCCTGCACGGGACACCTGTACAGGACTTAGACTAGGCTGCCGTG
Source organism: Rhinoderma darwinii (assembly GCF_050947455.1). Lineage (NCBI taxonomy): Eukaryota > Metazoa > Chordata > Amphibia > Anura > Rhinodermatidae > Rhinoderma > Rhinoderma darwinii. Next base: position 552,757,126 of record NC_134687.1, read on the forward strand.
AAAAGGCAGCGGCTTAGCCAGAGGCCCCTTAGTGACCACAGTGAAAAGGCATATTGGTGGTCACAATGGGACAGTGATAGAGATTTTAGCCATTGTTATTTATGGCCTACCATAAAATCGTACAGTAAAGTAGAGCCACATCTATCAGTGAGTCTGCAGCTCTGCTGCTTTATTCTGGCATGTACCATTTAAATGAATGAAGAATTTACAGATGATATCGTGCTATAAACTTCTGACTTGCATCTTCTTTGCGTATTATTTTTAGTCACATTATGCAACATTATTTCATCAAAGATTCTGAACTGATGATCCCCTTTGGGTAAAACATATTTCTGTACATGGTGTTATGACTCAGAACTTGCTCAGAATACCCAGAGGGTAAATCATTGACGTAAATATCGTTCCTAAGTGACAGCTTCTTATTTACATAAAGACACATTTGTCATGTTTTCTTCTTCTTTCTAGAATCGTAATGAGAACCACTTGGGCTTGTAGACCATTTCTTTGGTTACATCTATAGCCATTGTGAGCCAGGCTAGTTTTTAATATAAACTGAACATGTTTCAGTCATCAGGCTATGTTCACACCACATTTGGTTTGTAACAGCGTATATGACAGAAAATACTCCCAGCGTATACACTAAAGGTGTCCAAAAAATCCTCCGGCAGGTATACATTAGTATACTTTTTCTTTTTACTGCATAGGAAAGCGCAGCCTGCTGTTCTTTCCTATACAGTTGGCCACTGAAAAAATTGTGCCATACTTTGTTATAAATATGGCAGTTTACGGATGACGCATGCAACTATACAACATACAGTTGCATACGTTGGCGATTTGCGCTCAGCACATGCATTTGGAGATATTCCTGGCGTATGCACCGAACACAAGTATTTAGCGTGATGGTAATAGGGCCTTACTGTACCTTGTAGTGTTCATTCTTGAACACCATTTTATATATATATATATATATATATATATATATATATATATATATATTATATATACCCAGAGCGAAACCCACGCAAACACAGGGAAAACATACATACTCTGTGCCCCAATGTAACAGTGCTAACCATTGAGCCGCCATCCTACATTACAGCATGCATTATAGCCTGGAGTTAACAAACACATCCAGGGCCGGACTGGCCACCTGGTAGTTCTGGCAATTGCCAGAGGGGCTAGTTCACAGTGGGCTGGTTGGCTGCAATCCACACAGTTCTTTTTAATTATGGCTGTGGATTGAAGCCTATTCACACTGGTTGTCTGATCAAGCTTATATGTAAGTGGCCACTTATCAGGAAAGGGAGGAAGAGGGATGAGGTTGGCTACCTCTGTATAATCAAGTAGCAATCAAGTGGCATAGAGGATACAGTACTTCCACCCCTTAGAGGGAAAAAGCTCGCCCACCAGCCTAACATTGGTTACTTCACTGTTTGGTCTGTGGGGGTGGAGCCACATCGGCATATTTCACACACCTCATTAGATAAGAGCAAGAAAAACTTGCACTGCTGAGCGGCTCCTGTAATCTGACCCAATAAGCAGGAACTGGACCTGCCATACAGCAGCTGCTCAGCAGTGCCACTCTGTCTACTACTGTCTACAGTAAACAACACCCCCAGTAGCTGCAGACAAGTTAAATTCTGTTGGTATCTGTGTTGGAGCCTTTGTTGCAGTTTCTGTCAGATTTAGCGGGAAAAATAGTGCTACATGTTGCATTGTTTTTCCCATTAAAATGACGGATACCACGACCTAGCCTGATATAGCTTATTATAAGTCCATGTGTCCCAGGTTACTCTTCTGTACAGTATATATACAGTGTGTATATATATATATATAGCAGCATTATTCATGAGTATAGTACATATTTGCAGTATATATGACAGCATTATTCATGTGTGGTGTATATTTAGCAGCATTATTTATGTGTACAGTATATACAGGGAAGGAAATAAGTATTTGATCCCTTGATGATTTTGTAAGTTTGCCCACTGTTAGGGTATGTTCACACGGCGGGGGTCCGTAACGGCTGAAATTACGGGGATGTTTCAGCCTGAAAACATCCCCGTAATTTCAGCCGTACCGGCATGTGCAGGCGCTTGAACGCCGCGTCAATTACGGCCGTAATTAGCGCTGCTATTCATTGGAGTCAATGAATAGCGGCTCCAATTACGGCCAAAGAAGTGACAGGTCACTTCTTCTACGCGGGCGTCTATTTACGCGCCGTCATTTGACAGCGGCGCGTAAATATACGCCTCGTGTGAACAGACAAACGTCTGCCCATTGCTTTCAATGGGCAGATGTTTGTCAGCGCTATTGAGGCGCTATTTTCGGGCGTAATTCGGGGCAAAAACGCCCGATTTACGTCCGTAAATAGGCCGTGTGAACATACCCTTAAAGTCATGAAAAGTCTAGAATTTTTAGGCTAGGTTAATTTTACCAGTGAGAGATAGATTATATAAAAAAAAAAAACTGAAAATCACATAGTAAAAATTATATATATTTATTTGCATTGTGCACAGAGAAATAAGTATTTGATCCCCTACCAACCATTAAGAGTTCAGCCTCCTCCAGACCAGTTACACGCTCCAAATCAACTTGGTGCCTGCATTAAAGACAGCTGTCTTAAATGGTCACCTGTAGAAAAGACTCCTGTCCACAGACTCAATTAATCAGTCTGACTCTAACCTCTACAACATGGGCAAGACCAAAGAGCTTTCTAAGGATGTCAGGGACAAGATCATAGACCTGCACAAGGCTGGAATGGGCTACAAAACCATAAGTAAGACGCTGGGTGAGAAGGAGACAACTGTTGGTGCAATAGTAAGAAAATGGAAGACATACAAAATGACTGTCAATCGACATCGATATGGGGCTCCATGCAAAATCTCACCTCGTGGGGTATCCTTGATCCTGAGGAAGGTGAAAGCTCAGCCGAAAACTACACGGGGGGAACTTGTTAATGATCTCAAGGCAGCTGGGACCACAGTCACCAAGAAAAACATTGGTAACACATTACGCCGTAATGGATTAAAATCCTGCAGTGCCCGCAAGGTCCCCCTGCTCAAGAAGGCACATGTACAGGCCCGTCTGAAGTTTGCAAATGAACATCTGGATGATTCTGAGAGTGATTGGGAGAAGGTGCTGTGGTCAGATGAGACTAAAATTTAGCTCTTTGGCATTAACTCAACTCGCCGTGTTTGGAGGAAGAGAAATGCTGCCTATGACCCAAAGAACACCATCCCCACTGTCAAGAACGGAGGTGGAAACATTATGTTTTGGGGGTGTTTCTCTGCTAAGGGCACAGGACTACTTCACCGCATCAATGGGAGAATGGATGGAGCCATGTACCGTCAAATCCTGAGTGATAACCTCCTTCTCTCCACCAGGACATTAAAAATGGCTCGTGGCTGGGTCTTCCAGCACGACACTGACCCGAAACATACAGCCAAGGCAACAAAGGAGTGGCTCAAAAAGAAGCACATTAAGGTCATGGAGTGGCCTAGCCAGTCTCCAGACCTTAATCCCATCGAAAACTTATGGAGGGAACTGAAGATCCGAGTTGCCAAGCGACAGCCTCGAAATCTTAATGATTTACAGATGATCTGCAAAGAGGAGTGGGCCAAAATTCCATCTAACATGTGTGCAAACCTCATCATCAACTACAAAAACCGTCTGACTGCTGTGCTTGCCAACAAGGGTTTTGCCACCAAGTATTAAGTCTTGTTTACCAAAGGGATCAAATACTTATTTCTCTGTGCACAATGCAAATAAATATATACACTATTGACTATGTGATTTTCTGTTTTTTTTTTTAGATAATCTATCTCTCACTGGTAAAATTAACCTAGCCTAAAAATTCTAGACTGTTCATGTCTTTGACAGTGGGCAAACTTACAAAATCAGCAAGGGATCAAATACTTATTTCCTTCACTGTATAGCAGAATTATTCATGTGTGCAACATATATAGCAGCATTATTCATGTGTACAGTATATCATGGTGTGATTTATGTGTGCACTATATATGACTGCATTGTTAGTGTGTACAGTTTATAGCACCATTCTCAAGAATATGATGAGTTTGGACAGTATGGATCACTAAAATATAAAATATTACATTTATCTACCTGATAAATAATATCTAATTTAACCTTTCTGCCCAAAATTCATTCAATAAATAACTTATGGAGACATTATATATCCTGGTAGTGTATCATATATTATATTTATTGCACACATATATTCTTGAAGGGTAACTAAACTTTCAAAAAAACTTCTGACATGTCATAGTGAGACCCCCACCGATCGCTAAAACGAATTGGCAGAAGCGCTCGGGTGAGCGCTGAGCCGCTTAATTTCTGATTGGCTTTTCTCGGTAAGCCAAGCAATTGATGTATGAGCTCATAGACTCTCTATTGAGCCGGAAAACCAATTTCTCGTCTTTCCAAGAAAAGCAGATCAGAAAAGAAGCGGCACAGCACTCACCGAGCACTTCTTCCACTTTGTTTTAGCGATTGGTGGGGGTCTCAGTGCTCAGACCCCCACTGTTAAAGGGGGTGGGGTAATAGCGGGATTCACTGGTTAGTGACACCCACTATTACTACCGCCTTTATAATCAGGGTCACTAGGGTTATGCCTAGTTCCCCTACCTTTTCCTTATACTAACGTCGATCTAATTGCTTTAGCGGCTACTCAGGGGAATAAGACCGTATAGTAAATAAAGGTAATAATTATTAACATACAGTAATCACTCTCATATGTATATTACAGTAACTAATCACAGTACAGTATAAACACGGTATCACAATATTATACCGCCACCCACTTACCTAAACATACACAGAATACAGTTACATTACAACACAATACACATAAGTTACTTGTGATTCTCACACGCTCTCTATCCCTATCCCACTCCCTCCTAATATAACTTTCCCTATACACTAAGGGTTAATACGGGATAAGGAGGAACAAGGGGAATGGGTTACTGTGTAAAACAGACAGCAAGGGTTAACTCAGGGACTCTGGGACAGCAAGGGTTAACTCAGGGACTCTGGGACAGCAAGGGTTAACTTAGGGAGAACAAGGGGTTAACTTACTCAGGGAGAGCAAGGGGTTAACTCAGGGAAGCAAGGGTTAACTCTGGGACAGTAGGGACTCAGGGAGAGCAAGGGGTTAACTCAGGGAAGCAAGGGTTAACTCTGGGACAGTAGGGACTGTATCAAGGGGTTAACTCAGGGAAGCAAGGGTTAACTCAGGGACAGTAGGGACAGTACTCAGGGAGATCAAGGGGTTAACTCAGGGAAGCAAGGGTTACAGCAGGAGGAGACAGGGAGAGACAGGGTTAAGTGTAGCTGCTGCTACACTTGATACTTAGACTTTGTGGAGCAGCAGAGGCAGGAGCACAGTTTGAGGTCTTTGGAGGAGAGAGAGGTGAGCGTCGGTGGTGTGTGTGTGAGGCAGGCAGGCAGGCAGCTCTCAGCTGATCGTCTTCAGCTGGCTTCGGCTCCTGAGCGCGGCTCCTGAGCGTACCGATGCAGGGCTATTTAACCCTGTCGGTACGCTCGCAGCGGGGAGTGTGGCGCTTGCCCCAGGCTAGCATGGGTCGGCATGGTGATAATGTATCACCAGCCGACTCATGAGAGCCCGCACGAGACAGTCCGTGCGTGCGGGAGACTTGAAATGGAGACAGGGGATAACTATCCCTTGTCTCCATGGTTTCCTAACAAAGCAGGGACATGCTAATTGTCCTGCTCTGCTTCCAACCGTATTCATGACCAGGGCTGTTGTTGTTACATATATATATATATATATATATATATATATACACATACACTGTATACATACATACTATATATATATATATATATATATATATATATATATATATATATATATATATATATATATATACATATATATGGACACTTCCCTTTACAATCCCCCTGTTGTCGGGGACTAGACAATGCAATTTGGGGAAGTGTTTGTGGGGTTCTATTTACCCCCTCAACCTCCCCGGTTACTGGTAATGGTCTGAGATGGAAGGAAGTATACTATTAGATCTAGATATTCGACATCAGCTATCTCCTCAAGGACACCTTCCCGCCAGTCCTCTGACTCTGGAGTCTAGTGTCCAAAGAAACGAAACCTCAAAGTTCACAGAATGAAGATGAAATTAAATCTCCTAGTCCATAGAACGAAGTTGAGATAAAACTCACAGTCCATAGAACGAAGCCTCGAAGCTCAGCAGACGAAGTTGAAATGAAACCTTCATAGTCCATAGATCGAAGCCTCGAAGCTCATCAGACGAAGTTGAAATGAAACCTTCATAGTCCATAGAACGAAGAAACCTTCATAGTCCATAGAACGGGGTTGAAATAAACTCACAGTCCATAGAACGAAGCCTCAAAGCTCATCAAACGAACAAAGCTCATTTGAAAACCTCAAAGTCCATGAACCGCAGATTTCTTGTTCTTTCTTGCTTGGAGTTTCTTCCTCTTAAGTGGCGTCAGCAGGTCTTTCCAGTGGCCGATCCAATTTTAGCATGACGACCCGTGTAAGGCTACTTGTGCCCTCATATGGTCAGCCTTGGAATGGCTTAGCCCGCCTTTCAACAACCTTTTGTACGTGATCCATTACATTTCCAACTTTTCCCAGCATCTTGATTGAAGACGAAACAATCTTTGTGGGCCGATATCCAGGTCTTCATCATGGCAGGTTATCATCCCCGAGGAGGAGGTGAGGTCTTGGTACCCAGGAATCTACTGTGGGGTGGAGCATCGCCTTCCATTTCCCCTCTGACATTCAATTCATCATCATATTGACCATACCAGTTCTCAGGTTCTCAGGTTGAGGTGGCAAATACCTACAAGGGTGTGTGAATACCTTACCTGTCCCTAAGGGTACCTACACACTACCCAATCATACAAACAAAGTGAAAAATAACCAAACATACAAAAATATTCCCCCACCAACCATAGGTATATGTACATATAGAGATTCATGCTCAAACAGCATCTCACACTACTCCTCCATAAACACGTGCAAGGTACACATGCAAATGGGGTGACTACAGGCTGTAAATATATGCCCGCCTCCATGTACATACTCACTCGCTGTGGGACGGGCATGTCCTCACTGAGTATGCCTATGTTGCGGACACATATCAACACCTAGAATGTCTATATGTACACCTTGAAAATGTTATACGACCCATTGATTAAGATTTACACTTTACAAATATATATACACATACAATAATCAACAATTCTGGGTCGCAGGACTGTATCACTATGTCCTTAGACCCCGTCTACGAATGTATTCGTGGCTTTCTGCTTGACCTCGTTGTATTTGGTCAACCAGTCCTTTCATTCGTCGGTACACGCAGAACAGTCCAACGTACATAATCGCCACAAGAGTGAGAAGGATTATCACTGGGTGGATGAGCAAGTTGAAGAAGGAAGTGGCCTTGGGACTATATCCGAACAAGCTCTCCCACCAAGACATTTCCGCGTCCGCCTCAAGGTTGTTCACAATTCCTGTGATCTTTTAAGTGTCATGTTCCAACTGAATAGTGGTTCCACAACATCCTTTTCCTCATTGAAGTCTAGCAGGAGATTTCTTAGTTCGATGCCAAACCCAACAGGAATCGTCTGGAGTCTCACAGGGGTGTCTGGACGGATGTCAAGCCTTTTTTCAGGTGTCACCGGAGTTCTTCCCTTCTGATCTGCCACATCAACGCCTAATACGGGATTAAGGGTACAGTATGCTTCTTGGAGGAGTATGCCTCTCTCAGAGCAGTTAGTCGTGTGGCATTCTGCATTAGATACCAGCACCAATATCCTTGACCCATGTCTTGAGGAGGGCATTGGATTAGTCTTCATATCACAGGACCCCTCGGTATCCCAACACTGGTGTAGGTCAGGATATCCGAGGGGAGCTGTGGAGGAAGCACTGTTTTTGTGGTTCCTCACAATTCTCAGGTTTGTGGAACTATATCTCTGTCTTACCAAACCCATTATCTTAAAATCAAGATATGGGTTACCTCCCCCTGTCCAAAGTTTCCTAACTCCAGTTAAACACAAAAGAATCAGCGATACTGTTATTCGCTGTATTTAATTGCACTCGCATTAGGCCTCAGATGAAGTTGTGTTACCTGTCTGAACCCCCCAGGTCTAGGTGCACAGAATAACATAAAACACTACACCGTAAACTTATGTTACCTGTTCGCACAGCCCAACCTGAGTCCACAGTATGATAACAACTTCAACGTTATCCTAATAGAGAGCAATTAAAACATTGGGCGCAAATACACCACTATCCAATGGTTGATTCCCCAGTTGTGTTCCTGGAGTGGTTTTCTAATTATGCATTATAAATACAGGCAACACCCATATAGTATAAATACATATTACTGATAACCAGGGATATACCACAATAGAATATGTGAAAGAACCACAAAATAAAAACACAAATGAAAACAAACTGACAACTGGGGACAAACACAACAGACCATAAACAACCATTACAGACGTAACACCAGACTGAACATGCAATTTATGGCCAACTTCCTAAACTCCTCCCTAGTTGTGGTTGGTCATTTAGACCCTTGAGCACGTGGCGGAGCGCATAAGGCTGTAAGGAGACTCTTATGCAGCCATTTTGTCTAAACCCACGTTTTGTTGTGATGTGGCCATTTTCTATTCCCATTTCACTGGGCTTTCCATGGTTGCTTATGCCGTGGCAGTTCCTCGCAATATGTCCCATCTGACCACATTTAAAGCATTTAACAGGACCACATTTCTTAGTACTCAAAGACTCGCAGTACTTCGCAATGTGGCCTGATCCGGCACATGCAAAACATTTAACAGTACATGCTCTGCTGGACTTAGGGCAGTCAGCAGTGCATGATCTGTTAAAGTTCTGCATGGCTAGGGACGCACTTCTGATTATTGTACGCTTACATCTGCGTAACACTTTTGTAACAATGTTTCTGGATGGGATCATGATTTGTGACATCTGATCCATCACTCTTACTACTCCCCCCTTTTTGCCCTGTAGAGGGCAAACTTACAGCAGAATCAGGCCTTGAAAAAGACAAAGCCGGTAACATTTTTGAGAAATCTTTTATGATGTTTTGCATACTGGCAACCAATTGTGACCTAGTAGCAAGCTCATCATTCAACTTGGCAATGATCGCATCCGTAGATGCTGCCTTAACCTTAAATGCATTGATCACAGCATAAGACCCAGTCAGCTGTGCATCAATATCATCACTGTGATTTCTCAAGTCTATCACCTGCGATTCCAGCATGCAAATTTGCTGATCTCTACATTGGGCATTCTCTGCCAGTTGTGTCTGCAAATTAGAAACCTGCTTCACATTGTTGGCACAACACTGGCAGTGAAGATTTGGGGAATCACTCTTCATTTCTGAGTGATCAGGCTTCCACGTCTCCTCATACACACAGATTAATTTAGCGAGCATGTGGAGACGTTTGGAGGTTTTGTTAAGAACACTCCTCTTGCCAATACACAACTTATCATGTGCATAAGCCTCGTCCAGTAGAGTGGACCACAGCATTCCTGCTGACTTGTATGTCGTGGGTGTTACTGGATTAAATTTACTGTTTTTGGCGAGGTGTTTAAGTGTGGAGAAGTCCATACTCACTGTTCCAGAAGTCATCTCCGTCTGCGTTGTCCTCCTTGTCACCTGCTGTTTTGAAAAAGGTCCTTTTCTTCCGGAACGCCTTTTCCCGATCAGCTGGACTTCACCGGAAGAACACCGACGTTGATACTTCTGCAAACTCTTTTGTATAAGTTGCTCGCTCGCCCGACGATTCGTCGCCGTAGAGCAGCACGCCGCAAAGCAAAATAAAAGACGTTAATACCTCAGAAAATAAAACAAAAAACAATAGGTTCGCTGATCAATTGTATCCTGTATCAAACCTTAAATAAAATTGTATTACTCGTCTGAACTTCAAAAAGGTCTAGGCGCACAGTATAACTCAACACTACACCGTGTATGTACGTTACCTGTCCACGCCTCTCCGCCTATCTTCAGTACACGTTTTGACACAATTTTATTGTACAAAAATACAGAAATAAATTGACAACAGTTTGGGCTGGCTCGCCAATGTTAAAGGGGGTGGGGTAATAGCGGGATTCACTGGTTAGTGACACCCACTATTAAGACCGTATAGTAAATAAAGGTAATAATTATTAACATACAGTAATCACGCTCATATGTATATTACAGTAACTAATCACAGTACAGTATAAACACGGTATCACAATATTATACCGCCACCCACTTACCTAAACATACACAGAATACAGTTACGTTACAACACAATACACATAAGTTACTTGTGATTCTCACACGCTCTCTATCTCTATCCCACTCCCTCCTAATATAACTTTCCCTATACACTAAGGGTTAATACGGGATAAGGAGGAACAAGGGGAATGGGTTACTGTGTAAAACAGACAGCAAGGGTTAACTCAGGGACTCTGGGACAGCAAGGGTTAACTTAGGGAGAACAAGGGGTTAACTTACTCAGGGAGAGCAAGGGGTTAACTTAGGGAAGCAAGGGTTAACTCTGGGACAGTAGGGACTCAGGGAGAGCAAGGGGTTAACTCAGGGAAGCAAGGGTTAACTCTGGGACAGTAGGGACTCAGGGAGAGCAAGGGGTTAACTCAGGGAAGCAAGGGTTAACACTGGGACAGTAGGGACTGTATCAAGGGGTTAACTCAGGGAAGCAAGGGTTACAGCAGGAGGAGACAGGGAGAGACAGGGTTAAGTGTAGCTGCTGCTACACTTGATACTTAGACTTTGTGGAGCAGCAGAGTTCGAGGTCTTTGGAGGAGAGAGAGTGAGGCAGGCAGGCAGGCAGCTCTCAGCTGATCGTCTTCAGCTGGCTTCGGCTCCTGAGCTCGGCTCCTGAGCGTACCGATGCAGGGCTATTTAATCCTATCGGTACGCTCGCAGCGGGGAGTGTGGCGCTTGCCCCAGGCTAGCATGGGTCGGCATGGTGATAATGTATCACCAGCCGACTCATGAGAGCCCGCACGAGACAGTCCGTGCGCGCGGGAGACTTGAAATGGAGACAGGGGATAACTATCCCTTGTCTCCATGGTTTCCTAACAAAGCAGGGACATGCTAATTGTCCTGGTCTGCTTCCAACCGTATTCATGACCAGGGCTGTTGTTGTTACAGCCCTGGCTCATGATACATTATATGTACTATACATACACATATATATTATATATATGTGTATATATATATATATATATATATATATATATATATATATACACATACACTGTATACATACATACTATATATATATATATATATGTATATATATATATATATATATATATATATATATATATGGACACTTCCCTTTACACCCACCAATCAAAACTTCAGACGTTTTGAATGTTTAGTTACCCTTTAATATTCAAGCAATATTCTATTTATTACTAGAAATTGAAATATGATTGGGGAAAGTCAATTTCCAGGTATTGTCACCGTCTCCATTAGGTCTCCACTCTTGCTGTCTTCCTTCTGTGCTGCTGAAACATTTTATAACAAATAATCAGACATTGTTCCTGTATGAGAGTTGTGACCGGTGTATGCATTCAGCCCATCACATTGTTCTCCCGTTTTGTGGGATTTATTGATTTATGAAATATTTGAATAGCACAAAAGGAAGGCAGCATTTCAATGAGCATAGGAAACAATGTACAATGTTTTTATATAGCTTAAGAGTGGACCTGCAACTGGGCCAGCATATTGCATGGACAGCAGGTGGGCAGGTTTGCCTTAACCCCTTCCCGACATGCGCCGTATATATACGGCGCAAACGGGAAGGGCTTTCCGCAAAGCGCAGTACCATTACGTTGCGGTGATTGCGCGGGTTCAGGAGCTAAGCTCGCACCATCACCACCGAGTGACAGCTGTATGTTACAGCTGGCACCCTGATGTATCGGCCAGGACCAGAGCTAGCATCCGATCCGGCCGATTAACCCCTCAGATGCTGCGTTCAATAGAGATCGCAGCATGTGAGGAGTTCTTAGACACCGGCACCCCAGCAACGTGATTGCTGGGTTGCTGGTGGCTGCAAAGGCGATCAGAGGCCTAATACTTACCTCCCGGTCTGCCAGCAGCGGAAGCCTCCTATGCCCCGCTCGGCGGCGGGGCCTAAAAGGCTTCCAGTACCATCAGCAAGATGGCGCCTGCTCAGCTTCCGGCTCAGAAGCTGAGCCGGCGTCATCAGCAGTGGGTGTCCGCTGTATGTTACAACGGACACCATGATGTATCGGCAGGAACCGGACAATGCTCCGATTCCTGCCAATAACCCCTTCGATGCTTTGATCCAATGCGATCGCTGCATCAAAGTGGTTTGTACCAAATCGGCAGGCTGCCATGCGATATCAAGGCTGGCGCCTGCTACTATGGCAACATGAGGCCTATCAATGGCCTCCTGTCTGCCATTACGGAAGCCATTTAGGCCCCAACCGGTGCCGGAGCCTGATCGGCTTGCTGTCATTAAATAACTGACCGTTCTTGTAATGACGGGCGTGGGGAGACAGACAAGTGAGCCCTAATCTACCCGCCACTCAGTCCCTGCCTACTTGCAACGACCTGCCCTAGGCGCCGGGGTACAACTGGGCGACGGTCCCTACGCTCAATAAGTGCACGACAGACAAACAGACAAGGGTACACAGAGCTAGGGGGAGAAAGGGGCAGTTGCCCATGGCAACACCGTGAGCAACAAGAGAAGTGAACAAGCCGAGTAAAACCAGCAGAGTACGAGGTGCCAAACGCAGAGCAGAAGAGTAGTAAACAAGCCGAGTCAAACCAGGAGTGTACGAGGTACGAAACACAGAGCAGGAGAGTAGTCAGCAAGCCGGGGTCAATATGAAGCAAGGATAATAGTACAATAAGCTGCAGCAGGGCCAGGAAACCAAACGAGAAGAATCAGAAGCAAAGGAGGAACAGGAAAGGCAGGTATAAATAGACAGAGGGCGGGAGCTAGCTCCGTCTGGCCAGGCTGTTATAGGTTCTCCCACACCTAAGCCTGCCACCCTGAGTGGTGGAAGATGGAGTCAGTCTCACAGACATAGAAGCAGGTGCAGACTGATTATCTATGGGCGTTAACCCCGAAGCTGTGCCTGGCAGATCCTTTACAGTACCCCCCCTTTTATGAGGGGCCACCGGACCCTTTCTAAGTGGACCTGGTTTACTGGGGAAACGTAAGTGAAACCTCCTGACCAATATCCCAGCGTGAACATCCCGAGCGGGTACCCAGGTCCCCTCCTCAGGCCCGTATCCTCTCCAATGGACCAGGTACTGGAGGGAGCCTTGGACCATCCTGCTGTCCACAATCTTGGCCACCTCGAATTCTGCCCCCTCAGGGGTGAGAACAGGGACCGAAGGTTTCCTCGAGGGAGCCAAGGACTGGGAGCAGCGTTTAAGGAGGGAGGCATGGAACACGTCGTGTACTCGAAAAGATGGGGGCAACTCCAGTCGGAAGGAGACAGGATTGAGGACTTCAATGACCTTGTACGGCCCTATAAACCGGGGAGCAAACTTCTTGGACGGGACCTTAAGGCGCAAATTTTTAGACGATAGCCACACCAGATCCCCGACCATAAACAAGGGGTTAGCAGAACGTTTTCTATCTGCCTGAGTTTTTTGTATGCTCTGGGACGCCTCTAGGTTCTTCTGAACCTGAGCCCAGACTGTGCACAGTTCTCGATGAACGACCTCTACCTCGGGATTGTTGGAACTACCAGAGAAGAGAACCGTGGATTAAACCCAAAATTACAGAAAAAGGGGGAGACCCCTGACGAGTTACTGACCCGGTTATTAAGGGAAAATTCGGCGAGGGGAATGAATGAGACCCAATCATATTGACAGTCAGAGATAAAACACCTTAAATATTGTTCTAGAGACTGATTAGTCCTCTCAGTTTGGCCATTAGTTTCAGGATGGAAGGCAGAGGAGAAGGACCGATCAATCTCCAACTTTTTACAGAAGGCTCTCCAAAACAATGAAACAAATTGTACCCCTCTATCAGAAACAATATTGACAGGGACCCCATGGAGACGCAGGATGTGTTTGACAAACAAGGTAGCTAACGTCTTCGCATTGGGTAGTTTCTTGAGGGGCACAAAATGGCACATCTTACTGAAGCGTTCTACTACAACCCACACCACCGACTTGCCTTGAGATGGAGGCAAATCGGTGATAAAATCCATGGAGATATGGGTCCAAGGTCTCTGGGGAATGGACAAAGAACATAGTAAGCCCGCTGGTCGGGACCTGGGAGACTTGGACCTAGCACAAACTTCACGAGCGGTGACGTAGGCCTTAACGTCTTTAGGCAACCCAGGCCACCAATAGTTTCTGGCAATGAGGTGCTTGGTACCCAGGATGCCTGGATGGCCAGATAGTGCAGAGTCATGATTTTCCATAAGTACCCTTAGCCGGAATTGCAGGGGAACAAACAGCTTGTTCTCAGGAAGGCTCCCGGGAGCTGAACCTTGATCAGCCGCAATTTCAGAGACTAAATCAGAATCAATAGCGGAAATGATTATACCTGGAGGCAAAATACAAGCAGGATCTTCCTCCGAAGGAGGGCTGGCCATGAAGCTACGTGACAGTGCATCAGCCTTAACATTTTTAGACCCAGCCCTATAGGTAACCACAAAGTTGAATCTGGTAAAAAATAACGCCCAACGAGCTTGTCTCGGGTTTAGCCTCCGGGCATATTCTAGGAAAACCAGATTCTTGTGGTCGGTAAGGACCGTTACCTGGTGCCTAGCCCCCTCCAGGAAGTGGCGCAAATCTTCAAATGCCCATTTAATGGCTAAGAGTTCGCGGTTGCCAATATCATAGTTACTCTCAGTGGGTGAAAACTTCCTGGAGAAGTAGGCACAGGGACGGAGATGGGTGAGGGACCTGGTACCCTGGGACAAGACAGCCCCCACTCCCACCTTGGACGCGTCAACCTCCACGATAAATGGCTCCATTTGGTTGGGCTGAACCAGCAGCGGGGCCGAGATAAAGCACTTCTTAAGGACCTCAAAAGCCTGGACAGCCTCAGGAGGCCAGTGGAGGAGATCAGCACCTTTGCGAGGGAGATCCGTAAGAGGCTTAGCGATGACCGAGAAGTTAGCAATAAATCTCCTGTAATAATTAGCGAACCCCAGGAAGCACTGTAACGCCTTCAGAGAGGCAGGTTGGACCCATTCCGCCACAGCCTGGACCTTGGCAGGGTCCATGCGGAATTCATGAGGAGTGAGGATTTGGCCCAAAAATGGTATCTCCTGCACCCCAAACACACATTTTTCGGTCTTCACAAACAGTTTGTTTTCTCGAAGGACCTGGAGCACCTTCCTGACATGCTCAATGTGGGAGGACAAGTCCTTGGAAAACACAAGTATGTCATCAAGGTACACTACAAGAAATACCCCCAGGTAGTCTCTTAAAATCTCATTTATGAAATTCTGGAAGACCGCGGGAGCATTACACAACCCAAAGGGCATGACGAGGTATTCGAAATGACCTTCGGGCATGTTAAACGCAGTCTTCCACTCATCCCCCTCTTTGATGCGGATAAGGTTATACGCCCCCCGTAGATCAAACTTAGAGAACCATTGCGCCCCCTGAACCTGATTAAAGAGATCAGGAATCAGAGGATGGGGATACTGGTTCCTTACAGTGACCTTATTCAAGCTTCGGTAGTCAATGCATGGCCTAAGACCACCATCCTTCTTCCCTACGAAGAAGAAGCCAGCACCTACAGGAGAAGTAGAGGGACGAATGTAACCCTTGGACAGGCATTCCTGGATATACTCTCTCATGGCTTCACGTTCGGGACAAGAGAGATTAAATATCCTACCCTTAGGGAGCTTAGCTCCTGGTACCAAATTGGTTGCGCAATCATATTCTCTATGAGGAGGTAACACTTCGGAGGCCTCCTTAGAGAAAACATCGGCGAAGTCCTGAACAAACTCAGGTAGCGTGTTCACCACCTCAGGGGGAGAAATAGAATTAACAGAAAAACATGACGTCAAGCATTCATTACCCCACTTGGTAAGGTCCCCGGTATTCCAGTCAAACGTGGGATTATGCAACTGCAAACAGGGAAGGCCTAAAACCAAATCGGACGATAATCCCTGCATTAACAGTACAGAGCACTGCTCCAAATGCATGGAGCCAACAAGGAGTTCAAAAACAGGGGTATGCTGTGTAAAATAACCATTAGCAAGAGGAGTGGAGTCGATACCCACTACCGGGACAGGTTTATGCAAATCAATCAAAGGCATAGCTAGAGACATAGCAAATTCCACAAACATGATATTAGCAGAAGACCCTGAATCCACGAAGGCACTGCCGATAGCAGACCTACCACCAAAAGAGACCTGAAAGGGAAGCAAGATTTTATTACGGTTCATATTTACGGGAAATACCTGTGCGCCCAAGTGACCTCCCCGATGATCACTTAGGCGCGGAAGTTTTCCGGCTGCTTATTCTTACGCCTAGGACAGGTGTTCACTTGATGCTTGTTATCCCCACAATAGAAGCAGAGACCATTTTTCCTGCGGAACTCTCTATGTTGTTGGGGGGACACGGAGGCCCCGAGTTGCATAGGTACCTCCGAGTCTTCCGTGGAAGAACGAAGCAACGGAACCTCGGGAGGCATCATGGGGGAGTCAGAGGAGAAAACACATAAACGTTCACGTTGTCGTTCCCTGAGACGTCGGTCAAGTCGTACCGCCAAAGCCATTACCTGGTCTAGGGAGTCAGAAGAGGGATAGCTAACTAACAGGTCTTTCAGGGCGTTCGACAGACCCAACCTAAACTGGCACCTTAAGGCAGGGTCATTCCACCGAGAAGCTACGCACCACTTTCTAAAGTCAGAGCACTACTCCTCAACAGGTCTCTTACGCTGACGTAAGGTCACCAGCTGACTCTCGGCAAAGGCAGTCCTGTCAGTCTCGTCATAAATGAGTCCGAGAGCAGAAAAGAATAGATCAACGGAGGAAAGTTCAGGGGCGTCAGGAGCCAAAGAGAAGGCCCATTCTTGGGGCCCTTCCTGGAGCCGGGACATAATTATACCCACCCGCTGGCTCTCAGAACCTGAGGAGTGGGGCTTTAAACGAAAATAGAGCCTACAACTCTCCCGAAAGGAGAGAAAAGTCTTCCGGTCCCCTGAGAACCGGTCAGGCAACTTGAGGTGGGGTTCAAGAGGTGAGGTGAGGGGCACTACCAAGGTAGCATCAGGATGGTTGACCCTCTGAGCCAGGGCCTGGACCTGTAGTGAGAGACCCTGCATTTGCTGAACCAGGGTCTCAAGGGGGTCCATAGTGGTGTGAGGGACCAGGGTATAGTAGGTATATGGGCCTGTGATTATGTAATGACAGGGATAGGGAAACAGACAAGTGAGCCCTAATCTACCCGCCACTCAGTCCCTGCCTACTTGCAACGACCCGCCCTAGGCGACGGGGTACAACTGGGCGACGGTCCCTACACTCAGTAAGTGCACGACACACAACCAGACAAGGAAACACAGAACAAAGGGAAGCGGGGCAGTTGCCCACGGCAACACCGTGAGCAACAAGAGTAGTAAACGAGCCGAGTCAAACCAGGAGATTACGAGGTGCCAAACGCAGAGCAGGAGAGTAGTGAACAAGCCGAGTCAAACCAGGAGTGTATGAGGTACCAAACGCAGAGCAGAAGAGTAGTCAGTAAGCCAGGGTCAATACGAAGCAGGGACAAGTAGTTCAAGAAGCTGCAGCAGGGCCAGGAAACCAACAGAGAAGAATCACAAGCAAGGAGGAACAGGAAAGGCAGGTATAAATAGACGGAGGGCAGGAGCTAGCTCCATCTGGCCAGGCTGTGATATTCTCTCCCACTCCTAAGCCTGCCATCCTGAGTGGTGGAAGATGGAGTCAGTCTCACAGACATAGAAGCAGGTGCAGACTGATTACCTATGGGCGTGGATACAGAAGCTGTGCCTGGCAGATCCTTAACAGAGGCTCTGTCAGGAAGGTCAAAAGTGGCCAAAGAGGGAAGGGGTTAAAATACCAGGGCTGATTTTATATCCCAGTCTGGCTCTGAACAAATCTATAGCTAAGTTGAGCTTCACTGCAGTGCCTGATGTAAAAATACACTTCCCATAATGCAAAATACCAGAGCAAGCTTTATGCCAAAGGAATTCATCACTGAAGCCTGCCGAATTATGAATGCAGCTTTGCACTATCATCCAGGCTGTAACTCAGAAATAATACAAGATATATAAAGCAATGTACTTACAATATACTTGTAGACAGCTGCGTTGACTCTGGACTTGATATAACACAGTGGACCAACACCGTTGCTCAGTGGTCCAAAGTCCTGTTTTCAGATGAAAGTAAATTTTGCATTTCATTTGGAAATCAAGGTCCCAGAGTCTGGAGGATGAGTGGAGAGGCATCAATCCAAGTTGCTGGTGGTCCAGTGTGCAGTTTCCACAGTCAGTGATGGTTTGGGGAGCCATGTCATCTGCTGGTGTTGCTCCATTGTGTTATATCAAGTCCAGAGTCAACGCAGTTGTCTACCAGGAAATTTTAGAGCACTTCATGCTTCCCTCTGCTGACAAACTTTATGAAGATGCTGATTTCATTTACCAGCAGGACTTGGCACCTGCCCACACTGCCAAAAGTACCAATACCTGGTTTAATAACCACAGTATCACTGTGCTTTATTGGCGTGCAAACTCACCTGACCTAAACCCCATAGAGAATCTATAGGGTATTGTCAAGAGGAAGATGAGAGACACCAGACCCAACAATGCAGGCGAGCTGAAGGCCGATATCAAAGCAACCTGGGCTTCCATAACACCTCAGCAGTGCGAAAGGCTGATCGCCTCCATGCCACGCCGCATTGATCCAGTAATTCATGAAAAAGAAGCCCCGACACGTATTGAGGGCATATACTGTACATATTTTTCAGTAGGCCTACTGAATTTCTGTATTAAAAATAATTTTTGAAATTGGGCTTATATAATCAAATTTGTTTGAGACACTAATTTTTGGCTTTTCATTAACTGTTAGCCATAATCATCAACATTAGAAGAAAAAAATGCTGGAAATAGATCATTCCGTGTGTACTTACATGATTTTCATACCTTTTTGAATCACATTGATTCAGATATTCAGATATTCAGTTCACTATCACATACTCCACTACTACTATTCAATTTTTGGATGTCTTGGCTGATATTAGAGATAATGTGTTTCAAACCAGTCTCTATACCAAACAGACCGACCACTGGTGTAACTACCGCTTTAGCAGCAGTAGCGGCTGCTATGGGGCCCGCAGCATGAGGGGGCCCGTTCCACCCGCCGGCACGGGCCCCCCCATGGCCAGGGGCTCTGCTAGCAGCCGCTATGGCTGCAACAGCGCGACGCCACTGAAGGGGTTGTTCCTAAAAAATACATGCATCCCCTATCCACAGGATAGGCGACACATGTGTGATCGCTGGGACGCCCAGCGATAAGAAGAACGGGGGACCAAAAGTCCCCCGAAGTTCTCCATGACAAAATGACTTGTGCACCGGTCGCGCTTGTGCGCATGCGTGACCTGCGCTCCTTTCATTGTTATTGAACTGCGCAGAAGCCGGAAGTCCGAGGTTTGGCATGGAGAACTTCGGGGGACTTTCGGTCCCCCGTTTTCCTTACCGCTGCCAGTGATCACACATGTATCCCCTATCCTGTGGATAGGGGATACATCTCTTTTGTAGGACAAACTATTGGCCGTTTTTTTTTTGGGGCGGGTCTGTATGGCGTTATCTACAGGGGGGGTCTGTATGGCGTTATCTACAGGGGGGTCTGTATAGCGTTATCTACAGGGGGAGTCTGTGTGGCGTTATCTACGGGGGGTCTGTATGGCGTTATCTACAGGGGGGACTATGTATGGCATTATCTACAGGGGGGACTCTGCATGGCGTTATCTACAGGGGGTCTGTATGGCGTTATCTACAGGGGGGTCTGTATGGTGTTATCTACAGGGGGTCTGTATGGCGTTATCTACAGGGGAGACTCTGTATGGCGTTATCTACAGGCGGGACTCTGTATGGCGTTATCTACAGGGGACTCGGTATGTCGTTATCTACAGGGGGCTGTATGGCGTTATCTACAGGGGGGATTTGGGGCTGTAAGACGTTATCTACAGGGGGGCTTTATGGCGTTATCTACAGGGGGCTGTATGGCGTTATCTACAGGGGGCTGCATGGCGTTATCTACAGGGGGGATTTGGGGCTGTAAGACATTATCTACAGGGGGGCTGTAAGGCGTTATCTACAGGGGGCTGTGTATGGCGCTATCTACAGGGGGCTGTGTATGGTGCTATCTATAGGGGACGCTGTGTGGTGGAATCTATAGGGAGGCACTATCTACAAGGGGGGGTTGTGTGATACCCAGCGGACGGGGGGCCCCAGTCCAAAGTTTGCTATGGGGCCCAATCTTTCCTAGTTACGCCCCTGAAACCGACCATAGTTGATGACAGTGCCAAATTAGATCAAACTCTTGATTAGATGGTTGTCAATTTTTCACAGAGAGGCTATCCGAGAAAATGATTTTGTACATGTAGAGACAAGATTTCATCCTCCCCTAGGGTTAGTGTTTGTGATGAGGCAAAAACACTCAAACAACATGATTGTATCCCATTTGTTACAACATATAATGATTTGAGTGGAGAGGTGTCATTGTTTACAAACATTAGGGCAATATACAAAATAGCTGCAAACACATTGGGTCATTTAACCCCTTAACCCCTTCAAGACACAGCCTGTTTTGGCCTTCAGGACACAGCCAATTTTTTCAAATCTGACATGTTTCACTTTATGTGGTAATAACTCTGGAATGCTTTTACCTATCCAAGCGATTCTGAGATTGTTTTCTCGTGACACATTGGACATTATGTTACTGGCAAAATTTGCTCGATACATTAAGTATTTAATTGTGAAAAACACCAAAATAAAGGTCCTATAGCAGGACGGAAATGTTGCAGCCTGTGCTGGCTTAATAAACCACCATTTTTTTCACCATTACGGAGTGCTGTGGGATTTTCTTCTATATCTATCTATATCCCCTGGATCGGTATTACCTGCTTGCACCCGAGACCATCTTGGAACTTAACTTTGAGTGTTGCTGCCTTTCTATTTGTATATTGGAGGAGAAACTGATGGCAGATTTGTGGCATCCAGACAGCTGGTGTTCTCGGTCCGGATTCAAACCACAGTCTGCCACTTAAGGACCACTGCTTTAGATACATTTTGTGGAGTAAAACTGTGTTCAACAGAAAACATTATTTATAAATACAATATCAGAATTTAATTCAGTATATCACATATTACCAGTGTAGAAATGTGCTTTGGTTTAATGAATGTATATTAAGACCTACATACAGATTTCATCATTGTGTCAGCTACGTAGTTCAGAGGCGTAGCTAGGGGTTTAGCACAGGGGGGGTAAAACATATCTGGGTGGGCCCCAACCAAGTGGGCCCCCCAACGCATGTTTACAGCTAAAGAGGCGCATTCTAATTAAATACCAGCCATCATCCCGGTATATAACCCCCATAATTCCTGTATATAGTGTAACGTCCGTGGTCGCTGACCACGAACTCCTTCCATCCAGTCGACGCCCATCTCTCAAGAGATGTCTGCACATGCGGCCGTCCTGCTCCACAGTGACCACAAGGGTGCGCTCACGAGCTCAGTCCAGACTTAAGCCAGAGCGCAAGCATGTTGGTGATTGAGCTAATTGCTCCAGAGCCCCCTTGGCTATAAAAAGATCCCAGCCCCATCCTCCCACGCCTGAGCTTTGTTGTTGTATTCTAAGTCTGTCATATGGTCCCCTAGTGTTTCCTGCGCCCAGTGTTTCCTGTTCCTGTAACCTGTATCCTGATCTAGTGCCGTGCTTAGCTGTAGCCGTGCTGTGCTGTATACCACGCCTGTCCTGCTTCTCCACGCCTGACGTCTACCTGCTGCCTAGTTCCTGCCAAGCCTGCCTTGCTACTGTCCGAGCTGCCCTATATAAACTATAGACTCTGACCTGCGCCCTGTTGGCCAGCTGCCATACCGCCAAGGCGGTACGGCCCAGTGGGTCCACGAACACTACGTGACATATAGCCTCCATCATCCCTGTATATACCAGCCATCATCCCTGTTTATAACCCTCATCATCTCTTTTATATAACCCCAATCATCCCTGAATGTACCAGCGATCATCCCTGTATATAACCCCCATCATTCCTGTATATACCAGCCATCATGCCTGTTTATAACCCCTATCATCTCTGTATATACCAGCCTGGCAAGTATATACAGGTAAGATGGGGGTTATAAATAGGGATGATGGCTGGTATATACAGGGATAACGGGGTTATATACAGGAATGATGGGGGTTATATAAAGGGATGATGGCTGGTATACACAGAGATGATGGCTGGACTAACCATCATCCCTGTATATAACAACCATCAGCCTTGTATATAACAACCATAATCTCTGTATATACCAGCCATCATTCCTGTATGTAAATCCCATCATCCCTGTATATACCAGCCAGATTGTAGAGATCATTCACTCACTAAGCCACAAGCTCCAGAAAACTGACCAGTGCTGTTAATGCTATACTAAACACAACAACTTTTGGTAGTTGAAAAATCACAAAAAAAGTCAAACTTACTGATTCAAGGGCACGCTCAATCACCAGCTCCCAGCAGGAGGCAGACAAGCACAATGCTAAAAGGAGGAAGTTTACACAGGTGAAAAATACTGATGAACAACCACTCTCACACCTACTATTCATGAGGGGAGGAGCTTCGTATTATCATTGCACACAAATAAAGCTTATAGAAGGGTGCCAGTCAAATGGTTACGTGTAGTGCACCATGCTGGTTTGCAGCCTATTAATAACGCCCATACTTTTAGATTAGACGGGTTGACCAGCACTGTCTAGGTGCACCACACTAAGTACTGACACCCCACTATCCCCCCAGCATTATAAATGCCCAGCTGCATCATGAAAAACATCCATGATAAACATAGGTTTTAGTTGATATTTTGGCCAAAATACACAAGCTCGCAACACGCATCAAGGGTCCTCATCGTCTTGCGAGTCCCTACACTGAAATAAATTACAAACCACAGAAAAAGGGGACATATATTTACTAAAAAAATCACAGAAATAGACATACTTATTGATACAAGGGCAAGCTCAATCATCAGCTCCCAGCAGGATACAGACAAGCACAATGATACTGTAATGATGGGGGTAGGGAAACAGACAAGTGAGCCCTAATCTACCCGCCACTCAGTCCCTGCCTACTTGCAACGACCTGCCCTAGGCGACGGGGTACAACTGGGTGATGGTCCCTACGCTCAGTAAGTGCACGACAGACAAACAGACAAGGGTACACAAAGCTAAGGGAAATGGGGCAGTTGCCCACGGCAACACCGTGAGCAACAAGAGTGGTGAACGAGCCGAGTCAAACCAGGAGTGTACGAGGTACCAAACGGGCTGAGCAGGAGAGTAGTGAACAAGCCGAGTCAAACCAGGAGTGTACGAGGTACCAAACGCAGAGCAGGAGAGTAGTCAGTAAGCCAGGGTCAGTATGAAGCAGGGTCAAATAGTTCAGAAGCTGCAGCAGGGCCAGGAAACCACACGAGAAGAATCACAAGCAAGGAGGAACTGGAAAGGCAGGTATAAATAGACAGAGGGCAGGAGCTAGCTCCGTCTGGCCAGGCTGTGATAGGCTCTCCCACTCCTAAGCCTGCCATCCTGAGTGGTGGAAGATGGAGTCAGTCCCACAGACACAGAAGCAGGTGCAGACTGATTACCTATGGGCGTATACACAGAAGCTGTGCCTGGCAGATCCTTTACAGATACATGGAGAAAAGTTATACAGGTGCAAAATACTGATGTACAACCACTCTCACACCTACTATTCATGAGGGGGGGGTGCTTAGTATTATCATTGCACATAAATGAAGCTTATACAAGGGTGCCAGTTACATGGTGACGTGTAGTGCACCGTGCTGGTTTGCGGCCTACAATCCCCCAGCATTATAAAAGCCTGTCTGCATCCTGAAAAAATATCCATGATAAACATGAGGTATTAGTTGATATTTTAGCCAAAATACACAAGCTCACAACCCACATCAAGGGTCCTCATCGTCTTACGAGTGCCTACACAACAACTATCTGTAGTTTGCAGCAATGGAGGCGACTTAAGGCTCTTTTACACCGGCCAATGATCGGGCAAACACTTGATCATACGAACCCTCATTCCCGATTATTGTCCTGTGTAAACAGGGCAGCGATCACCTGACGGACAAGCAAACACTCATTCATCAACTGATCACATCTTTTAAGTGGCAAAAAAAGTGGTTCGCTAGTCGGCAGCACATCTTCCTGTGTAAACAGGGGATGTGATGGCAACAAGATACAAATGTGTTACCGTACATTCCAATTATTGCTCCATATAAATGGAACTAATGAGTGCCTATCAACATGATGTATCGTCGATCAGCGCTAGTTTACCAGGCAGGAAAGCACCTGATGTGTATTTTACAAAGTATCCTCGGCAGAAATTCAAGACTGATACTCAGGTTTCTGTCGTGGATGTGTCGGCGGATCTGCACGAGCATTAGCCCTTTTGTTATTCAATGGGTCTTATCCATGACGTTTCCATGCTGAATCCATGAGAATAATGAACGTACTCATTATTCTAACAGATGATTTTTTTTTTCCATGGCACAGATTTTTTCCAGAGCATGAGAATGAGTTATAAAATACCCCATATTACTTGCATAGGATGCGGAATGTTAGCAGATTTGATGAAGGATTAAGCACGCAATCAGCGTCAAATCCTCATCAAATCCTCAATGTGTGAACATAACATTACAGTCATCTCTGCCCTTATTGAATTGAGACCTCTCAGACTCTCTATATATCACATAAGGCCCAAGACTCTGGTATAGTACATGCTTTCTTCAATCCCTATAGTCCTCTACCGTTGCTGACACCACACCCTTAGGGCTTATTTAGACGAACGTATAATACGTCCGTGCTACGCGCGTGATTTTCACGCGCGTAGCACAGACCTATGTGAATGAATGGGGCCGTTCAGACTGTCAGTGAATTTCACGCAGCGTATGTGCGCTGCGTGAAACTCATGACATGTCCTATATTTGGCCATGTTTCGCGCTGCACGCACCCATTGAAGTCAATCGGTGCGTGCAAATTGCGCTCGGCACACGGAAGCACTTCCGGGTGCCGCTCATGATTCGCGCAACAGTAGTAGAATGAATGAATGAAAACAGAAAAACAGAGTGTCGTCGTGATGCCGGCTGCGCGAAAATCACGCAGCCACGCATCATATGCTGATGACACACGGAGCTTTTGCGGACCTTTTGCGCGTGCAACACGCCGCGTTTTTTGCGTGCGCAAAATGCACACGCTCGTGTGAATCCGGCCTTATTCTGTTTTTTTTGATTTATCAACTTTAAGGTATGTGCACACACAAAATCAAAAACGTCTGAAAATACGGAGCTGATTTCAAGGGAAAACAGCTCCTGATTTTCAGACGTATTTTAATCTAAGTCGCATTTTTCTCTGCGTTTTTAACGGCCGTTTTTGGAGCTGTTTTTCTATAGAGTGTATGAAAAACGCCTACAAAAACGGCTGAAGAAGTGACATGCACTTTTTCGCCTCCGATTTTTTTACGCGCCCCTTTTTGAAAAACGGCCGCGTAAAAAACGCCCTGTCGGAACAGAACTCTGTTTTTCCCATTGAAATCAATGGGCAAATGTTTGGAGGCGTTCTGCTTCTGATTTTTCAGTCATTTTTTGGGACGTTTACGGCCCAAAACACGGCTGAAAACACTCCGTGTGAACATCCAGCCATCTTCTCAGATCAGATCATTGCAAATAGATGTTAAGGTACTACTGGCCCATAAGCAAGGTTCCTCTGTCCCAAATACTTCTTGCTAATAGCCCTTATTTGGCTTATGCATTTCCTGGCTTCAATTATAAACTCTGATGTTTGCTGGCTTTAATAAATTATATCGGTGTATGTTTGTCGAGCAATGCCAAATGTGGTGGCTATCATTAGGGCAGCTTTCCTGAAAGGCCAATGTTGCATTGATATTTTGCTATGATGTTACCTACTGGCTGCCTAGAATGGTTTAGCATGACATGTCATTAGCCGTCACCAGGATGCCATCTGTTACACCTGTCTGTGGTGCCGCTCCTCATACCCTCACGCCTGGCATAATTTAGTGTTATCTAATATGTATGTTGTTACTATGGTCATGGCCAACATGAGGAATGCTGAACATAGCGTAGAGAGCATAAGAAAACGCTACCCCTGAATTCATATAGCACATACATTACTCTGTGCTGGGCAAAGTATAAAAATACATAAACATTTTTAGATTTATATACTATTTTAAATGTATAACCTGAATGTTTCACAGATCTAATTTATAAATACTGATCACTATTTCTACAAAAGCTGGACTCATTTCACAGGAAGGGATTATCTTTCAGAGAACGCCGTGACCTTGAAAATAAGCTTGGCATTAGTGGATAATAGCTTGCACTCTAAGGTGTCTTACTAATACTATTTCATGCTATTATCTCTGTAATCTGTCCTTCCGTGACAGTTTTATATTTACATACTCTTTGTATGACCTAGCATGAACTTTGCTTTTCCCATTCAAACTGAGGCTTTTTACACAAATCAGTGAATCTAGATCACAGATTCACAGGTAATAGAATTACTAGAAATCACACATGCAAATTATGTGTATATGGAGCCAGTGGAATACCAGGTCATTTTTTTTCTATTCATAACCAATGAAAATTACAAGATGATTTGTTTTATCATACAAAGAGAGCAGATGTGATTGAGGCCTCATTTACACGAGCGTAATATATGCGCGTGCGACGCGCGTGCTTTTCACGCGTGTCGTACGCACCTATATTACTCTATGGGGCAGTGCAGACGATGCGTGAATTTTGCGCAGCGCGAGTGCGTTGCGTAAAACTCCCGACATGTTCTATAATCGTGCGTTTTTCGCGCATCACGCACCCATTGAAGTCAATGGATGCGTGAAAACCACGCATGCCGCACGGAAGCACTTCCGTGCGAACTGCGTGATTCGCGCAAGAGCTGTCAAACTGAATGTAAACAGAAAAGCACCACGTGCTTTTCTGTTTACACACATCCGAACGGAGTGTCTTAGACATGAGCGAACCAAACTTTACCGGGTTCGGCCGAACTCGTTTTGACCGAACCCGGCAGGAGACAGTCACTGTGCAGGGTGCTGAAAGAGTTAAACTGGTTCAGCACCCTGGACAGTGACTTCCGATTCCAATATACGTGAACATGTAAAAAAAAAAAAGTTCTGACTTACCGATAACTCCCGGCTTCTTCCTCCAGTCTGACCTCCCGGGATGACAATTCAGTCCAAGTGACAGCTGCAGCCAATCACAAGCCAAGCACAGGCTGCAGCGGTCACATGAACTGCCGCGTCATCCAGGGAGGTGGGGCCAGATGTCAAGAGAGGCGCGTCACCAAGGACGCGTCACCAAGGACGCATCACCAAGGCAACGGCCGGGAAGTTCTCGGTAAGTACGAACCTCTTTTTTTTTAAACAGGTTACTCGATATGGTGATCGGAATGCACTGTCGAGGGTGCTGAAAGAGTTACTGCCGATCAGTTAACTCTTTCAGCACCATGGACAGTGACTGACGTCGACTAGCCTCATCTCTATGATGGCGGCTGCGCGAAAATCACGCAGCCGCGCATCATACACGGATGACACACGGAGCTGTCAAGTGCCTTTTGCGCATGCAAAACGCTGCGTTTTTTGCGCGTGCAAAACGCACACGCTCGTGTAAATGAGGCCTTAGACAGGGATTACACTGCGTTTTTGTTGCATTTATAATATGATTTTTATTTGTTTTGGTATTTGAACTCCCATGTCTATCAAAGGGAGTTCATCAACCAAAACAAAAAAACGCATTCTAATAACGCAACAAAAACACACAGTGTGAACCCAGTCTTACCCAGGAATCTTATCTTTTTCCCCAAGTCCGAATTGAGTTGTAGCACCTGCACAGTGAGATTGGCGATGTCCAAAGAAATAGCCCAAAACACTGTAGCCTTTTGACTCAAGATTGGTGGGGGTGCCAGCATTCTGACCTCTACTAAACAGTAAGGCCTTATTCACACGACAGTGAAAAAAAATGTCCAATTAAAACTGATCAACTGTCAGTTTTTCATGGCCATTTTGCATCAGTGTGTCTCTAAATTTTCATCCGTTTCAAGTCCATCTGTCCGTTTTTAATGGCCGTTTGACATCCATTTTGCATCAGTTTTTCATGGCCGTTAAAAAAACTGATGAATTTCATTGGTCAGGCTTTTTTTGTCCCAGCCCCCTGAAAACAACCAAAGGAAGGTCACATGTTCACCTAGACACTATTTACAGCCTCCCTGTATATGATGCCACACACCGCCCTGTATATGATGCCACACACCTCCCTGTATATGATGCCACACTCCTCCCTGTATATGATGCCACACACCTCCCTGTATATGATGCCACACAGCCTTCTTGTATATGCCACACGCCTCCCTGTAGATGATGCCACACGCCTCCCTGTATATGATGCCACACCTGCCTCCCTGTAGATGATGCCACACCAGCCTCGCTGCAGATCATGCCACACCAGCCTCCCTGCAGATCATGCCACACCTGCCTCCCTGTAGATGATGCCACACCAGCCTGCCTGTATATGATGCCACACCAGCCTCCCTGTAGATGCCACACCAGCCTCCCTGTAGATGCCACACCAGCCTGCCTGTAGATGCCACACCAGCCTCCCTGTACATGATGCCACACCAGCCTCCCTGTAGATGCCACACCAGCCTGCCTGTAGATGCCACACCAGCCTGCCTGTAGATGCCACACCAGCCTCCCTGTAGATGATGCTACACCAGCCTCGCTGCAGATCATGCCACACCAGCCTCCCTGCAGATCATGCCACACCAGCCTCCCTGTAGATGCCACACCAGCCTCCCTGTAGATGCCACACCAGCCTGCCTGTAGATGCCACATCAGCCTGCCTGTAGATGCCACACCAGCCTCCCTGTAGATGCCACACCAGCCTCCCTGTAGATGCCACACCAGCCTCCCTGTAGATGCCACACCAGCCTGCCTGTAGATGCCACACCAGCCTCCCTGTAGATGCCACACCAGCCTCCCTGTAGATGCCACACCAGCCTCCCTGTAGATGCCACACCAGCCTGCCTGTAGATGCCACACCACCCTCCCTGTAGATGCCACCCCAGCCTCCCTGTAGATGCCACACCAGCCTCCCTGTAGATGCCACACCAGCCTCCCTGTAGATGCCACACCAGCCTCCCTGTAGATCATGCCACATACTCACGAGAGCAGCGCCGCCTCTCCTCTTCTTCACTTGTGGTCACTCGTCTGCACGGGATCTGGCAAGGCAGCGCGACGGGGCAATGACGTCATCGAGGCGCCTTCAAACCCATGAAGACGAGTGACCACACCTGAAGAAGCGCCGCAAATGTGAGTATGCCAACGATAGCCAGCAAGGGAACTAGTAGTTCCCTTGCCAATCCCCATGTAACAGATCAGTTTTTAACGGTTGTTACATGTATTGACAGCCGTTAAAAACGGATCCATTTACTTCTATGGTGGCCGTCAGGCCGTTAAAACGGCCAAAAATAGGACATGTCCTATTTTTTGACGGCCATTATTCACGGGCCGTTAAAAAAACGGCCGTGTAAATGCACCCATAGAATATCATTGTTCTGAAAACGGCCATGTGAAAGCCGTTAAAAGGACGGCCATCACATGGCCGTTTTTCACTGTCGTGTGAATGAGGCCTAAGTAATTATATATACTCGCGATGGACTTCTGGTAAGTAGACCGAACAAAAAGAACAGTATTGATCAGAAGGTTAGATTTATTACCACGTTTAATCCCTACTGGACAAGAATTCGTGATATTTTACAGACACATTGGAGTGTTCTTCTCACCGATCGTGACTTGGCAGGGATCTTACCCAGTTACCCCTCTATCACCTGGAGGCGATCCAAAAACTTGAGGGATCTTCTTACAGCTAGCCACTACATTCCTAGTGCTCCCCTTAATCCGTTTGGTAGTAGGGGACCTCCTTGGGGTTCATATAATTGTGGCAATTGTGCTGCATGTAAATATATCCCACGTGTTTTCAACTTCTACAGCTCTGACAGAGGCAAAGACTATAAAATTGTTTACAATATCACATGTAACACAGCATCTGTGGTCTATTTTGCCACTTGCCCCTGTGACCTTATTTATATTGGCATGACCAGCAGGCACTTAGAGGTACGGGTGTTGGAACATGTCAGTAAAATTAAGTCTGCTTCTAGTGCTATAGATTTGGAAAAACTTCAGCCAGTTGCTCGCCATTTTCGTGAGTTCCATTCTTGTAATCCAAAGGGTTTCATGGTACGTGGAATAGACAGAGTTTCTTTGGGTTGTAGAGGCGGTGACGTTCGTTTGGCGTTATTGAGGAAAGACATGAAATGGATTACCCTTCTCAATACTGTGTCGCCATTTGGCCTCAATGAGGCCACCAGTTTTAGGCCCTTTTTGTAAGGGGGGATTCAGACGAGCGCGATTTGCGCGCGTGCAGGCCGCGTATTTTCTGCGCATCACGCACAGCACTATAGAAGTCAATGAGGCAGTTCAAACAGTGCGTGATTCTTGCGCAGCGTTTGTTCGCTGCGTACTATACGCGACAGGTTCAAAAACTCTGCGTATTTCACGCATCACGCACCCATTGAAGTCAATGGGTGCGTGAAAATCACGCATGTCATACGCTGGCAGCAGCTGCGAACGCGCGTTTTTCACGCAGGACACGTTGTCTCAATGCAAATGAGTTTGAACTAACTAGTTGAAACCAGCAGAAAAGCAGGAAGTTGGTTAGACAGCAGGTTTTGCAAAAGAGGCCACACCGTTTGCAAAAGCACCACAAGCACCTTGCAGGCATGCCTCGGCAGATGGATGTTGGGAAGCTCATTAGGTTAGTTCAGGAGCGGCCGGAGGTCTGGAACACCCATGCGGAGTCGTACCATGACCGCACATTGAAGGAGGCAGCATGGGAGCAGATAGCAGAGGCGCTATTTGAGCAGGAGTGGGCCGACAGCCGCACCCGTGACCGGCTACAAATTGGTGAGTGGATATCTGTGTGTCGCCATTGATGTGTATAATGACATCCATATTGGATATTGCGTCCCTGCTGAATAATTGCCTGTCATTGCCAACGTTTCGGTTCAGTGCCATCTTTATATATAGTATCATCAACTTAGGCTTGTTCTTGTGTAGACGTGTGTTTAATAACACCAGTTTATACATGCACTGTCTGTGTGCGCACTCACATCTGCTGAGTTTAATCAATGATGTGTTCTTATTCATCATACAGTGGACGATGTAAAGAGACGGTGGCGCAGCTCGAGGGACCAGTTCCGTCGAGAACATGGATCCGGCGCCCGTAGCGGAGATGGTGGTCCCCAAAAACGGCGCTACATGTACTACGACCAGCTGTTGTTCCTGCGGGAAATAATGGACATGCGACCGTAAGTACTCGTTGTTGTCCCTTTGTGGCCACGTCACCCTCCAAACATGTTACATACCCCAAAACGCCTTTGTGTTTGCACATGACATTTGTTTCCTCAACTGACGTGTCCCCTATATTATAGAACTAGCGACACTCTGGATGCTTCAGAAGAGGAGGCACGGCCCCAGTGTAGCCAGGCGTCCCAATCCGCTGCTCCCCTGGTCGCCCTCACCCCGGAGGCCACTAGAGAGGATCCTGGTCCAGTCGCCTCAGCGCCTGAAGCAGGACAACCGGACCAAGTGGCACCTAGACAAGCAGCACCCCGCCGCAGACGTCCTGGTAACCCACCCGCAGCTGCACAGGTGGACGCCCGTGTTCTTGAGTACCTGCGCCGTGCAGCCGATGAGGACCAGCATGATTTTTTTTGCCGGAGCATGGCACCTTTGATGCGGCGGGTACCAGAGGATAGGTTGGTGCGGCTGCAAATAAATATGCTGTCGCTAATCGACTGTGCGACACCCCCGCTAAGTCCAGGCCGGTGCTTTACTTCTCTGGAGCACTGGCGTAGTGTATATATGCCCTCAGCGCGTGCCCATGTGCCAAGGCCCTCCCAACCTGCCCCCGTCTTCTCGCAGATGGCGCAATACCCTCCTGCCCCAAGATACCTCTCCCCTGCCCCAATGCCTGGGCCAGTCCATCACTTTCCTCAATACTCCATACCTGGGCCAAGTTTACAGGCTCACATGCAGCCTCAGGGTTACCACCCGCAGTATCAACCTCAATATGCTGTGCAGGAACAGGCTCCTCAGGGCCGGGGACAGCAGAGTGGTGCGGAACGGTCGGGTTACAGCTCGCCGACCCATGCCTATCAGAATCTTTAGGGGCTCTTTTTTTCTACCGACACATGTTAGAAATCGATGACATGCTAGGAATTTGTTGTATATGCATCATGTTGGTGCACTTTTTTGTTCGGGTATGTTTTCCCGCCTCTGTATTTATTTGGCTGATATGGCGAGTATGTGCCACAAACATGACTGCTACTAAAGTTCGATATTTTGAAGTTCTGTGTGGACAATCCTTTTGTTACCTTGCACACCTTTTCTACTGCCTCTACCGCTAGGAGGTGCTGTTGCCTTAGAGGTTGTGACGGTATTAGATTTCTCCACCACATCTTTGAGGTCTTCGTTGTTCGGAAGGGGTTTGGAATACCAGGAACTCAGCTGTAATTAGTATAGTTAGTGTTTGGCCAGAACTAACTTTACTCCCCCCGAAACGCTCACATACATATAGGCCAGGAAATACATAGTTTCCACAAGAGGATGTGATGTCCATGCATTCCTGCCGTCTAAAAAGGGTATTCCAAGCGCCTACCGAGCTTTAAGCTCGCAACCCACGTCAAGGGGCCTCAAGTTTTGCGAGTCCCTAACCCTCCCCCACACCCCCCCCCCACCAAAAAAGGCCTTGAGGGATAAACAGACGTTCTCTCAAATAAGATTAACTTCACCACAACTCAAATGGCAGCGTTCTGGCAGGTTACTTCTCAAGCCTGCCTGGCAAAATACTCGGCAAATTGGTGGCGCACTCGCTGCCCACATGTCGGTGGCCGGCCAGGCCGAGCAGCCTGGCTCAGGCTGGTGGTGGGTGCAGATGTTCCCATATATTCCACATCATGAGCGGCATCATTGATGCGGGTAAAGTTGTGCAGCACAACACAGGCTTTGATCACGCATGTGACATTTGACGGCGACAATTGCATTGATGTCATCAGGACCCTCCACTTGCTGGTCATGATGCCAAAGGCACATTCCACGACTTTCCGTGCTCTGCATAGTCGCTGATTGAAAATGCGCCTACGGTTATCCATGCCCCTCCGCGCAAATGGCCGCATTACGTGTTTGCTGAGGGCAAAACCTTCATCTGCAACCATAACATAAGGAAGGGGTGGCCCGCTGGTGCCAGGGAGGATGCTAGGCTCGGGGACATCAAGTTGGTTGGACATTAGACGCTGTGCCATTCTAGATGAGCGAAAAATGCGTGCATCCGCCGAGCTGCCATAGGACCCGATGTCCACGATGGTAAAGCAGAAATTACAGTCCGACAAGGCAAGCAAAACTATTGAAAAATACTGCTTGTAATTGAAGTAGCGAGAGCCAGAGTGGGGCGGTTTCTGCACACGGATGTGCTTCCCATCGAGTGCACCAATACAGTTAGGAAATTGTGTGTCGCGTTCAAACTGCTGCGCTATGCGAAGCCAGTGTTGGGCCGTAGGCTGAGGGATCACGCTGCTCTTCAATCTCTGCCACAGGACCACACAGGTTGCTGGGACAATGCCGCAAATAGTGGAGACTCCAATTAGGAATTCAAAATGAAGGGCATGGTAGCTAATGCCGGTCGCCAAAAAACTACAGAAATTCATACAAGCAAAGCACAAAGAAAACATGTTAGTTTAGGACATTAAGGACATAAAATAAGGTGTAACCTGGCTCACAAAACTGCACATACCGTAACGTCAGAAGGAGACGCTCCTCGGGGGAAATACAGCGTCGCATGTTTGTGTTCTGATAGGTTATTCCAGGCCGAACCAGCTCCAGCAGCATATCAAAGGCATGCACAGACAGGCGGCAAAAGGCCCGAAATTTCTCAGGGTGACGACGGAGGTCAGCAAAGAGGATATGAAAATGCCCTTTAGAGGTGCGTTGGGCCACTATTGGGTGAACCCACATCCTACCTGATCTCCGCCGGTGTGGCCGTAGAGGGCTACCTCGTTGCCCAAACCTCCGGGATATCATCCATGCTAATAGCACACGGGCCAGAGAGCTAGGTGGCATCAATGCAGTCTGGCAGACAAACTTCACTAAAATACTGGTAGAAACAGTGGGTTGCATCCAAAGCACACAAATGAATTAACACAGGTGCACACATGAAGCAGGGGTATTGCATTAATGGCCCTTTTGAAGCCTGGCGTAAACAGAACAGCTGAGTGCGTTTTTTCCACGCGCGGGAAAAACGCATGTCTTACGCGCGTATTACACGCATACATCGTTCAAAAACGCATTGCCCACGCTGCTGACACGCTCGCAAAACGCTGCGTTGTTTGCGCGCGCAAAAACGCAACGTTCGTGTGAATCTCCCCTAACTTTGCGTGAATTTTATCTCCTCTAGGGTTTTCTTCTTGTTTTTAATATTTATTTTTTGTATTTCAGTGAGTTCTTTGTAGTGAGTGGACATATTTCCCCTGTATATTGGAGAAGACTGGTTGTATTTGAATTCAGGACTGGAGAAGATAATAATGTGTAATTATGTTAATTAGGAATTCTATATATTTGGCTCTATATTTGTCTGTATATTTATCACTATTATCTGTACCGTGGAGTCTTATACGTTTATTATTATATTTTAAATGTATGTATTTGACTCTGTATATTGTATATTGTATCATCCAGTTTTTGTTTTCTATTTGTGAGACTGTATGTGATTTTATATGAATTTATGTATGTATTGTATGATGCTTTTGTTTTATATATATGTGTATATACTTGTGCTCTTCATGAGAGGTGTTTTTTATATATATATATATATATGTGTATATATTTATACTCTTCATGTAAATATATTTATTTTTATATTTTAACTTATTCTGTATGGTTCATATATTATAACACTATTTCACTCTTTTCACTTCGATTCATATTCATATATTTATATTCACATTTTTATTATTTTTATTATTTTTTATATTTATCTAGTTTATTGCACTTCATTACTTTCATTACCATCTTTTTGGTGTATGTCATCTGTGCACCTTTTTTTTTTTTTTTTTATTTATTATTTTTTTATTTATTATTCACTTTATCACTTTCATCACCATTATTTTTGATGTCTTCTTTATTTTTGCATGTTTCTATCAACGTTTATTATTAATAATTGTCAATTATTGCTGTATATTCTTTACACTATATTTTTAATATATGCATCTACTACTGACATTTGTATATTTATATATTTGCTTTTTTATATCTATTATACCTGTCTCACTTACATATAAATATTGCTAGCTGGTCTCTTCTCTGCAGGTACTCCACATGACTTTATCTGTCAATTTCTTATTTTTAATTTTTTCCTTGCTATTCTGCGTTGTCTCTCCTGCGGTGTCTGCACAGACGCTCGATCGCGCGCCTGTGGTGGGGCAGGCATTCGGGAGTGCCGCTTAGCGTCTAGGGTTGCCATGGTGATGATTCATCACAAGGCGCCCGTCACATGACGCGCGGCGCGTCCCGTGATGCGTGCGCCGCCCGGTGGGCGTGTCGAGCGCCGATTTTCACTCGCCGCAGGTGAGCCTAACCTTGTCCATTTATTATTTAAACCCCTAGAGTTTTAATATATGTAGCCTCCTGACGAAGCCGGTCACAGGGCGAAACGCGCGTCGAGGCGTTCATTCAGCCATTCATCTTCTTTGACCTTCTGCGCTCTGCATCATGTCCCAGGGTATGTGTTAGCTGTTAGCTTTTGTTTTGATTGTGTCTCAGTCAGTGTTTTATTTATATTCTGGCGATCTTCTGAAAACTATTTGAGTTTTCTTGACACTTCATTCCTTTGCATATCTTGCAGGTTATAGTGGGCATGGATATTATCCATTGTCTACTTTTTTGTATCGCTATCATCAGCTGGTAGTTATTTACCTTGTGTGGACTTTGCTATCTATATTTATAGGTGCACTATTATACTATATGCACTATTGGAGCGTGGTCTGGTCAATATTTTGGATGATTGACTCTGCTGTCTTGGTCTATTCCATCTGACCCTGCTGTTTGTATTTCTGTATATTATGTATCCCATTCTCTTTTCATTATATGTTATTTTCGATTATATTCAATAAAGTATTTTGTTTACATTTGTGTATATTATTTGAGTATACTATCTTTCTTAGGGCTATGTCCCTTTATGGTTCAATTTTAGGTTGTCTACTTACAATAAGGGACCCCAATATACGCCATCTTTCTGGTGTGAGGTTTTTTTAGGTTGTCTAAGTAATTATATAGTCTAGATCTATGCCATCACTTACTTTCGAAGGAAAATCACTTTTACCTGTTGGCGACGCTTGATGTCTATGCTCATTATGAGCCGCAACGTTACTGCATCATGACGAGCATAGAATTCATTCTGATCGCGCAGGCACAGCAAGTGTGCCCACACGATCAGGAGAGGGGCAATGGCTGTAATACAGAAACCTCTGATCTCCGCTGTTAACACTTTGAATGCCACAATCAAATCTGATCGCTGCATTCCAAGTAAAATGTTAGAGTTGCTCTCACAGGTAGATCAACTAAATACAGGTGAAGAATAATACGATGCACGCAGTGTTAGGGCTCGTCCACACGAGGCGGAAATAACGCAGCAGACTACAGTAGCAGCATAGTGGATGAGATTTAACAAATCTCATCCACAGGCTGCGTAAAAATTCCGACCCGAAATTGACCTGCGGTGCGTAATTTTCGGAGTGCAGCATGTCAATTCCTGCTGCGGAATGTGTACAGAATTGCTGCGTTTTTCATAGCAGATTTCACCATCTCCTAGCATTGTGAAAAATGCAGCAATATACGTACCATTTTCTGCCGTAAGAAACGCAGGAAATGTTGCGTTTTCACCACAGCGGAAAGTCTGCAACTTTCAGCGGAATTGCTGCAGAAATTTTTCTGCAGCAATTCCGTTGTGTGTAGACAAGCCATAAGGTGTATCATGCAGATTCTGAAAAGCCCCATTCTACAGATTTTATATATACACAAAGAGTTATTGTACAAGCATAATCATGTTATCATTCAATATACAAGTATGAGCCCCATTCTTCAGCTTGGCCAATCAGCAACAAGGGCTTCCCTCTAGAGCAAAAGTAAAATTGTAACAAAATGGGAAGGACGCTACATACTCAAAGTTGGCTGCACTCCCAGAAAGTTAGTCTCAGTAAGTTCAATAACAAGGACATTGGGGCGGAGTCTGGCTGCGCTGGTGGATGGCTGCAAAGTAAGAGAGCTCCATCGACAGCCCATATAAAGCGTCTCAAAGCACATTTTCATGTCAATTCCTGCTGCGGAATGTGTACAGAATTGCTGCGTTTTTCATAGGAGATTTCACCATCTCCTAGCATTGTGAAAAATGCAGCAATATAGGACATAGGTACAATTAGAAGCAATGAATGACCGGGCACGTTCCGTGCCCGGCCAATCAGCGCCTTTCCACGAGTGAAGCAACTGATACCTTTTGTACCAGTGAAGCTTCCGTCGATGAAAGGAGCTGATTGACAGGGAAAGTCATCCTGCCCAGCCAATCAGCGCCTTTCATAGACGCTGCATTCAACCACCAGGAGACCTGCGCAGAAGAGAGCATGTCTCCATGGCTGCCGGACGGCGTGGGAGCGGGATTAAGGCGAGTTTAATATTTTTTATTTTTTTTAATTGTAATAAAAGTGTGGCTGTATCTACAAGGGGGACTTTATCTACGGGGGGGACTTTGTCTACACGGGGGGGCCTTTATCTACAAGGGGGACTTTATCTACGGGGGGACTTTATCTACGAGGGGGGCTTTAGCTACACGCGGGGGGCTTTATCTACAGGGAGGCTATATACTGGGTTGGGCTATCTATGGAGCACCATATACAGGGGTGGGCTATAGCTACAGGGGGGGCTATATAGTATATAGCCCCGGTAGATATAGCCCACCCCTGTATATAGCCCCCCTGTAGATATAGCCCACCCTTGTAGACATAGCCCACCCCTGTATATGGTGCTCCATAGATAGCCCACCCCAGTAGATATAGCCCACCCCTGTAGATATAGCCCACCCTTGTAGATATAGCCCCCCTGTAGATATAGTCCCCCTGTAGATATAGTCCCCATGGATATAGCCCACCCCTGGATATAGCCCACCCCTGGATACAGCCCACCCCAGGATATAGCCCCCCTGTAGATATAGCCCCCCTGTAGATATAGCCCCCTGTAGATATAGCCCCCCTGTAGACATAGCCCCCCTGTAGATATAGCCCCCCTCTAGATATAGCCCCCTGTAGATATAGTCACCCAGTAGATATAGCCCACCCCTGGATATAGCCCACCCATGGATATAGCCCACCCCTGGATATAGCCCCCCTGTAGATATAGCCCCCCTGTAGATATAGTCCCCCAGTAGATATAGCCCACCCCTGGATATAGTCCCCCTGTATATAGTCCCCCTGTAGATATAGCCCACCCCTGTAGATATAGCCCACCCCTGTAGATATAACCCACCCCTGGATATAGCCCACCCCTGGATATAGCCCACCCCTGGATATAGCCCACATGTAGATATAGCCCACCCGTAGATATAGTCCCCCTGTAGATATAGTCCCCCTGTAGATATAGTCCCCATGTAGATATAGTCCCCCTGTAGATATAGTCCCCCCTGTATATAGTCCCCCTGTAGATATAGCCCACCCCTGTATATAGTATCCCACAAATAGCTCCCCCTATGGTGCTCCACAGAAAGCCCACCCCTGTATATAGCCCCCCTGTACATATAGTCCACCCCTGTATATAGTGCTCCACAGATAGCTCACCCCTGTATACAGGGGTGGGCTATCTGTGGAGCACTATATACAGGGGTGGACTATCTAGTGGAGCACTATATACAGGGGTGGACTATATGTACAGGGGGGCTATATACAGGGGTGGGCTATCGGTGAAACACTATATACAGGGGTGGACTATATGTGGAGCACTATATACAGGGGTGGACTATATGTGGAGCACTATATACAGGGGTGCGCTATATCTACAGGGGGGCTACATAAAGGGGTGGGCTATATCTACAGGGGGGCTATATACAGGGGTGGGCTATCTGTAGAGCACTATATACAGGGGTGGGCTATATCTACAGGGGGCTATATACAGGGTTGGGCTATGCGTGGAGCACTATATACAAGGCTGGGCCATATCTACAGGGGGCTATATACAGGGGTGGGATATCTGTAGAGCACTATAGGGGGAGTTATTTGTGGGACACTATATACAGGGGTGGGCTATATGGGGGCACTATCTACAGGGAGCTCTATGGCAGGCACTATCTACAGGGGGCACAGTGTGTGTGTGGGACGCGGTGTATGGTGCTATTATAATTAGAGGTGCAGTGTATGATGCTATTATATTTAGGGGCGTAGTGTGTGGTATAATGATAACTTTATATTTATTTATAGGTGGAGAAATGTTGGAAAAGTGAGAAGCTGAAGACATGTGAGCGGCAAACTGCAGAAATGGGCTGTGACCGGGAGAAGTCATCATAGAGGTCTGGACCGGATGGAGAAAAATAACTAGAATCTGAGACGTCGCCGGTGAGTCACTTAATGTAAACGTTTATTCTGCCTCTAATCAGCACTGTAGTTACTGTATGATCTGCAGCGAGATGATGGGTGATATGATTATGATAGGATTTATTTTTTGTGAAACAGCATCTCCCAGCATATCCTTACCATTGTTCGGGCCATGCTGGGAGCTGTAGTTTTACGCCGTACACACCTATACGGAAGGGGTTGCACTAAATTGAGCTGTATTTGTGCTGGTGCTGTATTTATATACTGAGCTTGGTTCTGGGGCTGTATATATGTACTGAGCTTGGTTCTGGGGCTGTATATATGTACTGAGCTTGGTTCTGGTGTTGTGTATAGAACCATATTGCTTGTAAAATGTACAAATGTTATTATGCTCGCGTTACATAAAAAGAAATGTGGAAAAGAAATGACACGTCGATTGGTAGAGAAAACAAACACGGCGAGGGGGAAGGAGATGTCGAGAAAGAGGTTGTGGGGGGGCGCCAAACTGAATCTTTGCCCCGGGTGCTGGAGAACCTAGCTATGCCTCTGGCTTAAGTACAAAGTCACTGACATAGAGGACAGATCCCGCAGGAACAATATCAAGTTTCAGGGTATTCCTGAAGATATTCTACCCTCTGATATAACTGTGTTTCAACAATCTCTGTTTCAAGCACTCCTCCCTATCTCCACCACTGCTGACTTTACTATTAATAGAGCACACCACATCAGAGGCATAGCTAGGTTCTCCTGCACCCGAGGCAAAGATTCAGATTGGCGCCCCCCCCCCCAACTTATTTCCCGACATCTCCTTCCCCCTCGCCATGTTTTCTTTCCCTACCAATCAATGAGGTGTAATTTTTTTTCACCATTTTTTTAATGTAACTCGAGTATAAAAGCATTTCTACATTTTACAAGCGATATAGTTCTATAATTTAATTAATATAAAAATAAATTAAATGAAAATAAATTAAAGAGGCCACACACAGCCCCCTATAGATAGTGCCACACACAGCCCCCCTTGTAGATAGTGCCACACACAGCCCCCCTTGTAGATAGTGCCACACAGCCCCCCTTGTAGATAGTGCCACACACAGCCCCCTTGTAGATAGTGCCACACACAGCCCGCTTCCCCCCTTGTAGATAGCAGCACACTCCCCCCCTTGTAGATAGTGCCACACACAGCCCGCTGCCCCTTTGTAAATAGTGCCACACTCCCCCCCCCTTGTAAATAGTGGCACATACCCCCCCCTTTTAAATAGCGCCACACTCCCCCCCCCCCTTGTACTTTGCGCTACACTGTGAACAGACCGGTGAGCGATAGCCTACCTCTACCACTCTCCGCTCTGCCTGGTGTGACTTACCGGATGAGCCGAGGAGGTCATGCGGCGCAGGCAGCGGAGGAGTTTCTTCTGACTAGGGTCGGTGACAGCCGGGGCCGGCCTTAGCTTGGATGGCGCCCTGTGTGGGACTCTCTATTGCCGCCCCCTACACAAACCAAAAATGAACCACATATATGGACACGCTGGAATATATATACTGTACATACATAAAGACAGATATTTAGACATACAGGCAAATATACATACACAATTCTGGAATACATACATACAGGTAAATATATAGACGTACAAACACATATACGCACACACCGGCAGATAAATACACAGACAGGGACATATACAAATACATAAAAGGCACAAATATAGAAGCACAAAGACACGTTCACAAACAGACCCATATATACCCACACAGGCACATATGTACACAGCACAGATAATGTAGTAGATGTTACCTACAGTCCTATGTAACATCACAGATAACACAATGATAACTCTCTGAGTACAGATAATATAGTAGATGGTACCTGCAGTCCTATGTAACACCACAGATAACTCTCTAAATACAGATAGTAGTGTAACCTGCAGTCCTATATAACACCACAGATAACACAGAGATAACTCTCTAAATACAGATAGTAGTGTTACCTGCAGTCCTATGTAACACCACAGATAACACAGTGATAACTCTGATTACAGATAATGTAGTAGCTGTTGCCTACAGTCCTATGTAACACCACAGATAACACATTGTGCTAAATTACAATCTCAGCTCTGCTACACAGTACAGATAATGTAGTAGCTGTTGCCTGCAGTCCTATGTAACACCACAGATAACACATTGTGCTAAATTACAATCTCAGCTCTGCTACACAGTACAGATAATGTGACAGACGTTAACTGCAGTCCTATGTAACACCACAGATAACACAGTGATAACTCTCTGAGTACAGATAATGTAGTAGATGTAAGAGACAAACACATGCAGTGACAGACAGACAGAGACACACACACTGTAACATATACACATACAAACACAGAGACACACATTACACTCACCATGTCAGTTTGCTGACAGCATCACAGGTCAGGACGGGCTGTGTGTGGGCGGAGCTTCCTCTCTGCTTCTCGGCAGAGCACAGAGCACAGAGTAGAGGCAGAGCTGGAAGGCTGCAACACGGGAGTGGACCTGTCCCCTGACCTGAGTCATCTGACCTCATGTCACTGACGTGAGGTCAGGTGACTGGACTGGTCCACTCCCTGGCCGTCAAAGACCCCAGTCAGAACGCCGTAATGTCCTGGCTTTTCCTAAGCTGCTGCAGGTGTCCCAAATATGGGGCGCCTATAAGCAGCGATCAGCTGCTCTTCGGTGCCCCCCCCTTCCCCACCACCGGGTTGTGCCCGGGGCACATGCCCCGCCTGCCCCCCCCCCCCCCCCCCTAGCTACGGCCCTGCACCACATACCAAAGCCTAAAATCTGCTCCTGAAAATGCTCCCGGAGATGTGCTGGCCAGGGTACACTTTTATCATATCAAAGATCGTCTGCTGCAAGCAGCACGTAAAATGGTCTCTCTACTGGACCCATGTGCCTCTATACTGATGTATTCTGACCTGTCAGCCGCCACTTTGCAAGCTCGCCGCTCCTTTTCTTCCGTAACTAGAGCTCTTAGAAATGTGGATTTTAAATACAAGTGGGGATTTGGGTCAATTTTCACGGTGAACTCTGTGGTAGATGGCCTATCTCTGCTGCATAAGTGGAACCTTACCCTGACACCTTACCCTGACAACCTCTCAACCTACCGCTAAACCTCTAGCTCCATGAAAAGTGCACTATGAATGGCAATTCGCTGAAAAACGAGGGACTCATTCGTAGCTGACTTACTCCACCTCATCTTGGTGTTCTTTGGATGTGTTGGCCCCATATACAGTCGGGCTGACTGCCTTCTGAGCTTAATGCTAATCTTCCCAGTGATCCAGTGTCCTGCTACCTGTATCCTGTATCCCGTGCTGTATTTGTTCCTGTACCCTCTATAGTGTTGGAGTCGACTTCTGCCATCTACCATGTCTGCTGTGTTACACCACGTCTGGTGTCATC
Source organism: Rhinoderma darwinii (assembly GCF_050947455.1). Taxonomy (NCBI): domain Eukaryota; kingdom Metazoa; phylum Chordata; class Amphibia; order Anura; family Rhinodermatidae; genus Rhinoderma; species Rhinoderma darwinii. The sequence goes on from NC_134687.1 coordinate 552,800,600, forward strand.
TGACACGTTTTGCATCACCTGCCGTCAAGATCCCATCTGTGCCTAAAACGCTGCTACTGTCTGGACTGTTACAGGTACCCTTGTGCTTGGACTTTATATTGACTTGGTACACTGTTGTTTGGCCAGCTGCTACCCCGCTACGTCGGTGCGGCCTAGTGGGTCCACATACCCACAGATCGTGACAGTACGCTCAGGCCATGGACCCCGCTGGTCAACCCAAGACAATGACGACATCACAAGCCATGCAGGCAGACCTGCAAGACCTTCAGTCACGACAGGACCAACTCCTCCTGGCGGTGAACGTCATTGCACATCGGCCGGATGCGCAAGCTGCAGTCATCACAGCACCTGTTCCTATTGCTCTGGCTGTTCCAATTGCTACACCTCCTGCAGTACCAGTGCCAACTCCCAATTCTCACTGCCACTACCTCCTCTCTACGACGGAGACGCGAGGACCTGCAGGGTATTTCTGAATCAGTGTCAGATCCACACAAGTCTACATGCCAGAGCATTTCCTTCCGATGGCGCAAGGATCGCATTCATAGTCTCTCTCCTTACTGACAAGGCCCTGGCATGGGCACATCCTATCTGGGAACGTCAGGGACCAGAGACCCGTGACTTCTTTTGTTTCCAACAGACTTTTCGCACAGTATTTGAGGAACCTGGACGAATCTCTTCTGCAGCTGCATCCCTGTTGACGCTTCGCCAAGGAGACACCTTCGTTGGCGAGTACGCCATTCAGTTCCGTACCCTGACGGCAGAGTTGGTCTGGAACAATGAAGCCTTAGTGGCCACATCTGGAAGGGCCTATGTTCTGAGATCAAATACGAGCTTGCCGCTCGAGATCTGCCTTCCACCCTAGATGACCTCATTCTTCTAGCCACCTGGATTGACATGAGAATCCAGGAATGGTCTCAAGAGGTTTGCCGGGCCAGAAGACTTCCTTGGCTGGCCCCTGCATTTCAGAAACCGCTTTTGCCCTCTTCAACTGTTCCACCAGAGGAGGCTATGCAAGTAGACCGCCTCAAGTTATCTGTCCAGGAGAAATTACGCAGACGCACTTCGGGACTCTGCCTGTATTGTGGCCTCAGAGGCCATTTTGTGCGTCTGTGTCCCCAAAAGCCAAAAAACCTCCAGTGCCTAGGATTAGTTGGAGAGACATCCCTAGGTGGAACGGCGCTAAATAAGAAACTCTCTCCCAAATTGTCCATTCCTGCAACCATAGTGTCCGGTGAGAAGACGCACGGATCTTTGCCTACCTCGACTCCTGGTCCGAGGCAGACTTCATCCTACAGCACCTAGTGGATCGACTCCAGTTGCCAACGGCTCCCTTGGAGACACCCATGGCGATGCCTCAGTGAATGGACTTCCTCTGCTCGATCCCATCGTGGCTGAGACAAAGCCACTGAAGCTCCAAGTGGGAAATCTTCATACTGAGTAGATTACATTTCTCATACTGCCCAAAGCCATCAATCCGGTGTTGCTGGGTTTGCCTTGGCTCCGGTTTCATGCCTCAGTCCTGGACTGGAATTCCGGAGAAGTTCTCCAGTGGGGTTCCAAATGTCTCCACCGCTGCCTGTTACAGGTTCATCCTGTTCTGCCTCTTATGTCTCAGTCGTTGACAGGACTACCTACTCATGTTTAGTAGTTTGCGGACGTCTTTGGCAAGAAGGAGGCTGAGATGCTTCCCCCACACCGGGCGTTCGACTGCCCGATTGAACTGGTTCCTGATGCTTCACCTCCCTGTGGACGTGTATACCCCCTCTCCTTGTCAGAGACTCAGTCCATGTCAGCCTATATCAGAGAGAATCTGGAGAGGGGTTTCATGCAAAAATTCTCCTCCCCGGCCGATGCCGGGTTCTTCTTCGTAGAGAAAAAAGACGGATCTCTTCGACCCTGCATTGACTACCGTAGTCTCAACCAGATCACAGTCAAAAACAAATACTCTTTGCTACTGATCTCGGAATTATTTGATCGCATACGAGGAGCCAAGATCTTCTCTAAACTAGACTTGCATGGGTCCTACAACCTAATCCGAATCTATCAATGTGACGAGTGGAAGATGGCATTTAACACTTGAGACGGGCACTATGAATACTTGGTAATGCCCTTTGGCCTGTGTAATGCTCCCGCGGTTTTCCAAGAATTTATCAATGATATCTTCCTGGATCTCCTCTATGTCTGTGTTGTAGTCTATCTTGATGACGTTTTGATCTTCTCCCCAGATACAACGACACATTGGAGGCATGTCTGTCAAGTCCTGCTGCGATTAAGGGAGAATCGTCCGTAAAAATTCTTTGCCCTTCCTGGGCTACATCATCTCGGATCAGGGTCTCAAGATGGATCCTGAGAAAGTAAAATCCGTCCTGGAGCGGCCATGTCCTCAGGGCCTGTGGGCCATACAGCGTTTTTTGGGATTTGCTAACTTCTACTGGCAATTTATCCCAAATTTCTCTTCACTGACGTTCCTCATCTCTACCCTTACTAAGAAAGGTATGAATACCAAAGTGTGGACTCCAGAGGCAGAATCTGCATTTAATAGCCTCAAGAATGCCTTGATCCTTAATCATCCTGACGTGTCTCGGAAGTTCTCGTTGGAGGTGGACACTTCTTCTGTTGGTGCAGGTGCACTTCTGTTCCAGAGAAGCTTCAAAGGAAATGCAGTAGTATGTGGCTATTACTCAAGACTTTTTTCCTCCGCAGAGTGAAATTTATCTATTGGAGATTGGGAGTTACTGGCCATCAAATAGAGGGCGCAGCTCATCCCATCCTGGTATACAATAAACCACAAGAACCTCACCTATTTCCAGTCGGCTCAACGGCTAAACCCCCGTCAATCCAGGTGGTCTCTGTTCTTCAATCGGTTCCAATTTGGGCTCCACTACCGTCCCACTGACAAAAATGTGAGGGCCGATGCCCTCTCTGGGTCATTTGAAATGGAGGACACTGTGGAGCTCCCTTAAAGTATCATAGACACGTCCTACATTGTCACTGCCAATCTTTTGCAAGTTAGAGACATCCGTTCGGGGAGGACTTTTGTTCGATTGGCAGAAAGGAGGAGAATTCTCCGCTGGAGACACAGCTCCAAACTGGCTAGGCACGCTGGTGTTCATAAGACTCGAGACCTGATAACTCGTCATTTCTGATGGCCCAAGCTATCCAAAGATATTATGGACTTTGTCTCTTTCAGCACTGTGTGTGCTTCTAACAAGTTTGCTCACTCCAAGCCTACCAGTCCTTTCCAACCTCTGCCTGTACCCAATGCCCCTTGGCAGTACATTGCGATGGGCTTTGTCACAGACCTTCCTCCCTCAGCAGGATGCAACACTGTCTGGGTGATGGTGGACCGGTTCTCGAAGATGGCACATTTTATACCGCTGACCGGCCTCGCTTCTACTCCTCGACTGGCAAATCTTTTTATTCAGCACATCTTCCTCTTGCATGCTTGCCCCTTCACATCTTGTCTGATCGGGGTTCCGTTCACTTCGAAATTCTGGAGAGCCCTCTATAAACTCCTGGATGTAAAGTTGGACTTTACCTCGGCCTATCACCCCAAGTCCAATGGTCAAGACGAGAGGATTAACCAGATCATGGAGAATTATCTCCGCCACTTCATCCCTATGCAGCATGATGACTGGGTACAGCTTCTTCCATGGGCCGAGTTCTCATACAACAATCACACAAATGAGTCCACCACTTCCACACTATTCTACATTGTGTAGGTCAACATCCTAGAATCCCCCTTCCTGTGTCGGCTACATCTCAGGTACCCACAGCTACTTCATTTGGGGACTTTCTACAAATCTGGCAACAGACACGGTCCTCTATTCTGCTGGCTTTCGATCGCATGAAGCAATAGGCAGATATAAAAAGAAGAGAGCCGCCTCAGCATCTTCCGGGTACCAAAGTCGGGCTGTCCTCTTGGAATATCCGTGTAAAGGATCTGCCAGGCACTGCGGGGTTAACTCCCAGAACTAATCAGTCAGCACCTGAGAATACATCCCTGAGACTGACTCCTGCTTCCACCATTCAGGCTGGCAGGCTTAGGAGTGGGAGAGCCTATCGTAACCTGGCCAGACTCAGCTAGCTCCCGCCCTCGGTCTATTTAAGCCTGCACTTCCTGTCCCTCGGTGCTTGTTATTGCTTTGGTTTCCTTCCTTGTGGTTCCTGGCCCAGCTACAGCTCCTGCTATTTTTGATCCTGCTCCATACCGACCCTGGCTTACCGACTACTCTTCTGCTTTTCGTTTTGTACCTCGCACACTCCTGGCTTGACTCGGCTCGTTCACCACTCTGGTTGCTCACGGTGTTGCCGTGGGCAACGGCCCCTTTTCCTTGCTTGTGTTCCTTGTATGTTTGTCGTGTTTGTCATGCACTTACTGAGCGCAGGGACCGCCGCCCAGTTGTACCCCGTCGCCTAGGGCGGGTCGTTGCAAGTAGGCAGGGACAGAGTGGCGGGCAGATTAGGGCTCACTTGTCCGTCTCCCTACCCCCTGCCGTTACATAATAACAAGCCCATACCTAGTCTACCCCTGGTCCCTGACACCACTATGGATCCCCGTGAGACCCTGGCTCAGCAAATGCAGGGTCTCTCCCTACAGGTCCAGGCCCTGGTAGTTCCCCGCACCGCACCTCTTGAACCCCACCTCAAGTTGCCCGACCGGTTCTCAGGGGACCGGAGGACTTTTCTCTCCTTTCGGGAGAGTTGTAGGCTTTACTTTCGTTTAAAGCCTCATTCCTCAGGTTCTGAGAGCCAGCGGGTGGGTATAATTATGTCCCGGCTCCAGGAAGGGCCCCAAGAGTGGGCCTTCTCCTTGGCTCCTGACGCCCCTGAACTTTCCTCCGTTGATTGTTTCTTTTCTGCTCTCGGACTTATTTATGACGAGACTGACAGGACTGCCTTTGCCGAGAGTCAGCTGGTGACCTTAAGTCGGGGTAAGAGACCTGTTGAGGAGTATTGCTCTGACTTTCGGAAGTGGTGCGTAGCTTCTCGGTGGAATGACCCTGCCTTAAGGTGCCAGTTTAGGTTGGGTCTGTCGAATGCCCTGAAAGACCTGCTAGTTAGCTATCCCTCTTGTGACTCCCTAGACCAGGTTATGGCTTTAGCGATACGACTTGACCGACGTCTCAGGGAACGACAACGTGAACGTTTATGTGTTTTCTCCTCCGACTCCCCCATGATGCCTCCCGAAGCTCCGTTGCTTCGTTCCTCCCCGAAAGATTCAGAGATACCTATGCAACTCGGGGCCTCCGTGTCCCCCCAACAACGTAGAGAATTCCGCAGGAAGAATGGTCTCTGCTTCTACTGTGGGGACGACAAGCATCAAGTGAACAACTGTCCTAAGCGTAAGGTTGCAGCCAGAGAACTTCCGCGTCTAAGTGATCATCAGGGAGGTCACTTGGGCGCACAGGTATTTCCCGTAAATATGAAACGTACTAAGATCTTGCTTCCCTTTCAGGTCTCTTTTGGTGGTAGGTCTGCTACCGGCAGTGCTTTCGTGGATTCAGGGTCCTCTACTAATATCATGTCTGTGGAATTTGCTATGTCCCTTGCTATGCCTCTTATTGATTTGCCTAAACCTGTCCCGGTAGTGGGTATCGACGCCACTCCTCTTGCTAATGGTTATTTTACACAGCATACCCCTGTTTTTGAACTCCTTGTTGGCTCCATGCATTTGGAGCAATGCTCTGTACTGTTGATGCAGGGATTATCGTACGATTTGGTGCTAGGTCTTCCCTGGTTGCAGTTGCATAATCCTACTTTTGACTGGAATACTGGGGAGCTAACCAAATGGGGTAATGAATGTTGTACGTCATGTTTTTCTGTTAATTCTATTTCTCCCCCTAAGGAGGCGAATACGCTACCCGAGTTTGTTCAGGACTTCGCTGATGTTTTCTCTAGGGAGGCCTCCGAAGTGTTACCTCCTCATAGAGAATACGATTGCGCTATCGAATTGGTACCAGGAGCTAAGCTTCCTAAGGGTAGGATATTTAATCTTTCTTGTCCCGAACGTGAAGCTATGAGAGTGTATATCCAGGAATCCCTGGCCAAGGGTTACATTCGTCCCTCTTCTTCTCCGGTAGGTGCTGGCTTCTTCTTCGTGGGGAAGAAGGATGGTGGTCTTAGGCCATGCAATGACTACCGTAGCCTGAATAAGGTCACGGTAAGGAACCAGTATCCCCTTCCTTTGATTCCTGATCTCTTTAATCAGGTTCAGGGGGCCCAATGGTTTTCTAAATTGGATCTACGGGGGGCGTATAACCTTATTCGCATCAAAGAGGGGGATGAGTGGAAGACTGCGTTTAACACGCCCGAAGGCCATTTCGAATACCTCGTCATGCCCTTTGGGTTGTGTAATGCCCCTGCGGTCTTCCAGAATTTCATAAATGAGATTTTGAGAAATTACCTGGGGATTTTTCTGGTAGTGTACCTTGATGACATACTGGTGTTTTCCAAGGACTGGTCCTCCCACGTGGAGCATGTCAGGAAGGTGCTCCAGGTCCTTCGGGAAAATAAACTGTTTGCCAAAACCGAAAAATGTGTGTTTGGGGTACAGGAGATTCCATTTTTGGGTCAAATCCTCACTCCTCATGAATTCCGCATGGACCCCGCCAAGGTTCAGGCTGTGGCGGAATGGGTCCAACCTGCCTCCCTGAAGGCGTTACAGTGTTTTTTGGGATTTGCTAATTATTACAGGAGATTTATTGCTAACTTCTCGGTCATCGCTAAGCCCCTTACGGACCTCACTCGCAAAGGTGCTGATCTCCTCCACTGGCCTCCTGAGGCTGTCCAGGCTTTTGAGGTCCTTAAGAAGTGCTTTGTCTCGGCCCCGGTGCTGGTTCAGCCCAACCAAATGGAGCCATTTATCGTGGAAGTTGACGCATCTGAGGTGGGAGTGGGGGCTGTCTTGTCCCAGGGTACCAGGTCCCTCACCCATCTCCGCCCCTGTGCCTACTTCTCCAGGAAGTTTTCGCCAACTGAAAGTAACTATGATATTGGCAACCGCGAACTCTTAGCCATTAAATGGGCATTTGAAGAGTGGCGCCACTTCCTGGAGGGGGCTAGGCACCAGGTAACGGTCCTTACCGACCACAAGAATCTGGTGTTCCTAGAATCTGCCCGGAGGCTAAACCCGAGACAAGCTCGATGGGCGTTATTTTTTACCAGATTCAATTTTTTGGTTACCTATAGGGCTGGGTCTAAAAATATTAAGGCTGATGCACTGTCGCGTAGCTTCATGGCCAGCCCTCCTTCGGAGGAAGATCCTGCTTGTATTTTGCCTCCAGGTATAATCATTTCCTCGATCGATTCTGATTTAGTCTCTGAAATTGCTGCTGATCAAGGTTCAGCTCCCGGGAACCTTCCTGAGAACAAGCTGTTTGTTCCCCTGCAATTCCGGCTAAGGGTACTTAGGGAAAATCATGACTCCGCACTATCTGGCCATCCAGGCATCCTGGGTACCAAACACCTCATTACCAGAAATTATTGGTGGCCTGGGTTGCCTAAAGACGTTAAGGCCTACGTCGCCGCTTGTGAGGTTTGTGCTAGGTCCAAGACTCCCAGGTCCCGACCAGCGGGCTTACTGCGTTCGTTGCCCATTCCCCAGAGACCTTGGACACATATCTCCATGGATTTTATCACCGATTTGCCTCCATCCCAAGGCAAGTCGGTGGTGTGGGTGGTGGTGGACCGCTTCAGTAAGATGTGCCACTTTGTGCCCCTCAAGAAACTACCCAACGCCAAAACGTTGGCTACCTTGTTTGTCAAACACATCCTGCGTCTCCATGGGGTCCCTGTCAATATTGTTTCGGACAGAGGGGTACAATTTGTTTCATTGTTTTGGAGAGCCTTCTGTATGAAGTTGGGGATTGATCTGTCCTTCTCCTCTGCCTTCCATCCTGAAACCAATGGCCAAACGGAGAGGACTAATCAGTCCCTAGAACAATACTTAAGGTGTTTTGTCTCTGACTGTCAATTTGATTGGGTCTCTTTCATTCCCCTCGCCGAATTTTCCCTTAATAACCGGGTCAGTAACTCGTCTGGGGTCTCTCCTTTTTTTTGTAATTTTGGGTTTAATCCACGGTTCTCCTCCGTTTCACCTGGTAGTTCCAACAATCCTGAGGTAGAGGTCGTTCATCGGGAACTGTGCACAGTCTGGGCCCAGGTTCAGAAAAACCTAGAGGTGTCCCAGAGCGTACAAAAAACTCAGGCAGATAAAAAACGTTCTGCTAACCCCCTGTTTATGGTCGGGGATCTGGTGTGGTTGTCGTCTAGGAACTTGCGTCTCAAGGTTCCGTCCAAGAAGTTTGCTCCCCGGTTTATTGGGCCGTATAAGGTCATTGAGGTCCTCAATCCTGTCTCCTTCCGGCTGGAGTTACCCCCGTCTTTTCGGATACACGACGTGTTTCATGCCTCCCTCCTCAAACGCTGCTCCCTGTCCTTGGCTCCCTCGAGGAGACCTCCTGTTCCCATCCTCACCCCGGAGGGGGTGGAATTCGAGGTGGCCAGGATTGTGGACAGCAAGATGGTCCAAGGCTCCCTCCAGTACCTGGTCCATTGGAGAGGATACGGGCCCGAGGAGAGGACTTGGGTACCCGCCCGGGATGTTCACGCTGGGGTATTGGTCAGGAGGTTCCACCTGCGTTTCCCCAGTAAGCCAGGTCCACTTAGAAAGGGTCCGGTGGCCCCTCATAAAAGGGGGGGTACTGTAAAGGATCTGCCAGGCACTGCGGGGTTAACTCCCAGAACTAATCAGTCAGCACCTGAGAATACATCCCTGAGACTGACTCCTGCTTCCACCATTCAGGCTGGCAGGCTTAGGAGTGGGAGAGCCTATCGTAACCTGGCCAGACTCAGCTAGCTCCCGCCCTCGGTCTATTTAAGCCTGCACTTCCTGTCCCTCGGTGCTTGTTATTGCTTTGGTTTCCTTCCTTGTGGTTCCTGGCCCAGCTACAGCTCCTGCTATTTTTGATCCTGCTCCATACCGACCCTGGCTTACCGACTACTCTTCTGCTTTTCGTTTTGTACCTCGCACACTCCTGGCTTGACTCGGCTCGTTCACCACTCTGGTTGCTCACGGTGTTGCCGTGGGCAACGGCCCCTTTTCCTTGCTTGTGTTCCTTGTATCTTTGTCGTGTTTGTCGTGCACTTACTGAGCGCAGGGACCGCCGCCCAGTTGTACCCCGTCGCCTAGGGCGGGTCGTTGCAAGTAGGCAGGGACAGAGTGGCGGGCAGATTAGGGCTCACTTGTCCGTCTCCCTACCCCCTGCCGTTACAATCCGCCTGAAAGTGCCTTCATACAAATTCGCTCCCAGGTTCCTTTGACCTTTTGAGATCCTGCAACAAATTAACCCAGTCTCTTATAAGCTTATAAGCTTCGGCTGCCTCCTACCCTCAAAATCCCTAACTCACTAAGACTCCTAGTCCTGCAGTTGCCCCCAGTGGTTCTTCCGATGTGTTCGAGGTAAAGGAGATCCTGGACTCCAAGAGAGTAGGAGGAAGGACTTTTTATTTGGTGGATTGGTAGGGGTTTGGTGCAGAGGAGAGGTACTGGGAGCCAAGAAGAGGGGGTGTAAGGGGGGATACTGTAACATCCACGGCCCCGGACCGTCGTGGTTACTCACACCTCGACGGCCGCAGCCATGGACGTGTGAGTGCTGGTTCGCATCTTCTCCCCAGGAGACGCCAGCACTCACATCCATTTCGCTCTGCAGTGTCCCATAGGGTGCTTGCGCGCTCGTGCCCAGCCTTAAAGGGCAAGCGCGTACACATCAAATTATGGTTCTAAATTAGCCCTAATCACTGTCACGATGTGGGGTGCAGACCCACTGGGCCGTACCGCATAGCGGGATGGCAGCTGGCCAAACGGGTATGGTACAGGGTCTATAGTCCAGAAAGGTTACCTGAGGCAATGTAGACAGTAGCAAGGCAGGCTCGGCTGGGACCAGGCGGCAGGTAGACGTCAGGCGTGGAGTAGCAGAGCAGGCGTGAAAATGCAGCACAGCACGACAACAGCTCAGCACGGCAGTAGATCAGGATAGTACTGGATAGCACGGGATACAGGATACAGGTACAGGGAACACTGGAAAGCTGGAAGACACTTAGGAGACCATTTGCAAGACTTTGGGAAACAACAACAATGCTCAGGCGAGGATCAGAAAAGCGGTGGCCTTCTTTTAGTCCAGGAAATCATGTGAGTTGATGATGAGGATTTCATGCGCGCACTGGCCCTTTAAGAGCGGGCACGAGTGGAAGGAGTTAGGGATCTTGAGGGTAGGAGGCAGCCACAGTTTGTAAGAGACCGGATTAATTTGTAGCAGGATCTCGAGGGGTCCGAGGAACCTGGGAGCAAATTTGCAGGACGGAACTCTCAGCCGGATATTCTTTCAGGACAACCAGACCTCCGTACCTGGAAGAAACTGAGGAGGATTCCGTCTTCTAGTATCTGCCTTTTTCTTCATGTGGTCAACTGCCAGCAGAATAGAAGATCGGGTCTTTTGCCATATTTGGAGAAAGTCCCTGAAGATCGAGTCAGCTGCAGGCACCTGGGACATAGTTGAGATGGGAAGAGGTATTCGAGGATGTTGGCCGTAGACTATGAAGAACGGGCTTGAGGTGGTGGACTCACTAGTATGGTTATTATAGGAGAATCCTGCCCACGGGAGCAGCTGCACCCAGTCATCATGTCGCCTGGAAACAAAGTGACGTAGATAGTTCTCCATAATTTGGTTAATCCTCTCGATTTGCCCATTGGACTGGGGATGATATGCCGAAGGGAAGTCCAACTTTACACCGAGGAGGCCGCAGAGAGCTCTCCAAAACCTCGAGGTGAACTGGACCCCTCGATCCGAGACAATATGCAGAGGCAAGCCGTGCAGACGGAAGATGTGTTATATGAAGAGGTCAGCAAGTCGAGCAGCAGAAGGCAGACCAGTCAGGGGAACAAAATAAGCCATTTTAGAGAATCAATCCACCACCACCTAGACCACGCTGCATCCCATAGAGAGAGGCAGATCTGTGACAAAGTCCTTTGCAACATGCTGCCAGGGGGCATCAGGCACAGGCAGTGGTTGGAGCAGACCGGCTGGTCTGGAGTGGGCAACTTTGTTTGCTGCACACACCGTACAAGAGGAGACAAAGTCCATGACGTCTTAGGGCAGTGTGGGCCAACAGTACTGACAGGCCATTAGGTCTCGGGTCTTACGGGCACCTGCGTGACCTTCCAGCTTTGAGATGTGACCCCAGCGAAGGAATCTTCCTCTGTCTGCCAGACGCACAAAAGTTCTTCCTGGTGGAATTTCACTAACCTGCAGAGGGTTAACAGAATAGATGCAGGAAGGGTCGATAATATTCTGTGGGGACTCCACAGTGTCCTCTGTTTCAAATGACCTAGACAAGGCATCAGCCCTCACATTCTTGTCGGCATGTCGGAAGTGGAGTTCGAACCGGAACTGAGCAAAGAACAATGACCACCTGGCTTGACGAGGGTTCAACCGTTGAGTGGTCTGTAAATAGGTCAGATTCTTGTGATCCGTGAAGACTAGGATAGGATGGACTGCGCCCTCCATTAGATGTCTCTACTCCTGCAGGGCCAGCTTGATGGCCAGTAACTCCCGATCCCCAATCGAGTAGTTGCACTCTGCGGAAGAAAACAGTTTGGAATAGTAGCCACATACCACAGTCTTGCATTTAGAACCTCTCTGGAACAACAGTGCACCTGCACCAACAGAGGCAGCATCCACCTCTAAAGAAAACGGTAGGGACACATCAGGATGGTGAAGAATAGAGGCTGACGTAAAAGCTTTTTTTAAGGTCTCAAATGCGGCTTCTGCCTCCGGAGTTCATATTTTGGCATTCATAGCCTTTTTGTGAGGGTAGAGAAGTTGGGGATGAACAGCCGGTAGAAGTTGGCGAATCCCAGGAAGCGTTGTATGGATCTTAAGCCTTGGGGGCGTGGCCACTCCAGGACAGCTTTTACCTTCTCAGGGTCTATCTTGAGGCCCTGATCTGAGATGATATAACCCAGGAAGGGAAGGGATCTTTTTTCAAACATGCACTTCTCCAGCTTGGCATAAAGATGATTCTCCCTTAAACGAAGCAACACAAGGCGGACATGACTCTGATGAGTTACCCGATCTGGGGAAAAAAAATCAAATTGTCATCGAGATACACCACAACACAGACATAGGGGAGATCACGAAAAATTTCATTGACAAATTCTTGAAACACCGCGGGGGCGTTACAAAGGCTGAAGGGCATAACTAGGTATTCATAGTGCCCATCATGTGTATTAAATTCGGTCTTCCACTCATCACCCTGACGAATCCGAATCAGGCTGTAGGCCCCCCGCAAGTCCAGTTTAGAAACAATTTTTTACGCTCGTATGCGAAGTTCCGAAATCAGAGGCAATGGGTACCTGTTCTTCACCGTGATCCGATTGAGGCCCCGGTAGTCAATGCAGGGTCGGAGGGATCCATCCTTCTTCTTGACAAAGAAGAACCCAGCCAGGGATGAGGACTTACGTATGAAGCCCCTCTCCAGATTCTCCTTGATGTAGGTTGACATAGACTGAGTCTCTGGCAGGGAGAGAGGGTATACTCTACCTCGAGGAGATGAATCAGGAACCAAGTCGATCGGACAATCGTATGCTCGATGTGGCGGCAAGTCTCCGCTTCCCCTTTATTGAAGACATCAGAGAACATAGAGAAACAAGAAGGCAATCCTGCCAATGACTGAAGCGGAGGAGGCTGCGGTGGCTGGATATGACCCAGAGAGCGGTTGAGACACTTGTGGCCCCACTGGAGAACCTCTCCAGAGTTTCAATCCAGGACTGGGGCATGCAAACGGAGCCAAGGCAAACCCAGCAGCACGGAGTTGACGGCCTTGGGCAGGACAAACAGGGCGATGAGCTCAGTGCGAAGAGCTCCCACTTGAAGTCTCAATGGCTTGGTCACAGGCAACACTGGGTCAGACAATGGCAGTCCATCTACCGAAGTAACAATCTATGGCCTTTCCAGATGAACAGTGGGCAACTGGGGAAGATCCACAAGGTCTTGACAGATGAAATTAGCTGCAGAGTCAAAGTCCAGGTAGGCAGAGGCCAGATGGGGTTTCTCGCCAACAATGATGGTCACGGGAATAAACAGTTTGGAGGAGAGTTCACAATTAAATGCAGTGGTGCCAAGGGTTGTCTCTCTAACCAAACCAAGGCGTTGTTTTTTTTGGGCTTTTGTGGACACAGACGCACGACATGGCCAGCGAGGCCGCAATACAGACAAAGTCCAGAGGTGCGCCTGCGCTGTTTCTCTTGTACAGACAATTTTAGGTGATCCACCTGCATCGGAACCTCTGGAAAGGCAGTAGAGGACGGCAAGTGGAGTTGCTGGAAGTTGGGCGCCAATCAAGCAAGCCGTCTCTCCTGTCGAACCTCATGAGATCTCTCCCTGAGCCTTATATCCACCCGGGTAGCCAGCAGAATCAGGTTGTCCAAGGCAGGTGGTAGATCTCGGACAGCAAGTTCGTCCTTGATCTCGGGCGATAGGCCATGCCAGAAGGATGCAACCAAGGCCTAATTGTTCCCGGACAGCTCTCCTGCCAGGGTCCGGAACTGGATGGTATATTCGCCCACGGAGGTGTCCTCTTGGCGAAGGTTGAAGATAGCAGTGGCTGCCGATGAGACTCATCCAGGCTCCTCAAAAACAGTACGGAACAACCGCCGAACCCCTGGAAGTCTTGAGTCTCAGGTCCCTGACGTTCCCAGATTGGGTTCGCCCATGCCAGGGCCTTGCCAGCAAGTAGAGACACAATGAAGGCGATCTTGGTTCCGTCCGATGGAAATGCTCTGGCGAAAAATGGGATATAGCAGGGAAAAATGGATATAGCATTGGTTCAGAAATCCCCTGCACGAACTTGCGTCTCCATGGAACCGAGAAGGTAATTGCAGCGAGAACCGAGGATCCGAACCGGAACCGCCAGGAGGTGTAGAAGGAGGGTCGGTCGGAGGAGCTTGCAGAGAAGCAGGAAGGGAAGCAGCTAGTGCCCCTAGCTGTTGCGCCATGGAGTCCACTGCCACTAGAAGTTGATCCTGTCTTGCTTGGAGGTCCTGCAGGTCCGCCTGCATGGCTTGGGAGGGTGACATGCCGTTAAATTGACCAGCGGGGTCCGTGGCCTGAGCGTACTGTCACGATGCGGGGTGTGGACCCACTTGGCCATACCGCGTAGCAGTATGGCAGCTGGCCAAACAGGTATGGTAGAGAGTCTATAGTCCAGAAAGGTTACCTGAGGCAATGTAGACAGTAGCAAGGCAGGCTCGGCTGGGACTAGGCGGCAGGTAGACGTCAGGTGTGGAGTAGCAGAGCAGGCGTGGAAATGCAGCACAGCACAACAACAGCTCAGCACGGCAGTAGATCAGGATAGTACTGGATAGCACGGGATACATGTACGGGGAACACTGGGAAACTGGAAGACACTTAGGAGACCATTTGCAAGACATGACCGCGGCCATAGACATTACAATCACCCTGGACTATAAAAGGGCCCCTGCCCTTTCACTCCTTGCCTGAGCATTGTTTGTATTCCTCTGTTAGTCTTGCAAATGGTCCCTTAGTCGTATCCTGTTCCCAGTGTTCCCGTGCGCTGCTACCTGTATCCTGTATCTTGTGCTGTATTTGTTCCTGTGCCCTCTATATTGTTGGAGTCGAGTTCTGCCGTCTACCACGTCTGCTGTGTTACACCACGTCTGGTGTTATCTGCCACATTTTGCATCACCTGCCATCAAGATCCCATCTGTGCATAAGCCGCTGCTACTGTCTGGACTATTACAGGTACCCCTGTGCTTGGACTTCATATTGACTTGGTACACTGTTGTTTGGCCAGCTGCTACCCCGCTATACCGGTGCGGCCTAGTGGGTCCACATACCCACAGATCGTGACACTTTTTCATGGTGGAATGTACGGGAACCTACCTATCAAGAGTTACAGCGTATACTGTGGTATGGCACGGATTACACGGGTAGTCGTGTAAACTGTGGGATCATCAAACTTGCCTTGAGATCCTTTCCCACAGATCAGCTGCAATCATTCACCTAAAGAACAAATGAGGTGTTTTCGGCCACACATGTGTCTATCCCTTCCTAACCCCTTCTTACCCTACATAACTAAGTTAAAACAAACTAGTGAGGTGTCTTATTACAGAACCCTATAGCTACGCCACTGGGACCATCCCTTGAAGACATCATACTAATGATGCTGGGTATCAGTCTCTAACTTGGTTCCCGAAACGACAAGTTGATTGCCAACAAAGGTAGTGTATATCTGTCTGTCAGCGTCTTATTCCTAATCTGCAAATGTTGTTCAAGCTGCTTTGTACGATTTCATATCTTAGACAAACATCCAGTAAAACGGTTAGGCTTCGTTCACATCTGCGTCAGGGTCCCGTTCTGACGTTCCGTCAGAGCTTTCCGTCAGAACGGGAGCCTGATTGAAACATAGGTTTCAGTTTGCATCACCATTGATTTCAATGGTTACAGATCCGGTGCCAATGTTTTCCGTTTGTCTCAGTTGTGCAAGGGGTCCGTTGTTATAGTCAGGGCTCCATTCTGACGGAAAGCTCAGGCAGAACGTCAGAATAGAGCTCTGACGGATATGTGAACGAAGCCTTAGCCAAATGAAACATATTAGTAGTTTGATTATCTGAAGTTACAATACAAAACATGCCGTGGATTTACTTCTAGGAAAAACATAAAATCCATGGATAATAGAGTACATTCACACTTGTTATAAGTGTGTTGCAATAAACATGGCTCATACACTGGAGCATGTTGATGGCAGAACAACCCATCTGATGTTTTTGAACAAAAGGAAAGATCATAGGTCTTGTTGCTTCCACATATGTGGGTGCCATAAAACTTAGGCAACCAATACGTGGGTTAATGTACTGGTGGGCCAAAAACTACCCAATTTTTAACAGGTATGTAGGAACACACATTTCCCTCCATACCTGTTCATTGTTAGTCATGAGACTATCGTGTGCATTATTTATCTGCATCATCTCATATAGTGCTGTTACACTACAGATAGTCCAATTTATGAATTTTGTGACATTTGTAGAAACTTTTAATACTACCGTATCAATTGTGAATAATTGAACAAATGTAAAAATTGCTTATCTCAATTTAATGACTGCCTCTGGGGGATAAAGGTGGTAGGTAACAACCTGCCTGTATAGGTGTTACGGCCACGGTCACGGACCGCGACCTTCACTTACTTGCCTCCCGCAGATCTTCCTCTTCCTACCGGGGTCTTTCTCCCCAGAGACGTCGGCACAAGCGCCCGCTCTGTCCTGTAGTGATCAATAGAGGGTGCGCGTTGGTCCCCGCCTTAAAGGGCCAATGCGCGCATATGTAAATAATTAATTCATTATTCCCTGATCACCCTGAACTATAAAAGGGCCCCACCCTTCTGATCCTTGCCTGAGCATTGTTAATCAATCCCATGCTAGTTTTTGCAAATTAGTGATAACTTAGTGTTATCCTGTTCCCGTTGTTTCCTGTGCCCTGCTACATGTATCCTGTATCCCATGCTGCGTTATTGTTCCTGAGCCTGTTTAGCAATTTGAGTCGTGTCCGGCTACACACGTTGTCATCCGCCACGTGTGGCGCAACCTACTGCACCCGTTGTCTTCCGCCAGATCTGGCGCAACCTACTGCATCCGTTGTCATCCGCCACGTCTGGTGCAACCTACTGCACCGGCTGTCTACCGTAACATCTGGTGCAAGCTGCTGCACCTACTACCATCCGTGCCAGAGCCCCTGCCACCATCTGGACTATTTCAGGTACTCTTGTGCCACGAACTTGTATAGACTCTTGCATAGACTGTGACTTGGCCAGCTGCCTCTCCGCTATGGTGTAGCGGCCTAGTGGGTCCACATACCCCGTGATCGTGACAATATGCATAGTCGTGGATACATCTTGACTAAACCAACCAGAAAACCAACTGCGGCTAATACTATACTACATGCGGACAGTAATCACTCCAAACAAACTATCATCTCAATCCCAGTTGGAGAATTATGTAGAGCTAAACGTAATTGTAGCTCAGATATACACTACAAAATGGAAGAACAACACATCTATAATAGATTACACAATAGGGGATATCCACACTGGTCTTTAGATAGAGCAAATAGGATAATTACCAAGAAAAACAGAGATACCCTGTTATCTCAAAAAAATACAAGTTTAACATCAACATCCAACAAACCTACTTTAGTTCTACAACAAAGTAGCCAATTTAATGACATAAAAAGAATTATCAATCAACACTTACCTATGCTGATGGAGGATAGGATTCTGGAAGACATCCTCAAGGAAGGTTGCAGAATTGTTACACGCAGAGCCCCCTCTTTAGGCACCTCACTCTCCCCTTCTCTATTCAGCTCTAATGAAATTAAAAGTACATGGTTAGAACAAAAAGGTTTTTTTAAATGCGGCAATAACCCCTGCAAAGTATGTTCACATGCGACACCTAAAAAAGTATTTTCGAATTCAAACAACACCAACACTTTCACAATTAATAATTACATTAATTGCAATACAGATTCTGTTATTGTAATGGCAGGAAGGAGGTGAAGGGAAAGTGAGCCCTAATCTACCCACCGCCCTGTCCCTGCCTACTTGCAACGACCCGCCCTAGTCGACGGGGTACAACTGGGCGGCGGTCCCTACGCTGTCTAAGTGCACGGGAGAACAAACAGGGAACACGCAAGGGAAGGGGCAGTAGCCCACGGAACGCCGCGAGGAAACGGAGCAGTGAATGAGTAGTCCGGACCAGGATGAAGTGGAGTATACCCAAGTGAGCACGGAGGAGGAAGCAAGCCAGAGGCAAAGCAGGTTAAGCGGAACTGCAGCAAGGCAGAAGCACGGCAGAAGCAGGCTGGAGCAAGCAGCAGTGGGGCCAGGAATACGGAAGGATTACAAGCACTGAGGAGGAGAACACGGCAGGTAATAAAGGACAGGGGGCGGAGCTAACTCCGACTGACCAGGCCGCGATAGGCTCTCCCACTCCTGAGCCTGCCACCCTGGTTGGTGGGAGATGGTGTCAGTCGAACAGGTCTGGCCTCAGGTGTGGATTGATTAATCCCAGGAGTATACCTAGACGTAGTACCTGGCAGATCCCTAACAGTTATATACATAGTTGAATGCACATCATGTAACCTCAAATACATAGGATGCACTAATCGAAAATTCAAAACAAGAATCTTGGAACATTTAAGTTACATCCGTAATCCAAACATTGTAAACATTTCAAATGCAGCCAAACATTTTATTCACCAACACAACAGATCAATAAACAGCTTTGTATGCTATGCTATTGAGAAGGTCCATAATCCTAAAAGAGGCGGTGATATCAAATATAAAACACATACAAGAGAAGCCTATTGGATTTATAGACTTCAAACACGAGTTCCTAAAGGTCTAAATCTAAGAAAAGATCTTATGTTTCATTATTGATAAAATTTAATTACTAAGCTATACAAAAGTACAGTGGTCATCTAGGAAAAGCAGAATTAATACTGGATTATTTAGGAAATCTATAATTTGAACCAATGGTCCCAGGATCTGCCACTAACAATTGTCGGGGTATTTGCCGTCTTCTAATATACATAAATATTAATGTTCCAACATTAGAAAAGATCGGTCATAAAGGCTCTATAAATATAACATATTTATGTTATGGTTAAATACATAATATAAAAGTTTCGACAACTATAATATACTTATATCTTGGTTAATCACATACTACCAATCATGAAATAGATAATATTGGGAAAAAAATTCAAAAGTACGAAGTATGTACTAATAAAATTATATTCCTATTCTGAGATTATAATCAACAACATTTTGTGAATAACATCTCCTATAAAAATATAGAAAATAATCAGTTTTTTGTTTTTTAAACGTACGTTACATTTATTCATACTTTTTTTTTTTTTTTTAACAGTCTATCTTCTATCTAATTTTTCATTCCAGATGATACTAGGAGAAACATCACTACCCAGTCATTCTCCTTCTATTATACAACATGTTTATACAATTGAACCAACATAAGTTAATTATATCATAAGTTAAACACTGAACCATAATTATATAGCAAATTTCATTGTAAAGTATTCAAATAGAAGAGGTCCCTGCCTCTTACCTCTTCCAGAGAAACAGTGTCTAAAGGTAGAGAAGAAGGAGCCTTGCAGGAATCCTCTCCAAACCTGGACCGCAATCAACTGTCAAAGAAATATGATTCGGACCCGTCTTTTCTTCTTTTGTCATTAAACAATAAAATACAAACATAAAAACAAGAACAAAACATTTCTGAATTTACAATAATCATTAAACAAATAATAACCTAATATAGATATATGGAAATTGTTCAATTTAAACTACAACGAGTTTGTATACCTCACGGCAGACAAATTTCTCAGGAAACAGGAAATTACTTGCGTTCCAAGGGATTCCTCCCTCTTTCTCCCTAGTTGAACCGCAATTAACTGCTAATTAGAATGACTGGATACAAATGTCTAGACTGCACTGTCAGAAACATTACAAGCCATGACTAAGGACGCAGCAGGCGTCTGAAACGCGTAGGCTACAGCCTATTATCTTTCCAACTATCCTCTGTACACTGGACTAAACCCGCTTCCATTACTTGTCACTGCTTTTAAATTTACGAAAATAAAACTTGGAAGAAGTTTCCTGTTTTTAACAGCTGCACCAATTTCCAGCGCTGGATCTAATCCTTCATCTTCTTTGTCTATGCAAGTACGTGTGCCGACACGAGGACCCGTGCGCTAACCACTATACCTATGATAAGGTGAGCTGGAGGAATCCTCCCTTTTTTTTCTGTTCTAACACAGAAGTGGCTTAGGGACAACTCTGTGAATGTCCTTGAGTGTCCCAATCAGAGCCCTGACTTGAACCCAATCTAACATCTCTGGAGAGACTTTAAAATGGCTGTCCGCCAACATTCCCTATCCAACCTGACAGTGCTTGAGCGGATCCGCAAAGAAGAATGGCAGAAAATCCACAAATCCGGGTGTGCAAACCTTGTGACATCATACCCAAGAAGACTGGAGGCTGTTATCGCTGCCAAAGGTGCTTCAACTAAGAACTAAATAAAGGGTCTGAATACTTATGTCAATGCAAGATTTTAGTTTTTCCTTTTGAATAAATTAGCAAAGATTACTAACATTCTATTTTCACTTTGTCATTATGAGGTATTGAGTGCAGAATAATGGGGGAAAACGAGAATTCAACTGAGCAAAATGTGAAACATTGAAAGGGTCTGAAGACTTTCCGAATGCATTGTATCTATACAGGTAGAGGGCACTTTATATTATCAATATTGACCTTTGGTTTTGTATTTAGGACTGTGATGAATTCTTCCCAGGCCCCACGTTTTATCCATGGGAACAGTTATTGTGTTATTATAATCATTACTACTATTATGGCACCTATCAACCAGATATAAACCTGTTATTCTCTGTGTCTCACGCGTTTATAACTGGGTGTTGTAAAAAATGCAACATTATATACTAGTGTCATTGTGTAGTATCACGTGAATCAAGTTCCCTTGGGGTTCTATCAACATCCTTCCTAGAATCGGGAATCTTTTTCCTACCGACTTCCATAAGGTCTTTATCCCTGTTACAGTAACATTAACTACTGTGTAATGGGAGTTGGCTAAACATGTAAAATTGTCTTGAGTTCGGTCATGTGTGGAGTTTATCCAACTCTATGTGCCTCTACCTGCATTTGAAACATTTATTAAAGGATATCCTGGTGCATATGAATGTGTATGTAAAAAGTAAAAGCCAAAAGTAGAGAGCCATATACTCACCTTCATTATGTTTGTTCAATGAGAGGCTTTTTCAGAAGTCCTTTGCAGTGAGATGTGTGGATCCACATAGGCTTGCCTTCCACCTTTACAGATGTAGGTGTGATAAGCTTGGCTTGGTAAGAACCATCAAATCTGGGTTCCAGTGCTTTCCTGATATATCTCTTAATAAACAACCAATCTCCAGGCTCGAGGAAATGGGTACCTGTCATGCTGTTATGGATTTGCAAGTGACGAGCTGAGTCAGATTGTCCATCTGTTCCAACAGGGCTTGCCTAGGTTCCATCGTGAAAGGTTATATTATAAATGGGCTTGTGATTATGTTATGGAATTGCAAGTTGAGCAATTCCCCAAAGGCTGATGGAGACTGCCGGGAGAAAGCGTGCAAATAAATCTGCAACGTCAAATCTGTCACAAATCTGATTGACAGAGTATAAGGCTACTCTAAGGTCTTCGCCAGAGCCGACCGCAAGGCAGGATGGTGTTTGCTGCATAGAATCCAGGTTGCCTTAGCAGAGTTCAATGTTGGATAAGAGGTGCAATGCAGGCAACCTGAACAGGAACCAGACAGTCAGAGGGTAAACAGATTGTCCAAAACAGTAAGCAAGTGTATATCAGGTAAAGCAGAGGTCAGAACCAGCCGGAGGCAGATAATCAAAATCGGTAAACACAGGGTTATCTAAATACACGCCGAGGTCAATTTCCAAGAATTCCAATAGTCAGAGGTAAAGGGTGTAGTTAAGTAGCTTGATCAAAACACATGCAGACAGGAAAATCACAAGCAAAGAACAGGTGGAGGAAATAGGTATAAATACTAACCATACACCTGATAGGCAGAAGGACAGAGAAAAGAGATAGGCTCAAAGTAAAACCATAACCACCCAGAAGCTAGAACAGTAGTCATGGTTATCTTAAGGCCCCCTTTCTAGTCGGGGCCACCGGACCCTTAAACCTCAGCCTAGGTTTCAAAGGAAACTTTGAATGAAAGATCTTGACTAAACGACTAGCATGTACTGATTGAGCAGGAACCCAGGTTCGTTCTTCTGGCCAATACCCTTTCCCGTGCACCAAGTACTGGAGAGTACCCCCGACCCTTCTAGAATCCACAATCCTCTGAACCCCAAACTCCATATCTCCTTCTATCTGAACTGGAGGAGGAGGTTTCCTGCATGGATTAGATGGTGGAAATATTTTTTTAGGAGAGATTTGTGAAAAACATCATGAACCTTAAAAGATGGAGGAGGAGCCAGACGAAAAGATAAGGGTTAATAATTTCAACAATTTCATATGGACCAATAAACCTAGGGGAAAACTTATGAGAGGGCACTTTCAGTCGCAGATTTTTAGTAGAAAATCACACTTTTTGACCCACACTAAACACATTACCCACCCTTCATTTTTTGTTAGCATTTTTCTTTTGAATAACTTGGGAATTCTTCAGGTTCAATTGAACCTGAGGCCAAACTGTGCACAGTTTATTTGATTCAACTTCTATCTCAGGGTTATCACTAGAAAAGCCGGAAAATGAACCAAAACGAGGATGAAAACCATAATTACAGAAAAACGGCGAGGTATCAAGAGACACATGGTGGCGATTATTTATAGCAAACTCCACTAAAGGAAGATATGAGACCCATTCAACCTGGTTATCAGCAATGTAACACCTAAGATATTGTTCCAAGGTTTGATTAAAACGCTCGGTTTGACCATTGGTCTCAGGGTGAAATGCAGAAGAGAACGATAACTGTACACCAAGTTTCTTACAGAAAGCTCTCCAGAAGCTAGCCACAAATTGTACACCTCTATCTGAGACAATATTTTCCGAAATACCATGCAGATGAACCACTTGATCAATAAATAATTTAGACAGAGTTTTGTAATCGGGGAGTTGCGGAAATGGAATGAAATTATACATTTTACTGGAACAGTCCACCACAACCCAAATTACAGTTTTCTCTTCAGAGGGAGGCAAATCGGTGATAAAATCCATAGAAGATGAGACCAAGGTTTCTGTGGAACAGACAATGGTAGTAGTTCACCCATAGGACGAGTTCAAGGAGTCTTAGCGCGAGCACTGACATCACAACAGAAAAATAGGAACTCACATCATGAGACACAGATGGCCACCGATAGAGACTAATTTTTTAGTACCAGTTATCCCTGGATAGCCGCACAAAACAGAATCATGTAAATCATTGAGCAAATGAAATCTGAACTGAGGAGGTACAAACAACTTCCCAGCAGGAATGGTTTGCGGAGCGAGTTACTGACACTCTTTAATCTCAGTTGCAAGATCAGGTAATATTTCAGAAACCACCGTCCCCTTAGATAAAATAGGTTCAGGATGAATGTTGTGGACCCACGAGGAACAGAAACTTCGAGATAATGTGTCGGCCCTTAGATTTGTAGACCCGGATCTGTAGGTTACAATAAAGTCAAACTTGGTAAAGAACAAGGCCCATCTAGCCTGTCTGGATTTGAGTCTTTTGGCTGATTCTAAAAAAGTCAGGTTTTTATGATCAGTCAGTGCAGTAATTTGATGTCTAGCTCCCTCTAGAAAGTGGCGCCACTCTTCAAACGCGCACTTAATAGCAAGAAGCTCACGATTACCTATATCGTAATTCTTTTCAGTGGAAGAAAATTTTCGCGAAAAAAAGCACAAGAACGCAAATTAGTCAATACGGAAGACCCTTCAGACAACACAGCCCCCACACCTATTTCTGAGGCATCAATCTCAACAATAAAGGGACTAGAAAGGTCAGGTTGAACAAGTACAGGTGCTTCCATAAAACACTGTTTTAAGGTTTCAAATGCGGAGACCGCACTAGGTTTCCAGTCTACAAAAACCCACTTTCGTAAAATTCGTCAAAGGTTTGGCAATGGAGGAAAAATTATGAATATATATTCTGTAATAATTAGCAAAATCCAAGAACCTCTGCAGAGCTTTTAGTGAAGTGGGTTGAACCCAATAAAGAATTGCCTGAACCTTAGCAGGGTCCATACAAAAATCATGGGGAGACAGCACATATACCAAGAAGTTAACTTCCTGAACTCTGAAAATAAATTTTTCAAATTTCACGTAAAGACAATTTTCCCTCAGTACTTGACGGATGGACCTTAAATGTTGAACATGAGAGGACCATTCAGGAGAAAACACAAGAATATTGTCCAGATACACCACCACAAAGCGTCCAATAAAATTTCTGATAATATTATTAACTAGGTTTCAAAAACCGCTTGAGCATTAATTAAACCATAAGGCATGACCAAATTCTCATAGTGACCATCTGGAGTATTAAATGCGATCTTCCACTCATCCCCTTTGCAGATACGATCCAAATTGTAGGCGCCGCGTAAATCTAGTTTAGAGAACCACTTGGCTCCTGAGATCTGACTAAACAGGTCCGGGGCGAGTGGAACAGGATATTGATTGTTAACGGTAATCTTATTTAGTTCATGATAGTCGATACAGGGTCTTAAACCGCGATCTTTCTTTTCAACAAAGTAAAAACCTGCACCCTCCGGAGAAGTACATGGATGAATATGACTGTTACGGGGACTGTCTTTGATATAATGTTTCATGGCCTGTCTTTCTGGAGCAGAAAGATTATAAATCCACCCCTTGGGCAGCTTTGCATTAGGGAGAAGTATAATGGGACAGACATACGGCCTAGGAGGAGGGAGAGATTCACAAATGATTTCAGAAAAAGACATCCTCAAAATCTTGAATACACTCAGGCAACGATGGTGCATTGCAAGATAGGTTAGACAAAGATATGCAAGAATCATAACAATTAGAATTCCACTTAATCAAATCTGCTTTTACCCAATCAATAACCGGATTATATGTCTGCAACCATGAAATACCCAATATTACTTCAGAGGGCAAATTTTCTAGAATAAAGAAAGTGATTTGTTCAGTATGGAAAGTACCCACCTCCAATGTAACAGATGTGAAAAACACTAGAAACAGAAGGAGTCATGCACTATTGTAATACAATTTGCCAATGGCATAGAAAAATAATTTTTATTGGACAATACAAAATACATAGAGTTAAAAAAGACTACAAATCTGAAGACTGTACACCTCCCAAGTGGTGAGGATGAACCTAAAGGAACCGCTCCTTATATTGGCAGTTACAGGAGGAAAGAGCTTAACTGACAGATAGCAAATACTAACTAGGACTAAGGCAGAAAATACAAAAAAGTAGTACTAGGCATAGAAGTCAGGGTATGTAAATGTAAGTAAGTACCAACATACATACAGCCAGAGTCACAGAAGTAAACGAAGTTAAATATAGTGAATGGATTCCAAACTGAGCAAAAAAATGTGTGCTCACAGAGAATCCTCACAGAAATAGACAAAGTCTTCCCAGAATATTATCGCCACAAGAAAGGAGCAAGTAAATACGTAAAGCACAGCATAGAGTGTTACTAACCCATATGGTTCCTTTTAGTTCAGTATCTTCCTGAGTACAGAGAGACCCCGACGCGCGTTTCGCGTGGATGGCTTTTTCAAAAGGGGTATACTAACTTCAACTAAAGCCTTCCACTTTAAATATGCTTGAGTGATCCGATCAGCTGTTAAGATTTGACCAATGAGATCTCCCCGGCCGTGCCTGTCAGGCTAAGACACCGCGAGACTCACGCACCTGAGAGTCGAGCTCCCACTGCGCACGCGCGGCTCCGGAAACCACGCATGCGCAGAAGAGAACAAACGGCAGACAGAGCCAAAGCCAGCGGTGACGCGCCTGACAGGCAGGGCCGGTACAAACACTCATAGAATGAGACACCCAGGGTAAGTTCCAAATTGAAACAGATTTTAATGCTCCGGAAAAATAAATAAAATAAATAAAAAATAATCTGTTATATACATTTCTAGTGGGACAAAATTTAGGAAGACTATGTAATATATCAAAAACCCCAAAGGGGGGAAGGGAATAGTGACAAGTGACAACCATATATGCAGTGATAAACAAATACAATATAGAAATCAAATAAATAAATAAACATTTATCATTTCATATAAATAAATGGATAAGCTGAAAGTGCACAGAAATAAATCCCTAATAAACTGACATAATAATATTATGTTAACAGCATACAATGCTGAAAAACAACTACAATGAAAAACGCCCCCACCGCGAGGGGGGGGATATATTGTAACTGACTAAACAGTGACATTATGTGTTTACTCCAAAAGATATATCAATCCTACGACATTTGAATAAAACATACATAATGTGATTATTTGTAATAACAGTAAGTGAAAAATAAAAATAAGATAAAAAAATATAATAGTAAACAATAAATAAATAAGAAACGTTATTGTAAAGTGTAATAGATTGTCCCACAGCGTATAGAGACGTTTAGTACGACTCCAAACAGATCCGTACAACAGAGATTGGAGTCCCGCAACACTCTTGACAGATGCCTCAAATATCGATCTCAGGTCAGTATAAATGTATATGAT